>NC_092125.1:197317259-197940473 GCF_043159975.1 Macaca nemestrina | reverse complement strand
GACCTTGTGATCCGCCCTCCTCAGCCTCCCAAAGTGCTGGGATTACAGGTGTGAGCCACTGTGCCCTGCCAGAGCAGAATTGTTTATTACATTTATTCTTTCTCCTGCCTAACATTTTTGGGTTTTTTTTTTTGGTGGAGGGGTGGGTAAAGGAGAATTTGTGTATTATATATGTGTATATAAAGTTGTATAGCATAGAATTTCATATGTATGTGCTCATTGTATTAAGTTTGTGAGAAAAATAGATATCATAAATTGGTGTGGTACATTCTGGTTTTAACGATTCTTTTGACATCCCTTAATTACATTCCGTCTTTAGGTTGCTTTATCTTACATTTTTTTGCCGGTACCAGTAATTTAGATTTGTAATTTAAATGTCTCCAAGTGGGAAGTTTTTTAATTTTTCTCATTAAAATTTTAATCATTTTATCATGTTTTTGAGTTTTGTTGTTGTTGTTGTTTGTTTTTTTGTTTTGTTTTGTTTTGTTTTTTGAGACGGAGTCTCGCTCTGTCGTCCAGGCTGGAGTGCAGTGGCGCCATCTCAGCTCACTGCAAGCTCCGCCTCCGGGGTTCACGCCATTCTCCTGCCGCAGCCTCCCGAGTAGCTGGGACTACAGGCACCCGCCACCAAGCCCGGCTAGTTTTTTTTTTTATGTATTTTTTAGTAGAGACGGGGTTTCACCATGTTAGCCAGGATGGTCTCGATCTTCTGACCTCATGATCCACCCGCCTCGGCCTCCCAAAGTGCTGGGATTACAGGCTTGAGCCACCACGCCCGGCCAAGTTTTTTTTTTTTTAGTAGTAGTAGTAGTATTTTCATTTATTTTTTTTTCAGATGGAGTTTTGCTGTCGTTGCCTAGGCTGGAGTGCAATGGCACAATCTCTGCTCACTGCAACCTCTGCCTCCTGGGTTTAAGTGATTCTCCTGCCTCAGCCTCCTGAGTAACTGGAATTATAGGCATGTGCCACCATGCCCAGCTAATTTTGTGTTATTAGTAGAGACAGGGTTTCTCCATGTTGGTCAGGCTGGTCTCAAACTCCCGACCTCAGGTGATCCACCCGCCTCGGCCTCCCAACGTGCTGGGATTACAGGCGTGAGCCACCGCACCCGGCCCAAGTTTTTATAGGATCTGTAGGACTTGTTTGGGATTCTAAAAATGGCATAAATCAGCCTTATACTTTGTTAATAATATTGCTTTGATTTAATGTCAACATCTTCAAAACTTATTCCATTTTCTTCAGCTGACTTGCTTTTGTCTTCAGTTTTTACAGTATTACTGCATGACTAGTCAGTTAAAACTTGGTGGTCTTCTGAAACTGGTGTGGTGGCTCAGTTCCTATGCTTCAACAACTGGAATTCTAGGCATTAGAAGGGACTAGATAGAACTTAACAATTCCTTTTCAATATTAGCAAAACAGTTAAGGGACAGAATGCAGTGGTTCAGTTATGTCTAATTTAACTTATCCAAAATATTAAATTGTTTTATTTCTTTTTTTAAAAAGTCAGGGTCTCAATCTGTCTCCCAGGCTCTGAAGCGCAGTGGCACAGTCATAGCGCACCGCGTTCTCAACCTCCTGGACTCAAGTGATCCTTCCACTTAAGCCTCCTAGCTGGGACTACAGGCACCACCACACCAAGATCATTTAAAAAAAATTTTTTTTTTTTTTTTAAGTAGAGACGGGGTTTCACTATGTCAGCCAGGATGGTCTCGATCTCCTGACCTCGTGATCCGCCCGTCTCGGCCTCCCAAAGTGCTGGGATTACAGGCTTGAGCCACCGCGCCCGGCCAAAAAATTTTTATTTACAGGAGACAAAGTCTCCCTATGTTGCCCAGGCTGGTTTTGAACTCCTGAGCTCGAGTGATGCTCCCAAAGTGCTGGGATTACAGGCAGCTACTCGGGAGACTGAAGCAAGAGAATCTCTTGAACCCGGGAGGCAGAGGTTGCAGTGAGCCGACATCATGCCACTGCACTCTAGCCTGGCGACAGAGTAAGATTCCGTCTCAAAAAAAAAAAATATTGTTGCCTTCTATAAAGTCATAGTTATTCTCTTCTTAGTGACTTAAATTTTTTAATACTTAAATTAACATGCATGAAGTTTTTCTTGTCCACATGCCACATGAACAAATATTTGGCACTAAGGCATTAATCATCATAGTAGAAAGACATAGCCAAACAATTGCCCCTTTAGTTGGAGTCCTCTTAGGCACAATATCCAGGAAATGCTAGTGAATCATTTTGTGGGTCAACCTTTCTACAAATTTATTCTTTAGATTTTCTGTCCATTGCTTTTTTTGTCCTTTCCTCACTCTGTTTTGTGTTGGGGGACAAGGAGGGGAAGGAGATTCTTTCCTTCCTTCTTTTCCCCCTATTAAATGATTTTGATTGAAAGTAAGCTTTTGGTAAAAGAGTATGTATGTTAAGTATATTTCAGATGTTACTAGTTTCTAATAGGTGAATGGTTTCCGTATTTTTAGAAACATTATGACCCAGAGTATAAATTCTGTAACTTGAGACTTTATGCTAGTTTGTCCAACCTCTAAATATACCTTGAATAGATAGTATATGTATTTATTCAAAACCATTAAATAATGGAATAGATACATGTTAAAAATTATATATACAGCATGATTATAACACATTATTTTAAAACATGAATAAAAATTTGAAAGAATCTTAAAATAGTAGTAGATTGTGATTGCATTTTTATTTTATTTATTTATTTTTAGACAGAGTCTCACTCTGTCGCCCAGGCTGGAGTGCAATGGCGTGTTCTCAGCTCACTGCAACCTCCGCCTCCCAGGTTCAAGTGATTCTCCTGCCTCAGCCTCCTGAGTAGTTGGGATTACAGGCGCCTGTGCCCAGCTAGTGGTTTTTTTGTTTGTTTGTTTGTTTGTTTTGAGACGAAGTCTCTCTCTGTCACCCAGGCTGGAGTTCAGCGGCACCATCTCGGTTCACTGCAAGCTCCACCTCCCGGGTTCACACCAGTCTTCTGCCTTGGCCTCCCAAGTAGCTGGGACTACAGGCGCCCGCCACCATGCCCAGCTAATTTTTTTGTATTTTTGGTAGAGACGGGGTTTCATCGTGTTAGCCAGGATGGTCTTGATCTCCTGACCTCGTGATCCGCCCACCTCGGCCTCCCAAAGCACTGGGGTTACAGGCATGAGCCACTATGCCCAGCCTAGTGTTTGTATTTTTAATAGAGACGGGGTTTCGCCATGTTGATCAGGCTGGTCTCAAACTCCTGACCTCAGGTGATCCACCCGCCTCGGCCTCCCAAAATGCTGGGATCACAGGCATGAGCCACTGTACCCGGCCATGGTTGCATTTTTTTGGCTCAGCTTTCTTTTACAAATTAAACATAATTTTTAGTACTGTTACTGTTAATATTCTATGATGATTAATAACATGCTAAATATTTCTGCATATTTCTTATTGATATAATGTTTAATATTGATGATTGAGTTTTATTTTATTTATTTATTTTGGAACAGGGTCCCGCTCTGTCACCCAGGCTGGAGTGTAGTGGCACGATCACGGTTCACTGCAGCCTTGACCTCCCCAGGCTCAAGCAATCCTCCCACCTCAGCCTCCTGGGTAGCTGAGACCAGGAGCATGCCTGGCTGATTTTTCTACTTTTTGTAGACACAGAGTTTTGCCATGTTGCCCAGGCTGATCTCAAACTGATGGGCTCAAGACATCCACCCACCTTGGCCTTTCAAAGTGCTGGGATTATAGGCGTGAGCCACTGCACCCAGGCAGATGATTGAATTTTAGAAAGAAAAAAGTAAATCTATATTGATCCAATTTTGGCTTTTCAAATGGAAATCTCAGAGCAGCAATGTGTTTAAAGAAACTCCTTTTCTGCTGTTAGGAATGTCATTTTTATAGTGTTATAGTTGGATACTATGCCAAGAGGGGGCATATTTCCTTTTAAATAACTTGATGGATGTATAATTTACATGCCATAATTCACCCATTTAAAATGTACACCTCAGTGGTTTTTAGTATATTTCCAGAGAGGATGTACAGGCATTACTTCAATCTAATTTTAGAACATTTCATCCTCTCAAAAAGAAACCCCATACTCATTAGCAGTCACTGCCCATTACTCCCTCCCCACAGTCCTTGCCAACCACTAATCTACTTTCTTTCTCTGTAGATTTGCCTGTTCTGGGTCTTTCTTTCTTTGTTTCCTTCTTTCCTTTCTTTTCTTTTTCTTTCTTTTCTTTCTTTTCTTTCCTTTCTTTCCTTTCTTTCCTTTCCTTCCTTCCTTTCTTTCTTTCTCTTTCCTTCCTTCCTTCTTTTCTTTTCTTTCTTTCTTTTTCTTTCTTTCTTTCTTTCTTTCTTTCTCTTTCTTTCTCTTTCTTTCTCTTTTCCTTCCTTCCTTCCTTCCTTCTTTCTTTCCCTCCCTCCCTCCCTCCCTCTTTTCTTTTCTTTTCTTTTCTTTTCTTTTCTTTTCTTTTCTTTTCTTTTCTTTTCTTTCTTCTTTTAAGACAGAGTCTCGCTCTGTCACCTAGGCTACAATGCAGTGGCTCGATCACGGCTCACTGCAACCTCCACCTCCTGAGTTCAAGCAGTTCTCCTGCCTCAGCCTCCTGAGTAGCTGGGACTGCAGACACCTGCCACCAAGCCTGGTTAATTTTTGTATTTTTAGTAGAGGCAGGATTTCACCATGTTGGCCCGCCTGGGCTCAAACTTGTGACTTCAAATGATCCACCTACCTTGGCCTCCCAAAGTGCTAGGATTACAGGTGTGAGCCACTGCGTCCTTCCGGATACTTCTTATAAATGGAATCATATACCATGTGGCCTTTTGTGACTGGCTTCTTTTTGCATAATGATTTCAAGGTTCATTCATGTTGTAGCATGTATCAGTATATTTGGGCACTGCATAACGTTTCAGTTACAGACCACATATTTGATGGTGGTCCCATAAGATTATAATATCGTATTTTTATTGTACCTTTTTATGTTTAGATACACAAATACCGCTGTGTTGCAGTTGCCTACAGTATTCAGTATAGTAATGTGCTGTACAGGTTCGTAGCCCAGGAGTAATAAGCCATACCATATAGCTTAGTTGTGTAGTAGGCTCTACTGTCTAGGTATGTGTAAGCACACTCTATGGTGTTCACACAACAAAATGATAATGCATTTCCCAGAACATATCCCCATTGTTAAGTGATGCATAATTGTACTTTGTTCCTTTTTGTTGCTGAGTAATATTCCATTGTATGGATATAATACTTTTTGTTTATGCATCATTTGATGAACATTTGGGTTGTTGCCGTTTTTGGCTACTACAAATAATGCTGCAATAAACATTCATATGCAGGATTTTGTGTGGACATACATTTTCATTTATTTTGGATGTATACCTAAAAGTGATATCATATGATAACTCTATGTTTAACCTTTTGAGAAACTGCCAGACTCTTTTCCAAAGTGGCTGCACCAGCCAGACATGGTGACTCACGCCTATAATCCCAACACTTTGGGAGGCTGAGGCAAAAGGATCACTTGAGCCCAGGAATTTGAGACCAGCCTGAGCAATGTAGTGAGACACCATTTCTATTAAAAAGAAAAAAAAAAAAAAAGAAGAAGAAAGTATCTGCACCATTTTACGTTCCGACTAGCAGTGTGTGAAGATGTTTTCCCACATTCTCACCAATATTTGTTATTATTTGTCTTTTTAAAAATTATAGCCATCCTAGTGGATGTGAAGTTGTATCTCATTGTCGTTTTGACTTGCATTTTCCTAATGACTGATATTGAGCATTTTTTCCTACACTTATTGGCCATTTGTATATTTTCTTTGGAGAAATGTCTGTTTAGGTCCTTTGCTAATTTTTTTTTTTGAGACAGAGTCTTACTCTATTGCCCAGGCTGGAGTGCAGTGGCAGAATCTCAGCTCACTGCAACCTCCACCTCCCAGGTTCAAGCAATTCTCCTGCCTCAGCCTCCCAAGTAGCAGAGACTGCAGGTGAACACCACCATGCCTGGCTAAGTTTTGTAGTTTTTAGTAGAGATGGGGTTTCACTGTATTGGCCAGGCTGGTCTTGAACCTCTGACCTCAGGTGATTCAACCACCTCACCCTCCCAAAGTGCTGGGATTACAGGCATAAGCCACTGTGCCTGGCTGCCCATTTTTAAATTGGGTTATTTGTCTTTTTGTTATTGAGTTATAGAAGTTCATTATGTGTTCTAGATAAAAGTCCCTTATTAGATATATGATTTGCAAAATTTTTCTGTTTATACATGTTGTGTGTTCACTGTCTTGGTGGTGTCCTTTGAAGCACAAACTTTTTAAATTTTGATGATGTCTAACTTATTTTTTCTTTTGTCGCTTGTGATTTTGTTTTCATATCTATAGAAGGTCATACTTCTGATTAAAATGATTTAGACGACATGCTTCAGAAAACACTACCAGTAAAAACCAAATGGTGTAGTTTTGAGTGTTTAGTGGTCTTGGGGAAACTATTATACAAAATATGTCAGCTAATAAACAAGTTTTATTTTCCTTTTAATCACTTGGAAGATAGGAAAGCTAACAGATGGTAATTATTTCACATCTCGAAATTCTTTGAGAGTGGCGTCTAAATACAATACTAAGTAGAAATTAGCCTTTTGACTAACATTCCGATAATATATTTGAAATTTGAAGATACTTTCATAAATTAACAAATATTTATACACAAGGGACTACTACATAGGTATTTTTACCAACATCTGTCTGTGTAGATATAAATTATAATAGCTGTATAGTGTTCTATTGTATGAATGTACCTTGATTTGTTTACTTTAACCTGCTCCAGTTTTTTTGTTAGGTTAGCTTAAATCTACTTAAACCATTTATCTGAACTTACCACATGTTTATTCCAAGGTACTATGCTACTGGTACTAGATTTACAGGATATATGGAAATTTAAAGATCATTTTTGGATCTTCTCTATGTTTTCATTAACTGTTTACTCCTGTTTTGTGTCAGGCACTGTGCTAGGTTATAGCAATAACAAGATAGATAAAACATGATCTCTTTAAAGATTTTAAATTCCACGTGGAGTGACAGATTCTGTGATATGCACATTATGTACTGTGATGAAAGAGTAATGATCCCTGCCTTTGGGCAAGGAGGAGGATGTGGTATATTACATGACATTTGAGCAAAATGTTGTATCACAAAAGGTACGGTAAAAATATATAATCTTATGGGACCACCATCATGTATATGGTCTGTAATTGACTGAAAAGTTATGCAGCACCTGCCTGTACTGATATATGCTATAACATGAAGTTGTCCAGTGTACAGGGAGAAAGAATAATCCATATAGAGAGCATGAGCAAAGGTATGACATATTAGTGTAACAGAAACAGGCCACTATAAATAGAGTAACTAGAGATGAGTCTGAAAAGTTAGCTCGGGAGTAGGTTATCAAGAATCTTAAATCCATTCTAAGGCTTGTGAATTCAGAAATAGTAGAGAGCCAGTGGAACCTTTGAAGCAAATGAAGAACATCTGTATTTAGGACCATACTTGATGACAGTGTGGTGAATGAGAGATGAGAAAGACTCGAGTCCTGGAGAACATTTGGAAGGCTGTTGTAGTAGTCTAGGTCAGTGGTCTTCAAACCATTGATCACACATCCCCATTAATTAAAATTTGTTTGACCATGTACTAAAAAAATACATATAAATATAAATGCACACACATTTCAAAAACTATAATTTATTGATGGGTACTACTGTTTTAATATTTAACTATGGAAAAATTAAACGTGAGAAAGAAAATTTTGAAATGAACTATTTAAAAATATATTTAAATAACTTGAACTTTTCAGATTAATGGTACAAAAAACCCTGACTGAATATGTGTCACACACTTGAACTACAAAAAGTTGCAGCATGCCAAAAATGAAAAAACGAGAAGTCCACTGTTAACTCTTTTTTTGTTTGTTTGTTTTTTTAAATTGAGACAGAGTCTCACTCTGTCACCGAGGCTGGAGTGCAGTGGCGTGAACAGGGCTTACTGCAGCCTCGACTTCCTGGGCCCAAGCAATCCTCCCACCTCAGCCTCCATAGTAGCTGGGGCTACAGGCACATACCACCATGCCTGGCTAATTTTTGTATTTTTTGTAGAAACAGGATTTCGCCATGTTGCCCAGGCTGACCTTGAACTCCTGGTCTCAAGTGATCTGCACACCTCAGCTTCCCAAAGTGTTGGAATTACAGGCGTGAGCCACTGTGTCTGACCTTAACTCTTATGTGTTGCAGAACTCCCGTTATTCTTCTAGGATTCCTGGTGTACTGTGTGTTGCACCTGACCATCTAATATGGAGTAAGTGAAGGCACCAGTATCAATCCATATTCATGAATACTAGTAAATCTTAATTCCTAATTGTTCGATGAAAATTAAATATAAATACATCTAATTTTTCTTCATACTTCAGCATACCCCTTGGCACTTCTGGTACATATTTTTCTGGATTATAGATAATATGTTCAAAGACACAGTGGCAATAATGATGATGGAGGGCAGAGATGGAAGATTTAGAAAAATAGTGAACAATTTAGGTATGTAAGGAAAGGATAGTAATAAGAATGGCTTCATAGTTCCTAGCTTGTGCATTAGTAATGGTTTTAACAGAAATACAGATTCTGAAGGGACCACATTTTTATATACTAGTTTGAATATTTAGAGGATGAATTGCATAAGAAACATCAAAATGGCAGAAGTTCAGTAGGTTATTGGAAATAAGTGTCTAAGTGTCAGGTGATAAGTCAAAATGGAGATTGTGATTAATCAGCATGTAGGTGATAGTTAAAAACTGGAGAAGTATATAAACATAAAACAACTGAGACTAGATCTCTGAGATACTATTATTTCAGGTTTGCCAGTGAAGACACACAGAGATTAGAAAGATAGGAGAACCAGGACAAAGTAGAAGCTATTTCAGAAAAGGCAAAGTAAAGATCATGATTTTCTTTCTTTTTGTTTTTTTCTCTTTTGGAGATGGAGTCTCGCTCTGTCGCCCAGGCTGGAGTTCAGTGGCATGATCACGTGATCTTGACTCTCTGTAACCTCCATCTTCTGGGGTCAAGCAATTCTCCTGTCTCAGCCTCCTGAGTAGCTGGGACTACAGGTGCACGCCACCATGCCTGGCTAATTTTTTTGTATTTTTAGCAGAGATGGGATTTCACTGTGATGCCCAGGCTGGTCTCAAACTCCTGAGCTCAGGCAGTCTGCCCACCTCAGCCTCCCAAAGTGCTAGGATTACGGGCGTGAGCCCCTGCACCTGGCCTTAAGGATCATGATTTTCAAGGAACAAAATTTGAGTACAGTGGCCAATGCTAAACAAAGCCAGGCGTGTAAACACTGAAAATTCACCATTACACATGGCTAAGAAGTTGGTGGCCCAGCCTGGCGCAGTGGCTCACGCTTGTAATCCCAGCCCTTTGGGAGGCCAAGGTCAGCAGATAACTTGAACCCAGGAGTTTGAGACCAGCATGGCCAACATGGTGAAACCCTATCTCTACTAAAAATACAAAAATTAGCCATGCATGGTGGTACACTCCCTGTAATTACTTGGGAGGCTGAGGATTGTTTGAACCCAGAAGGTGAAGGTTGCAGTAAGCTGAGATCATACCGCTGCACACCAGCCTGGGCGACAGAGCGAGACCGTCTCAAAAACAAAAAAAAGAAGTCAGTGGCCTGATAAAAAGAATTCACATATTAAATGACTACCAAGATGGTGTGTAGTAAAAATGCTGTATATCAGCTGGGCGCAGTGACTCATGCCTGTAATCCCAGTACTTTGTGAGGCTGAGGCAGGCAGATCACTTGAGGTCAGGAGTTCGAGACCAACCTGGCTAACATGGTGACACCCTGTCTCTACTAAAAGTGCAAAAATTAGCTGGGTGTGGTGGCACGCTCTTGTAATCCCAGCTACTGGGGATGCTGAGGCACGAGAATTGCTTGAACCTGGGAGGTGAAGGTTGCAGTGAGCAGAGATTGCACCACTGCACTCCAGCCTGGGCAACAGAGTGCAACTCCATCTCAAAAAAGCAAAAATGCTCAGTATAGATTTTATATTATAAAGTGTTAAAATTTTGGCCAAGTGTAGTGGCACATGTGAGGCCTATAATAATTCCAGCACTTTGGGAGGCCAAGGCAGGAGGAGTGCTTGAGGCCAGGATTTCGAGGCCAGCCTGGGCAACATAGGGAGACCCCTTCTGTATGAAAAATGTAAAAATTAGCCAGATGTAATGGTGTACACCTATAGTCCTAGCTACTCAGGAGGCTGAAGTGAGAGGATTGCTCACTTCAGGAGGTAGAGGCTGCAGTGAGCCATGATTGAACCACTGCACTCCATCCTCTGGGTGATAGAACAAGATCTGTATCTTTAAAAAAAGAGAAGAGTATTAAAAATTTATCCTGACTGGGTGCGGTGGCTCACGCCTGTAATCCCAGCCCTTTGGGAGGCCAAGGCGGGCAGATCATGAGGTCTGGAATTCGAGACCAGCCTGGCCAACATGGTGAAATCCTGTTTCTACTAAAAATAAAAAGATTAACCAGGCATGGTGGTGCATGTTTGTAATCCCAGCTACCCAGGAGGCTGAGTCAGAAGAATTGCTTGAACCCGAGAGGTAGAGGTTGCAGTGAGCCGAGATCACGCCAGTGCACTCCAGTCTAGGTGACAGAGTAAGACTCCACGTCAAAAAAAAATATCTGTTCTACCCAGCACTTTGGGAGGCCGAGGTGAGCAGACAGATCACTTGAACTCAGGAGTTCAAGACCAGCCTGGGCAACATGATGAAACCCCATCTCTACGAGAAATACAAAAATTAGCTGGGCATGGTGGCACACTCCTGTAGTCCCAATTACTCAGGAGGTTGAGACAGGAGGATGGCTTGAGCCCAGGAGGCAGAGGTTGCTGTGAGCTGAGATTGCACCACTGCACTCCAGCCTGGGCGTCAGAGCCAGACCTTGTCTCAAGAAAAAGAAAAAAGATCTAAAATATAATCCCTCTCTTCTCTATTTTGCATACCTTAAAGTTTATCTTGTTGCCAAGTATTTATTGGCTACCTTCTCTGCTAATAACCACAGAGTTACAAAGATAAGTTAGAGATTGGAAGGATTCAAAGAGAGACTGCTAGCTGTTTTTGTTGTGTTTTGTAAACCTCTGGATGATTTTGACATTTTGTTATACTTTAGCAATCTTCTTTCTGTCTATACAGTAGTGACACATTCGTTTATTGTAGCCATGGATAATGTCAGTCAACTTTTGGGGAAAATATTCTTTCATGTTATCTTCTGTAGACTAGAATAATATTTTTCGTTCTGTCTTTTGAGAGCAGAGAATTAAGAGGTACCTAATAAAGCGAGATGGAGGTGGATCTCTGTAAGCTTATAGTAATTACAACTCATAGGAAAATAATTTGCTGTCCTCTTTTTTACATTAAAGTTTCTCTCTCCTAGCATTTTTCTGCTGTATAAGTCAGGTGATAAAATGGGACTTAATGAAATTAGTATTAAATTTTACTTTATAGTCTGTGCACCAGAGCATGATGGAGTCAAAAGAGTTGGTATCAGAATGTAGGAAGTAGTGATTGAGGAAAGGGTAGTAGGATAGGCTGTACCCCTTTAGAAGATCTAATATATGCAGGTAGATTTCATTTTTGGAGTAATTACCAGTTATTCTTAAGGATTCTTAAATTCTAGCTTGACGTTCTAAAAAACGCACCACAGTGTAATTCTGCAAGTATTCTTTTCTTCTCAGACTAAGGTTATTATTGAAAGGAAGCCACTGAAGATTGGTTAGACGTTGTTATCCGTGTTTACTCAGATTTTGTTTCCCAAATTACTTTCCCAATCACTGTTTTAGAAGTTAAAATATTTTATGTATTTTTATTAGTCTAGTTTTACTACTTATGGTAAACTAAGAACTGGTTTAACAATATACACTTAAATATTTTGCTAAAAGTACTATATTTGAACAAAAGATTCCACTCCTAACCCTGTTGTTATAATAAAAGACTAATGTCATAAAATATAGAGGAAACCCAGTTATCAGTTTATGTTGATTATCAGAATTATTCATTTTTTGTGTTAATTTACTATATTTGATGCTAAAACATTGTAGTGTATTCATTTGTTATTTGGAAGACTTCAGTATAATTCTTAAAATATATTTGTGAGATAATTATGCTTAAATTTTAATAGAAAAATATTATACATGTTTGCTTTTTTAATCTCCAAATTATTTTCATTAATATCCTATTTGGTTCCCGAGACTGTTATCTCATTTTTATTGATAAAGAAACTCAAATCAGAGAGGTTAAATAACTTTCTTAACAACTTAGTGACAGAATGGGACTAAAAACTCATGCCTACTTTTTTCAGTACTTATATTATCATATATTTTAAAAGTTTCTCAGTTTGGTAGTTTCCTAATTCCAAGTTTCATTGTAATTCAATAGTACCTTTGCTACTGTAGCTGACTAGATGGCTTAGGACACTAGATAAATTACTATTTTAAAGAGTTGTTTTCTCTAGTTCCACGTGCTTACCTGTTAAAGATTCTAATAAACTACGCTTTTCCATAATGTCCTTTAAGATAAGAAATGAGAATTTGCTCTCCCTAGGTTTGTCATTTTGTTACCTTGCACACTAAAATATGCTGGATGCCTATATTCCCAGTTACTCAGAAGGCCAAGGCAGGAGGATCACTTGAGCCCAAGAGTTCTAGGTTACAGTGAGCTATGATCACATCACTGCACTCGAGACTGGGCAACAGAGCAAGACGTGGTCTCAAAAAAAAATTTTTTTTTTCGCTAAAAGTCTAAATATATGAATCTGGCCAGGCACGGTGGCTCACACCTGTAATCTCAACACTCTGGGAGGCTGAGACAGGAGGATTGCTTGAACCCAGGAGTGCGAGACTAGCATGGACAACATAGTGAGACCCCATCTCTTTAAAAAAAAATTCTAAATATATGAATTAATTGCATCATATTAGTGAGAGGTTAAAAAAATAATAACTCGTGGCCCTCATGAAAGATGACTCTCTTTGTAGCATAGGTTTTGTCAGTTATGAACTTAAAAAACGTCGAGTGAAAAAATTGACCAGTATACTATAGAATTCCAATACTTTTTCCTTAGGACTCTGAATTAAATTGTCAAATGTAAGTGTAATTATTCATAAGAGTAATATCTAATGCCATGATACGATTTACCGTGATAAAATTTACAACATTTCATTATTTGGTATTTTTAAAATTAAATTTTACTATAAGAGGGTATCGCGGATATTTCATTTTAATCTTAAATTTGTATCTTCCCTGACAGTTGGTCATATAGCAGCTCTTTGAACAGTTCTAGCAAAGATGAACTCAGGTACTTTATAAGGTAGTGTAATTTACTTTTGAATAACTGGTGGTTAGAAAATCGTGAAAATTTTGCTCCAAAATCTGTCTAATGTTCCAACTATTTTTCCTAGTTCTTTCTACTCAATTTTTCACATGACAATCTATCAAAATAGCCAAAGACTTATTCTGTAATTTTCTTTTGAGTCTTTCCTATTCCAGACTAAAAATCCTTGGTTTGATTTATTTTTACTCATATTACATGATTTTCTATCAGGATTGCCTCCTTCTCGTTATATTTGAATTTTTTAGGGTCTTACATTTTTCACAAATTCAACAGAGTACTCCAAGATGTAAAATGATCTGTTTTAATATATGGTGGGATAGTTACCTGCCTTATTAAGTGGGTTATCTGAGTACTTAAATATATGCAACCTCAGTTTTTTTACTTTTGAGGAAGCCACATCATACTGTTAGCTCATTTGGGGCTTGTAGTCATTTAGAGCCCTTCTCCACAGCAGCAGTGGGTAAGCTGAGATTTTCTGATTTGTTCTTACTACAATTGAAGTGTTCAGACATAAGTGTTTAGGTATTACAGTTACCCTTATTATGTTTCTTCTTCATTTTGTTCCTTGTTGTAGTTAGTAGCTTTTAACATACTAATTTATGTTTTTAACATGCTAGTCATGTCCTCCAAGTATGTGTTGTTGGAGGTTTCTTAGCCAACAGGTATTTATTAATTACTGTATGTAGGGCACTAGATATGCTTCCTTTCTGTATGGTATTGATAGTTTCCTAAGGTAGAAAATTATTCCAGTGTTCAAGTATGCTTAGAAAAAGTAGGAAACTTACCCTGCCCCATAATAAACACTCTAGTAGTAGTGAAAACATATGGTACTGGCCAGGCGTGTTGGCTCACGCCTGTAATCCCAGCACTTTGGGAGGCCGAGGCGGGTGGATCACAAGGTCAGGAGATTGAGACCATCCTGGCTAACACGGTGAAACCCCATCTCTACTAAAAATACAAAAAATTAGCTGGGCGTGGTGGCAGGTGCCTGTAGTCCCAGCTACTCGAGAGGCTGAGGCAGGAGAATGGTGTGAACCCAGGAGGCGGAGCTGCAGTGATACGAGATCGCGCCACTGCACTCCAGCCTGGGTAACAGAGCGAGACTCCGTCTCAAAAAAAAAAAAAGAAAACATATGGTACTGGCACAAGAACAGACAAACAACACTGGGACAGTATAGAGAACTCAGATTGATTTATATATGAGAAGTGAATGAGATAAAAATGCCATTACAAATTGATTAGTTAAGTACAAGCTTGATTTAGTAGGTGGCGTGAAGAAACCTGCTCACTAGATGGAGATAAATAAAATTGGGTCCTTGCTTTTTATAAAGAAGGACCAAAATAATGTAGACAAAACTATAAAGTTAATAAAACATGATTTATCTTTCTGACTTAGTATTAGGAAAGTATTTCTTTTTTTTTTTTTTTTTTTTTTTTTTTTGAGACGGAGTCTCGCTCTGTCGCCCAGGCTGGAGTGCAGTGGCGCGATCTCGGCTCACTGCAAGCTCCGCCTCCCGGGTTCACGCCATTCTCCTGCCTCAGCCTCCCGAGTAGCTGGGACTACAGGCGCCCACAACTGCGCCCAGCTAATTTTTTGTAATTTTTAGTAGAGACGGGGTTTCACCGTGGTCTCGATCTCCTGACCTTGTGATCCGCCCGCCTCGGCCTCCCAAAGTGCTGGGATTACAGGCGTGAGCCACCGCGCCCGGCCAGGAAAGTATTTCTTAATACCTCAAAAGCTTGAAGTCATAAGTGAAATTTAATTTGACGAAGTTCTCAAATTCATTAGTAATAAGAGAAATCTAAATTATAACATTCTTTTAGTTTATACCGATTAGGCTAACAAAAATTAGAAAGCAAAGCTAGATAATGCTACATACTGGCTGGACACAGGGAAATAGGAGCCTCAAGGAGTGCCGATTAGTGTAGTCAGTCTTGAGAACAATTTGACAGTTCATCATTTTCTTGATAAGATTCACTTTGACCTAACAGTCTGTTTCTGGGTCTATAAGCAGAGATTAATTCTCACATGGGTTCGTAAGGGGACATGTAAGGAGATAATTCATTTCAACATTGGTTTTGATGACTGGCGATTAAAGATACTGTGAATCTGCAATGCTGCGGGAGTGGATAGACAACATGTGGAGTACTTTGCATCAATCAGAAACAATGAACCAAGTCACTGAAATTGTATACAACCAGTTTTTTACAGATTAAATCTTTAAAAATAATAAAAATAGATATACTATAATAAATATACCACAGCAACATCAATAGGTTTTAAAACATCTAATGCAGAGGGTAAAAGGAGGAAAACATAGAAATAGAAGAATGTTTGTCAAACAAATTAGAAGAATAACTTCTTGGTAAGGGGAAGGGGGATAGGATATGGAGATGGAAAGAAATGAATCAGTTAGAAGAGAGGTATTATACAGCTGATGATAACACACTGTGAACTGAGGAGTATGATTAAATATTTTGTACCTGAGGAATAAAAGTGGGACTTGGGAACTTATTTAACAGTGAATGTAAATGGGGTTGGAGTTTAAAAAAAAAAGACTAAGAACATAAAAAAGAAACTTAAAATAATCTAGGTACGAGGACATGAGGCTTTTCTTTAGGATTGTGGAAATTGGGAATGGAAAGTAAAGGACTGGTATAAGAAATACTGCAAAGACGTGGTGTCCACAACCAGTTGGGTGTAGAGATGAGCCAAGTTTTGAATCTGGGTAACTGGGAAGATGGAGATACTATTAGTTAAAGAGGAGTAGCAAACAGAAGATAACCACATTTAACTCTGACGAGATGTGTTGAATTCAGCTTAAGATATATTCCATTGGAGGTTCCAGCATTTCATTGAGGTAGGTTATTCACTGATAGAGCATTTATTGAGGATATACTATGTGTTAGGCATCAAAGCAGGATATATATATATATATGGGTTTTTTTGCCAAAATTGTAGCAAAAAAATTGTATATGTGTATGTATATATCCTGCTTTGATATATAAGTATACATTTATGTATGAACATATGTATGTATTTTAACTTATTTTAAGTTCAGAGGTATATGTACAGGTTTGTTATATAGGTAAATTTGTGTCACAGGGGTTTATTGTCACCCAGGTATTAAGCCTAGTACCCGTTAGTTATTTTTCCTGATACTCTCCCTCCTCCCACCCTCCACCCTCTGGTAGACCCCAGTGTCTATAGTTCTCCTCTGTGGGTCCATATGTTCTCATCATTTAGCTCCCACTTAATAAGTGAGAGCATGCGGTATTTGGGTTTCTATTCCTGCGATCGTTTGCTAAGGATAACGGCCTCTAGCTCTATACATGTTCTGCAGAGTACATGATCTTATTCTTTTTTGTGACTGCATAGTATTCCATGGTGTGTATGTACCACATTTTCTTAATCCAGTGTACCATTGATGGGCATTTAGGTTGATTCCATGTCTTTGCTATTCTGAATAGTGCTGCAATGAACATACATATGCATGTATCTTTATGATAGAAAAATTTATATTTCTTTGGGTATATACCTAGTAACGAGATTGCTGGGTTAAATGGTAGTTCTGTTTTTACGTCTTTGAGGAATTGCGACATTGCTTTCCACAATGGTTGAACTAATTTACACTCTCACCAACAGTGTATAAACGTTCCATTTTCTCCACAACCTTGCCAACGTCTCTTATTTTTGACTTTTTAATAGTAGCCATTCTCACTGGCATGAGATTGTATCTTATTGTGGTTTTGATTCATATTTCTCTAATGATCAGTAATGTTGAGCATTTTTTCATATGCTTGTTGGCTGCATGTATGTCTTCTTTTGAAGTGTCTGTTCATGTCCTTTGCTGTCTTTTTGATGGTTTTTTTTTTTCTTGTAAATCTGTTTAAGTTAAAGCAGGATATTTTTTATTCCTAACATGTTTTGGCCCTACTATTTCAGTCTCCTCCATTTTGATCCTTAGAGTGATTTGGTTGGGTTTCCTAGAATTGGTAAGGTTGAAATTATACCAGTTTACTGTTGAGTAAAAAAAAAAAAAAAAGACAAAATGGTTAAAACATCCCAAAAAATTAGATCTGTAAAATTTCACCTAAGAAACCAGCACTTTAAGAGGCTAAGACGGGCTAAGGCGGGTGGATCACCAGGTCAGGAGTTCAAGACCAGCCTGGCCAATATGGTGAAACCCTGTCTCTACTAAAAGTACAAAAATTAGCTGGACGTGATGGCATACGCCTGTAATCCCAGCTACTTGGGCGGCTGAGGCAGGAGAATTGCTTGAACCCAGGAGGCGGAGGTTCCAGTGAGCCGAGATCGCACCACTGCACTCCATCCTGGGTGACAGAGCAAGACACTGTCTCAAAAAAAAAAAAAAAAGGAAAGAAAAGAAAAGAAAGAAACCAGATTTAGTAATAATGGCCACAAAGGAAAACTAAAATGGCAGAAAATCATTGAAATTTGCTTTGAACTAAAAAATGAATAGGTGAATCAAGTATTTGTTGTAAAATTTACTCTAGAAGAGACTTGATACTGTTTTCAGTAGTTCTAGTAAAACAAAATTGAAAAGGGTGGAAAAAAATAGAAACTTTGTGCCATGTAGAAAATCACTCTGGGTATCAAGTCAGCTTGATGTTTTTGTTGTTCCAGAAAATGCTGGGTTCCTGCCCCACTTAACTGAGTTAGATTTGAATTTTTTTTTTTTTTTTTTGAGACAGAGTTTCGCTCTTGTTGCCCAGGCAGGAGTTCAATGGCATGATCTTGGCTCACAACAACCTCTGCCTCCTGGGTTCAAGCGATTCTCCTGCCTCAGCCTCCCAAGTAGCTGGGACTACAGGCGTGCGCCACCGTGCCCGGCTAATTTTGAATTTTTGGTAGAGACAGGGTTTCTCCATGTTGGTCAGGCTGGTCTGGAATTCCCGACCTCAGATGATCCACCCACCTTGGCCTCCCAAAGTGCTGGGATTGTAGGCATGAACCACTGTGCCTGGCCTTGAATCTTTTAAATTAGTTTTACATTATATCAATACTATGTGAGTACATTCTCATTGTAATATATTTAGATTTTATAAACAAAATAAAAGCGACCCTGTGATCCTGTCCCTTCCCTCTCTAGAGGTAACCACCATTTGGAATATATCCTTTCAGAGATCTTTACTCTGCTTTTACAAATGTGTGTACAAAAAATAAATGTTGATTTGTGAAAATTTGGTATTCCCTATATAGTCTGTAAGCTTTAAATATATAAGTCTTGGCCGGGCGCGATGGCTCAAGCCTGGAATCCCAGCACTTTGGGAGGCTGAGACGGGCGGATAACGAGGTCAGAAGATCGAGACCATCCTGGCTAACCCGGTGAAACCCCGTTTCTACTAAAAAATGCAAAAAACTAGCCGGGCTCGGTGGCAGGTGCCTGTAGTCCCAGCTACTCGGGAGGCTGAGGCAGGAGAATGGCGTAAACCCAGGAGGCGGAGCTTGCAGTGAGCTGAGATCTGGCCACTGCACTCCAGCCTGGGCGACAGAGCGAGACTCCTGTCTCAAAAAAAAAAAAAAAAAAAAAAATATATATATATATATATATATATATATGTATGTATGTATATATAAAAGTCTTGAATAGCTTTCTATGTCAGTTACATTGGATCAAATGTTTGCTGGATAAAAATGGAGGTTTTATAATATCCTTACTAGCTAGGTACTATAAGGATGGGAGGAGAAAGGAATACAGGTATGTTTGCTGCTCTCAAGAGGCTCACAGAAGAATTGAAATATATTATCATTATAATAGAAAAAGTGTTCTAATAGAGATATGTACTAGGTGCTTTTTTAGTACAGAGGAAAGAGTATCTACTCTTGGAGAAAGAAGTGAATATGTTAGGGAGTGCTTAGAGATGGTGAAAGAGATTTTGAATCCGTTTGTAAGAATATTTTGCAGGTCAAATGTGTCCTGGAATTAAGTAATATGCTCGCTTCATTCTTCTCTGTCTAGTGAAATGTATGCCATCTTTTGGCAATAATCAATCTTTTTGGTGTCTTAAGCCAGGGTTCTAAAAGCAAAATCTTTATCATATTTGAGTGTCTTTTAGAATTTTGACAGCCTTAAACAGTGGCAGAAATTACTTCTGTTAATATTTTTGTATTTCATCTTGCAGAGGATTATGTGAATGTATTGTTTCCCTTCTTTAGGGAGGTGGTTGACTCAATGGTTCAGCATTTTAAAGTAACTATATTTGGAGACCGTAGACCAGTTTATGATGGAAAAAGAAGTCTTTACACCGCCAATCCACTTCCTGTGGCAACTACAGGGGTAAGATATGCATTCCTGTATTGGAAAGGTATATTTTTAAAGTGTCTCCTTTTGCACGCATTTATTACCATTTTTATTACAATCCATATGTATGTGAGTATTTATCACTGATTGTTTTTAACTTTTTGTTTTGAAATAATTTCAGACTTACAGAAAAGTTGCAGTAATCATGCAGAGAACTCTTATACACCCTTTACCTAGATTCACTGAGGTTCTGAACATTTCCACGTTTGTTTTATTTATTTTTCTTTCTCTCTTGTACATATATACTTATTTTTTCCTGAACCATTCACAAGTAGGTTGCATATACCGTGCCCCATTAATATTTATTTTATTTTATTTATTTATTTTGAGACAGGGTCTCTGCTTTGTCACCTAGGTTGGAGTGCAGTGGTGTGATTTCGGCTCACTGCAACCTCCGCCTCCCAGATTCAAGCGATTCTTGTGCCTCAGCCTCCTGAGTAGCTGGGATTACAGGCACGTGATACCTCTCCTGGCTAATTTTTTGTATTTCTAGTAGAGACGGGGTTTGCCATGTTGGCCAGACTGGTCTCAAACTTGACCTCAAGTAATCCACCCAGCTCAGCCTCCCAAAGTTCTGGGATTTTGGGAGCGCCACCATGTTTGGCCAGTATTTAATACTTGAATGTATATTCCTAAGAACAATGATAAAAACCCTTGTACAGTTATCAGGTTCATTAAATTTAACATTGATATGATACTTTTATTTAATCAACAATACAAATTCCGGTTTTACCAATTTTTCCAATGATGCCCTTTAGTATTTTTTCCCCCTCTGTTACAGAATCCAGTCCAAGATCATGATACAAATACCATGTCTTTCTTTCCCCAGCCTTTTTTTTTTCTTTCATGACAGTAACATTGTTGAAGATATAGGCAAGTTATTTTGTAGAATGTCCCCCAGTCTGGGTTTGTCTGATACTTCCCCTTGATTACATTCTGGTTATGTGTTATTGGCAGGAATGTTATATAACCATTCTTTCCTTATCATATCAGAAAGTACACAGTATGTATTTGTTCCATTATTGGTAATTATTGGTGATGTTAACTTGGTCAGTTGATTAAATTGGTGTCTGCCAGTTTTCTCCTATTGGGGTATTCTTTTTCTCCTTGTAGTTAATAAGCATCTTGTAGGGAGATTCTTTTTGTAATTGTGATAAAACATATGTAACATAAAATTTACCATCTTAACCATTTTAAGGTACATTTCAGTGATATTAAGCACATTTACATTGTTGTATAATTATTATCACCATCCATCCCCAGAATTGTCTTTATCTTACAAAACTGAAACTCAATATCCATTAAACAGTATCCATTGCTCCCTCCCCTCAGCCTTGGCAACCACCATAGTACTTTCTGTCTCTGAATTTGACTATTCTAGGTTCCTCATGTAAGTGAAATCATAGATTGTTTGTCTTTTTATGACTAGCTTGTTTCACAGTTTATCCACATTTTTGCATGTATTAGAATCTCCTTTTCAAGGCTGAATAATATTCCATTGTATATATATAACACATTTGGTTTATCCTTTCATGCATCAGTGGACCCCTTTTGGCTATTGCAAATAATCCTGCTGTGAACATAGATGTAAAAATGTTGAACTCTGCTTTCAGTTCTTTAGATATATACCCAGAAGTAAATTGCCAGGTCATGTGATAATTATTAATTTTTTTGAGAATCTGCTATATTGTTTTCCAGAATGGCTGCATCATTTTACATTCCCACCAACACAAAGAGTTCCAAACTCTCACTTCCATGCCAACACTTGTTTTCTGTTTTTTGTTTTGTTTTGTTTTCTAATAGTAGCCATCCTAATGGGTGTGAGATGATATCTCATTGTGGTTTTGATTTGCATGTCCCCCAACAATTAGTGATGTTGAGTATAACTTTGTAGGCTTATTGGCCATTTGTATATCTTCTTTGGAGAAATGTGTAGTCAAGTCCTTTGCCCATTTTTTGAACTGAGTTGTTTGTTTGGAGTTTTGGGTAGTGAGTTGTAGGAGTTCTTTACTTTTAGATTTTTAATTTTTTTAGCTAAACTGATGAATACCATTGTAGGAGTTCTTTATATATATTCTGGATATTAACTTCTGTATTCTGGATATTAACTATTTATATTCTGGACATTAACTTCTTATCAGATATATAATTTGCAAACCTTTTCTTACATTTCACAGGTTGCCTTTTCACTCTGTTGATTGTATCTGTTGATACACAGAAGTTTTTAATTTTGAATGGGAAATACTTTTAAGGATCCCGTTGTTCATTAGATTCTGATTATTCTTGCTTGGCAACTGATTATTCTGGCTTAAAAGGATTATTACTATGTAGAAGTGATGATTTTCTAATTCTGTCATTCCTTCTGCATATATTCATTAATCTGCTGTAAGGGAGAATTATTTTTTTTCATTCTGTTTATTGATTTCACTGCCCAGATTGTCCCAGATTTGGCCGGTGGGAACTCTTTTAAGCTGACTCCTGTGTCCTTTTGAAATGACATTTTTTGGGGAATACAGTCCTGCATCACCTAAAACAATGAGGATATGCTCTGAGAAATGTGTCCTTGGGCAGTTTTGTCATTGTGCTATCATCACAGCATATACTTACACAAACATAAGTGGTATAGCTTACTACATACCTACACCATATAATATGGCTCATTGTCGCTATAAACCTATATAGGATGTTACTATTCTGAATACTGTAGGCACTTGTAAGACAGTGGTAAATATTTGTGTATCTAAACGTATCTAAATATAAAAAGGGGCAGTAAAAATACATTGTAAAAGATTGTTTAAATGGTACACCTGTATAAGGCAGCTTCATTATAATCTAATGGGACCACCATGTATGTGTGGTCCATTGTTGACCAAAAATCATTATGTGCTGCATGACCCTACTTCATTACTTTCTGGCACAAGATGTTCCTGGTTTATTTTATGTTTTCTCTGCTGCAGTCCTGCAACTAACCATTTCTCTGAGGATCTCTGGTTTCTTTTAGTTGGCAAATGCAATTTTGAAATGAAAATCTGGGTATTGGTATGTTCACTGCTGCTGGGGTATATGTGCTTCTAAGCCCTTTCAATGGATAGAGGTAGGAAATATATAAAAAGTAGATACATAAATAAAACGGACAACAAAAACATATTACACTTTATGTGGTAAATCTAACACACACATATATATATATAGGAAATCATGAGTTCACACCTGATTCTTCCAATTCCAGTCTATACTCCATGGGATTCTTCCTTTCCTCACTCCATTCCATATTTGTATCTTTCTTCTTTAGTTAGATTCCTGGCTCCTCAAAGCATCACCACTCCTTCTCATTTGCTCAGTCCTACAGTACATATAAAATAGTTTGTGAATTACTATACTCAGACCACTACAGAACAGAAACCTGCTAATGAATTCAAGGCTTTATTTTGCATGCAATTCTTCTAAATCCACCCTTTCTCTACCCCTGGAATGAAGACTATCGTCAGTATACATACTGTGTTCAAGAGTTACTTGAATTGGTGCTTCCTTTTTCTTTTCAGTGTGGTTATGTTATTTATATGAAATTTATTTGGGTTCATTTTATTCTATTTATGATATTCTGTTTTAATTTTTTCCCTCCGTTTTTATTATTTATTTATTTAGACAGGGTCTCGCTCTGTAACCCAGGCTGGAGTTCATTGGCACACTCACGGCTCACTGCAGCCTCAACCTCTTAGGCTCAAACAGTCCTACTGCCTCAGCCTCCCAAGCAGCTGGTGTGCACCACCACACCTGGCTAATTTAATTTTTTGTAGAGACTAGGTCTTGCTCTGTTGCCTAGGTTGGTTTAAAATTCCCTGGCTCAAGCAGTCCTCCTGCCTTAGCATCCCAAGGTGCTGGGATTACAGGCGTAAATTTTTTTTTTTTTTTTGATACGGAGTCTCACTCTGTTGCCCAGGCTGGAGTGCGGTGATGCAATCTTGGCTCACCGCACTCTCTGCCTCCTGAGTTCAAATGATTCTTGTGCCTCAGCCTCCCAAGTAGCTGGGATTACAGATGTGCCACCACGCCCTGCTAATTCTGTATTTTTAGTGGAGGCGGGGTTTCACCATGTTGGCCAAGCTGGTCTCGAACTCCTGACCTCAAGTTATCCGCCTGCCTCGGCCTCCCAAAGTGCTGGGATTACATGCGTGAGCCACTACGCCTGGCCTTTTTTTTTTTTTTTTTTTTTTAATATGTAGAATTTTAATATGCTTCCAAATGTCAAAATTATACCAAAATGTGTACTCAGAATTGTTCTGTCCTTATTTTTCCAGTCCATTCCCTCCCATCCTTTGAAAGTAACTAGTTTCTTTGTTTCTGGTTCATACTTCCTATGTTTCTTTTTGCAGAAGTAAGCAGACATGTGAATATTTCCTCCTTTCTCACACAAAAGTTGTCATAGTATTTGTAATCTTTTGTACTTTGCTTTTTTCACTTAATAGTATAGCTTGGAAGTTTATTCCATGGCAGTTTCAAGAGGTTTTCCTCATTCTTTTTTCATAGCTGCATAAATGTTAGAGCATTTAGGGTAGTTTCCAGTATTTTGCAATGACACATAATGCTGGTGTGAGTAACTGTGTTATTTAAATTTTATCGACAAAAAAATAAATGGTATATTTTAGTCTATTGACTTTTTTATTTTTGCCATGTTTTCTCTTAGATATTTTTATAAGTTAAATCTAAAATAATTGTATTTATCATTTTCAACATTTACCAGTTGACTCTTTTCCCATCAACAGGTAGATTTAGACGTTACTCTACCTGGGGAAGGTGGAAAAGATCGACCTTTTAAGGTGTCAATCAAATTTGTCTCTCGGGTGAGTTGGCATCTACTGCATGAAGTACTGACAGGACGGACCTTGCCTGAGCCACTGGAATTAGACAAGCCAATCAGCACTAACCCTGTCCATGCCGTTGATGTGGTGCTACGACATCTGCCCTCCATGAAGTGGGTGCTTCTGCTTTTTTTCTCTTTAGATTTTAAACTCCCAAGAATGACTTGTGCAGGCTTCTCTTGGTTAAACCTTTATTTGCCGTATATTTTGATTGTTCAACTGAAATGTTGAACAAGAATAGCATCAATACAAATTCATTGACAGGAGTACGTTACAGAAAATTATCTGGCTTTTGCAAGTAACTATACATCATTAGCTTAGCTAATCTTATGAATAATTTTATAGAAAAATATCTCACCCTTTCTCTTAGGATCTAAAAGTCTTAACAGATCTATTTTCAGATGTATTTCTTTCGTTATATTATCTTGCTTTAAAAGTAATTTCACTGTTTATACAACAACATCAAATTGTGTTGAATTGCTTTTCTTTTTCTTTTTTTTTTTTTTTTTTTTTTTTTTTTTTGAGACAGAGTCTCGCTCTGTCGCCCAGGCTGGAGTGCAGTGGCCGGATCTCAGCTCACTGCAAGCTCCGCCTCCCGGGTTCACGCCATTCTTCTGCCTCAGCCTCCTGAGTAGCTGGGACTACAGGCGCCCACCACCTCGCCCGGCTAGTTTTTTGTATTTTTAGTAGAGACGGGGTTTCACCGTGTTAGCCAGGATGGTCTCGATCTCCTGACCTCGTGATCCACCCGTCTCGGCCTCCCAAAGTGCTGGGATTACAGGCTTGAGCCACCGCGCCCGGCTTGAATTGCTTTTCTTAATAATCCTAGGGGCCGGGCGCGGTGGCTCAAGCCTGTAATCCCAGCACTTTGGGAGGCCGAGACGGGCGGATCACAAGGTCAGGAGATCGAGACCATCCTGGCTAACATGGTGAAACCCCGTCTCTACTAAAAATACAAAAAACTAGCCGGGCGAGGTGGCGGGCGCCTGTAGTCCCAGCTACTCCGGAGGCTGAGGCAGGAGAATGGCGTGAACCCGGGAGGCGGAGCTTGCAGTGAGCTGAGACCCGGCCACTGCACTCCAGCCTGGGCGACAGAGCGAGACTCCGTCTCAAAAAAAAAAAAAAAAAAAAAAAAAAAATAATCCTAGGACCTCACATGTGTAGGGTATGCTCCTGTGTGTGACCGCATGTGTACCCATGTATTTTTTATTGTTTGGTTGGGTTTTTTTTGAGACATGGTCTCACACTGGCGCCCAGGCTGTAGTGCAGTGGCACAATCATGGCTCACTGCAGCCTCAACCTCCCAGGCCTAAGCAATCCTCCTACCTCAGCCTTCTGAGTAGCTGGGAACACAGGCATGCACCATCATGCCTGGCTAATTTAAATTTTTTTTTTTCTTGTAGAGATGGAATCTCCCTATGTTGCCCAGGTTGGTTTCAAACTCCTGGACTCAAGTGATCCTCTCACCTTAGCCTCCCAAAGTGCTTGGATTATAGGTGTGAGCCCCCACACCTGACTCAGTATGTTTTTTTTAAAGAAAAATAGTATGTCTTGCAAACACATTTATAGAAATAGCTTTTTGTTCAATAATTGTTTACTTGTTAACATTTTTAAGGTTGGAACTGTTAACTTTTTAAAGCCTATTTTTAAGAAATTATTTTAGATAAAATTCATTCTTATTTCAACCAACAGGTTTGAGAAAGGAAAATTTAAGTAGATTTCTTTCCGTTTAGAGTGGGTACTTTTTGCTTTCTCAAATTTGGAACATGTTTAGTTTCATACATTCATAATGATGAGCATCATTATGATAAGTTAATTGTGCTCTAGTCTCCCCTTTTCTGCAGATTTAAATACTCGTATGAGAAGGAAAGGATTGAACATGCCATTTTAATTTTTGTAGATACACGCCTGTGGGGCGTTCATTTTTCTCTGCTCCAGAAGGATATGACCACCCTCTGGGAGGAGGCAGGGAAGTGTGGTTTGGATTCCATCAGTCTGTTCGGCCTGCCATGTGGAAAATGATGCTTAATATTGATGGTAAGGGAACTAAAGCCATATTCTGTATTGGGTGGTAGATTTCTATATGATGTGTGTACATAAATTTTGTATATAATTATACATACCGGTATCTCGAAGTAATATTTGGACATGTATTATGATCTACTAGAAAAACCTTTATATTTTTATTACATTTCGTTTAGAAAGCCTGTAGAACTTACCTTGGAATGCTGCCAAACATGAAGCAAGCACATGAAGACAGATTTAAAAGCCCTGACAATTATCTGAGCAATCTTCTATTATAACTCACTTTTGCCCTTTTAACTCTAAGCCAACATTTTATTATGAAATATATATATTAAGAAAGATAATTCTGTTGAGCATGGTGACCCCCAGATGTTATACCTACTGCTGGTCTTAATGTGATGCTAATTGCATTCTTGTTTTTAGGTGTTTTCTTACAAAATATTTTCAAACTTATATAAAAGCAGAGAGAACAGTATGATGAACTACCACATAGGTAGCCATTACTCAGATTGTCAGAATTTTTCTACCTTTGCGTAATCCAAGTACATTTCTTCCTCTACGGTAGTGTTTTTAAATCAAATCCCAGACGGCATGTCATTTTGTCCCTACTACTTCAATGTGTACCTCTAAAACTATGGATATTTTCTTATAGCAGCAATGTCATTATTATATGTAGGAAAATTATAAACAAGCATTTATTTGTACCCTCTAATATCTGTCCATAATCAGATTTCCCTGATTGTCTGAAATATGCCTTTTTCTAGTTAGCTGGTTCTAATCAGAAGCAAAACAAGATCCACACATCACATTTGATTATTATGCCTTTTTCGATCTAGTAGTCCCACTTCCTTCCTTGTTTTCTTGTTTCTTTATGCCATTGACGTTTTACAAAAACTTGGTCACTTGTTCTGTAGAATATGTTCAAATCTGATTTTGTCTTTTTGTTTTCTTGTGTTATTACCTTGTTCCTCTGTCCCCTATATTTTCTGAAAATAAAAGCTTAGAAGTTTCATTCCATTCTGGTTCAAAATGCTTAGAAGTGCTTTGTGTTGTGTCATATTAGGAAACACAGTATCTAGTGGTCCCAATTTTAGTGATGCAAAAATCAGTCTCTAGGTTCAGAGATTAATCAGTAGATGCAGAGATCTTCCATTGTAAATTTCTTAATTAACTTTTGAATTGCTAATGTTCTGTTCACTGATCATTGTGACCCAAATTATTTATTTCACTAGGGATTACGAACTGGTAAATTTTCTGTTACTCTTTTTGCATTAGGATTTGCATTAAAATTTGCATGGAATTTTTCTGTGGAAAAGCTTCATGTCCTGTTGATAATTCGTAAATGTTTGAAAGCTTTCTTGCTTTCAGACACAGCAGGATATTCCTTTCTCATCTTATATTTCTTGCCCAGTACCTGACATTAGACATTCCTCCAAGGATCCCTGGATCCTTCCAGATCAGGGCATAGTTTCCTCACTTTTTCAGCTGCACCTACCATTGTGTAATATGTGATTGAGGAGGGGATATATTTAACTAGTTTTCTTTAGATGTATACTAGAGTTATTTTTAACTATTTTCTATTTCACATTATTTTATGTATATTAAGATACGTCTGTAAGATAAATTCCTGGAGGTTAGACTGATGAGTTAAGGGCAAATGTATTAATATTTGTAATTTATATCATTATTACCAGATTGCACTCCACAGAGATTGTAAATATTTTTCATCAATGAATGAGAGTACCAGTTAC
Organism: Macaca nemestrina; assembly: GCF_043159975.1. Lineage (NCBI taxonomy): Eukaryota > Metazoa > Chordata > Mammalia > Primates > Cercopithecidae > Macaca > Macaca nemestrina. The sequence goes on along the minus strand of NC_092125.1, from coordinate 197,912,081 downwards.
CTTATATCTTTGCCACTAGAATTGTCAAACTCTTAGATTTTCATCAATCAATTTGCAAGAAATAGTTTTCTTGTGTCCTCTTAATTTGTATTTGACTACCTTTTCACAAATATAAGGGCCACTTGTGTTTCTTTTTTAATGAACTGTTAGTTTATATCTTTGCCCTTTTTTTTCTATTGGATTTTTGGTCTTCTCATTTACTGATAAAGCTTTATAAATTAAGGAAGTTAGCCCTTCATCTGTCATGAGTTGCAGATATTTTACCTAGGTTGCTATTTGTCTTTTGACTTTTGGTATGGTGGAGTTTTTTTTTTTTTTTTTTTTTGCCGTGCAGAAGTTTGTTTGTATGTTGGTGTGTACACACATACATATGTATTGGTCAGTCATTTCTTTTATGACTTTTAATATCTGATAGGACTAGTCCCATTTTCTCTTTTCAGGGTTTTCCAGGCCATTCTTAAGTATAAACTTTAGAAATTCCTTGTTTAGATCCAGTGAGTGGGAGAGGACAGATTGTTATTTTTATTGAGATCCTATTAGATTTATAAATTAAGTTAGGACAAATTGGCATCTTTAAGATGTTATCTTTTCTGTCAAAGAATATACTATGTCTTTCTATTTGTTCAAGGTTACTTTTGTTTTCTTCAAGAGATCTTACAGCTTTCTTCACATAAATTTTTCACATTTCTTTTTTTCTTTTCTTTCTTTTTTTTTGAGACTGAGTTTCGCTCTGGAGTACAATGGAGTGATCTCGGCTCACAGCAACCTCTGCCTCCCGGGTTCAAGCAATTCTCATGCCTCAGCCTCCCAAGCAGCTGTGATTACAGCATGCACCACCACACTCAGCTAATTTTGTATTTTTAGTAGAGACGGAGTTTCACCATGTTGGTCAGGCTGGTCTCAAAACTCCTGACCTCAGGTGATCCACCCACCTCAGCCTCCCAGAGTGCTGGGATTACAGGCATGAGCCACCGCACCCAGGCCATGTCTTGTTATTCCAGGATATTTTCTCCTTTTTGTTGCTATTAAATGGGTTTATAGATACTAACTTGTTATTGCTTATATGTATTCAGGCTTTTGCTTTCTGTATACTTTCTCTCTTTCTGTGTTATTGAAGTCCATTATTGTTTGTGGTATTTTTTCAGGTGATTTTATTGGGGTTTCTAGGTTATAATCATCACCTGCAACTAGTGATAAGTTTACCTCTTCCTTTGGATTTTTATACCTCTAATTTTTTTACCACATTATATAGACTAATCAGACAAGGTAGGATTAAATAGTAGTGATTAATGTGCATCCTTTTTCTTTCTTGCTCTAGAAGCATTAAGTATTGTATGTTTGTATATATTGTCATATTAAGGAATATCTGTTTCTTGTTTTATTAAGTATGTTTATCAAGAGTATGTGTAAATTTTGTCCGATGCCTTTTCAGCATCTATGGAGCTGAAGATGTGATATTTCTCTTCTTTTTAACAAACATTGAACCAAACCAGCAGTCCTAGAGTCTTTTAATTGATGCTGGATTTTGTTTGCTAACACTTTACTTTTATAAATTAAAATGCAAAAGTCTGATTAATCTGCAGCCTTCCCATTTTGTACAGTCTTTGTCAAGTTTTGGTGTTATTTCCTAAAAAATTCAGAAGTTTTCCATTTTCTAAAATGTATAACAGTTTTAAAATAGTATTGATATTATCAGCTCTTTTATGATTTCGTAGAATTCCCCTATAAAACCTTGTGAACCTGGTGTTTTTTGTTTCGTTTGGTTTGGTTTGCTAGGTAGCTGTTTTAAAACTTCCCTCATTTATTTTGTGAAAATCAGTCTAATAATTTATCACACATTTAAAAATGACTAAAAGTATAATTGGATTGTAACACAAAGAAAGGATAAATGCTTAAGGTAATGGATACCCCATTTACGCTGATCTGACTATTATGCATTATATGCCTGTATCAAAAGCTCATGTAACCCATAGATATATACACCTACTATGTACCCATAAAATTTTTTTTAATTAAAAAAAAAAGTCTCTTCAGGGTGTTTAGGTTCACTTTTGGTAGCTCACATTTTACTGGAAAATTATTTATTTTATTCATATGTAATTTAATTATACAGAGTTTTACAAAGTAGTTTCTATTGTTGTTATTATTATTTTTTTTTGAGACAGGGTCTTGCTGTGTCACCCAGGCTGGAGTGCAGTAGTATAATCTTGACTCACTGCAACCTCTGCCCCCCAGGGTCAAGTGACCTTCCCACTACAGCCTCCTGAGCAGCTGGGACTACAGACACATGTCACCACACCTGGCTAATTTTTGTATTTTTTTGTAGAGACAGGATTTTACCATGTTGCCCAGGCTGGTCTCGAACTCCTAGGCTCAAGAGATCTGCCTGCCTTGACTTCCCAAAGTGCTGGGATTACAAGCATGTGCCACCGTGCCAGGCCAGTTTCTATTAGTTTTTGAAATTCTGTGTATATCTGTGGTTTTCCCAGTTTATTATTTTGCATATCTATGCTTTGTTCTTTTCACTTTTTTTTTCAGGTAGTGAAATTGGGTGGTATTTGTTTTTCTCCATCTTTTTCAAGCTTTCAACAATAAGCATCTATTACTTTTTATCAAAAAATTTTAAAAAGTTATGGAATCATAAATATTTATTTTAGAATACAAAAATAAATATGTATGTTCTTGATTTCTTTTTTGGTAACATATTCTTCCCAGTTAATGAATTACTGAAACCTATAATAGAGAATCTTTTCTATTATTCTAGCTCAGGTGTATATTTAGTACTTCAACTTAAATTCTTGGATCAATGAAATAAAATCTTGATGAACTCTTTCTAGAGAAGTAAGGTACCCAAATTTATTGAAACAATTTTTTTTTTTTTTTTTTTGAGTTTTGCTCTGGTGTCCAGGTCGGAGTGTAGTGGCTCAATCTCAGCTCACTGCAACCTCCGCCTCCCCAGTTCAAGCGATTGTCCGGCCTCAGCCTCCCAAGTAACTGGGATTACAGGTGCGCGCCATGATGCCTGGCTAATTTTTTTGTATTTTTAGTAGAAATGGGGTCTCACCATGTTGGTCAGGCTGGTCTCAAACTCCTGACCTCAGGTGATCTGCCTGCCTCAGCCTCCCGAAGTGCTGGAATTACAGGCGTGAGCCAACGCACCCGGCCTGAAAACAATTTTTATTAACATTAAACTCACTAGAAAACTCTCAAGAATTGTGTTGCAGATCATTTGAAAATATATCTGCCAACTTCCCCTTCCTTCCTGAAGTGTGTTTACAGGCAGAGCAAGTTACAACAGTCTTACTGTTCTTTAAGGATAGAGCAGCTTCCTGGGGATTCTGGAGGTTCAGTTCTCTGGTCAGTGATCAGGACACAATACTGATGTTGAGGAAAGTAAGGCCTTTCCGACAATGGGAATTATTCTTTTTTTTTCTTTTTTTCTTTTAAGACGGAGTCTGGCTCTGTCGCCCAGACTGGAGTGCAGTGGCGCGATCTCGGCTCACTGCAAGTTCCACCTCCCAGGTTCACACCATTCTCCTGCTACAGCCTCCTGAGTAGCTGGGACTACAGGCGCCCGCCACCACACCCAGCTAATTTTTTGTATTTTTAGTAGAGATGGGGTTTCACCACGTTAGCCAGGATGGTCTCGATCTCCTGACCTCACAATCCACCCACCTCAGCCTCCCAAAGTGCTGGGATTACAGGCGTGAGCCACCGCGCCCAGCCAACAATGGGAATTATTCTTAAAGTTATTTTTCTGTCTTTTTAAGCTAGATTAGTAACATGTACTTTCGTTTTATTGGTGGAAATATTTAAAACAATTATTTTTCTGGTGATCACTGTTTTAGCTGTATTACAAAACTGCTGATATGTAGTATTTTTATTCTAGAAACTAGAAATAGGTATTATATTATATTCTAGAAACTCCTCAAATTTCTTTTGTATTTCCCCTGTGCTTGAAATATTGTTTGAGAGACTTTTCAGATTTTCAGAATGAAAATCGTTTTGTTTTCTGGATTTGTTGTGAATTTTCTAGTTTCATTGTATTGTTAAAAAATGGGGTTTGTATTTTTCCTTTTAGAGTTTGTAGAGGTATTTTTTGTAGCCCAATATATGGTCAATTTTTGTGATAGTTCTATGGCTATTTGAAAATAAGGTATATTAATATATTAGATTAGGGTGAAATATCCATCAGAGCTACCAGTTTATGTTGCTTATGTCATTTATTTCCTTACTTAGTTTTGTTTTTTGTTCTCTCAGACTAGGAGAAATAAATTTCCTATTATTAATATCTTTCTATTTCTTTTATCTCCTATAATTTCATTTTCTGAATGTTGCTACTGTATATTTAGAAGCATATATATTCATATCTATTTTCTTTGTTATGAATTATAACCTTTATATGATGAGTGACTTTTTGTACTTTTTGACCAAAATTCTAGATTATCTAATAAAAGGATTGCACTTCATGCTTTTGTGAACTTTATCCTATCCTTTAATTTTTTTTTTTCAGGTATATCTTATGACAACATAGAATGGTTTGCTTTGTGGGTCAGTTTAAAGCTTTTTTTCTGTTTAGTGGATGAATTAAGCCAGATATAGATAGAAAGGACATATCCTCCTATCAAGACACAACCATTGGTTGTGGTTTTGTAAAATTATTTTATGCCATTTTTTATGTTTGTATATATTTTGAAACTTTGAGTGGTGTGTTTTCTGTGCTTTTTAAATGGTAGTCCTCATATTAGGAAGATTTTCCCCCCAGTGGTTATCTTTATACTTACACTTTCATATGATACTTGTCTTCCTCTGTTTTAAAGCAGTCTTTTCTTTCCCTTAATTGAGTAAGTTACATTAGCTTTATTCTCTTCCCTTCTTTCTACTACTTTTAGCCAATATAGTATTATTTTATTGCCCTTTATAATTTTATTCTTTCTTGTTGATTAAGGTTTTACTGATTGACTTTCAACTTTGACTCCTATCTATTGCACATGAGGTGCAGTCATTGAGCTTATTCTACTTTTTATATTTTCTGCTCTTGACATTCATTTGTATATATTCATTCATTTGAATTCCTACATTCTTAGACCATGTAACAGTTTCATTCCATTTGTTTTCAATCTTAAATCTTCAATTAAATGTATTGTTGCTCACTGCCAGTCCTTTTGCTGAAATTTTTCTGGTCATTTGTTGGTTTCAGTTTGTCCTCAAGTTGCTGCTTCAATAAATGCTCATATGAATAAGGGCTGAGTTATCTGTAGCCTTATTCCTGAAGGATTGTTTGGCTAGATGTGGAATTTTTGGCTCACACTTTTTCCTTGAGTACCTTGTAGGTATTTTTCCACTGTCTTCTGGCATTGAATGTTCAATAGAGAAGTATGATGCCAGCTTGATTTTATTTTTCTTAGAAGGGATGTGCTTTTTTGTGTGTGATTGCTGAAAGTATTTCTTCCAAATACCAAATAATTTAGAAATTATTTTATTAAGTGACATCTGATAAAATTATTAGATGTTTTCTTAATTGACCATTTTGGGTCAGTTTTATGTCTATCATTTTATTTACTTTTAAAAAATTTTTATCCTACATGCTTCTTACTGTGCCTTTCGTGTTGTATATTTTTACCATGTGCTCATTGCATTTTAGTTCTTAAATTTTTTTAATTCTTAAAATTCTTTTTCTTCCATTTCTCTTTTGAGTTCTGCCATGCTTGTTTCACTGCAACTCCCGTTGACTGGATAGCTCCTCCTTGAGTTCCTAAATTTCTGCTCTGAACTTTTTCTTCATAACTGCATTAGGAATTTTTCAATGCGAGTAACAAGTAGGGTTTTAATTTTTCTCTGCTTTGTGATGATATTGTTTGTTGAGGTTTCTTTGTCAGAGATGTCGCAGTGCCTTTTTACATTTTTTTCTATGGTATTTTTGTATAGATACTTAACCACTTTTTTGTTGCTTATATTGGCATGAGATGAGTTTCCCAAACCATCTGTTAGAAGGGACTTAAGGGTCTTAGGAACGTTAGGAACACCTTCGGAGCAAGATAGTTTTCCAGGTTTCTGTATTCAAGGGCTCTCTGCTCCATTGTTCTGGTGGATTCTTTCTTCAAAATACAGCCACATCTCCTCTGCCTCTCAGTAACTTAAGGGGTTTAAGTAATGTGAACTACCAGCCATGAGTTTTCTGGGTCCTATTTCTGCTACCAAGGGATACACCTCCTACCCTTTAAATTGCCTGCCTCAAATGTTAACAATTAAAGAATTTGTGATCGATATACAGAAGTTCTTTGTACTATTCTTATAACTTTGTGAGTTTGAAACTACTTCAAAAGAAGAAATTACGAAAGAGCATGCCTCACTTATAAAAGAGTGGTCCTTTCTGAGATCTGTCACTTCCAAACCACTTATTGTTCTGCCACTTTCTACACCTCCTTTCCTTACCTCCTTCTGAGAATCCCCCATTTAATCTCAGTTCTAAACATTGTAGTTCCCACTTGAGATAGGTTCTTTTCTTTCTGGGAGTAAAGATGTGCTATTCCCCTACCAGATTCCTTTATACTTCTTGTCTTTCTCCCATGCTCAGATGTGGCTTCTTTTACTCTGAAGTACTTTGGGTCATATTTACTTATAATTTGGCATTTTTAGGTTTTTATTATCCGCTAGTTTCACTAAAGACGTATGGTATTTTTTGTTTTTAACATTGTCTTTGTTGCTCTGTACCGGTTCTCGGAGAAAGATGGGAAAATTTGGAACTAAATGGCTGTTATGTTCCTACTAGAACTTGAAGTCCAGCTTTGAAAATTATTAAGAAATAATTTCTAGGCCGGGTGTAGTAGCTCACGCCTGTAATCCTAGCACTTTGGGAGGCCAAGGTGGGAGGATCACTTGAGCCTAGGAGTTTGAGACCAGCCTGGGCAACATAGTGAGACCCCCCATCTCTATTAAAAAATAAAGAAATAATTTCTAAATAACCCCTTGTTTAAAGAAATCATGAAGAAAATTTTGAACTGAAGGATAATGAATACAATACATATAGAACTGGTATGATCAGCTAAAGCAATGCTTAGAGAGAATTTAAAACTTTAAATGCCTATTATAAAAGAAAAAAAGCATCAGTGACATGAACATTCATTCTCAACAAGTTAGAAAAATCACAGAAAATTAAATGTGAAAGAGAATAGAAAGAAATAAAAGATAAAAACCAATCAGTGAAATAGAAAAAACTTCTCTCTGTCCTTTAGATAGGGAGACTTCAAAGGTTTTTAAGAAGGATAGTGACATGATCATATTTGTTTTCCAGAAAGAGACCTCTGGCAGCAGTGTGGAGAATAGATAGAGGAGAAAAAACTAATCTGAGAAGCCAGTTAGGAGGCTTTTCAATCACTAGTTCAGGTAAGAGATGGTGATGGTCTAATGTGGGATGGAGAGGAAGGATTAAGCTGGAAAAATAGGTTTAAGAACCATGTCCAGGAAAAAAAAAAACTTTGGGTGTAGTTACTGGTACATGGAACTGATTGGAAAAAAATAGACCAGAGCTTTACTAGATTTTTGAAGGAATTATTTTTGCAAATAAACTATAAGCCTGGCATATCAGTCAAGGTTCAGCTAGGGAAACAGAACCAGTAGGAAGTATAGAGAGAGAGAGGGGTTTATGCAATTGTAGGAGCTAGATAGGCAAGTCTGAAATTTTTGGGGCAGGCTGGCAGGAAGGGCAGGTGAAATTCAGGCACGGGCTGAAGCAGTTATCTATAGGTGGAATTTCTTGCTCTCAGGGAAGCTTCAGCCCTACTTTTAAGACCTTTCACCTAACTGAATTAGGCCCATCAACATTATTCAGGATAATCTCTTTTACTTAAAGTCGATGGATTATGGATTTTAATTACATCTACAAAATACCTTCATAGCAACACCTAGATTAGTGTTTGATTAAACAAATGGCAGCTGGTAGCCTAGCAAGTTAACACATTAAAAACAACACCTGCCATGGTGACTTACACCTGTAATCCCAGCATTTTGGGAGACCAAAGCTGGAGGGTCACTTGAGATCAGGAGTTTGAGATTAGGCTGAGCAACATAGTGAGACCTGATCTCTACCAAAAAAAAAAAAAGAAAAGAAAAAAATTAGCCAGGTGTGGTGTGTGCTTGTAGTCCCAGCTGCTAAGGAGGCTGAGATGGGAGGAAGGCTTGAGCCCAGGAGATCAAGGCTGTATTGAGCCATGATTGTACCACTGCACTCCAGCAGTGACAAAGCAAGGCCCCATCTCAAATAAATAAAAAGAACAACTACTCTCCACACCTGGTGTGAAATTTTCTGTGATTATTCAGCCCTTGAAGCAACTTTAAGGTACAGTGACTGCCATATTATAAACTGTCTCCCAAGAAGGGCGTACTCTCCAGTGTACATTCAGAGTAGTGACTCTGAGTTTTCTAGCAGGTATGAATGGTGGTACTGTCAACTGAATATGGAAGTAGATCTACTATTGCTGATTAGTTGGCAGTATACACCATGTATCAATGTTAACATGTCCGAAGCTTGAGGATTCTATGGAACATATAGGCAGACATATCTAGTATATAGTTAGAAATTTAGGTATGAAAATCTATAATGTGGGAGCTCAAAGTAAGAATGTTGGGACTCTTCAGTACGTAAATCCATATTTGAAACTATAGAAGTGGAAAAACTCTTTAGGAATATTATTTAGATTGAAACAGGAAAGAGAAGGATAAAGCCATTGAGGAATACTAGCATTTAAGAAAGAACTAGTGAGCAAGAAATGATAATTACAAGGCAATATGAGACACCAAACATGATGTCAAAGAAGCCAAGAGGGGAAACATATCCAAAAAATAAATGAACTGGGCAGAGGGGCTCACGCCTGTAATGCCAACTACTTGGGAGGCTAAGGCAGGAGGATAGTCTGAGCCCCAGGAGTTGGAGGCTGCAGTGAGCAGTAATTGAGCCACTGTACTCCAGCCTGGGCAACAGAGTGAGACCCCTATCTCTAAAAAAGGAAACAAAAAGTAGATGATTTCACAGTTAAACAATGAGAGCTTTTTCAATAAAATCAAGAGACGAGGATATCAGTACTATGGTTTTTAGTCACTATTGTGTTTGCTAACTTCTGTTCTTCTTACAGGTTTCAGTCTACATGTTACTTCCTTGAGAAGCAGTGTTTGACACCCTTCTCCCCCCATCCAGCCATCCCCCAAGTCTGAGTTAGGTATTTCTCTTCTGTATTCCCATAGCACAGTGTAATTCCCCTATAATAGCATGTATCACCTTGAATTATGAGTGTTTATTGTTCTGTCTCTCCTATTAGAATGAAAGCTCCATAAAGGGATTGTCATTTTATTCACCAGTGTACCCTCCATGCCCAGCACAACTTTTGGTCATATTAAACAAAGAATGAATAAATAAATCCAAGATCATAGGAGGAGGAGCATCCAAATGAGCCTCAAAAATCAGAGAAATATTTGTGGTAGTATGTGATATCTTAGCTGAGCTTTAACAAGTATAATGAGATCAAGAGTTTGGATTGAAAATGAGGTACTCAGGAATAAATGATTTCTGAGGTCTCTAAGATATTATAAAACCTTATTGAAATATCTAAGAGAAAATTTAATGAAACGCATTATCCTTATGGAGAAGACTCAATTTTATAAAATGTCAGTTCTCCCCAAATCAATCTATAAATGTAGTTTTAATTAAAATTCCAATTGGGGGCCAGGTACAGTGGGTATGCCGGTATTTCCAGGACATTGGGAGGCCAAGGTGGGAGGATTGCTTGAGCCTGGGAGTTCTGACCAACATGGTGAAACCTCATTGCTAAAAAAGACAAAAAAGGCCAGGCGCGGTGGCTCAAGCCTGTAATCCCAGCACTTTGGGAGGCCGAGATGGGCAGATCACGAGGTCAAGAGATCGAGACCATCCTGGCTAACCCGGTGAAACCCCATCTCTACTAAAAAATACAAAAAACTAGCCGGGCGAGGTGGCGGGTGCCTGTAGTCCCAGCTACTCGGGAAGCTGAGGCAGGAGAATGACGTAAACCCGGGAGGCGGAGCTTGCAGTGAGCAGAGATCCGGCCACTGTACTCCAGCCTGGGCGACAGAGCGAGACTCCGTCTCAAAAAAAAAAAAAAAAAAAAAAGACAAATTAGCCAGGTGTGGAGGTGTGTGACTATAGTCCCAGCTACTCAAGAGGCTCAGATGGGAGAATCGCTTGAGCCCAGAAGTCGAGGCTACAGTGAACTGTGCTCTCACCACTGTACTCCAGCCTGGGCAACAGAATGAGACCCTGTCTCAAAAAACATAAAATTCCAGTAGGGTATAGTATTATTAAGATTTATATGGAAGAATAAGTGACTAAGAAAAACCAATAGAATTTTAAAGAAAAATAAAGCAGGAATTGTCCTACTTCCTATAAAACTGTAACAGTTATACCACATGGCTTCAAGTGCAGGAACAGGCAGATTAATGAAGCAGAGTCTAGAAACAAGCCATATATGTGTTTATGGAAACTGTAAATATCTGACGTAGTGTTTCAGATCAGTAGGGAAAGAGTAGAATATTTAATAAATTGTGTTTACACAGTTAACTGTTTAAAACATTAGATCCATCTAACATTAGACACAAAATTTATTTCTAGGTGAATTATAATCCCAAATATGAAAAGCAAATCTTCCAAATTCTTTTAGGATAAAAATGAGAGAATATTCCTAACACCAAACAAAGTAAAAAGTATAAACTGCAAAGGAAAATACTGATAAACTTGACCAAAATTTAAAACTTGTGTAATGCAAAAGAAACAAAGTTTAAAATATTAGAAAATTTGTAGCTCATATAACTGAAAACTTTACAAAATATAAGGACAGATGAATTGAAAAATAGGTAGTTCTCAAAACAGGAAACCCATATAGCCAGTAAACATGTGAAAAGATTCTCATTCATTTATAATCAAGAACTTACAAGTGAAATCAGTGTTACCATTTTGTACCCATCAGATTTGTAAAAAAAGCCTTATTATTTGCCAAAAGTGCAAGGTGAAAAGAAAAATCTTATGAAATCCCAAATGTTGGTGAGGATGAAGTAAAAGGAACTCTCACACATTGTTTGTAGAAGTACCATTTAGCACAACTACCCGGGAGAGCAGTTCTCAACTAGAAGAGATGAAGTAAAGATGAAATTGCATAACTTAAAACCCCTAAAGAGGTATCTTGCATGTGTGCTTGAAACATTATATGTAATAGCAGAAAATTGGAAATAGTCTAAATTCCTGTCAGTAGTAGAATGAATAAACAGCACATAAATAGTTATATAATACTGTGGTGTACTACATAACAGTTAAATGAATGAACCAGATCTATATGTATCAATGTGAATTATTAAAACAATGTTATACCCAGACATCGTGGCTCATGTCTGTAATCCCAGCATTTTGGGAGGCAGAGGCCTTTAGATCATATGAGACCAGGAATTTGAAACCAGCCTGGCCTGCATGGCAAAACCCCATCTCTATGAAAAACACAAAAAATTGGTCAGTTATGGTAGTGCACGTCTGTAATCCCAGCTACTGGAATTGAGGCATGAGAATCGCCTGAACCCAGGAGGTGGAGGTTGCAGTGAGCTAAGATCACACCTCTGTACTCCATCCTAGGCAACAGAGTGAGACTCTGCCTCAAAAAAGAAAAAAGAAAAAAAAAATGGGCTGGGCCTGGTGGCTCAGACCTGTAATCCCAGCACTTTGGGAGGTCAAGGCGGGTGGATCACTTGAGGTCAGGCGTTTGAGACCAGCCTGGTCAACATGGCTTAACCCTGTCTCTACTAAACATACAAAAATTAACTAGGCTCGGTGGTGCATGTCTGTAATCCCAGCTACTTGGGAGGCTAAGGCAGGAGAATCCCTTGAACCCAGAAGACAGAAGTTGCAGTGAGCCGAGATTGCACCACTGTACTCCAGCCTGGGCGACAGAGTAAGACTCCATCTCAAAAAAAAAAAGAAGAAAAAGAAAAAAAGAAAATGTTGGGGGTGAGTAAATAGCAAAAGGGGCCGGGCATAGTGGAGGCCAAGGCAGGTGGATCACTTGAGGTCAGGAGTTCAAGACTAGCCTGGCCAACATGGTGAAACCTCATCTCTACTAAAAATACAAAAATCAGCCAGATGTGGTGGCATGCACCTGTAGTCCCAGCTACTCAGGAGGCTGAGGCAGGAGAATCAGTTGAACCCAGGAGGCAGAGGTTGCAGTGAGCCGAGATCATGCCACTGCACTCCAGCCTGGCTGACAGAGCAAGATTCTGTCTCAAAAAAAAAAAAAAAAAATTAGCATGGTGGCACATGCTACTCAGGAGGCTGAGGCAGGAGAATTTCTTCAACCCAGGAGACCGAGGTTGCAGTGAGCTGAGATTGCGCCACTGCACTCCAGCCTGGGTAACAGAGTGAGACTCTTGTTTCAAAAAAAAAAAAAAGCGAAAGGATATGTTGTTACTTATATAAACTTAAGAAAAAAGTATGTACTGGATACATACAAATAAAGTGAAATTATAAAACAGAGATGGGGCGAATACACACCAGTTTCAAGAGTTTGGTTCCTTTTAGGAAGAAAAAGAAAAGAGAAATGGAATATGGTGGCTGGGTTAGGGAGAAGAGATAGACCAAAAAGATTTAAGAAAAATATGAGAGTATGTTTATGTGAGCAAAGTATAACTTGTGTCATTGGGAGGCAAAAAAATAAGATTGATTAAAAAAAAAAAAAAAAAAAAAGACCTATGATCCAGGTATTGTAGCTCATGCGTGTAATCCCAACACTTTGGAAGGCCGGGGCGGGTGGATCACGAGGTCAGGAGTTTGAGACCAGCCTGCCCAACATGGGGAAACCCCATCTCTACTAAAAATACAAAAATCAGCTGTGCGTGGTGGTGCATACCTGTAATCCCAGCTACTCAGGAGGCTGAGGCAGGAGAATCGCTTGAACCTGGGAGGTGGAGGTTGCGGTGAGCCGAGATCTTGCCACTGCACTCAGCCTGGGGGACAGGGCAAGTCTCTTGTTTCAGAAAAAAAAAAAAAAAACAACCTATGGTAGCTTAATGAAATGGAAATAAAGCCTAACATTTGAAGTTGGTTTATTTTTTTCCCCAGCTTTATTCAGGTATGATTAACAAGTAAAAGTTACATGTATTTGAGGTATACAATGTGATTTTTGATAATACATATGCATTGTGAAATGATTACAGCAATCAAGCTAATTAATATAACAATCACCTCATAGGTATGTGAGAGACATAAGAACATGAAATTTACTCTCAGCGTATTTCAAGTATACATAATAGTTATAGTCACCAAGCAGTACATTAGGTCTCCAGAACTTACTCATCTTGTAACTGAAAGTTTATACCCTTTGACCAGTATCTCACCATTTGCCTCAGCCCTCAGCCCTGGGTAACTACCATTCTAGCCTCTGTTTCCGTGAGTTGAGCTTTCTTAGATTCCACATGTGAGATCATACAGTATTTGTCTTTCTGTGTCTTGCTTATTTCATGTAACATAATATCCTCCAGGTTCATCCATGTTGTCACAGATGACAAGACTTCCTTCTTTTAAAGGCTAAATAATATTCCATTTTATGTATGTACCACGTTCTTTTTATCCATTTGTCGTCTGTCAGTGGTCACTTAGGTTGTTTCCATATCTTGGCTATTGCGAATAATGCTGCAGTGAACATGGGAGTGCAGATATCTCCTTGAGATAGTGATTTTATTTACTTTGCATGTAGTCCCTGAAGTGGGATTGCTAGATCATATAGTAGTTCTATTTTTAATGTTTTGAGGAACCTCCATACTGTTTTCTGTAAAGGCTGCAACAAGGGTTTATTAATTGCCAATAAAATGCTGCTGTGAAAAATAATGAGAAATATTGCACTGACGATGTTACTTGGTTACATTTCCTTTTTTGCTTTTGCGTGATTTTGATTTTGGAAGCCTTGTACGCGGTATACTGCACTGAACTAAACAGCCTTTATTGAACTTGAAATCAGCTGGAGAAGACTGGTATTGAGCACTATAGTAAGTACTGTAAAGGAAAATACCAAGTGCAATGGAAGCATAAAAGGGAGGGATGTTTCCCTCAGGAAATGACAGATGGGAGCTAGGTGACATTGGTGATGGAAATAAGCGCAATTCTCTCTTATTGTGTGATTGGTCTTGAGAATTATTGTTCTATTGGCTTTTAATAGCCTAACTTTCAACTGTGGAATTAAACTTACTGTATTTTACCAATCTGAGACTCAAAATTGTTTGTTTACATTTCAACATCTCTGAAATTGGGAGATATCTTACAATTGATGGTTTGTCACAGTTCAATTGGCAGGTTTCTTTTTAAAGAATACATAAAATGTTGGTGCACCTTACCATCAATGTTATCTTAGATTTGATGAAATGCAGAATATTTCTTTAGCTTGTTTTGAGGCCAGTCCATTTGCAACTTGCATTGTATTATTGTAATTCACAGATTTTAAGACCATTATAGTGGCAATTCCAGCATTTTTGGCAGGTTGAGGTGGGTGGATTGCTTGAGTCCAGAAGTTTGAGACCAGCCTGGGCAACATGGTGAAACCCTGTCTCTACAAAAAATACAAAAATTAGCCAGGCATGATAGAGTGAGCTTGTAATCCCGGCTACTCGGGAGGTTGAGGTAGGAGAATCACTTGAGCCGGGAGATGGAGGTTCTGGAGGTTCCAGTGAGCCATGATCTTACCACTGTACTCCAGCCTGGGTGACAGAACAAGACCCTGTCTCAAAAAAATAAAAAGACCTAGTGAATCTGATGTTTGTTAGTTATATCTCCCTTAAGATGTTATTTACCTCTGATGTACCAGATAGAATACTAAGCATTTTGTATTAATTATTATTACAGTATTGCATGTAAATTCCACCACAATTGTGTAAGGTAGTATCATCAACTGAAGTTTAGAGACAGAAAGTCACATAGTTTATATTTAAAGGAGAGAAGTTCAACTCTTCTGACTCCAGTGCTTATACCTTTAACATAGCTGTGTACTGCATCCCTTAAGAAGCAAGATTCCTGGCAGACGAATCTGAGATCTTAGACACATCAGTTAAAAAATTTATTTTTGTGGCCAGGCACGGTGGCTCACTCCTGTAATCCCAGCGCTTTGGGAGGCCTTGCGGGGCGGATCACAGGGTCAGGAGATCAAGACCATCCTGGCTGACACGTTGAAACCCCATCTCTACTAAAAATACAAAAATTAGCTGGGCGTGGTGGCAGGCACCTGTAGTCCCAGCTACTCGGGAGGCTGAGGCTGGAGAATGGCATGAACCCAGGAGGCGGAGCTTGCAGTGAGCCGAGACTGTACCACTGCACTCCAGCCTGGGCAACAGAGGGAGACTCCATCTCAAAAAAAAAAAAAAAAATTATTTTTGTTTACTGTTACTTTTCAGTAAAATGTAGCTTTTCGAAAACATTCACTATTCCATTTTGCTTTTAGTAAAAAGTAGTTGGAATATGTAAATGGTTGTAGAATTTAATAATTTTATTTCTGCAGAGTAGTTAGAAGTTCACACTGTAATATGCTGCTTTTGCAAGGAAAACATTTCTAGTAAATAATTTATTAATCACAGTATTAGTGTTGCTTACTTCATGTATTTGTCTTGAGTTCAGGTATAAGATTGCTAAGATTGAGAAATAATTTGATTTTACAATATTCAAATTCTTTCAGAAGTAGATCAAAGCAGAACTTTTCTTTGGGGTGGAATGAGAGTTATCAGCTGATTCAGGCATCTGGGTAAGAATTTTAGCAACATGAGGTCAAACAAGGCCAACTAAAGATATCTGGATCAGGCTTACCCAGGCGGGCTATCTTCACATTAGAAAAGCAGTATAAGGCCGGGCATAGTGGCTCACGCCTATAATTCTAGCACTTTGGGAAGCCGAGGTGGGCAGATTGCCTGAGCTCAGGAATTCAAGACCAGCCTGGCCAACACAGTGAAACCCCGTCTCTACTAAAATACAAAAAATTATCCGGGCTTGGCAGTGTGCACCTGTAGTCTCAGCTACTCGGGAGGCTGAGGCAGGAGAATTGCTTGAACCCAGGAGGCAGAGGTTGCAGTGAGCCAAGGTCGCACCACTGCACTCCAGCCTGGGCGACAGAGCAAGACTCCGTCTCCAAAAACAAAAACAGTAATGGCTGCAGGAATCTCAGTGACAGTCTTCATGAGATCTGTCTCTTGATTCTCACTGTTTTCAGTGTGGTTGAGTTACGCCCTTTCTGTTTGGTGCACAGCTGTCTTCTTGAGATCACACTTCACTGTTGCCCTGGGAATTCCTTTTGTCTTTCTCGTATAATCTTGTTTCTTTTTTTCTCTTTTTAAAAAATTTTCAGAAGCTTCATGAGAATAGGATACCTGGGAAGCAAATGTTATATATAAAAATATAAAATATATATATATATATGTTTATATTAGAAAATGTATCAACAAACTTAAAATGATAGTTCAGCTCTTTCTATGGTGGAAATAATTTTTCTTCAGAAATTCAAAAGCATCACTCCATTTTTAAAATAGCTGTATTGACGTTTAATTTACATACCATAAAATTCACACGTTTTATTTCCTAAGTATTATCTTTCATAGCATGCTGTTCTTGTTTCACAGATGCAGTATCCTCTCCTAGCTTTCTGAGCATAATTTATTTTGGAGTTCTTCCTGTACATGCTTATGCTTCCCCCAAACTCCTTTTTGTTTGTTTTGATCTCTGTCTTCCACTTTGGAGGCTTTCATCCAATATCTAGTATTCTTGATTACTGTCTATTCAGTGGGAATCTAAAAACACTGGATGCTCTGAAGGCATGGATAGGGTTTGTTGACTCTGATCCTCACCATAGGGTGATTTCAGTGGACTTAGGTTGGGGAATCTACAATGTTAGGATCCTTAGGTCTCTTCTCTTGGCTGGTCAGGTTGCCCAAAGGTGAGTCTTCCAAACTCCTGCCTAAAGGATAGCAGTGTGGTTGCCTGCATTCTGGAAGCCTCATTGGGAGTTCTAGCTGGGGGAACTTCTGTATTCAGCATTTAATATGTTACAGTCATTTAATCCCTTGTTTTTGGTACAATCTTGTGCTCTCAACTGTGTCTGGCATCTTCCTTCCAGGGAGCCTCTGTTTTATCTTTTCCAGTTAGTATGCCTCCAGATTTATGCAAGGATGAACAAGAGGCAGCCGTTCATCAATGTGAGCTAGACACAGGATATAGGACTCTACCTGCTTCTCAGACTGCTTTTCTCTTTATTTTTCTGCATCACTCCCATCCTTTTATCACCAACTTCCTCACTTGCTTTTCATCTTTCAGAATGTTGATATATCCCCTGTTCTGTTCTCCCTTCTAGGTTTGTACCTTTGATTTATTTTTAAATTCCTGGTTACAGTGGAGTTTGAGAAAGGAATGAAATGAAGAAGGATAAGAGATGCTCATTGTTAATCTGCCATCTTAACCCAGAATCTATTCTTAAAGGGCAGGGGCTTTGTCTGGTTTATCTCTAAATTGCAACCCATAAAGGAATCTGTGACATAGTATATACTTAATTAATGTTTGGATGGTTAAGTCTTATTTTGTACCTGTATTAGTTATCTACCACTGCATATCAAATTATTCCAAAACATAGTGACTCAAAACAATAAACTCTCTCACACAGTTTCCATGAGTTAGGAGTGACTTCAGTGGTTCTAGTTCATGAGGCTGCATTCATCTCAAGTCCTTACAGGGCCTGGGGGATTCACTTCCAGTATGACTCACTTAATTGATAACAACTTAGTTCTGGAGGCCTCAGTTCCTTGCCATGTGGACCTCTCTATAAGGCTGGGTAAGTATCCTCACAACATTGTGGCTGGCTTCCTCCAGAGCAGGGATTAATGAGAGAGCAGGGCAGAAGATGTAATAACATTAAGACCTAGCATTGAAAGTTACATTCTTTTATTTTTATAATATCCTATTGGTTACTCAGATTACTTGATATTCAGTATGGGAAGGGACTGTACCAAGCTGTGAATCCCATATGTCAAGACTCATTGGGGACCATCTCAATGGCTGGCTACCACAGTTTCTGACTTAAGCTAGAAATAAAAGGCATATTAAATCCAAAGTAAGCAGAAAGTAAGAAATAATAAAGATTAGAGCAAAATTTAATTTAAAAACTACAGAGTATCAATGAAGCCAACTGTTGGTTGTTTAAAAAAAATTAGTAGAATTAATAAACTCCTAGCAAGATTAATCAGGAAATTAGGAAAAAGCAGATTACCAGTATCAGGAATGAAGCTGGGGTATCACTAAAGATTCTTCAGAATTGAAAGATTAATAAGGGAATGGTATGAATAACTTTATGCCAATTAATTTGATAACTTAGATGAAACAAATTCCTTGACAAGCCACAGCTTTACCAAAATTGACTCAAAAAAGAAGTCTGAATAGCCCTGTATCAAAGACATTGAATTCACAATTCCTCCTCACAAAACTGCAGTCCCAAATGATTTCACTAGTGAGTTTTTTCTAACATATAAGGGAATATAACATCAATCTTTCACAAATTCTTTCAGAAAATAGAAAAGGTTTCCCCCACTCCTGCCCCCTGCATTTTTTTTTTTTTTTTTTTTTTTTTTTTTTTTTTTTTTGCGATGGAGTCTCACTCTGTTGCCCAGGCTGGAGTGCAATGGCGAGATCTCTGCTCACTGCAACCTCCCAGGTTCAAGCATTGTCCTGCCTCAGCCTCACAAGTAGCTGGGACTACAGGCATGCACCACCACACCCAGCTAATTTTTGTGTTTTTAGTAAAGACAGGGTTTCACCATATTGGCCATCATGTCTCAAACTCCTGACTTCATGACCCACCTTCCTCAATCTCCCAAAGTGCTGGGATTACATGTGTAAGTCACCACACTCAGAATTTTTTTTTTTTTTTTTTTTTTTTGAGACGGAGTCTCGTTCTGTCGCCCAGGCTGGAGTGCAGTGGCCGGATCTCAGCTCACTGCAAGCTCCGCCTCCCAGGTTCACACCATTCTCCTGCCTCAGCCTCCCGAGTAGCTGGGAATACAGGTGCCCGCCACCTCGCCCGGCTAGTTTTTTGTATTTTTTAGTAGAGACGGGGTTTCACCATGTTAGCCAGGATGGTCTCGATCTCTTGACCTCGTGATCCGCCCATCTCGGCCTCCCAAAGTGCTAGGACTACAGGCTTGAGCCACCGCGCCCGGCCTAGAGCCCACCGCGCCCGGCCCAGATTGTTTTCTAAATTTTTTTTTTTTTTTTTTTTTTTTTGAGACAGGCTGTGTCACCTAGGCTGGAATGCAGTAGTGTGATCACAGCTCACTGCAGCCTCAACCTCCTGGGCTGTGCTGCTCAGGCTGGTCTCAAACTCCTGTGCTCAAGCAATTCTCCCATCTGGGCCTCCCAAAACGCTGGAATTATAGGCATAAGCCAACATGCCTGGCCCCAGTTCATTTTCTGAGGCTGGTATACCTGGTACTAACACCTGACAAAGATCCTCTCAACAGGAAAATTATTTGACTCATTTTAAACATTCTCGTGATAAAAATTTATAACAAACTAGTAATAAAAGGAAATTTCTTCAGCTAATTAAAAACACGTAGAAAAACATACAGGCATCATCATACTTCTGTGGTGAAGAGATTGAACGCTTTTGCCCTAAATTCAAGAAGAAGGCAAGGATGCTTGCTCTCATTATTTCTATTTAGTAATCATACTGGAGGTCCCAGGCAGTGGCAAAGCAAGAAAAGGAAATAAAAGGCATAATTTGTAAAGGAAGAAATAAAACTATCTCTGTTATTACGTAGAAGACATAATACTCTTAATAAAAAAATTCTAAAGAATCTACCAAAACAAGCCCCATTAAAATTATTAGAATTAATACATCAATTTAGTGAGGCCACAGGATGCTAACTGCATATACAAAAATGAATACTAGCACTATAACAAATAATACCAGCATTCAACAATTGAAAAACAATTTAAGTGCCATTCATAACATAAAACATAATTTTTAGGAATAAATGTAAAGATGTGCATGGCCCTTACGCTGAAAGCTACAAAGCATTACTGAGAAAGACAAGGAAGGTAACGAGGTGTTCTTGGACCAGAAGTCTCAAATTGTTAAGAATTTTATTCTCCCCAAATTGATCTATAAACTCAATACAATAGAAATCCCATCAGGCTTACTTTGGGAGGCTGAGGTGGGTGGATTGCCTGAGCTCAGGAGTTTGCAACCAGCCTAGGCAACATGGTGAAACCCCATCTCTACTAAAATACAAAAAAAATTAGCCAGGCATGATGGTGTGCGCCTGTAGTCCCAGCTACTCGGGAGGCTGAAGCAGGAGAATTGCTTGAACCTGGGAGGCAGAGGTTGCAGTGAGCCAAGATACCACTGCACTCCAGCCTGGGCGACAGAGCAAGACTCTGTCTCAAAAAAATAATTTTATATATATATATATATATAGTTTATATAGTTTATATATATATATATATATATACACACACACACACACACACACACACATAAAATTGTCAAGCTGATTCTAAGATTTATATGCTGGTACGAAGAACCTAGCATTTCTATTTTGAAGAGCCAAAAACTCTTTTAAAGAAGAACAAAGTTGGTGGATTTATACTACCTGGTTTCAAGACGTGCTGTAAAACTACTGAAATCAAAAACAGTGGGCCGGGCGCGGTGGCTCAAGCCTGTAATCCCAGCACTTTGGGAGGCCGAGACGGGCGGATCACTAGGTCAGGAGATCGAGACCATCCTGGCTAACACGGTGAAACCCCGTCTCTACTAAAAAATACAAAAAACTAGCCGGGCGAGGTGGCGGGCGCCTGTAGTCCCAGCTACTCAGGAGGCTGAGACAGGAGAATGGCCCGAACCCGGGAGGCGGAGCTTGCAGTGAGCTGAGATCCGACCACTGCACTCCAGCCTGGGTGACAGAGTGAGACTCCGTCTCAAAAAAAAAAAAAAAAAAAAAAACAGTGATACTGGGGTAAAGACTATCAGGTTACAGAACAGCTACCAGAATAGACCCATTAATGTGGCTGGTTGATTTTTGACAAAGGGCCCAACATAATAGAATGCCAAAAAGGTTAGTCTTCTCAATAAATGATGTAACAACTGGATATTTGTATAAAAAAATTAACGTTAACACCACACAGAAAATTTAATTCAGAGTTTATCCCAGGATAAGACATTAAAACTGGGAAATTTCCAAGAGAAAATGGGGAAAATATTCATGATCTTGGACGAGGCAAAGATTTTTTTCTTCTTTCAAGACAGGATCTCCTTATCACCTGGACTGAAGTGCAGTGGGTGATCTTGGCTCATTGCAACCTCTGCCTCCCTAGTTCAAGCGGCTCTCCCACCTCAGCCTCCTGAGTAGCTGGGACCACAGGTGCATGCCAACACGCCTGGGTAATTTTTGAATTTTTAGTAGAGATGAGGTTTTACCATGTTGGCCAGGCTGGTCTCGAACTCCCTGATCTCAAGTGATGCACCCACCTAGGCCTCTCAAAGTGCTGGGATTACAGGCATAAGCCACTGCACCCGGCCAGGATTTCTTAATAAATCGAAAACCATTGCAACTAAAAGCTTCTCCTTTTGAGAACACCATTAAGAAAATGACAAGGCAGCCAGGGGCACTGGCTCACACCTATAATCCCAACACTTTGGGAGGCCTAGGCAAGAGAATTGCTTGAGGCCAGGAGTTTGAGACCAGCCTGGCCAACATAGCAAAAAAAAATTTTTTTTTGATTAGCTGAGCGTGTTGGTGCATGCCTCTAGTCCCAGCTTCTTAAGAGGATGAGAAGATTACTTGAGCCCAGGAGTTAGAGGTTGTGGTAATAATTATCACCAGTGCACTCCCTCCAGGGCAACAGAGCAAGACTTTGACTCTTTAAAAAAAAAAAAAAAAAAACAAGCTACAACTGAGAGAACACATTTGCAAAACATAACAGAACAATACTTATATCCAGAATATATGAAAAATGTACATACCTCAGTAAGAAATAGAAAAAAAGTAGCAATAAAAATCACATACTTAACAAAAGAATATGTGTGGTTGGGTGCGGTAGCTCACGCCTGTGATCCCAGCACTTTCGGAGGCTGAGGCGGGCAGATCACCTGACGTCAGGAGACCAGCCCAGCCCAACCAACATGGTGAAACCCTATCTCTACTAAAAGTACAAAAATTAGCCGGGCATGGTGGCAGTCACCTGTAGTCCCAGCTACTCAGGAGGCCGAGGTAGGAGAATTGCTTGAACCCAGGCAGCAGAGGTTGCAGTGAGCCAAGATTGCACCATTGCACTCCAGCCTGGGCGACGAGCAAAACTCCGTCTCAAAAAAAAAAAAAAAAAAATTTTAAAGAGTATATGTGAATGGTCATTAAGCCCTTGAGAAGATGCAGAACATCGTTGGCCATTCAGGAAATTCAGAAAGAACCACAGGGAGATACCACCCATAAGTACTAGATTGACTAAATTTAAAAGACTGAAAATAAATGTTGACAAAGATTTGGAGCAACTAGAAATGGGAGGAGTGTAAAATGGTACAACTACTTTGAAAAATAGTTCGGCGGCCGGACGCAGTGGCTCACGCCTGTAGTCTCAGCACTTTGGGAGGCCTAGACAGGCAGATCAGTTTAGGTCAGGAGTTCAAGACCAGCCTGGCCAACATGGTGCACTCCGTCTCTACTAAAAATACAAAAAAATTAGCTGGCGTGGTGGCGCATGCCTATAATCCCAACTACTCGGGAGGCTGAGGCAGGAGAATAGCTTGAAACCAGGGAGGCAGAGGTTGCAGTTAGCCGAGATTACGCCACTACACTCCAGCAGCCTGGGCAACAGAGCAAGACTCCGTCCAAAAATAAATAAAAGAATTGTTATGGCTATTCTTGTTTCATCGTGCTTTCTTGTTAATTATAGTATCTTAAGTTCCAGAGGGAGAGAGGATTACATTCTGTTGATATTTTGACTGAAAGTGCTTTGAATTTGAAGATTAATTTGGGGATAATTTACATGAATAGGGTGTATTACTCCATTTATTTGATCTTCTATAGTATCTTTCAGTAATAGAGATACTTATTGCTTCCATAGGTCTTACATACCTTTTGTTTAGATTTCATCTCAAATGCCTTATGTTTTTTGTTGTGATCATAAGTGATATATTTTTAAATTACATTTTAAGTAGGGTGCTAGTGTATAATAATATAATTTATTTTTATATGTAGACCTTAAATCTAGCAACATTGCTGAATTATTAATTCTGTAATTTGTCCATAGATTTTATTGGGTTTTCTATGCACACAATTAATGTTGTGAAGGGTAATAGTTTTGTTTCTCTCTTTCCATCCTTTTCACTTTTTATTCTCCTAATTTGCTTTGCTATGCTAGCTGGAACTTCCTATAAAATGAAGTTGAATTTACCATAGAGTTTTTTTTTTTTTCTTTTTTATGTATCTGCCAGGTTGTAATACCATAGAGTTTTGGTAAATAACTTTTACCAGATTAGGGAAGTTCCCTTCTCGTCCTGGTACAATAAGAGTATTTACTTCAGTGCTGAATTTTATCAAATGCTTGCTTTTTGGGGACTGCCATCTATGGAAATGATTATATGCTTATTTCCTGTAACATGTTAATGTAGTATATTTTATTGATAGATGTTTTAAATGTTAAATGTAAACATTTTTCAGTACTAATTAGCTAATTTGTGAAAGGGAAAGAATAAAATACATATATGTAGGTTTATTAAATATTAATAATTCATCTGAGGGACAGAAAAGCAAATATTTGATCATTAAAATTTATTCCTAATTCAAAACTATATTTGCTGATTTCAACCCATTCTTTATGAGTTTTTTATTACTAAATTTAATTTTTACCTCAAATGCCCACCTTCCTGTAGAGAAGATGGTCAATAGTAAAATGATTCAGAGTGTAGTGGAATAAACAGGGAAGATAGTAGAAGAGGGTTAAACAGGAGAAATAATTCTAGCATGTTTGTTTAGTAGTTACAAGTAATTACAGCTTTATGGTATCTGAAATATTAGTTGTGAATGCTGGTGTTATAGCAATCCAATGAATGAATTTTACCTGTAGGATTAAAAGAAAGGCAAATTAAGCATATTATTCACTATATATTTATTTTTCTTTATTTACTTTTTAAAAATTAACCCAGATCAATATGTGCCAAGAACTTAAACATTATAAACATATAACTTATATTTGGTATGTGTCCTGTCAGCCTTCCTTTTTGTGCACTATAATATTCTAACATTTTTCAGTAGAAGAATATAATGTATATATATTTAAAACTTATGGATTTGAATAAGATACCCAGAATACTGTTACAATCTTAACAGTCTCTCTCTTTTTTTTTTTAATTAGTTAGAAACGGGAAATGTTTCTAAAGTTTATTTGGATGGAAGTTTAGCAGTGAGTATTGATTTCTCTTATCTTTTTCACAGAAGTACTCATGGGCCGGGTGCGGTGGCTCACGCCTGTAATCCCAGCACTTTGGGAGGCCGAGGCGGGTGAATCATTTGAGGCCAGGAGTTTGAGACAAGCCTGGCCAACATGGTGAAACCCCGTCTCCACTAAAAATACAAAAATTAACTGGGTGTGGTGGCATGCACCTGTAATTCCAGCTCTTGGGAGGCTGAGGCACAAGAATTGCCTGAACCTGGGAGGCAGAGGTTGCAGTAAGCCAAGATCACGCCACCACACTCCAGCCTGGATGACAGAGGGAGACTGTGTCTCAAAAATAGATGAATAAATAAATAAAAATGAAAAATAAGTACTCATGGATGTATACCAAAAAAATAAATACACACACATACGTACACAAACACACACACATACACAGGAACATTCATTGGAATATTGTTTGTAATAGTAAAAAATAACCCATAACTCTCCCTTAGGGGACATGAAGTACATCCATACAATGGGATATCTTGCAGCTATGAGAGAGAATGATATAGTTTCATATTAGTACATACAAGGCACAGTATAGTGTTTCTAATGTTTTACCATTTGTGTTATTTTTTCTTAAGAGGGGAAGGGAGTACCTATTTACTTAATTATCATGCACCCATACTGTAATATAGTGTGCAGCAATTAAAAGAGTGTACTAACATGAAAAGATCTCTAAGATGTATTGTTAATTTTTAAAATAATGATAAAATGAGTCAGAATGTTTATCATCTGATTTCATCTAAAAAGTTATTCCTACATTTTTATCTTTGTAAATTAGTATTTTTATTTTTTAATCACCTTTCTGACAAATCTAAGTGCATATTAAAAGGAGAGGTTGTGTACATACCTAAGTACTAACAATGGTTACTTATTAGAGCTATTTGGAGGTGGGAGGTTCAGACTGGAGAGGGTCTTTACTTTGTGTATCTCTGTATTGTTTGAGTTTTTATGATGAAACTTTATTCATGTATTGTGTAATAAAGAAGTAAAAAACAGTATGCACTCAGTACCAAAAAGTGAAGTTATAAAGATAAAAGTGTTTTTTCATAGTAAAAAATGTATTTAAAAAAAAATTTTTTTTGAGATGAAACGTCTTGCTCTGTCACCCAGGCTGGAGTGCAGTGGCACAATCTCGGCTCACTGCAACCGTTGCCTCATGGGTTCAAGTGATTTTCTGGCCTTAGCCTCCTGAGTAGCTGGGATTACAGGCGTCTGCCACCACACCCAGCTAATTTTTGTATTTTTTAGTAGAGATGGGGTTTCACCATGTTGGCCAGGCCGATCTTGAACTCCTAATTTCAAGTGATCCGTGCACCTTGGACTCCCAAAGTGCTGGGATTACAGGCGTGAGCCACTGTACCCAGACAAGATAACTTTTTTTTTTTTTTTGAGACAGAGCCTCACTCTGTCACCCAGACTAGAGTACAGTGGCATGATCTCCGCTCACTGCAACCTTGGCCTCCCAGGTTCAAGCCATTCTCAAGCCTCGGTCTCCTGAGTAGCTGGGATTACAGGCGCACGCCACCACACCCGGCTAATTTTTTTGTAATTTCAGTAGAGATGGGGTTTCACCATGTTGCTTAGGCTGGTTTTGAACTCCTGAGCTCAGGCAGTCCGTCTCTTTCGGCCTCCCAAAGTGCTGGGATTATAGGTGTGAGCCACCACGCCCGGCCAAAAATATTTTAAAGAAAATAAAATACCCACAGTAGCCTCACCACCCACATTTATCCAGAGATAACTACTGTTAAAGCTTTGAAAATATCTTCCCAGAGGTAAGGGACATTTTATGGAGGACATTTAATGCTAAACCAAGGAAAGCAAGAGAAGGATCCCCACATAACAAGTTTACACTCCTGACCTCATGATCCGCCCGCCTCGGCCTCCCAAAATTCTGGGATTACAGGCGTGAGCCACCAACCTGGCCAACATGGTAAAACCTCATCTCTACTAAAAATGCAAAAATTAGCTGGACATGGTGGTGGGTGCCTGTAATCCCAGCTACTCTACTCGGGAGGCTGAGGCAGGAGAATTGCTTGAACCTGGGAGGGGGAGATTGCAGTGAGCCAAGATCGCGCCATTGCACTCCAGCCTGGGCCACAGAGTGAGACTCTGTCTCAAAAAAAAAAAAAAAAAAAAAAAAAAAGTTTACACGTAGCTGAACAGTGGGCATTTTGTTTGTTTGTTTGTTTTTTGTTTTTTTGAGTAGAAAAATGACATGTAACTCACTGTCTTACGGTTTTACTTTTTGTTGTATCCCCAGTGCCTATATAACACATAATAGCCATTAATAAGTATGTGTCTAAGAAATGAGTGATGATGGCCAGGTGCAGTGGCTCACGCCTGTAATCCCAGCCCTTTGGGAGGCTGAGGTGGGTAGATCACGAGGTCAGGAGATCGAGACCATCCTGGCTAACATGGTGAAACCCGTCTGTACTAAAAAATACAAAAAAATTAGCCAGGCGTGGTGGCGGGCGCCTGTAGTCCCAGCTACTTGGGAGACTGAGGCAGGAGAATGGCGTGAACCCGGGAGGCAGAGCTTGCAATGAGCCGAGATCGTGCCACTGCACTCCAACCTGGGTGATAGCGAGACTCTGTCTCAAAAAAAAAAAAAAAGAAAAAAGAAAAAGAAAAATGAGTGATGGTGATCTGCTAACCATTGGTGAAACTCTTCTAGTTCCAAAACCTATGGTTAAGAAATCATACTGGTTGACTGTTAAAAAACCACCCATTGCTCAATAATATTGGACAGATAACCCTTAATATTACTATCTGTAAGCTGAGCACAGTGGCTCATGCCTGTAATTCCAGCACTTTGGGAGGCCGAGGGGGACGGATCACCTGAGGTCAGGAGTTCGAGACCAGCCTGACCAACATGGAGAAACCCCATCTCTACCAGAAGTGCTAAATTGGCTGGGCGTGGTGGCGCATGCCTGTAGTCCCAGCCACTTGAGAGGCTGAGGCAGGAGAATCGCTTGAACCCAGGAGGCGGAGGTTGCAGTGAGCTGAGATTTGTGCCATTGCACTCTAGCCTGGACAACAAGAGTGAAAGTCTGTCTCAAAAAAAAAAAAAATTATATATATATAAAATATTTTATGTATATATATATGTGTGTGTGTATATATATGTATATGTATATCATTATCTGTAGCTTAGATTAGCACCAACGACTAATACCACTGTTTTTTCAAATCATTACAAGACAGGGAAAACTCTCATTAGAATAGACAGTCTAGGGTGGCATAGAAAGCCTTGTTTAAGAAATAATACTGGCCAAGTGTAGTGGCTAACACCTGTAATCCTACCACTTTGGGAGGCTGAGGTGGGAGGATCACTTGAGCTCAGGAGATGGAAACCAGCCTGAGCAATATAGTGAGACCTTGCTTCTATTTAAAAAGAAATAATACCTAACCATCTCACCAGCCTTCTTTGTCTCTTACAAGCCTTGTCTCACCCAGAACACTTCTCTATAGAGAATGGAATGAATCAGTTACTTATGATGAAAGAGATAGGTAATAAAAACTGTAGTATCTGGCCATTCTGTATTTGTGCCTCAGAGGTCAAATTAAAACTGCTTAATTTTGGAAATTTGTGTGTACATAAATGTGCATAAGGGATCATTTTAAATAGATAGTTATCATGGAGCCTAAGATGAAATTTCTGAATTTTTTAGGGAAACATTAATTTGTATTATTTGTGTTTTTCTTCTTAGTTTCTGCCACTGCCTTCTACAAAGCACAACCTGTAATTCAGTTCATGTGTGAAGTTCTTGATATTCATAATATTGATGAGCAACCAAGACCTCTGACTGATTCTCATCGGGTAAAATTCACCAAAGAGATAAAAGGTGAATTAATTAGCATTTAGCACAACTTAACTATAAAATGCATGGATATAACAACCTTTTATTAAAATGTTTTTTTGTATAATTAAAATCTATTTATGTAACATAACCAGTAAAACTATACATCAATTATAAAATAAAATATTACATTAAATTCATTACTATAACATCTTAGGTGGTATTTGAAAGAAATGCCAAGTAATGGAGTTAGTATCACTGCCAGCTAATTTTTTGTTAATACTTTCCCTGACTAGCTGAAGGGATAAGAATGTCTCGTGGGAAAATGCTTTAGTAATACTGTTAAAATTAGGAAGCTGACTCCAAAAATATTTGTTATTTTAGAACTAGAATCATTCTTTGAACATATTCTAATATAATTACTTCCTTATTTTTCTGAAATGATATTTATTTCAGTCCTTTAAAAATGTATTAATGTGGGGCTAGCCTGTTTCATGTGTTATTCTAGAATTATAGTTATTTAATATAAGTTATAGAGTTGACTGTTGATCTTATCTGTTATGCTTAGTAGCTAAAATTTGTACAGTGCTGTCACATCATATGTACATTTAATTCAGATAAATTCATCTCTACATGGCTGCCCAAAAATAAAAACAAAAAATAATTTTAATAGTGTACTGAAATCTATATTTTATATGTATTTAGTCTGATACTCTCTAATCAGAATGAGTAGGATAAATTGTATTTATATTGTTAGATCTTAAATAGCCAGAAATAATAATGTTGTTTTTATTTTAAGATTTTACCTATTTATTGCAGATAATTTTCAGCTTGTGGTTTGAATGAAGCATTTAAGTTTGTTCATTGAACATCTTTCAGTTCCCCCAGATCAATTAGAGTAGTTTAATACATTCTGCTTGCGCCAGTAATCATTCATTCTTTGCCATTCAGTAACCAAGAGAGAGATAGTCATTGTAATAAAACATTAAAAGGAAGATCCACCCTGCTTCAAAAATAAACATCCATTTATCTCAAGTTATTTAAATGCCAAAATAAGAAACTGTTTATGTAACTGTTTTGCAACCATACCATTGTCCTTTCATAATTTGTATTAACTGCACAGCTGGCATTGTCAGGAGGTTAGTACATTACCTACCATTAATATGTGATCATCTAAATGCCATGGTTTCCAGTGGAGTTGCTGCTTAGTTACCACCTCTGATATCATGAAGTCACTTACATTATTTTGCGGTAACTATGCAATCAACTCATATCACCACTCTATCACAGAAAATACAAGATGTACAGAACAAGGATTCAACTGCTGCCCGAAGAGCATGGACTCGATCTTAACTTCAACTGCTCAGGGGCCCAAAGAAATGACTGAAAAAATGACTAGAAAGCATAATAAAGTTGATGTTATAGTGAAGGTAAAGCCAAGTTTATAGGTTAAATATTTATTAAAGCCAAAAGTGTTTTTTTGGTTGGATGGAGGGTTTGGGGAGGGACCTGGGCAGAGAATTATCTAGTCCACTTTTTAAAAATTTCAGCTTTTTGCTAGCCCCTAGATTTTTGGTCTAATTCTTAGGTACCTATGATCCTAGTTTGGGGATGGAAAAATCTGGGTTGGATCCAGTTGACAAACTGATTATTTTTTCTTCGTTCCAAGTAAAATAGTGCTTTTTTAAAAAAAATTTTAAAAAGGCTCTTTAAAGTATATCATCTATTCCTACTACAGTAACCCAAGAGAATAAGAGTTTTATGTTCTGTCCTGTATCTATGGGTTTTTTAGCTGGTATGAAGAATTTGATGCTAGCTGTTAAATATTGACGCAAAGTATACAATAAAGAATTGATTTTCTTAGTATATTCATCTTATTCCAGTTGAACTTGTACCAAAATATTTAATAATAACTTTGAAGTGGTTTCTTTATCCAGTAACTCATGATAGTTAAACAGCAGAAATATTGGGGAAAATGTATGGTAAAAGTACCATATATATATATTAGTGCCAACTTATTTTTAGTAAAAGTTTACTTTATAGGCTTGGAGAACCTTATTAATATTTTTTTTAATTTGAAGAGTTGAAAATAAATTGCTAAGTGGTGCAAATAACAGAAATTTGTTTTAGACTTTTCTATTGTGTTCTTCCCTGAACATAGTATTTTTACATCTTGTTTACTTCATATTATTAGTATTTCCTTCTTTTTTTTTTTTTTTTTTTTTTGAGACGGAGTCTCGCTCTGTGGCCCAGGCTGGAGTGCAGTGGCCAGATCTCAGCTCACTGCAAGCTCCTCCTCCCCGGTTTACGCCATTCTCCTGCCTCAGCCTCCCGAGTAGCTGGGACTACAGGCACCCGCCACCTCGCCCGGCTAGTTTTTTGTATTTTTTAGTAAAGACGGGGTTTCACCGTGTTAGCCAGGATGGTCTCGATCTCCTGACCTCGTGATCCGCCCGTCTCGGCCTCCCAAAGTGCTGGGATTACAGGCTTGAGCCACCGCGCCCGGCCAGTATTTCCTTCTTTTAAGATCCTCCTTTGACAGTATTTTATTTTCTAGTCTCCTTTATAATATAAAGACATAGTAATTCTCTAGTTGATCTGACATTTTTGTCTTATAAAGGTAGTTTTAATGAAAAACTACTACTCACTGATTCAAGGAGGACCACTTCTGAAGAAAAACAAACCCATACCAATCTGGTACAGGAATGGATACCATGTCCATTTAACGTCTTAATTTGTTCTGATCTATCAGAAGAAAATACCATTTATATGATTGATCTTTGTGTTTGGTACTAATTTTCTTACCTAATTGCAGGTAGCAGTTAGGTAAGAAAATACATTTTACCACAGCAGGCATTCTCAACCTCAGCAGCATTGACATTTTGGGCTGGATAATTCTTTGTTGGGATTGGGGGTAGGGCTGTTCTGTGCATTACAGGATATTTCATACTATCCCTGGCCTCTACTCAATAGAAAGTAGTAACATCCCCAGTCATGCCAATCAAAAATATCTCCAGACATTGCCAAATGTCCCCCGGGGGACAGACTGGCCTCTGGCTAAGAACCACTGCAGTATAGGAATCACAAATATAAAAGAGAAATATGACAAAGAGTAATAACCATAAATATTATCAGGGAACTAAAAGTTGTTCTCCATCTACGCCATTTTGTACTTTATCCTTTGGAGTCTAGGCCAAACTTTAGAAAGGAGATGCTTATCTGTGACCTCTGTGTACCTGTTAACTCTTCTCTAGGCCAAGACTGCCCTGACTACATGTAGACACTTAAATTTAAATTAATTAAAATTAAGGCCAGGTGCGGTGGCTCACGTCTGTAATCTCAACACTTTGGGAGGCCGAGGTGGGTGGATCAGCTGAGGTCAGGAGTTTGAGACCAGCCTGACCAACATGGTGAAACCCCATCTCTGCTAAAAATACAAAAATTAACTGGGCGTAATGGCGGGTGCCTGTAATCCCAGCTAATCGGGCGGCTGAGGCAGGAGAATCGCTTGAACCCTGGAGACAGAGGTTGCAGTGAGCCAAGATCGCGTCATTGCACTCTGACCTGGGCAACAAGAGCAAAAAACTCAAAAAAAAAAAAAAAATCTATATATAAAAAAATAAAATTAGATTTTCAGTTTCTTAGGTATACCAGCTACATTTCCTATGCTTAGTAACATGTTATTAGTGATTATCATATTAGCATAGATGTAGAACATTCCATCATCTCAAGAAAATTCTCTTTGACAGCACTGCTTCAGAAAATTCATCTCGAAGAACTTCAGTCAATGGCTTAAAGCCCATTTCTTCACATGCTGGAGCAGGCCTGGGATCCTTGAACTCCTAGAGTCCACAGATGGACTGCAGGGATCCAATAACTCCTAAAATCACGTGCTAAATAATGTATATATGCATTTTGCTGAGAGTTTATTGCTTACGTCACATTCTCAAAGGGGTCTTGACTCCGTAAGAGGATAGGGATCGCCTACTTTAGGAATTATTTTGGTTGCATTTGATTTTTAATAGTATTGGAAAAGAGCTGTGTCACTATATTATACTTCTATAAAATTGTCGCTTCTGTTAAAAATGCCTGGTATTTTTTTCTCCTGCTTTATAAATCTTTAAAGGGCTTCTTTCTTGAGCTTTATGAAATTCTGATCTTCAATCAGTATGTGATGACTGGGCTAGGTAAATATCACATAATTTGAAATTATGGAATACCTTGAGAATTATTGGAATTCCTCTTTCATTCCACCTTCCCTCTCCCAGCATAAATACCTGAATTTAGTGTAAACAGTGTTTTTTATTAATGGAAGATTTTGGCCCTTGATCTATGGGCTTTGCAAATTTTACGATTTTATTTTTTAATGTATAGGCTTGATGGGGTAAGGAAAAATTTTGACATTAGGTCTGTCATGATTGTGACCATTATTAGCAATGTTATATGTGAAATATGGTGTTTATATCGTATTGCCTGTATCACAGAATTTTTTGTCTGTTCAGAATTGAGTTTTTATAGTATGAACAGGCTTTATAAGTATAAATATTTTACATGTGACAGTTCTGTAACCTCCATTTTTCTTGTTGGGAACAGGTTTGAAAGTTGAAGTGACTCATTGTGGAACAATGAGACGGAAATACCGTGTTTGTAATGTAACAAGGAGGCCTGCCAGTCATCAAACGTAAGAAAAGTTTGTCAGAGCAGCGATGGTGTGAGGCAGCTTGCCCTAGTTAGTGGGGTTGGGAGTTTTTCTGACTCTTACTGGGAAATAATTGTTCATGTGTACTTTTTTTTTTTGTCAGCTTTCCTTTACAGTTAGAAAATGGCCAAACTGTGGAGAGAACAGTAGCGCAGTATTTCAGAGAAAAGTATACTCTTCAGCTGAAGTACCCGCACCTTCCCTGCCTGCAAGTCGGGCAGGAGCAGAAACACACCTACCTGCCGCTAGAAGTAATGCCTTCCCACTGCTAATTCATACCCTGTTCATCATTCTTTTGGGGTCTTTTATGGCCGATAACTTACCTTATACAGAACATTTGTTTTGGAATATGAACTGTTTTTAAGTTTTAATTTATTCTAAATTTTCTGTAATGAAATAACACGAAACAAGTTCATCCATAGTCCTACAAGTCTAGTGTAACCACTGTTAACATTTTGATATACTATACTTCTTTCAGTCTTCATCTGGTGTACATTTTACTTAATTATAATCATACTGTAGAGCCGTCTTGTTTACTACTTTTTTACTTAACATATTGAAAATAAGTGGTTTAATGAAGTTGATTTTAAATTTTTAATTTACATTTAATTGACACTAAGTAAAAGCTAAAAAAAAAAGATATATACATCTAGTACAAAACTTTTTTCCATTTGTAGGTCTGTAATATTGTGGCAGGGCAACGATGTATCAAGAAGCTAACAGACAATCAGACTTCTACTATGATCAAGGCAACAGCAAGATCTGCACCAGATAGACAAGAGGAAATTAGCAGATTGGTTAGTACTTAACCTTAGAAATGAGAATTTAAAACATATTAGGGCAAACTATAATACTAGAGAACCATGTCCTTATCAACCCATACCTTATTACCATTTCACGGACTGTCAGAATTAAAAGGGATCATGGAAGTAATCTAATGTTCTCGATACAAGCCTTGGTGGGCTATATGAGAAGGGTTAGGTCCTTCTCATTGAACACTGAGCTTTTTAAGTAGATCCAGGGAACAGATCCTCTCAGAAGAAATGTTTCAATTTAGTAAACTGGAACCTCCACCTGAAAGAGGTGGGAAATAGGAGGAAAAGTCAATTATGACTAGCAATACTAAAATTCTGTTTTTGGTTTTTTGTTTTTTTTTTCTTCAGGGACAAAGTCTTGCTCTGTCACCCAGGCTGTAGTGCAGTGGTGTGATCTCGGCTCACTGCAAGCTCTGCCGCCCGGGTTCACACCATTCTCCTGCCTCAGCCTCGCCAGCAGCTGGGACAACAGGCGCACGCCCCCACGCCAGGCTAATTTTTTTGTATTTTTAGTAGAGATGGGGTTTTACCGTGTTAGCCAGGATGGTGTTGATCTCCTGACCTCATGATCTGCCCGCCTCGGCCTCCCAAGGTGCTGGAATTACAGGCGTGAGCCACCGTGCCCAGCCAATACTAAAATTCTTAACACTCAGTCTAAGATTGCTTAGTCTCCAGTATCAGAGTGGCAGCTATACAGTCTGAATAAAGAAATGGCTGGGCTCAGTGGCTCACATCTGTAATCCCAGCAGTTTGGGAGGCCAAGGCAGGTGGATCACTTGAGGCCAGGAATTTGGGACCAGCCTGGGAAACATGGTGAAATGCCATCTCTACTAAAAACACAAAAATTATTGGGGCATGGTGGCATGCATCTGTAATCCCAGCTAGTCAGGTGGCTGAGGCACGAGAATCACTTGAACCTGAGAGGCAGAGGCTGCAGTGAGCCGATCACACCACTGCACTCCAGCCTGGACAATGAAGTAAGACTCTGTCTCAAAAAAAAAGAAAAGAAAAGAAAAGAAAAAGGTCAGGCGCAGTGGCTCAGGGCCTGTAATCCCAGCACTTTGGGAGGCCGAGGGGGGAGCGGATCACCTGAGGTTAGGAGTTCAAGACCAGCCTGACCAACATGGAGAAACCCTGTGTCTACAAAAATACAAAATTAGCCAGACGTGGTGGCGCATGCCTGTAATCCCAGCTACTCAGGAGGCTGAGGCAGGAGAATCGCTTGAACCCGGGAGGCAGAGGTTGCGGTGAGCCAGGATTGCACCACTGCACTCCAGCCTGGGCAACAAGAGTGAAACTCCATCTCAAAAAAGAAAGAAAGAGAAAGAAAGAAAAAAGAAAAAAAATAAAAGATAGTTTTAACCACGTAAGGTCTCTGTGCTGTCTCATTGTTCTAAATGAAGGGAAGGAAGGCATTACCAATATCACTTTTTAAAACTCATAGAATAAGACAAAACTCAAGATAAAAGAGCATCTGAATCTTATCTGGCTGTTTTCTCGAACACCATTTTAACTGCCCAAAGAGAAAAAAATCTGGAAATACGAATATTTCCCAAAACAACTTAATAATACTTCCAAAAGCAATTTTAAAGATTATTGAAAATAGGGATGCAAAACTGGCTTTTTTAATTTATTTTTTAACCTTAGTAATTTCATCTTTGGCTAAAAACTGGTTCTTCTATTTGGTAAGCCAACTACAGAAAAAAATACCTTTTTTTCCTTATTGACTCTTCTGTAAAGAGTCAAAGAAAGTTATTACATGATATTTAATTAGGAAAATATAGGCTGGTTTTCTTTTTTTTTTTTTTTTTTTTGAGACGGAGTCTCGCTCTGTCGCCCAGGCTGGAGTGCAGTGGCGCGATCTCGGCTCACTGCAAGCTCCGCCTCCCGGGTTCACGCCATTCTCCTGCCTCAGCCTCCTGAGTAGCTGGGACTACAGGCGCCCGCCACCGCGCCCGGCTAATTTTTTGTATTTTTAGTAGAGACGGGGTTTCACCGTGGTCTCGATCTCCTGACCTTGTGATCCGCCCGCCTCGGCCTCCCAAAGTGCTGGGATTACAGGCATGAGCCACCGTGCCCGGCTAGGCTGGTTTTCATCCTGGATTTTTCTCTGATTCTATAAGATTTTAAAAGCTTTCCCAAAATCTTCTGGAAACTAAGACCTCTTACTTTCTCTATAAAAGTCTCAATAACTCACTGTTCTAACTCATTTATTACAGCTCAGCTGTTCAGAAAGTATCATATGGTAGTTTAAAAAAATAAAACCGACTTTGGAGTCTAACAACCCTGGGTTCGAAGTCTAGCTTCTCCATTTACTTACTGTTACTGTTATCATATTATTATGTTTATTATTATATTTATAGTATCTGGAAAGATACAGGTTATAAAAGACTGCTTTCATAGCTATAAAATACTTGTGAAAATGTATCATTAAGCATTTAGCACCAAGTACATCATGCAACAAGTCACAGTATATTAATTGTTATTGTATAGTCCTTGTTATTCACCGTAACCTCATTACAGGATACACTGAAGTACAGAAATGAATGGCAAATAAGCTTGAAAGAGATGCCCCATTGGTACCTAATTTAGAAAATGGGGCTTACATCTATAACCCATCACTTTGGGAGGCCGAGGCAGGACTATCAGTTGAGCCCAGGAGTTCAAGACCAGCCTGGGCAACATAGTGAGACCCTATCTCTAAAAAAAAATTTAATTATCCAGGTGTGTGACATGCACCTATAGTCCCAGCTTCCCAGCTACTCAGGAGATTGAGCTGGGAGGATCGCTTGGACCCCAGGAGGCTGAAGTTGCAGTGAGCTGTGATTGTGCCACTAGGTGACAGAGCCAGACCCTGTCTCAAAAAAAAAAAAGAAAAGAAAAAATGAGCCAGGCGCGGTGGCTCAAGCCTGTAATCCCAGCACTTTGGGAGGCCGAGACAGGCGGATCACGAGGTCAGGAGATTGAGCCCATCCTGGCTAACACAGTGAAACCCCGTCTCTACAAAAAAAGGTGGCGAGCGTCTGTAGTCCCAGCTACTCGGGAGGCTGAGGCAGGAGAATGGCGTAAACCCGGGAGGCGGAGCTTGCAGTGAGCTGAGATCCAGCCACTGCACTCCAGCCTGGGTGACAGAGCGAGACTCCGTCTCAAAAAAAAAAAAAAGAAAAGAAAATGATTTTTCCTGTTTATTGTGGAGAGATTCTGTGTAGCATGCTTTAAGCATGAATTTCAGTGAGATCCAACACTGAATTACATTAAGTTCCTTCTCTTTGGTTATATGTATGGGAATATATAACAATTATAACCTGTGACTCCTACTGGCTTTCTTATCTGTCTTAAGTGTATTCCATTAAATAAATTGTGTATTATGGCACTGAAAATAGTCAAGTAATTATATATAAATTATAAATCAAATAATTTTAAAAAGCCTTAAGATTTTTAATACTTCCTATCAAACTCTACACAAAATAAATTTTAATAGAATGTATCCAGATCTCCTATAGTCAAAGGTTCTTAACCTCTTTTTAGGTGAGATATTTCTTTCTCCATCCAAAAGCATATTAGGTTCAATCATACAAACTTACTGTTTTCAGCTGGGTAGTACATAGTGGTGCATGCCTAGTTCCCAGCTATCTAGGAGGCTGAGAGAGGAAGATGGCTTGAGCCCAGGAGTTCGAGGCCAGCCTGAATAATATAGCAAGACTCCATCTCTTTAAAAAAAAAAAAAGTTTTATTATCATTTTCATGGATTTTTTGTTTTTCTTTTGAGACGGATTCTTGCTCTGACCCCCAGGCTGGAGTACTGTGGTGCAATCACAGCCCACTGCAACCTTGAGCTCCCAAGCTCAAGCAATTCTCTCACCTCAGCCTCCCAAATAGCTGGGACCACAGGCACGTGGCACCCCATTTGGCTAATTCTTTTTAATTTTTTGTAGAGATGAGGTCTTACTTTGTTGCCCAGGTTGGTCTTGAGCTCCTGAGCTCAAGCAATTCTCCCACCTCAGCCTCCCAAAGTGCTGGGATTACAGATGTGAGCCACCAGGCCCAGCCTAATTTTTTAATTTTTTGTAGAGACAGGGTCTCACTATGTTGCCCAGGCTGATTTCAAGCTTCTGGGCTCGAGCAGTCCTCCAACTTGGCCTCCAAAAATGCTGAGATCACAGGCATGAACTACCATGCCAGGCCAAAATATATTATTCAACCTAATGCATACATTTAAATTTTGTATAAGTTACCAGGAGGTCACAGAATTTCTACAGTCTATTCATGACCCATGGTCCCCAGGTTAAGATTTGCTATTCTGTAGTTAGAGCACCATTGGTTAGACCTGTTGGAAAACATATTATTTACACAGTGAAGAAAAAAAAGAGGGTTCTAATGCAGTAAAGGGGATTTGGAGGAATTTTGAGAGTAACTACAAACTTTTTCTATTGTTAGGTAAGAAGTGCAAATTATGAAACGGATCCATTTGTTCAGGAGTTTCAATTTAAAGTTCGGGATGAAATGGCTCATGTAACTGGACGCGTACTGCCAGCACCTATGCTCCAGTATGGAGGACGGGTAAAGCCTCTTGTTAATGTTTTAATCATACACATACAGTCTGTAAGTATGGAGAGAAAGGCATATCAGAAATATTTCGGTTCAGCGATTTGAAATTTTTACTTTCTGTTTATTGAAAATTTTTGTTCTTTTTCACCGTGTTATTTTTTTCTCCTCACATAGAATCGGACAGTAGCAACACCAAGCCACGGAGTATGGGATATGCGAGGGAAGCAATTCCACACAGGAGTTGAAATCAAAATGTGGGCTATCGCTTGTTTTGCCACACAGAGGCAGTGCAGAGAAGAAATATTGAAGTAAGGCATGTCATTACCTTGGCTTTGGGACTTTTTTGTGTTTAGACTTTAAATTACTCATCTAATGTTCTAACAAATTTTGCCTTAATATGAAGTATATGTAATCACTGAAACTTTTTTTTTTTTTTGAGACGAAGTCTCACTCTGTTGCCCAGGCTGAAGTGCAGTGGCACGACCCCAGCTCACTGCAACCTCTACCTCCCAGGCTCAAGCGATTCTCCTGCCTCAGCCTCCCGAGTAGCTGGGATTACAGGTGTGTGCCACCATGCCCAGCTAATTTTGTATTTTTAGTAGAGATGGGGGTTCACCTTGTTAGCCAGGCTGGTCTCAAACTCCTGACCTCAGGTGATCTGCCTGCCTTGGCTTCCCAAGGTGCTGGGATTACAGGCGTGAGCTACTGCGCCCAGCCTAGTCACTGAACCTTTAAAAATGTTTCTTCTTGGCCAGGCGTGGTGGCTCACGCCTATAATCCCAGCACTTTGGGAGGCCAAGGCAGGTGGATCACAAGGTCAGGAGATTGAGACCATTCTGGCTAACACGGTGAAAGCCCATCTCTACTAAAAATACAAAAAATTAGCTGGGCGTGGTGGCGGGCACCTGTAGTCCCAGCTACTCGGGAGGCTGAGGTAGGAGAATGGCGTGAACCCCGGAGGTGGAGCTTGCCGTGAGCCGAGATTGTGCCACTGCACTCCAGCCTGGGCAACAGAGCAAGACCTCGTCTTTAAAAAAAAAAAAAAAAAAAAAAAGTTTCTTCTCAATAGTTGGGTGAAAAATTCGTTGGTCATAGTAAATTCTTTGATTCATTCTACTAGACATCCTTATAGACTACTGTGAATGGACAAAACGCAAGCTCAAACCATGTTTTATCTCCGCTGTCACGCCACAACAATCAACACAGAAGACTCTTGTGACTAAATGTGGGGAGGGTTTCCCCACACACCAAGCAAACAATCAGTTCTGCAGTGGATACCAGCTGGGTGTCCTCCAATTCAGTCATTACACTGTCTTCCTGGAGATAGCATCAGATTCCACAGATTCAAGGTTCAGTCCCACAAGGCTGCACTCTGCTTCAGATGCCAGTAGCAAGTCCAGGCTTCTGGTCATGAGTTCCCATGACCCCCTCTTCAAGGTAGATTCATCTGATAGAGCAGCTCACAGAACTAAGGAAACACTTATGTTTACTGTTTTATTATAAAAGATATTACAAAGGATGCTGTAAAGATATGCATAGGGCGAGGTATGGGGAGGGAGAGTGGAGCTTCCATGCCATCCCTGGGCACACCACCCTCCAGGAACCTTTGTGCATTCAGCTGGCCAGAAGCTCTCCAAACCCCGTCCTTTTGGGTTTTTATGAATGCTTCATTACATAGGCCTCAATGATTAAACTGTTAGCCATTAGTTACCAACTTAACTCTTGTCCCCTTTTACCTCCTTGGAGGTTGGGGGTGTGGGGCTGAAAGTCCCAACCCTCTAATCCTGCCTTGCCTTTCTGGTGACCAGACCCCATCCTAAAGCTACCTATAAGGCTACCAGCCATTAGTCAATCAGTATCATACAAAAAGATAACACTGAGGAGTTTCTAAGGATTTTAGGAGTTGTCTGCTAGGAAATGGGAATGGCCAACAAATGTATATTTCACAATATCACAACTGCTTTTTGTAGGCTAGTAGCAACATCATTGTCTTTCAATGACAGTTTAGGTATACTTCCCAGATTTGCCACTACCTGGATTTATTACTGTGGATAATTTATTAATCTCATTATTGTTCAATGTTCACCTTTGTAAAATAGAGCTAATCATATCTTCTGTTAAAATAAAAACTTCAGACGAATTAAATTTAACAGAGTTTATAATTGAACAAAGAATGTTTTTCTAATCAGGCAGCTCCTGGAACAAGAATAGGTTCAGAGAGACTTCCAGCAGCCGCATGGCTGAAGAAGATTTATGGACAGAAAAAGGAAAGTGGCATACAGAATATGGAAATGAAGTACAGAAACAGATGGATTGGTTACAGCTTGGCATTTGCCTTATTTGAAGATGGTTTGAACAGTTAGCTGTAATTGATTGGCTGAAACTCATTGTTTGCTACACAAGTAGCTTATATCCTATTTACCCATCCAGTTAGGTTACAGTTTTTTGTTTTTGTTTTGAGACAGAGTCTTGCTCTGTCACCTAGGCTGGAGTGCAGTGGCATGATCTCAGCTCACTGCAACCCCCACCTCTCAGGTTCAAGCGATTTTCCTGCCTCAGCCTCTGGAGTAGCTGGGACTACAGGCCCGCACTACTACGCCCAGCTAATTTTTGTATTTTTAGTAGAGATGGAGTTTCACTGTGTTGGCCAGGCTGGTCTCAAACTCCTGACCTGAGGTGATCTGCCTGCCTCGGCCTCCCAAAGTGCTGGGATTACAGGTGTGAGCCACTGCGCCTGGCCTAGGTTACAGTTTACTATGTTCAGAGAAACCTCTAGGCTGAACTTAAAAGATGTAAGGAGGTAGCTTTAAGCAAAACTTAACAGTTATCCCCTTTGATCTACCCCCCAAATTTGTGTGTGTGTGTGTGTGTGTGTGTTTTTAATGAATTGGCATTCATGTCACTCTGTCACCATCATAAATTTACTTATTTGGTCTCAAATCCCACTGGGAAATAGCAGAACAATGGGTTTTGTAAAATGGGAACAAGGACTTCAAGTTACTTTTTCCTAAGGGTAAGAGTAGAGGGGACCTCCTTGTGCTGAAATTTCCTGTTTTCAGGAGAAAAACAAAACCTGGTCTATTTTAGGATCTATTTCTTTCTTCAGTGTTTCAGTGTAATTGTCTCACATTTAGCATGAGTGACTCCATTTTGGTTTGGTGTGGTCTGTTGGAGCCTTGTGCATAAGCTTAGTCCAAAACAATGACCTCCTATAATTTTGTTTAAAAATTCCTCCCTGGCCAGGCGCGGTGGCTCAAGCCTGTAATCCCAGCACTTTGGGAGGCCGAGACGGGCGGATCACGAGGTCAGGAGATCGAGACCATCCTGGCGAACATGGTGAAACCCCGTCTCTACTAAAAAAATACAAAAAACTAGCCGGGCGAGGTGGCGGGCGCCTGTAGTCCCAGCTACACAGGAGGCTGAGGCAGGAGAATAGCGTAAACCCGGGAGGCAGAGCTTGCAGTGAGCTGAGACCCGGCCACTGCGCTCCAGCCCCGGCGACAGAGCGAGACTCCGTCTCAAAAAAAAAAAAAAAAATTCCTCCCTTTTGGTTAGGTCCTCACTTAGGTAAGAGTGTGACCAAAACTTAGGACCTTAGCACCACTCTCAGTTACTGAGATTTTGGGTTTCTGGTCTCAGTACGTCATTCATAAGTATGGCGTCCTCATGCTCACGCATTTCTTTGAGTTTTTGTTCCAATTCAAGAGAGACCATTTGACATTCTGCAGATGGCCATATGCAAACACTTAAAACTTTTGGGAGAGTATAGTATCCCAGGGAGACTACTCTTATGACTATCAGGAGAATAACCCCAAGAGTTTGGAGTATGCTCCTTAGCCAAGGTCCCCATGAACCAAGCCACCTAAAATCAAATAGATCAAAGAATAAGCTAGAATAAGAGTCTGCTTGTTTCAACCAAGCAGCCTATTTGTTAATCCTCTACAACTGAATCTCTGTAATAGCCAATGTATTCCTCCATGTTCAATAAGAAGTATCAGCAACTGCACAGATATTTCTGTTTAGCCAGTAACTAATCTAGAGCAGTTCTATTATCTAGCACAACTTTAGCAAGAGAATTTAAAGTCTTTTGTGTAACCATAGTCTTTGTAGTAGAATCTGCTAAAGAGCCTATAAATTTCTAATAGGCTGGAAAATTTAGAGGGATAAATTTCTAATCATTGCCTCGTTAACTCCAAACCATAGGCCAGGCACGGCAGCTGACACCTGTAATCTGTAATCACTTTGGGAGACTGAGGTAGGCAGATTGCTTGAGCTCAGGAGTTCAAGACCAGCCTAGGTAACATGACAAAACCCTGTCTCTACTGAAAATTCAAAACTCATCTGAGCGCAGTGGTGCACGCCTGTGGTCCCAGCTATTCAGGAGGCTGAAGTGGGAGGATTGCTTGAGCCCAGGAGGCAGAGGTTGCAGTGAGCCGAGATCATGCCACTGCATCCCAGCCTGGGCAGCAGAGCCAGACCCTGTCTCCAAAAAGAAAAAGACACACCATAGAAAAATAAATGAACAAATATGCCCATCCAGAAGAGAGAAGGCCTCCTGGCAATATTCTCTTTAACCTGTATTGACAATGTTCTCTGTTTTTTTTTTTTCTTTTTTCTTTTTTTTTTTTTTTTTTTTTTTTGGAGATGGAGTCTCGCTCGGTCACCCAGGCTGGAGTGCAGTGGCTTGATCTCGGCTCACTGCAATCTCTGCTTCCCGGGATCACTCGATTCTCCTGCCTCAGCCTCCCAAGTAGCATAGGCATGTACCACCACACCCGGCTAAATTTTCGTATTTTTAGTAGAGTGGGGTTTCACCACTAACGTTAGCCAGGATGGTCTCCATCTCCTGACCTCGTGATCTGCCTGCCTTGGCGTCCCAAACTGCTGAGATTACAGGCATGAGCCACCACACATGACTGACAATTTTCTCTTTAAACTATGATGTAGCTTAAGAGGAGTTGGCCAGTGCTCTGTTTCTGACTGATTATGAAGCAACAAAGGTACCATTAAAATTTCTCACCCACATTGGCCCTTCATCTTCCTTCTATCAAGGCGTAAAGTTCTCTGTGGGTGAGGGTTTTTTTTGAGACTGAGTCTTGCTCTGTTGCCAGGCTATGATCTCGGCTCACTGCATCCTCCACCTCCCGGGTTCAAGTGATTCCCCTGCCTCAGCCTCTCGAGTAGCTGGGACTAC
Organism: Macaca nemestrina; assembly: GCF_043159975.1. Taxonomy (NCBI): domain Eukaryota; kingdom Metazoa; phylum Chordata; class Mammalia; order Primates; family Cercopithecidae; genus Macaca; species Macaca nemestrina. The sequence continues at coordinate 197,868,505 of NC_092125.1, read as the reverse complement.
AGGCATGTGCCACCATGCCTGGCTAATTTTTTGTATTTTAGTAGAGACAGGGTTTCACCTTGGCCAGGATGGGCTCGATCTCCTGACCTCATGATCCACCCGCCTTGGCTTCCCAAAGTGCTGGGATTACAGGCGTGAGCCACCGCACCCAGCCAGTATGAGGTTTTTTTATCCTTCACAAATAAAAGTATACCCTATGAGTATATACAAGAGACCCCTTTTTCAGTTCAGTTGTTCATAACAGGCATGAACTTGGAAAAAATTGAGAACTAAAAGCCTCATGATAGCAGAGAAGTCTTGATGCACGATCTTGGGAAATCTGTCCACATCTAGGAGGCCATCTGCTTCTCGGGAGAAACTTCCCTCGTTAGCTTTACCTTAAGTTCTCCCTCATGGGTGTATGGTTCCAAGAGTCTGGGTGGGCCTTTCTAAGCTGTGAGATTACAAACCCAAGCTTCAAGGTCCTGAAGTTTTGCTGCAGTGTGGGTGACAAGGGGAGTCTTTCTCTGATGTGTTTCCAAAAGATCCAGCCTCTCAATTCTAGATCATGAAGGGTTTGCTTGTCTTCAGTCAGTGGTCCGTGAAAAGCTTTCTTTACCTGCTGAAAGTACATTTTGGCATAATGCATTAAAGCCTTGCAGCATTTAGTCATGTTAAAGTTTAGAAGCAGAAGATACAGGAGGTTCTATTATTAGGAGCATAAGCCTTCCAGTGACTATTTCATAAGGGGTCAACTTTTGTTTTTCACTGGAAGTGGATCTGATCGTCATCAATCTGAAACATCTTTGACCAAGGCAATCCAGATTATTCAGTTAGTTTTGCCTAATGCTCTTGTATTAAGTAATACCTTATTTAACTGTTTTATAGCTAGTCCAGTGAGGCAAGTACCTCTATCACTGGAGATTTCTTCAGCAATGTCCTGTGAGAGAAACACATTTCCTAATAACCTTTTAGCTACTGTTATAGCATCAGCCCACTTGTATGAGAAAGCTTCTGTACAACCAGAAAATATGCACTGAAAATCACAATTGAATGAAATCCCTCTGTAAAATGTTCAGATGTATCAGAAAGGTACCTGAAGTTTAGGTAGTCTTCTCAAGATTATGGGTTCAACAAACTATACATTGGTCATAAACCATTTTAGCAATTTGGAACAGTCACAACACCAATGTGTGTGTGTGTGTGTGTATGTGTGTGTGTGTGTGTGTGTGTATGGTTTTGTTTGTTTGTTTGTTTGTTTGTTTTGAGACATAGTCTCACTCTCTCACCCAGGCTAGAGTGCAGTGGCGCGATCTCGGCTCACTGCAACCTCCGCCTCCCGGGTTCAAGCAATTCTTGTGCCTCAGCCTCCCAAGTAGCTGGGATTACAGGCACCTGCCACCACGCCCAGCTAATTTTTTGTATTTTTTAAGTAGAGACAGGCTTTCACCGTGTGGGCCCAGGTGGTCTAAAACTCCTGACCTCAGGTGATCAGCCCACCTTGGCCTCCCAAAGTGCTGGAATTAACAAGTGTGAGCCACCATGCCCAGCCAATATATACATTTTATCTCTTCCTTGATGAATCATGGAATACAGCTTCTAGTAATGGAAGTTTTAAGGACTCACGAAGGAGCAGGCAGCCATCCAGTCTCTTCATGAGTCCATGCTTAACACTGGAATTGTATTGCTTAACACTGGAATTGTATCCTCTTACATAGCAATTTTCTTTCTCCAATGGAGGTGCACAGCACTGTTTATTAGGTGGGTTATCATAGGTAATTTGACCTGAACCACGGAGTTCATTCAAATTATGTATCTTAACAGTTTCAGTACTGACTGAGTTAGCATGAAAATCTAGCCAAGTATTTTCTTGGTATTCATTTAATTCTTGTGCTGCTTGGGTTAGCAGCTTTATGTATCACTCAGTCTCTTCAATATGGTTCTGGTAATTCTTAGTTCAAATGATATGATCCTAAAGTTACCAGAAGCCTATCTTCAAGAGTGCTTATCAAGGTCCATTTCATCTTTTCCATGAACCTCCTTGAAGACAAAATAGGATTTTACTTGCTTGTGAAGTTATTTTTAATAACTGCCATACATTTATTTATTTATTTATTTATTTATTGAGACAGAGTCTCACTCTGTCACTCAGGCTAGATTGCAGTGGCACGATCTCAGCTCACTGCAACCTCCTCCTCCCTGGTTCAAACGATTCTCCTGCCTCACACTCCTGAGTAGCTGAGACTACAGGCGCACACCACCATGCCTGGCTAATTTTTTTGTATTTTTAGTAGAGATGGAGTTTCATCTTCTTGGCCAGGCTAGTCTCAAACTCCTGACCTCAAATGATCTACCAATGTTGGCCTCCCAAAGTGCTGGGATTACAGGAGTGGACCACTGCACCCAGCCTGCCATTATTTTATTTATTTATTCATTTATTTATTTATTTATTTATTTTGAGATGGAGTCTCATTCTGTCGCCCAGGCTGGAATGCAGTGGCGCAAACTCGGCTCACTACAACCTCTGCCTCCCAGGGTCGAGCAATTCTCCTGCCTCAGCCTCTCGAGTAGCTGGTATTACAGGTGTAAGCCACCATGCCTGGCTAATTTTTTGTAGTTTTGGTCGAGCCAGGGTTTCATCATGTTGGCCAGGCTGGTCTCAAACTCCTGACCTTACGGTCTGCCCACCTCGGCCTCCCAAAATGCTAGGATTACAAGTGTGAGCCACTGCGCCCAGCCGCCGTTACTTTGAATAGCAGAAACCGCAATTACTTTTGCAACAGCCTAATATTAGAAACTGCGTTAGAGGCCGGGCGCGGTGGCTCAAGCCTGTAGTCCTAGCACTTTGGGAGGCCGAGACGGGTGGATCATGAGGTCAGGAGATCGAGACCATCCTGGCTAACACAGTGAAACCCCGTCTCTACTAAAGATACAAAAAACTAGCCGGGCGAGGTAGCGGGCACCTGTAGTCCCAGCTACTCGGGAGGCTGAGGCAGGAGAATGGTGTGAACCCGGGAGGCGGAGCTTGCAGTGAGCTGAGATCCGGCCACTGCACTCCAGCCTGGGCGACAGAGTGAGACTCCGTCTCAAAAAAAAAAAAAAAGGAAACTGCGTTAGAATTAAGCAATTAACTGTGGAAATGACTTTAAATGGTCATAAAGACACAATTGACAAGGAAATTTGGTTGTTTATGTAGCCTATAATAATTTAACATAACCATAATTATGTCTGATAACATATACTGAGATATATGAGAATTTTCATAATCGTATACAATTTTGGAATATATATTAATATTTATAAAAATATAACTCGAAGTTTAAACATCACTTCTTATTTGACACTGTTTCTCATGTAATTTTATGTGTAAAATAGCCTGTTTATTATCTCTCTTGACTGTTGCCTAGGCATAGCTGTAAGGTAGAATACTCAGTTCTTCCAAAATTAAGGATCCCATTTTTTGCCTTGAATCTTGGTGGGTGGATCACCTGAGGTCAGGAGTTCGAGACCAGCCTGGCCAACATGGTGAAACCCCATCTCTACCAAAAATACAAAAATTAGCTGGGCATGGTGGCGGGTGCCTGTAATCTCAGCTCCTTGGGAGTCAGAGGCAGGAGAATTGCTGGATCCCAGGAGGTGGAGGTTGTAGTGAGCCGAGATCGCTCCATTGCACTCCATCCCAGGCGACAACAGCAAGGCTCCATCTCAAAAAAAAAAAAAAGAGAGAGAGAAAGAAAGAAACAAAAGTCATAGACATAGGGCACAAAAATCTCTGTGAATTTACAAAAGCCAAAGTTCACACCTTCTTATTTGCCATTAACTGCCAGTTTCTGCCTGACTCAGTTAAACATCCAAGGCCTCTCACTGAATCCAAGTCAGTTAATTATCAGATCCAGTCTGATTCTGGACCTGGTCCAGTTTCTGTGATGACTTCTGAACCCATTTCAGATTTTAAAATTTGCTCAAACAAATTCAGATAGCTCAAAACACAAATCGATGGAGCTTCAGAATCTGAGTGCTTACCCACAATCCCCAGTTGCTGCAAGAGAGGAATAGACACGGTGAGTCTGACTGGTACCATGCATTATCACTCAGTGCTTCTGGGGATTGCTAGAAACTCTACTTCGGATCCCACTTCTGATACCATCTGTTAAAAGAAAAACTAGACAAATTAAATTTAACAGAGTTTAATTGAGGAAACAATGATTCACAAATCAGGCAGCCCTTAGAACCAGAATAGGTTCAAAGAGACTCTGGCACCACCATATGGTTGGAGACTTATGGACAGAAAAAGGAAAGTGATGTACAGAAAATGAAAGTGAGGTACAGAAACAGCTGGATTGCTTACATCTTGATATTTGCCTTATTTGAACATGATTTGAACAGTTGGTTGCCTTTGATTGGCTAAAACTCAGCAATTGGTGCAAGAATAGGTTACAGCTTGTTTACACATGCAGATGACCATTCACTATGTACAGAGAAATCTTTAGGCCAAACTTTAAAAATGTAACGAGACAGCTTTAGGTAAAATTTAATGTGACACTACCTACCAGGTGAGGATTAACTAAGATCCTTATTTTTCTGTTGAGGATCTTGAAGGAGTGGTTAAACTCCTTGTTTCTGTTTCCTTACTTTCCAAGATGTGGCTTTCATCTCCACCACTTTTTCTGTCTTCTTCAGATTCTGTCCTTCAGCTTCAAAGTGCTCAAAAATCTTCTGTTCAATTTTTTTTAATCAGCAATTTTCATATTACCTAACTTAATCTCTTAGGCTTCCAGACCTCCATTCTCGCTCCTCCCTTGAATCAGTGCTCTGCTAAAACTGGTTCCTGGAAGATTTCCTGTATCTTTATGCTTATCAGTTCCAATGGTCTCTTCTTAGCCATTATTTTTCTCAAAATTTGACCCCACCCCCCCCTTTTTTTTTTTGAGATGGGGTCTCACTCTGTTGCCCAGGCTGGAGTGCAGTGATACAGTCACAACTCACTGCAGCCTTAACTTCCCAGGCTCAAACGATCCTCCCACCTGAGCTTCCTAAGCATCTGGGACGACAGGCATACGCCACCATGCCCAGCTGATTTTGTTTTTTTGTATACATAGGATCTCACTATGTTGCCTAGACTGTTCTCGAACTCCTGGACTCAAGCAGTCCTCCTGCCTTGGCCTCCCAAAGTGCTGGGATTACAGGCGTGAGCCACCGCACCCTGCCAACCTTCTTGACATCCTCCTCTCTTACCTTCTGGTTCTTTAGTTTACATTTTCTGACTTCTTTTCCTTTTCATTAGCTATCTCCTCTCCTTTGGGATTCTCACACAGTCTCAGGGCTTCTGCTGTCACCCTTGTTTGAGAAATTTGGCTGTCATGAAAGAACACCAACTCCACTTGTGACTAAACCTACTCTGAAACATTTAGGCTTCTCTTTGACTAAGAGTAACATTCAAAATCAGTATGACATTTATTTATTTACTTTATTGAGACAAGAGTCTCACTCTCTCACCCAGGCTGGAGTGCAGTGGCATGATCTCAGCTCACTGCAACCTCCACCTCCTGGGTTCAAGCGTAAAATCAGTATGACATTTAATATCTTTCACCAGTCTCCTAAGTCCTTTATCGTTACTCCATTTTCACATATTCTGGACAAAGAAACTGAAGCACTATATTCCTTCTATCTCCCTGGCCTTTTTTTCCTGTTTCCACTCATGCAGCCCTTTACTGAGAATGCCTCCTTTCTCTCTCTACCCGTCAGTATCCTCTCCGTTTGTCAGTTTTTGTGCAAAATACAATTGTATTATAATGATTTTATAAATGTATCACCTCTGGAATCTAATTTTCTTGAAGAAATGATCCTTGTCTAATTTAAACCTCTACTTATATAAAGTATGCCAATAACGAAACATTCTTGAGTGATACAGAGACCAGTTTACCTCAGGCCATTTCAGAATTTGCCTTGCCTTCTTCATGGCAAGAAGAAATTAGAATGTGAGAAATAAAATTTTTTTCTATTTAATTCTGTTCATCCCTTTTTATTAATCCCAAATCTCTAAATGGATGCTTTAATGATCACGTAATATATTTTTTTCCTCCAGAGTTTTTATCCCCCTGCTTTCAAGTGAAATGTCACAAGATGGCTTATTACAATGCTATGATTATTTGACCTTGAAAGGCAAAAAAAAAAAAAAAAAAAAAAATTTCCATTGTTTTTCAAACTTGAACTTTTTTTTTTTCACTTTATATTTGTTATTCACAGCTTGAATAGATGTCTCAGAATCATGGGTTTGTGGCTCTTGTTCAGGCTGAGTGAAAATACTCAATTTCGTACTTCTTTAATTAAGCACCAATAAGGAATAAGAGAAGGGAATTTCTACAAACTCCATCTCTGTCCTGAAGGAATCAGTGTTTTGAGCAAAGATCACTCAGATTCTTGACTTAGGACCTCAGTTGTTTTAAAAACAAGTGAAGCAATTGTTGCTCATTATTGCTTATTTATACTGAATTCAAAATTTTCTATAAATATCAAATTGGTGGCCAGGAGCAGGGGCTCATCCCTGTAATCCCCAGCACTTTGGGGGGCCAAGATGGGTGGATTGCCTGAGGTCAGGAGTTCAAGACCAGCCTGACCAACATGGTGAAACCCCATCTCTACTAAAAATACAAAAATTAGCCAGGCGTGGTGGCACATGCCTATAATCCCAGCTACTTGGGAAGCTCAGGTGGGAGGATCTTTTGAGCCTGGGAAGTTGAGGCTGCAGTGAGTTGTGATTGTATCACTGCACTCCAGCCTGGGCAACACAGTGAGACCCCATCTCAAAAAAAAAAAAAAAGAATTGGTTTTGGGGGGTTTTCAGTGTAAATGAAAGTACATTAAAATGCTGCCTGCCTCATCTGTTTGTTTCGAGACAGAGTCTTGCTCTGTCACCTAGGCTGGAATGCAGTGGCACAATCTTGGCTAACTGCAACCTCCACTTCCCAGATTCAAGTGATTGTCCTGCCTCAGCCTCCCAAGTAGCTGGGACTACAGGTGCCTGCTACACCACCAGACTAGTTTTGTATTTTTAGTAGACATGGGTTTTCACCATGTTGGCCAAGCTGGTCTCAAACTCCTGACCTCAAGTCATCCTCCTGCCTCGGCCTCCCAAATTGCTGGGACTATAGGTGTGAGGCACCGCACCTGGCCTCATCTGTTTTTAAATTTTGTTTTTATATTTTTAAAAATGTCCTCTGAGGGCATAATCTTTTCTGCTATCCTAGTGTGAGATAGGTAATACTATAGAAATTCTGGCTCTACCATAATCATTTGAGCTTTGGCCAAATATGTCATATCTATGAAACTGTTTTCTGACCTGTAAAACAGGAATAATACTTGCCCTGCCTCTTTCTTATGAATCTTGTGAGATCAAATTAGAAAATATACAATACCAAAAATGTATCAAGCTTTTACCATGGTCTTGGGTGGTGTGCTAAGTGCTTTACATGTATGATCTCATTTAATCTTCACACCAACCCTGTAATTGAAGTAATCCTTTTACAGATGAGGAAAACTGAAGTAAGTGCCTAAAATTTTATAGCTAGTACGTAGCAGAACTGGGAATGGAACTCTCCATACTAACTCTAGAGCTGAGCTCTTAACCAGCGTATACTATTAGTAATGCTCCTTGTAAACTACAGGATGCCATGTAACTGTATAGAATGTTCTTAGTTTGCAAAATGGATTACTGACCGACCATTGCCTTTGACGTCAGTAGTCTGGTGACCTCTCATATATGGAGCACACAAATCTTTGCTTCATCCTTCCATTCCCTTCCCAAACTTCCCATTACTACTTTGTAGGAATTCATGACTAGACAAAGGTTTTATATTTAGTGGTTTCTCCTTCTAGGGGTTTCACAGACCAGCTGCGTAAGATTTCTAAGGATGCAGGGATGCCCATCCAGGGCCAGCCATGCTTCTGCAAATATGCACAGGGGGCAGACAGCGTAGAGCCCATGTTCCGGCATCTCAAGAACACATATTCTGGCCTACAGCTTATTATCGTCATCCTGCCAGGGAAGACACCAGTGTATGGTAAGGATATCTTAAGACTGCATTTTTCCTCAAGTACTTGATATCCTTTTAGGATTATGCTAAAACATATCCTAAAACCTTCAAATATTAAAATTATTTTATGGTACAGTATTTTAAACCATGTATTATTACTTGAAGACAAATTAATATAGAAAACTAAATAGTCCAAGATGAGACACTGTAAAAAGAGTTTCAATAGTAAAAAGAGGCATCACATAACAATGGCTAAAGGAAGAATTATTGAGTAAAAATGGCATTGAGATAATTTGAGTATCAGTATAATATAGTGGTTAAAAGCACAGGCTATCAAATTAAACTGTGTTTCTCAATATTCAGGTACTGCTGGTTCTATTACCTGTGTAATTTGGCTGAATTACTTAATCACACTAGCCCTTAGTTTCCTCATCTCTGGACCTGGGATACTATTTATGTGTGTATGTGGTATGTATGTATGGGATAGGATCTCACTCAGTCTTTCAGGCTAGAGTGCAGTGGTGCGATCATGGCTTACTGCAGCCTTGACCTCTTGGGCTCAAGCAATCCTCCTGCCTCGTCCTCCCAAGTAGCTGGAACTACAGGCATGTGCCACCACACTGGGCTAATTTTTAATTTTTTTGTAGAGACAGGATCTCACTATGTTTCTCGGATTGTTCTCAAACTCCTGGGCTCAAGCAATCCTTAAACCTTGGCCTCGCGAAATGCAGGAATTACAGATGTGAGCCACTGTGCCCAGCCTCTTTCTGGTTTTAATTGGGCATTTTATATGATTCTATTTTCTTTCCTCTTTTAGTGTATCAGTTATACTTCCTTTATATATAGCACACATACTGTGGGATACTAATAATACCTAATCCATATATAGGGTAGTTGTAAGGATTAACTGAGTCTAGGTATACAAAGGGCCTAGAATAGCACCTGTCATGTAAACAGTAAATGTTAACTTTTATTATTAAAAACGAAATTTTGTGAGATTAATAAGCTAAATATAAATCATTGAATCATAGAAAAATACAAAGAAAATATAATTTTCAAACCACTGAATGGGGTAAAATCATGTAAGTTTAGAAATAATAGAAGAAATCGAAAAAGAAAATTGTCAGATTTGATTGAGTAAACACTAAAATTTTTTTCTTTCTTTTTTTTTTTTTTTTGAGACAGAGTCTCGCTCTGTCACCCAGGTTGGAGTGCAGTGGTGCAATCTCAACTCACAGCAAGCTCCGCCTCCTGGGTTCATGCCATTTTCCTGCCTCAGCCTCCCGAGTAGCTGGGACTACAGGAACCTGCCACCATGCCTGGCTAATTTTTTTGTATTTTTTAGTAAAGACAGGGTTTCACCATGTTAGCCAGGATAGTCTCAATCTCCTGACCTCATGATCCTCCCACCTCAGCCTCCCAAAGTGCTGGGATTACAGGCATGAGCCACCACACCTGGCCTTTTTTATTTATTTATTTATTTTATTTTTATTTTTATTTTTTGAGACAGGGTCTCGCTCTGTTGCCCAGGCTGGAGTGCAGTGGCATGATCGCGGCTCACTGCAACCTCCACCTCCTGGGTTCAAGCTGTTCTCCTGCCTCAGCCTCCCTAGTAGCTGGGTCTATAGGCATCCTGTGCCACCATGCCTGGTTGATTTTTATATTTTTAGTAGAAACAGGGTTTCACCATGTTGGCCAGGGTGGTCTCAAACTCCTGACCTCAGGTGATCTGCCCACCTTGGCCTCCCACAGTGCTAGGATTACAGGCGTGAGCCTAAATTTCCTACGTGTCACAGATGTACTAAAATGGAAAGAAAACCAACAGAGTGTGGAAAATATTTGTAGCAAATAGAAAAAAATTTGTAGCAAATAAACAAGTAGTTTATTATTAGTTAAATAAAAACCTTCTTTTTTTAGATTAATGAGAAAAGAATGTAAACTGAAATTTTTTAGTAAAAACAAAGCAAGTAAATATATGAGAAAATATTTGTTTTTATTAGTAGTTAAAGAAAAATTCAGACTAGATGCGGTGGCTTGTGCCTGTAATCCCAGCATTTTGAGAAGCCGAGGTAGGCAGATTGCTTGAGTTCAGGAATTCGAGACTAGCCTGGGCAACATGGCAAAACCTCATATCTGCAAAAAAATAGAAAAATTAGCCAGGCATGGTAGTACACATCTGTGGTCCTAGCCATTTGGGAGGCTGAGATAGGAAGATTGCTTGAGCCCAGTAGGTGGAGGTTGCAGTGAACCAAAATCATGCCACTGCACTCCAGCCTGGGCAAGAGCAAGATGCTTTCTCAAAAAAAAAAAAAAAAAAGTACCAATCAATAAAGGGAAAAATGTGCTACTAAATTAGCAAATATATTTAAATATTATAATACCTAGCGCTTGTGAGTATGCAGTATATTAATACATGGCTGATGGTAGTATAAATTGATATTACCCTTTTCATCAAAACTGTAAACATGCCTGGGCTGGTCTCAAACTGCCCTCAAGTGATCCTCACGCCTCAGCCTCCCAATGCTGGGATTACAGGCATGCGCCACTGCTCCTGGCCCCTCCTGGTTTTAATTGAGCATTTTGTATAATTCTACTTTTCGTTCTCTTTTAGCTTATCAATTAGACTTCCTTTAAAATGTTTTGTGTTGTTTTCCCTAGACTTTTTAATATATATTTACAATTAATCTAAGTCTACTTTTGAGTAACATTATACCACTTCCTAGATAGTGTAGAGATACCTTGTAACAGAATGCTCACAATTTTTCCCTTCTGTACCTTATATTTCTGTCATTTATTTCACTTATCTATTAGCTATAACTACCCAATACACTGTTGCTATTACTATTTTGAACAAATAATCATCTATTAGCTCAATTAAGAATATGAAAATACAAGATTTTATTTTACCTGTATTTATTTGCTGACCTTTAAACTTCCTTCTTACTTTTGTTTTGTTTTGTTTTTTAGAGACAGGTCTTGCTATGTTGCCCATGCTGGAGTTCAGTGGCTATTGTCAGGCATGACCACAGCGCACTGCAGCCCCAAACTCCTGGGCTCAAGTACTCTTCCCACCTCAACCTCCTCAGTAGCTGGGACTCCAGGCATGACCCACACTGTACCCTGCTTTTCCTTCATTTATGATTTCTGATCTGTATCATTTTCCTTCTCTCTGGAAAATTATTTTAATATTTCTTGCTAAGCATTTCTACCAGCAAGAAATTCCTTGTTTTTATTTGTTTGAGAAACTCTCTATTTCTCCTTCATTTTTTTTTTTGAGTCACATAATGATTTAATATTTACTTGCAAATCATTCACTCACATAATTTCAAGTGCTAAGTCATTCTGGAATTCTTACATTCTGACATTGAGAATATTCACATGTTGTACAGCCATCATCAGCATCCATTTCCAGAACTTTTTTTTCATCATCCCAAACTGAAACTCTTTATCCATTAAACAATAACTTTAATATCCATTAAACCTCATGTAACCCCTAGAAAGCACTGTTCTACTTTCCGCTTCTATGAATTTGACTATTCTAGTTTCCTTGTGTACATGAATCCTATAATATTTGGCCTTTGGCATAATATCCTCAAGGTTCATCCATGTTGTACTATATGTCAGAATGTTCTTCCTTTTTCAGGTTGAATAATATTCCATTGTGTGTGTGTGTGTGTGTGTGTGTGTGTGTGTGTGTGTGTATATATATATATATATACACCACATTTTGTTTATTCATCTATTGATGGACACTTGGGTTGCTTCTACACTTTAGCGATTGTGTAATGCTGCTGTGAACATAGGTGTACAAATATCTCTTCACAACACTGTTTTCAGCTATTTTGGGTATACACCTAATAAGGGGCATTGCTGCATCATATGGTAATTCTTTTTTTTTTTTTTTTTTTTTTTTTGAGACGGAGTCTCACGCTGTTGCCCAGGCTGGAGTGCAGTGGCGCGATCTCGGCTCACTGCAAGCTCCACCTCCTGGGTTCACACCATTCTCCTGCCTCAGCCTCCTGAGTAGCTAGGACTACAGGCGCCCGCCACCGCGCCCGGCTAATTTTTTGTATTTTTTAGTAGAGACGGAGTTTCACTGTGGTCTCGATCTCCTGACCTTGTGATCCGCCCGCCTCGGCCTCCCAAAGTGCTGGGATCACAGGCTTGAGCCACCGCGCCCGGCCAATCATATGGTAATTCTATTTTTAATTTCTGAGGAACCTCTGCAGTGTTTTCCACAGTGGCTGCACCATTTTACATGCCCACCAACAGTGCACAGGAGTTCCAGTTTCTCCACATCCTCACCCCAATGTTTGTTATTTTCTGGCTTTTTCATAGTAGCCATCCTAATGAGTGTGAAGTGGTATCTCATGTTTTTGATTTTGCATTTTCCTAAATGATTGTAGAGATGTTGGACATCTTTTCATGCGCTTATGGGTCATTTTTCTGTTTAGAGAAATGTGTATTGTCATTTGCCCTTTTTTTTAAGGCAAGGTCTCACTCTGTCACCCAGTCCGGAGTGCAATGATATGATCATAGTTCGCTGCAGCCTCCATCTCCTGGGCCCATGCAATCCTCCTGCCTCAGCCTCCTGAGTAGCTGGGACTAAAAACATATACCATCATGCCTGGCTAATTTTTTTAAAAAATTTGGTAGGGATGGGGTCTTGATTTGTTGCCTAAGCTGGTCTCTAACTCCTGGGCTCAAGCAATCCTCCCGCCTCAGCCTACCAAAGTGCTGGGATTACAGGTGTGAGACATTGCACCCATTTTTCTGTTTTTTATATATAAAAAGTTATGCTGGGTGCGGTGGCTCACACCTGTAATCCCAGCACTTTGGGAGGCCAAGGCGAGTGGATCACTTGAAGTCAGGAGTTCAAGACCAGCCTGGCCAACATGGCAAGACCCCATCTCTACTAAAAATACAGAAATTGTCTGGGCATAGTGGCTCATGCCTGTAGTCTAAGCACTTTGGGAGGCTGAGGCGGATGGATCACCTGAGGTCAGGAGTTCAAGACCAGCCTGGCCAATGTGGTAAAACCCCATCTCTACTAAAAATACAAAAAAAAAAAAATTAGGGCATGGTGGCAGATGCCTGTGATCCCAGCTACTTCAGGAGGCTGAGGCAGGAGAATCGCTTGAACCCAGAAGGTGAAGGTTGCAGTGAGCCAAGATTGCGCCATTGCACTCCAGGCCTGGGCAGCAAGAGCGAAACTCAGTCTCAAAAAAAATAAAAAAATAAATAAAAATACAGAAATTAGCTGGGCGAGGTGGCACACACCGGTAATCCCAGCTACTCGGGAGGCTGAGGCAGGAGAATTGCTTGAACCTGGGAGGCAGAGGTTGCAGTGAGCTGAGATCACGCCACTGCACTCTAGCCTGGGTGACAGAATGAGACTCCATCTCAAAAGAAAAAAGTTATGGCTGGGTGCAGTGGCTCTTGCCTGTAATCCCAACACTTTGGGAGGCTGGGGCAGGAGGATCACTTGAGCTCAGAAGTTTGAGACCAGCCTGGGCAACATGGTGAGACCTCATCTCTACTTAAAAAAAAAAAGGCTTGGTGTGGTGCATGCCTGTAGTTCCAGCCACTCGAGAGGCTGAGGCAAGAGGATCGCTTTAGCGCAAGTGATTGAGACTGCAGTGATCCGTGATCGTGCCACTGCACTCCAGCCTGGGTGACAGAGTGATGAGATCCTCTCCAAAAAAAAGAGAAAAAAAAGGTTACACACACCGAAATATTTATGATGGTTATAATGGCAGAGAGGGGAAAGGAACAGGGGACTTTTATTCTTTGTGCTATAATACCTCTGAATTTTTAAATTGAAGATGAGAGAATAGGATTGAAAGCTGTAAGTGTTCTGTGATTACAAGTACATTAAAATGATATAAATGAGAAAATTATTGGAAGAGAGTACTATAAAATGATAACAAGGGAATATGTACATGTTTCATTTTATGCTTTTCAGTTATTGCGGTTATACTATGATAAAAATATACCTTTTATACAAAGAAGAAAACAACTAGAAAAATTGTCACTAAATACTTAAGCTAATCTTTAAAGCAGTATAATTTCAATTTTAACAGCATCACCTTAGTACTGTATTGGCATAATTTTTGGTATCCTGTAATACAATGATGTATTTTAAGGGGGAAACATAGTAGCTTTATTTTCAGTATGTAAAATTGTTTTCAGGTCTTTTTTTCTGACTAGAGGTTTTGCATCTGTTCCGTAGCGGAAGTGAAACGTGTAGGAGACACACTTTTGGGTATGGCCACACAATGTGTTCAAGTCAAGAATGTAATAAAAACATCTCCTCAAACTCTCTCAAACTTGTGCCTAAAGATAAATGTTAAACTCGGAGGAATCAATAATATTCTTGTACCTCATCAAAGGTAAGATATGCTAATCACTTATGAAAATATTATTTTTTATATCTTCATTTGTCTACATATGACCATATCTAACTACTATAAGAGCTGTGTAAGAGACCCCCTTAATAATTCCTACCGTGGGAGATTCATAGGCATTTTGGTAAAAAATTAAAATAATCTGGATTGGCAAGGGTCAGAGATTCTCTTGTGAAAATGCCCCCCACAATTTTGTTTTATTTTTTATTTATTTATTTTTTTGAGACAGAGTCTTGCTCAGTCGCCCAGGCTGGAGTGCAGTGGCGCGATCTCAGCTCACTGCAAGCTCCACCTCCCGGGTTCCCACCATTCTCCTGCCTCAGCCTCCCAAGTAGCTGGGACTACAGGCACCTGCCACCACGCCTGGCTAATTTTTTGCATTTTTAGTAGAGACGGGGTTTCACCATGTTAGCCAGGATGGTCTCGATCTCCTGACCTCGTGATCCGCCCACCTCGGCCTCCCAAAGTGCTGGGATTACAGGCGTGAGCCACCGCGCCCGGCCCTTTGTTTTATTTTTTAAGCAAAGAATGAAGCAACAATGCAGTGAGCTGAGATCCGGCCACTGCACTCCAGCCTGGGCAGCAGAGCGAGACTCCGTCTCAAAAAAAAAAAAAAAAAAAAAAAAAAAAAAGAATGAAGCAACAAAAGCAGAGATTTATTGAAAATGAAAGTACACTCCACAGGGTGGGAGCAGGCTCGAGCCCCAGCAATTTTCATTTAGTATGCAAAGTACCTCTTACCTAGCCAGAAAGTATCCAGAGATTGATTTCTCACTGGAGAGCCCAGCTTGAAGAATTTTCACTTTATTTGGTAATCATCTTCAATCTGGTTTCATGAGGCTGCTCACTTACCTGGAATGTGAAGGACAGAAGGACCTGGGGGCCCAGATTAGTCAATTAAGTAAGCCATATCAGCCCTCCTGCTGTAGTCAGTGAGAAAGCATATTACTGTTCGATCACCCTTCTTCGAGCTAGAACTCTTAGGAAGTGTGAGACACCACGACCTAGAAACAGAAGGTAGCTTATTGTGCAAGTCTCTGAGGAAGAGGCCACTTTTCAGAGAATTGAACAAGTTCCCTTTTAATAGTTGAAGCAATTAGGCCTCCAAAAAGTTAACTACCCACCACAAATAAACATTAGAATAAGGATTGGACCATGTTTTTTCCTCTTTTTCCATGCCACCTCTACTTTCTACCCCTGTTCAATATGAGATGAGATCCATAAATGAGATAAATAAATAATTTTATCAACAAGTCCAACATGGTGAAACTTCATCTCTACAAAAAATAGAAAGATTAGCCATGTGTGGTGGCACGTGCCTGTCGTTCCAGCTACTCCAGAGGCTGTGGTGGGAGGATTGCCTGAGCCCGGGGAAGTCAAGGCTGCAGTGAACCGTGTGCACTCCAGCCTGGGCAACACAGTGAGACCCTGTCTCAAAAAAACAACAATAACATAAAGTAAAATAAAAGGAAATGCTAGCTACTTTATGACCATTGAATATATGTTACTCAAATTTATACTTTCGGCCAGGGCGTGGGAGTAGTAGATTCCCAAAACCCCTTCCAGTCTAAAGTGTAATGATTCCTTTTTCCCTGGAGAGATTACACAGGTTTAAAATATAAGTTGATTTTTAAACAGTGATAAAAATTTGTGGATCATAAGGAAGTTTATAATTTTGTGCCCATGTTGGAGAATACTAGCATCTGTTAATATGAATATAGCCCTTTTCAACCACCAGCATCACTATTTTAGACAAAATTCTGCTGTGAGTAAGACTTTGGATTACATAGGACTTCCTCTGTGCTGTCAATAACTTGAAGTTATGTTGCAATTGTGTGAAACAGATAAATGGATAATGAAAAAATGAAATATCTAACCCTTTTTCAAAATGTGTTGAAGACCTTCTGTGTTCCAGCAACCAGTGATCTTTTTGGGAGCCGATGTCACTCATCCACCTGCTGGTGATGGAAAGAAGCCTTCTATTGCTGCTGTGAGTGTTCGCCAGGTTTATCTTACCTGACGTTGACAGACCAGTATCAATTTTGCAGTTTCAACTTTTTGACTTTTAATATTTTCTTTGTAGCCAACTTTCATAAGTGTTCTTTGGGTTTTTGAAAAGAGTGATTATTCTCTGGTTTGGGGTTTACAAGTTCCATATGTAACTATTAAATCAAGTTTGCTAGTTATATCATTCAAATCTTCTGTATTATACTTTAATTTGTCTACTTGACCTCTCCATGAATATGCATTTTTAGTTACTTTTTGTTGTTTTGAATAGTTTGTATATTTCAGTAATGTCTTTGTCATAGAAAGATGCATTACATATAAGCCTGGTGGATTACATTTTTTAACATATAAAATGTCTTCTACCTTCATCCAGTTCAATACTTTGCACCTGAATTCTTTTATTTTATTTTACTTTATTTTATTTCTTTTTTTCAGACAGAGTTATCTTGTTGCCCAGGCTGGAGTGCAGTGACACAATCTCGGCTCACTGCAACCTCCGTGTCCCAGGTTCAATCAATTCTCCTGCCTCAGCCTCCCAAGTAGCTGGGAGTACAGGCACCTGCCACCATGCCCAGCTAATTTTTCTTATTTTTTAGTAGAGACGGAGCTTCACCATGTTGGCCAGGCTTGTCTTGAATTCCTGATCTCAGTCAGTCCACCCGCCTCTGCCTCCCAAATTGCTTAGATTACAGGCGTGAGCTACCGCGCCTGGCCAAATTCTTTATTTTACTATTGCCGCTCCTGCTTTTAGCATCTGCCTATTTTTAATTTGCTCTCTAGTTGTAACCTTTTTGTGTCAGTTTAAGTGTGTTTCTTATAAACTTGAGAAAGCCTGATAATATTTTACCCATTTTGAAAATCACTTGATTTTAACAAATAACCAACATTTTGAAAATATGAACATATTTTAGGCTTATTTAATAAACTTCAGAAATTAAACTGTAAGATTTAATTGGCCAGGCGCGGTGGCTCATGCCTGTAATCCCGACACTTTGGGAGGCTGAGGCGGGTGGATCACTTGAGGTCAGGAGTTTGAGACCAGCCTGACCAACATGGTGAAACCACATCTCTGTGAAAAATACGAAATTAGCCTGACGTGGTGGCAGGTGCCTTAAAGGTACCTACCTGGGTGACAGAGGGAGACCCCGTCTCAAAAAAAAGATTTAATATTTTTTCTATGATCCATTGTAATCTTCACATAAATTGTACGTTTTAGGAATCTGATAAATACAATTCATCCCTGAAAATGATAGTAATATTTAAATTTTCACTTCAAGGTTTCAAAGCTATTTTTATTAGTATAAAGGAAATTAATTTTTATCTATTCTCTTGCTTTGTTTTTTTTTTTTTTTTTTTTTTTTTTTTTTTTTTTTTTGAGACAGAGTCTTGCTGTGTTGCCTAGGCTGGAGTGCAGTGGCGCAATCTCTGCTCACTGCAAGCTCTGCCTCCCGGGTTCACACCATTCTCCTGCCTCAGCCTCCTGAGTAGCTGAGACTTCAGGCGCCCGCCACCACACCCAGCTAATTTTTCGTATTATTTTAGTAGAGACAGGGTTTCACCGTGTTAACCAGGATAGTCTCGATTTCCTGACCTCGTGATCCGCCCACCTCGGCCTCCCAAAGTGCTGGGATTACAGGCGTGAGCCACCACGCCCGGCCGTGTATTTTTAATGATATTCATGAATTATTTTCTTTAAATGTTCAGTGGTTGTATTGAGTCATCTCTAACATTCATTAAAGTGTTCTTATAGATGATAAAATGATAAAGAAAGGAACTCAAAAGACTTCCTTGGATTTGCTACTTTGAGTCATTTTCCAAAAGGTTTAAGCATATTTTAATTCCATTGGACTTCTGGTAGTCATTGTCTTTTTCTACTAAATCCATTTCTACCAAATACCCACTTTCTTTTATGGTTATCAGAAATCTTGTAAATAGAATTTATTGGTTGATTCTTTTTCGGTATATGGCTTCTATCCCCAAGAACTTAGAGAGTAGTGTGAGAAACTAATGTAAGTAATGAAGGCCACATAGTACAATAGGTGTTATCACGATAACGAAGTAACAACATTTAAGTTGCAAGAACCTGGTGTGTTTTGGGAATGTTGAGAAATATAAGGAATTGGAACATAGTATACTGCAGGCTATGAGGCTAGGAAGCTTTTATGAGGCATTTTGTTCCATCCGAGGGGTCTGGATTTATTCTTAGTAGCGAGATACCTTTCAAGGGAAAGAAATGGTCAAAGTTCCATTTTTGAAGCATGACTTTGGTATAGGTTAACTGGAAGAAAGACAGTCTGGAGGCAGTGACCAGCTCTAGGCTCTGATCAGAATAATGTTATAAGTTCATGCTTTGAGGTCTCTTCTCCAAAGACATAACAATATTAGACACAGAGAGAAAATTAATATAGCTGGTTTCAAAACCAAGATTAACTTCTCTGAGGACCAGATACAGAACACAAATACAGCTCAATAAGACTGTATAGATTCAGGCCGAGAGGGAAAATTCTGATTTTAAAATGTATGAAGCATAACAGTTCTAAGATGAAGCTAAAGTCTTATGTATGGCTTCTGAGATAGGTTGCTAAAGTGGAAGAGATAGGAAGAAAAATCAGTGGTTTGAATTGGTCCTTATTTTTGCTTATTTCCTTTCTCTTACTCTCTTATACACATCTTTTTGTCTTTTTCTTTCCTCACTAATCTTTAAGTCTACCAACAACACAAAGAATCTAGTTGTTAAATGTATAGTTCAGCCTAGTTATAAGAAAAATAGTTTTTTACCCTATACTAGGTGTTTTATTCTGTTTTTCAATGGGAAGTACTATTCTTTTTAATTTTTTTAGAAGATGGGGTAGGCTGGGCGCAGTGGCTCACACCTGTAATCCCAGCACTTTGGGAGGCCAAGGCAGGCGGATCACGAGGTCAAGATATCGAGACATCCTGGCCAACATGGTGAAACCTTGTCTCTACTAAAAGTACAAAAATTAGCTGGGTGTGGTGGCGCATGCCTGTAGTCCTAGCTACTCTGGAGGCTGAGGCAGGAGAATCGCTTGAACCCAGGAGGTGGAGGTTGCAGTGAGCCGAGATCGCACCACTGCACTCCAGGCTGGTGACAGAGCAAGACTGCGTCTCAAAAAAAAAAAAGAGAGAGAGAGAGATGCGGTCTTGCTCTTTTGCCCAGGCTGGCCTCAAATTTCTGGGTACAAGTGATCCTCCTGCCTCAGCTTCCTGAGTAGCTGGAACTACAGGCACATGCCATCATACCCAACTCAGAATTACTATTTTTGATTACTTTCAAAGTAAACAGTGATAAACGGTAAGGTTACAGTAAAATAAAAATGTAAATGAATTCATGTAATTTTGATTATCATTTATTTTTATTTATTTATTTTTACTTTTTCTAACCTAGGTTGTAGGTAGTATGGATGCCCACCCAAGCAGATACTGTGCCACAGTAAGAGTTCAGAGACCCCGACAGGAGATCATCCAGGACTTGGCCTCCATGGTCCGGGAACTTCTTATTCAATTTTATAAGTCAACTCGGTTCAAGCCTACTCGTATCATCTTTTATCGGGATGGTGTTTCAGAAGGGCAGTTTAGGCAGGTTGGTTACCTAGAATCTCATCAGACTGTGGTGAAATCAGATATTGTGTTTATAATATGGTGTCTAGTTCTAGAGTTAAAAACCTTTTTAGAGTTCCCCAAGTCAAAACTTGGTGTTTTCTTAGATCGTCTTTTTGAAAATGTTTGCTACGAATGTGTATACCTTACTTGTTAAGACCATGTTCTGATAATTATTAAAATGGAATCAAGAAGCATATTAGCTTTAGAGCGATGAAATTAAGGAATCCTGAGATTAAATCATTATCCTTCTTTGAAGTATATAAAAACAAATAGCTGACTATATTGAATCTTTCCATTTCATATTCTCTAGGTATTATATTATGAACTACTAGCAATTCGAGAAGCCTGCATCAGTTTGGAGAAAGACTATCAACCTGGAATAACCTACATTGTAGTTCAGAAGAGACACCACACTCGATTATTTTGTGCTGATAGGACAGAAAGGGTAATCTCACCTCTGTTGTAATACTATTGTAAACCAAGCTTATCCAACATAGTTCATAGAACATTCAACAAGGGCCCTCTGCCAACAGCAGGGTTTCCAATATACAGTAGCAAATTTCAACAATTACATTATGAGTATAGAAGCATCAAAATAGATTATTTTTAACTTTCTAGAATTTCTAGTCACACTCCAAATGTTCAAAATCTCATTCTACTTTTTTGTTGTGAAGAAACTCATAGTTTTAAAATTATTTTTCTATTCATATTTTCCTAAAATCTTCAGAAAAAAAGGTACAT
Source organism: Macaca nemestrina (assembly GCF_043159975.1). Taxonomy (NCBI): domain Eukaryota; kingdom Metazoa; phylum Chordata; class Mammalia; order Primates; family Cercopithecidae; genus Macaca; species Macaca nemestrina. Next base: position 197,847,717 of record NC_092125.1, on the reverse strand, counting down.
TGTCTTTTTAAAATATCTGATACAAATTAGTTTTTTTAAAAAGTGGAAATTCAGGCCAGGCACAGTGGCTCATGCCTGTAATTCCAGCACCTTGGGAGGCCAAGGCAGGCGGATCACTTGAGGTTGGGAGTTCGAGACCAGCCTGGCCAGCACAGTGAAACCCTGTCTCTACTAAAAATACAAAACTTAGCCGGGCGTGGTGACACACATATGTAATCCCAGCTACTCGGGAGGCTGAGGCAGAAGAATTGCTTAAACCCAGCAGGTGGAGGTTGCAGTGAGCCGAGATGGTGCCACAGTACTCCAGCCTGGGCAAGAGAGCAAGACTCCATCTCAAAAAAAAAAAAAAAAAAAAGTGGAAATTTATACATACTAACTTTTAAGCCATGTTTCTTTTAAAGTTCACAGAATCATTTTATGCATTTTATAATGTGAATGTATATTTTTTATAATTAGGAAGGAAAGAGAGGTATAAATACCTAAGGAAATACGTTTTGTTATCTGTGCGCAGCAAGATAGCAGTCTTACTGTCATTTTCAGTGCTCCGATCCCATCTGTCCCCATCCTGCAAATCCTGGAGCAGAGAAATCTAATGGTACCAAGTGTTGTGCCCCCTTGAGAAATGGATTTGATAGAAAGGAGTACGAGAGGGGTGTTTGTCTTTGCCATACATACTCACTGTATTCCTTTGGGCAGGCAACTTAACATCTCTATACCTGCTTATTTCGGCCGGGCGCGGTGGCTCAAGCCTGTAATCCCAGCACTTTGGGAGGCCGAGACGGGCGGATCACGAGGTCAGGAGATGGAGACCATCCTGGCTAACACGGTGAAACCCCTTCTCTACTAAAAAAATACAAAAAAACTAGCCGGGCGAGGTGGCGGGCGCCTGTAGTCCCAGCTACTGAGGAGGCTGAGGCAGGAGAATGGCGTAAACCCGGGAGGCGGAGCTTGCAGTGAGCTGAGATCCGGCCACTGCACTCCAGCCTGGGTGACAGGGCGAGACTCCGTCTCAAAAAAAAAAAAAAAAAAAAGAAGGCCGGGCGCGGTGGCTCACGCCTGTAATCCCAGCACTTTGGGAGGCCGAGGCGGGCGGATCACAAGGTCAGGAGATCGAGACCACGGTGAAACACCGTCTCTACTAAAAATACAAAAAATTAGCCGGGCGCGGTTGTGGGCGCCTGTAGTCCCAGCTACTCGGGAGGCTGAGGCAGGAGAATGGCATGAACCCGGGAGGTGGAGCTTGCAGTGAGCCGAGATCGCGCCACTGCACTCCAGCCTGGGTGACAGAGCGAGACTCCGTCTCAAAAAAAAAAAAAAAAAAAAAGGACTACGAGAGGGGTGTTTGTCTTTGCCATACATACTCACTGTATTCCTTTGGGCAGGCAACTTAACATCTCTATACCTGCTTATTTCTTAGCAAGATTGGATACTATTAATGTCTACCTTATTTAGGTTGTTGGGAGAATTAAATAAAGTACGTAATGCACTTAGAACAGGGCTTGGCCCACACTTAAGTACTCATTAAAGATTGGCTAGCTCTCATTAGTATCATGATGAGGACAAAAAAAAATTTTAATAAATAAAGTTTGGCTAGCTGTAGGGTGGTGGTGATAGTGATAGAACAGAGAAGAAGAAATAATAATAGATATTTTTCTAAGTATTACTTATAAATGTAATCAATTTAACCCTCACCAACAAGATTATGAGGTAGTTTTGTTTTTGTTTTTGTTTTTGTGACAGTTTTGCTCTGTTGCCCAGGCTGGAGTGCAGTGGCACGACCTTGGCTCACTGCAGCCTCCACCTCCTGGGTTCAAGCGATTGTCAGGCCTCTGCCTCCTGAGTAGCTGGGATTACAGGCATGTGCCACCACGCCCGGCTAATTTTTGTATTTTTATTAGAGACAGGATTTCACCATGTTGGCCAGGCTGGTCACAAACTCCTGGCTTCAAGTGATCCACCCACCTCAGCCTCCCAAAATGCTAGGATTATAGGTGTGAGCCATCACACCCAGCCTACAACTTTTTGTATGTATTAATTAGAAGATTTGTGTGTTGCTAATTGATTAGAGTTAAGTGTTTTTCAAGACCAGGCATAATGTAATAGATGATGAACTGTTTTATTTTGTGCTTGGTGAAGTGAAGCTGCTTGGTCCACACCACTATAATTCAAGGTACCACCTTTATAACAGTCACTCACTTTTAACAGTCATTCACGTGGCAAAATAATATCTGAGTCAGTAAAATAGTTTCTTTTTTTTTTTTTTTTTTTTTTTTTGAGATGGAGTCTTGCTGTGTCGCCCGGGCTGGAGTGCAGTGGCCGGATCTCAGCTCCGCCTCCTGGGTTTACGCCATTCTCCTGCCTCAGCCTCCCGAGTAGCTGGGACTACAGGCGCCCGCCACCTCGCCCGGCTAGTTTTTTGTATTTTTAGTAGAGACGGGGTTTCACCATGTTAGCCAGGATGGTCTCGATCTCCTGACCTCGTGATCCACCCGTCTCGGCCTCCCAAAGTGCTGGGATTACAGGCTTGAGCCACCGCGCCCGGCCAGTAAAATAGTTTCTGATTTGCTAGCCTTGTAAACCTAGAGTTACAGTTAATGATTTTCAGTACGTTGGGATAAGGCGATGGAGGTGGGTATAATAAACATTTTTAAGTGCTTTATAAGCTTGCATCATCAGAATTTTGAGTCATTTCAGTTATATTTTATCCACTCAGAGAAAATCATGGTGTCTGTTCTCTTACAAGATGTTGAAACTGATAGTATGAAATAAAAGGAATAAGGCCTTTGCAATTATTTCATTGTTTGAATCCCAGTTCTGCCCTTTATTGTGTGCTGTTGAGCAAATTATTTTGTATTCCTGAGCCTTTATTTCCCTAAACAAATAGAAATAATCCCTAACTTGCAAGATTGTTATCAGGATTTAGAAATAATGTGTTTAAAGTGCCTGACCCATAAATGGTTAACAAATGGTGTGACTGTTGTTGATGCTGTCAGCATTCTGTCTCTCTAAACATCTAGTTTTCTCCAAGGTAAATGCTGATCTTCATAAATCACATGTTCAAGAATGCCTGCTATGCACAGGTACCACAAATTAGAGCACTTTAAGTTAATTAAAAAAAAATTTTTTTTAGTGTCTTCCACCCATAGTGGGGTCAACTATCAGCTAAGCAGTAGTAGAGACTATATTAGGCCTTGTTGTGTACCAGCGCTCACTTTCAGCAACATTTAAGAATAGAAACTAGGACCTGCGTAAAGTCTGCTCCGAATGACTGCTTAAGTCATATTTCAAGGTGAAAGTAGTGAAATGTAGGATCAGCCTATGTATTCATACATTTTTTAAAGTGCTTTCAGATACATTTTTACCTTTTTCTTGTTTGTTTAAACTTTAACCAAACAAATCTAGGTTGGAAGAAGTGGCAATATCCCAGCTGGAACAACAGTTGATACAGACATTACACACCCATATGAGTTTGATTTTTACCTCTGTAGCCATGCTGGAATACAGGTAAGCCTACACTTTGGGTAAAATATTTTAATACAAGAACTGTCATTCTTACATGTATTTTTTAAATCTCAGAAAAAGGATAAAGAAATACTCATTACATTCCAAATTGTTTCCACATGAAATTAGATGAAACTTTCAGTAAACAAATGTCTTCCCTTTCCTTACCTTGAAAGGGACTTAGGAACTTATTTTTATGAAAATATCAGAATATAAGTAGTTTAATAGAATGAATCTCCCTGAAACAGGCCCTTAATTTACCTAAAATGTTTTTAAAAAGTGAAAGTACCTGATTGTTCCTTTAGCATATGCGTCTTTTAAAAAAAAAAGAGAGAGAGAGAAAGGAGAGAAAGTACTATTTTGCTCAGGCTAGACTAGAACTCTTGGGCTCAAGCAGTCCTCCCACCTCAGCCTCCCAAGTAGCTGGGACAATAGACCTTCACACTCAGCTAATGATAACATTTTATAGAAAACTTTGACATGTACTAGTAGGTATTAAGCATGTGAAAGAGTGTAATTGATCTGGGCATGGTGGCTCACACCTATAATCCCCACACTTTGGGAGGCTGAGATGGGCAGATGCTTGAGTTCAGGAGTTTGAGACCGGCCTGGGCAACATAGAGAAACCCTGTCTCTACAAAAAATACAAAAATCAGCCAGACATGGTAGCATGTGCCTGTAGTCTCAGCTACTCAGGAGGCTGTGGTGGGAGGATCACTTGAGCCAGGCAGAGGGAGGTTGCCGTGAGCCAAAATCGTGCCACTGCACTCCAGGCTAGGTGACAGAGCCAGACCTTGTCTCAAAAAATAAAATAAGAATTTAATTGTACAATTACAGCTTTACTTTTTTTTTTTTTTTTTTGAGACAGAGTCTTGCTCTGTTGCCCAGGCTAGAGTACAGTAGCATGATCTCGGCTCACTGCAGCCTCCGCCTCCTGGGTTCAAGTGACTCTCATGCCTCAGCCTCCCTAGTAGCTGGGATTACAGACTAGGATTACTGGGTGCCACCACACCAAGTAATTTTTGTTTTATTTTGTTTTTTTCTAATAGAGACAGGGTTTCAACATGTTAGCCAGGCTGGTCTCAAACTTCTGACCTCAAGTAATCTGCCCACTTTGGCCTCCCAAAGTGCGGGGATTACAGGCTTGAGCCACTGTGCCTGGCCTTAAGTTTCAGTTAAATAATTTTAAAAGTTTTTCTTATTCTTTCCAGAAAACCATTTCATTAATATGTTAGCTTTACTTGGTAGAACATAAGCTTTAAATCAGTGCATCTCAAACTTCCCAACAACAGAAAGTTCCCAGGATGTCTGAGAGTCTATAACCCAAAACTATTTTAGGTTACTTGCCATTGATTAAGACAGGAATTTCCAGATGTCTTACTATTGAGCTCTGTATCTTACAGCTGTATATATCCAACATGTACCAACCTGTTTTGGATTCGTGGCTTTAAATTATTGTCCCACTTATTTATCCATGTTCTTATATCAGCTCCTCTTTACAATTAATGTTGTACATTTTCAGGATTGGTAGTTAATGGGCGGTCCAGAGGAAGTGATGTCAGCAAGATGGCTGACTAGAAGCCCCTAGTGCTTGCTACCCTCACAAAGAAAGCCAGAAAAACAGATAAACAACTACATTTTTTTTTTAACGGAGTCTCGCTCTGTCACCCAGGCTGGAGTGCAGTAGTGTGATCTCGGCTCACTGCAACCTCCGTCTCCCAGGGTCAGGCAATTCTCCTGCCTCAGCCTCCCAAGTAGCGGGGATTACAGGCACCCACCACCATGCCCAGCTAATTTTTGCATTTTTAGTAGAGACGGGGTGTCACCATGATGATCAGGCTGGTCTCAAACTCCTGACCTCAGGTAATTCACCCACTTCAACCTACCAAAGTGTTGGGATTACAGGCATGAGCCACCAGGTCCGGCCTTTTTTTTTTTTTTTTTTTTTTTTTTTGAGATGGAGTCTTGCTTTTGTCGCCCAGGCTAGAGTGTAATGGCATGATCTCAGCTCACTGCAATCTCCACCTCCCAGATGCAAGCAATTCTTCTGCCTCAGCCTCCAGAGTAGCTGGAATTATAGGTTCCTGCCACCACGCCTGGCTAATGTTTGTATTTTTAGTAAAGACGATGTTTCAACACGTTGGCCAGTCTGGTCTCGAACTCCTGACCTCACATGATCCACTCGCCTCAACCTCCCAAAGTGTTGGGATTACAGGCATTAACCACTGCACCAGGCCAAACAACTATATTTTAATGAAAATAACTGAGGGAGAGCCCTGGAGTGCATCAGAGGAGTAACAGAAACCCTGGTATGCACAGAAACTTGGGATGACCACACAGAGAACAGAAAGAAACACTGAGCCTCCACTACATCTCCAAATCAGGATCAGCTGGGAACCAGCAGGAACTTCTCTCCTACAGTGAACGGATAAGCAAGAGGATCCCAGCAATCCCCATCAACACCTTGGACACCTACACTGGGGTCCCCAGCACTGTTCTTAGGCACTAAGCCCATCTGGGGGAGCTGCCTGGAGTCCACTTAAGTGTACCCACCCCCTACCTGAGAGAAGGAGCTGATACTGTGCTCCACGCACTATGGTCCAAGCAGCCACTGGACTACTCCATCTTGGCAGTGGAGCAGTAGAACTATAGCTGGAGTATGTCTTGCTGCAGGGGCAAGTAGCCATGACTCCTCTTTATCGTTAAGGCTACGCTATCACCAAATTACCCCAGCCCAGTGGCCTGACAGCCCTGTCGAGCTGCAAGCACCTGTTACACCTTGTGCCTTGGCCACTTAAAGAGGTCATACCTCGGCCAGGCGCAGTGGCTCACACCTGTAATCCCAGCACTTTGGGAGGCCAAAGCAGGCATATCACCTGAGGTCAGGAGTTTGAGAACAGACTGGCCAACATGGTGGAACCCCGTCTCTACTAAAAATACAAAAAAAATTAGTCGGACGTCATGGTGTGCACCTGTAGTCCTAGCTACTCCAACCTGGGCAACAGAGCGAGACTCCGTCTCTATTTAAAAAAAAAAAAAAAAAAAAAAAGAAGTCATACCTCTCCAGTGCCTAAATTGAAGTAGTATGTTGTGTCTCAGGAAGGAGTGCCTTAGTCATCCAGAGCAGTCACACACGCCAGTACCTAAGCTGAAGTAGTGCCCTGCATATCAGGGAGACTATGTGTGGGCCACCCAGAACAGGCATAGCCCTATGCCTGAGCTGAACTGGTGCTGGGGAATTGGTGCCCTGGAAGAGCTGAGCAACTCTGTATCCCATAGATATTGGGATAGCCCAAATATATTGAGATACAAGAAAATACCAATAGACAACTCAACAAAATTGGGAAAGCAGGCCAGCCGCAGTGGCTCACGCCTGTGATCTCATTACTTTGAGAGGCCGAGGCAGGCAGAATACCTGAGGTCAGGAGTTCGAGAGCAGCCTGACCAACATGGAGAAACTCCGTCTCTATTAAAAATACAAAATTAGCCAGGCGTGGTGCGCATGCCTGTAATCCCAGCTACTTGGGAGGCTGAGGCAGGAGAATCGTTTGAACCTGGGAGACAGAGGTTGCGGTGAGCTGAGATTGCGCCATTGTTCTCTAGCCTAGGCAACAAGAGCAAAACTCTGCCTAAAAAAAAAAAATTGGCCGGGCGCGGTGGCTCAAGCCTGTAATCCCAGCACTTTGGGAGGCCGAGACGGGCGGATCACTAGGTCAGGAGATCAAGACCATCCTGGTTAACACGGTGAAACCCCGTCTCTACTAAAAAAAAAAAAATACAAAACACTAGCCGGGCGAGGTGGCGGGCGCCTGTAGTCCCAGCTACTCAGGAGGCTGAGACAGGAGAATGGCCCGAACCCGGGAGGCGGAGCTTGCAGTGAGCTGAGATCCGGCCACTGCACTCCAGCCTGGGCGACAGAGCAAGACTCCGTCTCAAAAAAAAAAAAAAAAAAAAAATTGGGAAAGCAGTTCGCAATATGAACAAGAAATTCAGCAAAAAGATAGAAATTTAAAAAGAACCAAACAGAAATCTACAGCTGAAGAATTCAATGAAAAATACAAAATACAATAGAGAGCTTCAACGGCCGATTTGATCAAGCAGAAGAATATCTGAACTTGAAGACAAGTCATTTGAAAAAAAAAATCAGAGTCAGAAAAAGAAGAAAGAATGAAAAAGAGTAAAGAGCGCCTCTGAGACTTATGGAACACCAGTAAGCAAATAAATATTTGTATTATGGGAGTTCCAGAAGGAGAAGAGAAAGGGAAAGGTGTAGAAAAATCTACTTAATGAAATAATAGGTTGGGCATGGTGGCTTACACCTGTAATCCCAGCACTTTGGGAGGCCAAGGTGGGCAGATCGATTTAGCTCAGAAGTTTGAGTCCAGCCTGGGCAACATGGTGATACTCCATCTCTACAAAAAATACAAAAATTAGCCAGGCATGGTGGCATGTACCTGTAGTCCCACCTACTCAGGGGGCTGAGGCAGGAGGATCACTTGAACCTGGGAGGTTGAGGCTGTGACAAGCTGAGATCACACCACTACACTCTAGCCGGGATGACAGAGTAAGACCCTGTCTCAAAAAAAAAGAAATAATAGCTGAAAACTTCCCAAATATGAGGAAAAATATGGACATCTAGATCTAGGAGGCTCAAAAGTCTCCAAACAGAACAATCCCTAAAAGGTTCCTCCCAAAGCACATTGTAGTCAAATTGTCAAGTCAAAGACAGACAGAATTCTAAAAACAACAGAAAATCATCAAGTCACTTAGAATCCTCATTAAACGAACAGCAGATTTCTCCACAGAAACTTTATAGGCCTGGAGAGATTGAGATGATACATTCAAAGGACTGAAAGAAAACAATTGTCAACCAAGAATGCTTTACCCAGTTGAGGATCATTTGAGCTCAGGAGGCAGAGGTTGCAGTGAGCTCTGATTGCACCACTGTACTCCAGCCTGGGCAATGGAGTGAAACCCTGTCTCAATCAGTCAATCAGTCAATCAATAAGAATCCTATATCCAGCAAAGCTAACTTTTGGAAATGAGGGAGAAATAGTATTTCCCAGACATGCAAAAACTGAGGAAATTTATCCCCACTAGATTCGACCTATAGGAAATGTTCGAGGGAGTCCTACATCTGGAGGCAAAAAGTCAATAATCATTATATGGAAACAACAGTATAAAACTCAATGGTAGAACAGATACACAAGAAAGAAAGAGAAAAGATTCAAACCTTGTTGCTCTACAGAAAACCACCAACCCAAAATGATAAGAAGAAGAAAGGAAGAAAGGATATAGAAAACAAGCAGAAAACAGTTAACAAAATGACAGGAGTAGGCCTTCACCTATCAGTAGTAACCTTGAATGTAAACAAATTAAATTGCCCACTGAAAAGATGTAGACTGGCTAAATGAACTTCTTTCTCACTCTGGTGCCCAGGCTGGAGTACAGTGGTGCAATCTCAACTCACTGCAACCTCTGCCTCCCGGGGTCAGGCGATCCTCTTGCCCCAGCCTCCTGAATGGCTGGAACTACAGGCATTCATCACCGTGCAAGGCATGTATCACCACACCTGGCTTATTTTTGTATTTTTGTAGAGACGGGCTATTACTATGTTGCCCAGACTGGTCTTGAATCCAGAGCTCAAGCAATCCTCCTGCCTCATCCTTCCAAAGTGCTGGGATTACAGGTGTGAGCCGCCATGCCCAGCCACTGAATGAATTTTTTAAAAGAATGAAATCATATCCTTTACAGCAACATAGATGGAGCTGAAGGTCATAATCCTAAGCAAACTAACACAGGAACAGAAAACCAAATACTGACCTAAACATTGAACACACATGGACATAACATGGGAATAATAAACACCATGGACTACTAGAGAGGAGGGCAGGGGGGGTGGGTTGAAAAACTATCTATTGGGGACTGGGCACAGTGGCTCACACCTGTAACCCCAGCACTTTGGGAGGCCAAGGCGGGCAGATCACGAGGTCAAGAGATCGAGACCATCCTGGCCAACATGGTGAAACCCCATCTCTACTAAAAATACAAAAATTAGCGAGGCATGGTGGCATACGCCTGTAGTCCCAGCTACTCGGAAGGCTGAGGCAGGAGAATCACTTTAACCCAGGAGGCAGAGGTTGTAGTGACCCAAGATTGAGTCACTGCACTCCAGCCTGGCGACAAAGCAAGACTCCATCTCAAAAAAAAAAAAAAAAAAAAAAAAGGCCAGGCGCAGTGGCTTAAGCCTGTAATCCCAGCACTTTGGGAGGCTGAGACGGGTGGATCACGAGGTCAGGAGATCGAGACCATCCTGGCTAACACGGTGAAACCCCGTCTCTACTGAAAAATACAAAAAACTAGCCGTGCGAGGTGGTGGGCGCCTGTAGTCCCAGCTACTCAGGAGGCTGAGGTAGGAGAATGGCATAACCCTGGGAGGCGGAGTTTGCAGTGAGCTGAGATCCGGCCACTGCACTCCAACCTGGGTGACAGAGCGAGACTCCATCTCAAAAAAAAAAAGAAAAAAGAAAAAAACTATCTGTTGGGTGCTAAACTCACCATCTGGGTGTAATATACCCATGTAACAAATCTCACATGTACCTCCTGTATTTAAAATATTGAATTTTTTTAACAATCTAAATATATGCTGCCTACAAGAAATTCACTTCACCTGTAAAGATACATATAAACTGAAAGTGAATGGATGGAGAAGGTTATTCATTCCATGCAAGCGGAAAAGAAATGCAAGCAGGAATAGCTATATTTATGTCTGACAAAACAGACTTTAAGTCAAAAACTATAAAATGAGACAAAGAAGGTCATTATATAATGCTAAAGGGATCAATTTACCAAGAGGATATAACAGTTGTAAATATATATGCAGGCAACACTGGAGCATCCAGTATATAATATAAAGCAAGTATTATTAGCTCTAAAGAGAGAGAGAGACTCCAATACAATAGTAGTTAAGAACTTCAACACCCCACTGTCAGCACTGGACAGATCATCTAGACAAAAAATCAGCAAAGAAACATTAGACTTAAAATACACTTTAGACCAAATGGACCTAACAGATATATACAAAGCATTTCATCCAGCAGCTGCAGAATATACATTATTTTCTCAGCACAGGGAACATTCACCAGGATAGACCACATGTTAGGCCACAAAACAAATTTCAACAAATTTAAAATAATTGAGGCGGTCAGGTGCTCAAGCCTATAATCCCAGCATTTTGGGAGGCCAAGGTGGGTGGATCACTTGAGGTCAGGAGTTCGAGACCACCCTGGCCAATATGATGAAACCCCGTCTCTACTAAAAATACAAAAATTAGCCAGGAGTGGTGGCACATGCCTGTAATCCCAGCTACTCAGGAGCCTGAGGCAAGAGAATCGCTTGAACCTAGAAGGTGGAGGTTGCAGTAAACCAAGATCATGCCACTGCACTCCAACCTGGGCAACAGAGTGAGACTCTGTCTCAAAATAAATAAATAATTGCCAGGCATGGTGACTCACGCCTGTAATCCCAGCACTTTGGGAGGCTGAAGCGGGTGGATCACTTGAGTTCGTGACCAGCTGGCCAACATGGCAAAACCCTGTCTCTACTAAAAATACAAAAATTAGCCGGGTGTGGTAGTGGGCGCCTGTAATCCCAGCTACTCAGGAGGCTGCGGCAGGAGAATTGCTTGAACCCAGGAGGTGGAGGTTACAGAGCCAAGATCACACCATTGCACACTCCAGCCTGTTTGACTGAGTGAGACTCTTATCTCAAAAGAAAAAAAAAGATACTTGAATTTTTTTTTTTTTTTTTTTTTTTGAGACAGGGTTCCACTCTGGTGAGATCATGACTCACTGGAACCTTCACCTCCTGGGCTCAAGCGATCCTCCCACATCAGCCTCCCGAGTAGTTAGGGCCACAGACACATGCTACAATGCCTGGCTAATTTTGGCATTTTTTGTAGAGACAAGGTTTTTCACTATGTTACTCAGGCTGGGTTTAAGCAATCCACCTACCTTGGCCTCCCAAAGCGCTGGGATTACAGATGTGAGCCACTGCACCCAGCCTCAGTTTTTTTTTAATTTTATTTAATGTTGGCCAGGCTGGTCTCGAACTCCTGACGTCAAATTATCTGCCCGCCTTGGCCTCCCAAAGTACTAGGATTACAGTCATGAGTCACCATGCCCGGCCTCAAATATCTTTTACATGGAAATTAAACAATATGCTCCTGAACAACCAGTGGGTCAGTGAAGAAATTAAGAAGAAATTTTTAAGATTTCTTGGAACAAATGAAAATAGAAATACAACATTCCAAACCTTGTGGGATAGAACAAAAACAGAATTCAGAGGGAAGTTTATAGCAATAAACATTTACATCAAAAACATAGAAACAGCTGGGCACGTGGTACACGCCTGTAATCCCAGCACTTCAGGAAGCTGAGGCAGGAGGACTGCTTGAGCCCACAAGTTCAAGACAAGCCTGGGCAACATAGTGAGACCTCATCTGTACAAAAAATTTAAAAATTAGCTGGGCATGCTGGCACACACTTGTTGTCCCAGCTACTCAGGAGGCAGAGGTGGGAGGATCACTGGAGTCCAGAAGGTCGAGGCTGCAAGGTTCTGTCTCAAAAAAACAAGGTATTAATATCCAGGATAGACAAAGAACTCAAACAACTGAACAACAAAAAAACAAATAATTTGATTTTAAAATGGGCAAATGTCTCAAGAGAGTAATCGAGAGGACCAACAGGTATATGTAAAAATGTTCAACATCAGTAATCACCAGGGAAATGCCAATTAAAATCACAATGAGATATCATCTCACCCAGATTAGTATAGTCATTATCAAGAAGACAAAGAATGCAGAGAAAGGGGAACTCATATACACTATTGTTGGCAATGTAAATTAGTACAGCCGTTATGGATATCAGTGTGGAAGTTCCTCATAAAACTAAAATTAAAACTACCATATGATCCAGCCATCCCACTACTGGGTATATATGCAAAGGAAAGGAAACAGTGTGTCAAGAAGATACCTGCATCCCCATGTTTATTGCAGTACTGTTATAATAGCCAAGATACGGAATCAGCCTAAGTGTCCATCAGCAGATGATGAATGGATAAAGAAAATATGGTATTTATACACAATGGAATGCTCTTCAGCCACGCAAAAGAATGAAATTCTGTCATTTGTGACAACGTGGATGAGCCTGGAGGACATTATGTTATATGAAATAAGCCAACCACAGAGAGAGAAATACTGCATGATCTCGCTGGTGGAAGCTGTAAAAGCTGATGTCACACAAGTATAGAGTAAAATAGTAGTTACTAGAGGCAGGAAAGGGAGGGGGATTACCAAAGACTGGTTAACAGATACAAAATTACAACTAGATAGGAGGAATAAGTTCTAATATTCTATAGCACTATAGAATGGCTATAATTAGCAACTTACTGTATTTTTTCAAATAACCAGGAGAGCGGGTTTGGAATTTTCTTGACACAATGTTTGAGGTGTAGATATCCTCATTACCCTGATTTGATCATTAAACATTATATATATGTATTAAAATATTACACTGTACCTCATAAATATGTGTAATTATTATGTGTCTATGAAAAATAATAAAAGCAAAAAAAGTTAATCGTATCTTCTAGGGATTAAAACCTATATGTATCAGGCTCAGGCCTGTAATCTCAGCACTTTGGGAGGCCGAGGCAGGTGAATTGCTTCAGCCCAGGAGTTGGAGACCAGTCTGGGCAACATGGTAAAACCTCATCTCTATAAAAAATACAAAAATTAGCGGGGTGTGGTGATGTGTGCCTGTAATCCCAGCTACTCCGAAGGCTGAGGGGAGGATCCCCTGAGCCTGGGAGGTCCAGACTGCAGACCCTGTCTCTAAATAAATAAATAAATAAATCCTATATAACTGGATTATATATTTTAACCTAGTGTTTCTTCCCATATTTATTTTTGTTTTTTGTTTTTTGTTTTTTGTTTTTGAGATGGAGTCTGGCTCTGTGGCCCAGGCTGGAGTGCAGTGGCCGGATCTCAGCTCACTGCAAGCTCCGCCTCCCGGGTTTACGCCGTTCTCCTGCCTCAGCCTCCCGAGTAGCTGGGACTACAGGCGCCCGCCACCTCGCCCGGCTAGTTTTTTTTTGTATTTTTTAGTAGAGACGGGGTTTCACCGTGTTCGCCAGGATGGTCTCGATCTCCTGACCTCGTGATCCGCCCGTCTCGGCCTCTCAAAGTGCTGGGATTACAGGCTTGAGCCACCGCGCCCGGCCTCTTCCCATATTTAATAAATATCACATTGCATCCAGATGACTGTATTTTAAAAATCACAGAGGTGAAAGAGTCTCTGTTCAAGTTAAGTTTTAGAAATGCCGTTAAACAGATTTTTTTTTATTATGGAACTTTTGAAGACCATTGATATGCAAATGACCATTATGAATCTTCAGGATAGGAATATTTTCTTCAATATATTTAGCCAGAAACCTTAGGGAACAGTTTTCCTTTTTTTTTTTTTTTTAATTTTTAATTTTTTTTTCTTTTTTTTTTTGAGACAGAGTCTCGCTCTGTCACCCAGGCTGGGGTGCAGTGGTACAGTCACGGCTCACTGCAGCCTCCACCTCCCAGGTTCAAGCGATTATCCTGCCTCTCCCTCTCAAGTAGCTGGGACTACAGGCACATGCCACCACACCCAGCTCATTGTTTTGTATTTGTAGTGGAGAGGGGGTTTTGTCATGTTGGGCAGGCTGGTCTCGAACTCTTAACCTCAAGTGATCCACCTACCTTGTCCTCCCAAAGTGCTGGGATTACAGGCGTGAGCCACCATACCCAGCCTGTTTTTGTTTTATTATTTATTTGAGACAGGGTCTTGCTCTGTTACCCAGGCTGGAGTGCCGTGGCACAATCACCACTCACTGCAGCCTTGACTTCCTCAGCTCAAGCAATCTTCCTGCCTCAGCCTCCCAACTAGCTGGGACTACAGGTCCACACCACCACACCTGGCTTGCTTGCTTGCTTATTTATTTATTTATTTATTTATTTGTTTATTTATTTATTAGACAGAGTCTCGCTCTGTCACCAGGCTGAAGTGCAGTGGTGCAATCTCAGCTCGCTGCAACCTCCAACTCCCTGGTTCAAGCGATTCTCCTGCCTCAGCCTCCTGAGTAGCTGGGCTTACAGGCAGGCACCACCACGCCCAACTAATTTTTCTATTTTTAGTAGAGACGGGGTTTCACCATATTGGCCAGGATGGTCTCAATCTCCACCGCGCCCGGCCCACAGCTGGCTAATTTTTAAAATCTTTTTGTAGAGATGAGGTCTTCCTATGTTGCCTAGGCTAGTCACAACCTCCTGGGCTTGAGCTGTCCTCCCACCTCAGCCTCCCCAAAGTGCTGAGATTATAGGCATGAGCCACCATGCCCAGCCTGAACAGTTTTCCTTTAGGATATCAGTTTGAAACTTCTGCTGTAGTCAGCAAATAACCAAGAATATTTCACAGAGACTAAAAACTGTTCTTTTTTTTTTTTTTTTTTTGAGACGGAGTCTCGCTCTGTCGCCCAGGTTGGAGTGCAGTGGCCGGATCTCAGCTCACTGCAAGCTCCGCCTCCCAGGTTTACGCCATTCTCCTGCCTCAGCCTCCCGAGTAGCTGGGACTACAGGCGCCCGCCACCTCGCCCGGCTAGTTTTTTTTTGTATTTTTTAGTAGAGACGGGGTTTCACGGTGTTAGCCAGGATGGTCTCCATCTCCTGACCTCGTGATCCGCCCGTCTCGGCCTCCCAAAGTGCTGGGATTACAGGCTTGAGCCACCGCGCCCGGCCTAAAAACTGTTCTTTATACATCTTCCCAGCTTTACATTTCTATTTTATTTTATTTTATTTTATTTCATTTCATTTCATTTCATTTATTTATTGAGACAAAGTCTCACTATGTCACCCAGGCTGGAGTGTAATGGTGGAATCATAGCTCACCACAGCCTTGACCTCCTGGGCTCAAGTGATCTTCCTGCCTCAGCCTCCCAAGTAGCTGTACTACAGGTGCATGCCACCACACCTGGCTAATTTTTATTTTTAACTTTTGTGGAGATGGAGTCTCACTGTGTTGTGCAGACTGGTCTTGAACTCCTAGCCTCAAGCTACCCTTCCACCTTGACCTCCCAAAGTGCCAAACCTGTTTTTTATGTGACTTGGTGTTAAATATTTATTAAGAAGTTCAAAATTGGGCTCAGCACAATAGCTCACACCTGTAATTCCAGCACTTTGGGAGGTTGAGACAGGCAGATCATTTGAGGTCGGGTGATACCAGCCTCGCCAACGTGGCACAATCACGTCTCTATTAAAAATACAAAAAATTAGCTGAACATGATGGCACATGCCTGTAATCCCAGCTACTGGGGAGGCTGACGCATGAGAATCACTTGAGCCCGGTAGGTGGAGGTTGCAGTGAGCCAAGACCATGCCATTGCACTCCAGCCTGGGCGACAGAGCAAGACTCTGTCTTAAAAAACAAAACAAAACAAAAAGAGTTCAAAATTCAACAGTGTATGTCATTGCCTTCTCTATAGGGTACCAGTCGTCCTTCACACTATCATGTTTTATGGGATGATAACTGCTTCACTGCAGATGAACTTCAGCTGCTAACTTACCAGCTCTGCCATACTTATGTACGCTGTACACGATCTGTTTCTATACCTGCACCAGCGTATTACGCTCACCTGGTAGCATTTAGAGCCAGATATCATCTTGTGGACAAAGAACATGACAGGTAATATAAAAACATAACAGGTTCTCACCCAAATCCAAATATTGTCTGCATGTTAGGATTTTCAAGTTCCCCAAGCTATTAGAGGAGTCAGTGATCCATGTGAAAAGTGACGACAGTCAGAACTGACTGCCCAAGGTTTCCTATTGAAATATGTTGTCTAAGTTCATTAGTAATAGAATGATATAGTAACTTAGTTGCTTTACCACATTAAAGCAAAGGAGAGATTATTGGTAATAAAGTGATAGATACCGATAGATAGACAAAATGATATGATGTCTGGGTTTGCTTCTAATTAATTCTGGGGAGATGAGAGAAGTAAAACAAAATTTACCTTGAATTAATAGTGATTGAAGCTGAGTGATGGACATATAAATTGTTACACCAGTCTCTTATTTGTTAATAATTTTGAAATTTTCTACAACAAATAGTATTTATCAGAATCATTACATCAGAATAGAAAGTTTGTTTTTGTGTTCATTGCCACTTCTCTTACAGTGCTGAAGGAAGTCACGTTTCAGGACAGAGCAATGGGCGAGATCCACAAGCTCTTGCCAAGGCTGTACAGATTCACCAAGATACCTTACGCACAATGTACTTTGCTTAAATAGTCCAAGTATATTCTCTGAGAGGAAGCACTGAAAGATGAATTGACATACAACGTATGTTTCCAGTGGAGTCAATTGAGTAAGGACACCTCCAGCCATACAGAAACCAACACTGTGTGGGGGCCAAGGTCTGATCCTTATGTTAATACAAGGAAGATTGTTTACTTCATCAAGGAACACAGCATCATTATGCAATATGAAACCAGCCAACTGCTTTTTGTGCGGTCTCCTGTAGGAAGTATCGCAATTGTTTTGTTTTCATTTCTTGTAGTCTAACCCTTTTAATGCCTTTACCTCAAGTTGCTTGGCAGCACAACTATCTTTGCAAAAAAAGTATCGAAAAAGTAAATGATGGTTTAAAAAATATACACCTTCATGAATAATCAAAGTGATTTTTCAAAATTATGTGCAAAAAATTAATGTGCATTCATATATTCTTGTAAAAGGTGTCTGTGTGTTTTTAAAATATATACATCCATACTTCATATGCATATATATCTGGATCTGGATTGATAATAGATATATATGTGTCTGTGTATATATTTTAGAATTCATTCCATTTGGGGAACTTCCTTTCCCTTTTATTCTACTAGCACTACCGCTTTTATTTCTCTTTTTCCCTTGCCTTCATCACCTACATTTTTTCCCTAATCCTACCAGTGACATTCAAACATTCACCTACCTGGTTCCTTTGAATGTAAAATATGGCAAACTAGATTTCTACTTTTATTTTGCATACCCTATTCCTGACTCCTATCTCCTACATGATTCTGAGTTCTCAACTCTTGATATTGCTGTCTTAAGAATCAAACTTTTATATATATATAGTATACATACATACACAGACACATACACACATATATATACGTAAAATAACTTTTTGTGAGAGTGTCTCTCCCCTCCCACTCTGAACATACATTTGCGCAATTTGTATATAAGCAGTAGCAACCTGAACTATTCTTTTTCTTTTCTTTTTTTTTTTTTTTTTTTTTTTTTTTTTTTTTTTTTTTTGAGACAGAGTCTTGCTCTGTCACCAGGCTGGAGTGCAGTGGCAACATCTCAGCTCGCTGCAACTTCCGCCTCTCGGGTTCAAGCGATTCTCCGGCCTCAGCCTCCCGAGTAGCTGGGACTACAGGCATGCGCCACCACACCCAGCTAATTTTTATATTTTTAGTAGAGACAGGGTTTCACCATGTTGGCCAGGATGGTCTCGATCTCTTGACCTTGTGATCCACCCGCCTCGACCTCCCAAAGTGCTGGGATTATAGGCGTGAGCCACCGCACCTGGCCTGCTATTCTTTTTCTTTAGTGAGTTTGTTAAAGCTGCTATAAATATAAAACCTGTCAGAAGTTGTAACTCTTTCTCTCTGATAAGTGATGTGTTTTCTGAAACCTTCTGTTTCTATGGGTTATACGCAGAAATTCTTTAAAGCTTTTATAAAGGGTAAATATTTTAAAAGATGAGAATTCTGTAGGGGTTGAGACCTCTGAAATTGAATAGAGAGAGAGAAGGGGTTGTTGAGGGACTTTTTTGTTCTGTTTTTTGATAGTTTACTTGCTGCCTCTCATACCTTAATGTGATTTTCATATATTTTATATATATATATGTATGTGTGTGTATATAAACACATATGTATGTGTTTGGAAGTATAGCTTCCTTTTCTTTTATATTTATTAGAATAGTGCTTTAATAATTATAGAATTGTATTGGCAGCATCTTTTATAAAAATATAATCATGTTTATTTTAAGAACTGACAACTTGTTTTTGCTATCTTTTAGTGCAATAAGCAGTTTTAAAGGAAAGTTGTGTCTGTTTGCATCTTTACCATGGATAGGAGGAGGAACAGGCACCTCCATAATTTAAAAGGGCAAAGAATACAGCCTTAATTTCAGAAGGAAAGTTTTGTAATTTTCAGTTTTAAAGCATATCTTTTAAAATTCATCATGAAAAAAGGCTGGACACTGTGGCTTATGCCTGTAATCCTAGCACTTTGGGAGGCCGAGACAGGTGTATCACCTGAGCTCAGGAGTTCGAGACCAGCCTGGCCAACATAGTGAAACCCCGTCTCTACTAAAAATACAAAAATTAGCTGGGCATGGTGGTGGACGTCTGTAATCCCAGCTACTCGGGAGGTTGAGGCAGGATTGCTTGAACCCTGGAGGCGGAAGTTGCAGTGAGCCAAGATTGCACCATTGCCCTCCAGCCTGGGCAACAAAAGCAAAACTCTGTCTCAAAAGAAAAAAAAAAATCATAATGAAAATGAAGTGAAATTGCCTAAATGAGTCCAACTTGAATATTAGAAATAAAGTTGAACTTTTATATAAGAAATAATCGTGAATAGGTTAACATATTTAAATTATTTGCAAATAGATTGTGTTTATTGAAGAATCATATTGGCTAGTTGCCCATTTTCATTTACTAAAAAGAATCAGGAAAATGCAAGATGATATTTTAAAACTTTTGCTAATGTATCACCAGTGTAACTTTCCTTTTAAAATTAAGGTGATAGTAACAAAGGAAGTTAGGACTTTGATCATTTTAAATCAGTTAAATCACTGAAATGTGGGAAATTGTTTTACAAAACTTTTGTTTTATTGATTATACTTTAAGGTATTAAAAAGTACTATAAAGCTATCAAAACCGAGTTTATCAGTAACATTGGATTCAGGGGAGCTTTGCACTTTGTAACTCATGAAAATTGCATTTTGATTTTTTTTTTTTTCTTGCACTGGTTCAGAGTATAGATACTACAGATTGTTTCCAGTGGGCATTGTTGTTAGCCTTTCAGAATTCCATCTGCACGTGAAACCTAATGGATTTAGATCTTTAGTTTCTCTCTTACCTGTAATCCACTATTATTGCCAATTCACTGTATTTTGAGCCTAAAATCTGAGCCCATGTCCTCCGACAGGCATGTAATCTTTTGTCCCTCTGCCAGAAAACTAAGAAAGTACTGTATTTTGTATGTTTATTATTTTGAAGTGTCTGAAATGCAATTTACAACACTGTTGCAAAGAACTTCACAAAAGGTAATATTTGTATAGTATATACATTTTTTCTCCCAGCCTTCTCCCATCTCCTCCAGAAAAATTTCCTATAAAAGATGGATTTTTTTTACACTGAAATTTTACTGAATATAGTCAGGATCATGGGCAAGAGAAGAAAACAGTATACCCAAGATGATAAAAATTTAATTGGTATGTGCTTGATTAGTGTGAGTAAACATCTTCCTTTATCCATGGGAGCCGCACAGATTCATATGGGAAACTTTAGGGAATGACTGTAGATACCCTTTCTCTATGTACTCTCTCACCTAATTTTCAGTCACTCGTATATGCTAGAGTGGAGCCCTTAATTTAAATATATTTGGAAGGACTTTTTTAAGAGGAAAAATATTTTTTCTAAATTATGAAGTTTTACCTTTTGAGTGATTTCTTTTTTAGAGTGCTCTTACACTATTCAGCATTGCTAGTTTAAAGTTGATTAACTTGAAAGAATATGTATACTATATTTCTATTTTGCTAACAAATTGGTATATTAATTACCATTGGTTCTTAATTACAAGAAAACTTGTGCTTAGAATTTTAAGGTAAAAGGCTAAGTGACAAATGCTTCTTGATTTTTGTCCTATTTATTGTTGCACTTCTGGTGCAGAATTTCTAATCTTTTTTATTTTAAAAAAGTTTTTTTTTTTAAGTTAAACATGAAATTCACAGTGACCCTTCTGCTCCTGCCCTTGCTCACTAACTATATCATGAATGCTAAATTTTAATCTTCTTTTTTCTATGATGTATCTTACAAGACTGACTGTAAAATATCAGTCTGGCAACTAGATAATTGATTTTCATATGAAGAAGAGTTGGGAGTTTAATGTATATTCTTGATGGCTGAAGTGTCTACGTAAAGTGCTGATACATGTATTATATTACAGTATCAGGTTACTGGCATGAAGGACCATACACTTACAATATTGTAGCTGCTATATTTATTTAAGTAGAGTCTGACAGTTACTGCACTAAACAATAAGGAGATAAGCAGGATTCAAGGCTAGTGTTAGACCCTTTTTTTTTCCTAAGTAAGAGTAAGGACACGAAATATCAAAGTAACAAAGGGTGCTGCCATTTTAGTTTCAATTTAATATCAGGATATTCTTTGTTTTAGAAATGTAGATTTTGACTTTTACAGTTTGAAAAAGGGTACCTCAGCCTCCTCAGTACTGGTTTTTTGGCACATTTTCAAAGAAATGTTAGATTCCCTTTCTTTTTCTTAATAGTTATCTTCTAACAAGTTTCTTGGAAAAACTATTATTCTAAGGGAAATCCCTGTTTATAACCTATTAATATATTTCTCTTCCTAGAAGACAGTCTAGGAGGGATTCTAGTAGGAATGACTGAGTGTTTCGGAAGGCACTTGATAGAGGCATCTCTGCCTTCCAGCACAGGGATTCTCAGCCTTCTAAAGATGTAGACCAGTTTCCAGGCTAGCTTCTCCACAACTCACCACTGCCTAGTGTTCACTTGTGTATTCTCTAATGGATTTTAGGAGGACAGGCCTCCTGACAGAGTCATGAAAGACTTAAGGCATGTCTAGGGAAATAAAAGCTGACTTGCCCTTCAGCAGGAATGACTGGCAGAGGATCTCAGTGTTCAAGGAAAGAGTGAGCGCTAAGCGTGCCAGTGATGGATCTGAAGTGTTTAGATGGATTGCAGACCAGGAATTAGAGACCGTTTGTTACTCAAGGAACTTGATGGATCTGTTTAGAGACCTACATGAATTTGCCAAGGGCGGTGATTTTTATGAAATTCAAGAAGCAAACGACTTGGATACAGCTAGAATATGTTGTAGTCTTCCTATTTCAAACTTGATTTTAATATTTTTACCAAGAAGTTTAACTGACAACTCTGCAAAATTTTCATTCAGTGTCATTAAACCTGAGTTAAATGTTTGCTTAGCTTATCCTCTTAGATGTTCTCCTGTTGAACAGGCAAGTTGCCCTTAACAGTAACTTGCTACTTAGATTACCTTTTATTAGTTAGTCAAGCTGCATAAAGATCATTAGTCTGGCACCTTTATTTTGGCTTTATCCATATGAAGTATTCATGATTTTCATACTTTTTGAGAATTCATAAATGTCTTAAAGCTTCAGTAAGAATTGTTGGGAGGTTTGACATCCAGTAACGCCTTCCTGAGTAGCAGTATAACCCTAATTTAGAACCCTTGTTTTCCTATTTCAGTTCTCATATTTGATCATACAAAAGCACTTTTGTGATTCTATAGGAGTCAAAAAATAAGCCAAGAATAGATAAGTAAGACAGTGCGGAAATCAGAAAATGAGAATTTTCTCCAAAAAATATTTTTTAAAAAGTCCTGTTTATACTAAGAACATTCTTGATCAGTTACAATGTTAGAAATGTCACTGTGATTAGTGAAAGCCAAGCTGAGTCCCAGGAAGCAGGGCGGGGAGTGTGTGTGTATATGTATGAGTGTGTATATATATATAATCTCACACACACAAAGGGAAAAACTATTTTGACTTTTTTCCTGCTTTTAAAATGGTACATTTAAGTTTATAATTTTCCGTGTCAGTCAACGTAATTTTTTAAGCTAAGATACAATGGTCAAGGCTTGTACTAATATTCCCTACTACTCATTGAAATTTGTATTACTTTACCCATCAAAACTAGTACTCCAGATGTTTACGTCATTGATTAAATCTCAAGAATCTTTTGTTCTTAAAATATGGAAGTTAAAGATTTTAATTTGCATTAAAGATAGAAGGATGGTAGATTCAATATAGAGGGTTGAGATTTACCAGTGAGAAACCCTGTTGTAGTATCAGGTAAACGGTGTGACAAAATTAGAATCCTATCAAATCACCTATCCAGCCATTGGGGTCCCTTCCTTTTTTAGACTAATTTCTAAGGTAAACAAAATCTAATGTATCTATGTTAGGGTCTCAGTAAAGCAAAGATGTTTGTCAGGGCATAGACTCTTGAGTTAAATTTTTTAATCATTTTTTTAAGCAAGGCGGTTCTTAGAAAGTGCCTTTTCAGAAGATGGTGCTGTAGATTTTTATTTTTCAAGTAGCACGAAGCTAAGAATTTTAAAGATAAATTATTTTAGAACTCCAAGAGTGTGACAGTTTCATAAAAATAATGTTAGTTGTTGTCCTGAGTCTCGTCCAAGGGAACCAAGGAAAGCTTTTATGCAGTAAAGTAAAGGTAAATGCTCACCAAATTTATTTTGTAAATTTGAAAACAAAGTATTTAGTAGAATTAACCCTTTTAATTCTCAGCTGTATTGGAGGAAATCCATAATGCACATAAAACAGCAAAACTACTTAACTTTTTAACAAGATTATGGGTATAGTACCAGTGTCCAAAGGGAAAGGTAACTTGCCTGGAATTGTAGGCAACATCTTCTAATCTTTTTTTTTTTTTTTTTTTTTTTTTTTTTTTTGAGATAAGCTCTTGCTTTATCACCTAGGCTGGAGTGCAGTGGTGTGATCTCAGCTTACTGCAAACTCTGCCTCCCGGGTTCAAGTGATTCTCTTGCCTCAGCCTCCCGAGTAGCTGGGATTACAGGCATGCACCACCACACCCGGCCTAATTAGTCATTACTAAGGAGGACTGCTCATAAAGGCAATACCAAGTCATCATTCAGATCAGCTTAAGCGAGAAAGCAAAATGATGATCTCTATTGTTAAAGAAATTTTATTTTCTAGACACCAAGGAATATTTTAAATGATTTTTTATTTTTTCTAGGATGCAGGAACTATGAAAAATGATGACAAGGCATTTAAAAGGGTTTGATCAGTTAATTAGAAGTAGGATGTGCAAAATTGTGCTTAAGGGGAAATAAGCAAAAGAAAGAAAATAGCAGGACCTTTCATAGTCATTAGAAATGTAGATAGTGGGCCGGGCGCGGTGGCTCACGCCTGTGATCCCAGCACTTTGGGAGGCCGAGGCGGGCAGATCATGAGGTCAGGAGATCGAGACCATCCTGGCTAATACGGTGAAACCCCGTCTCTACTAAAAATAGAAAAAATTAGCCGGGTGTGGTGGCAGGTGCCTATAGAATGGCGTCAATCCGGGAGGCGGAGCTTGCAGTGAGCTGAGATCGCACCACTGCACTCTAGCCTGGGCGACACAGCAAGACTCCATCTCAAAAAAAAAAAAAGAAAAAAGAAATGTGGTTATCTACCAGAGGGCAATTTTGCTCCATACCAGGAAGCAGTAAATAGCAGTAAATGATCACCTAGGCACTTCTTTCCTGTGAATTTGGTGAGCATTCTTCCAGAAAAGAAAACTAAAAGCAAACAACAACAACAACAAAAAATACCACACCTCAGTAACCTTGTATGCTGCATTATATAATAATGATAGTAAAATTATATTGTTTGGAGTGTACTGTGTCTGTTTGCAAAAATCCATGCACATTAAACTTTTTTGTTTTTATAATGTCTTAATAGCAATTATGAGTTTATTTTTGTTAAGATTAATTTTTCTATTGTGATGTTTATATTTATTGGCAATTTGTGTGCAACTTTTATATTTTGCTTGTTGGTTTTAAGGTATTTTATTTTTATAGATATTTCTAGCTTTCCTCATTCTTTGTAATAGCAGCAAAGATTAAGATGGAGTGTTAATATACCAACCAAACTACGAATTCCATAAACTCTAGAGTTTGAATTTTTACCAATAAACCATTAACACTATTTTGTAACTTAGAATATTTAATGTTGTTTATATAGTGGGCATTAAAGACAGTCTTTAGACAGATTTCTACATGTGGAGGGGAGGTGGGGCTTTCCTGTAAGTTTGATCTTTTTTTTCCCTTTAGTAGCAAACTAACATAACAGATTGGATTTATTTTACCTGATTGCAGTTTTGGGGAAACCTGTCAAATAAATGATTGTTACATGCCTTTTCTTTTTTTTTTTTTTTTTTAACTTTAAGTACATTGAAACTGCTCAAATGGTCACATTTTTCAGCATTAGGATTAAGATACCTTTTTGCAGGCCTGGAAAACAAATAGCAAATGATTCAAAACTCATTGATAATTGATTTTGAAATGAAACTTTTCCCCCATAATTTGTTATATGGAAGATTTGCTACCCTGATTTTTTCCCTAGCATACTTCTAAAGTTGATTCAATCCCTGAGTATCAGTGAAGAAATCAGAGTTTAAGTGGCTAGAGAGAGCCAGGTATAAAGACTGATTAAGAGAGTACTTCAGCTAATTAAAAATTTCAATAGTAATAAGTTATGAATGTGAATAAATTGGAAGGCAGTAAAAAGAATGATTATAGAATATTAAATTCAATTATATATAGATACTCCAGTTTCCTAGTGAGTAGGTCAAGATTATTTGTTTGTTTTGTGGCACAATCATAGTTCACTATAACTTCAAACTCCTGGGCTCAGGTTATCCTCCCACCTCAAGCTCTGAAGTAGCTGGGACTACTCGCGTGCGCCACCATGCCCAGCTGATGGTTTTTTTCTTTAGAGGTGGGGTCACTATATTGCCCAGGCTGGTCTTGAACTCCTAAGCTCAAGTGATCCTCCCACGTCAGCCTCCCAAAGTGCTGGGATTATAGCCATGAGCCACTACAGCAGGCCAAGATCAAGATTATGTATATTGGCATGTTAACTTTTAAAATAAAAGTACGGCCGGGCGCGGTGGCTCAAGCCTGTAATCCCAGCACTTTGGGAGGCTGAGACGGGCGGATCACGAGGTCAGAAGATCGAGACCATCCTGGCTAACACGGTGAAACCCCGTCTCTACTAAAAAATGCAAAAAACTAGCCGGGCGAGGTGGCGGGCGCCTGAAGTCCCAGCTACTCGGGAGGCTGAGGCAGGAGAATGGCGTAAGCCCGGGAGGCGGAGCTTGCAGTGAGCTGAGATCCAGCCACTGCACTCCAGCCTGGGCGACAGAGCGAGACTCCGTCTCAAAAAAAATAAAAATAAAAATAAAAGTACATGGGCTGGGCACAGTGGCTCACGCCTGTAATCCCAGCACTTTGGGAGGCTGAGGCAGGCAGACAACCTGAGGTCAGGGGTTTGAGACCAGCCTGGCCAACATGGCGAAAACCTGTCTCTACTAAAAATGCAAAAATTAGCTGGGCGTGGTGGCACATGCCTGTAGCCCCAGCTACTCGGGAGGCTGAGGCAGGAGAATCACTTGAACTCAGGAGGCGGAGGTTGCAGTGAGCCGAGATCTCGCCATTGCACTCCAGCCTGGGCAACAAGAGTGAAACTCCGTCTCAGAAAATAAAAATAAAAATAAATAAAAGTACATGAAAAAAGTATATTCCCTTAAGCAGGTAAAATACTTGCATTGTATTTTTACACCATGAATTTGCTTGTCAGGAAATTTCTGTAAGAGGTTAAAAGATAAACTGTATTCCATCCTCTGGGTTTTCAATTCTAAATTATTGGAACTCAATGTATGACATTTTACTGTAGTGTATTATTCCACTGAGAGGCAGGGAAATGGAAAAGTGTCAGGTAATTATAAATGGGAAAATTTTATTTTTGTATGGTAAGTTTTACAGTTTAACATAGATCAACATGTGTTTTCTTGTAGAGATTAGCCATTTCATTTCTTTTTGCATTTTTGCCAGTTACATTAGTTTGCTCTATGATATACTATTCTGAGATACTTCCTCCACCCCCCACACATCAAGTACTAATTGTATACAGATAGTACAGATTTGTACTTTGATTATAAGAGTTTGTTACTACTAATTAAAAGCAAATTAATGTGGCTGGGCATGGTGGCTCACACCTGTAATCCCAGCACTTTGGGTGGGCGGCCGAGGTGGGCGGATCACGAGGTCAGGAGTTGGAGACCAGCCTGCCCAATATGGTGAAACCCTGTCTCTACTAAAAATACAAAAATTAGTTGGGCATGGTGGTATGCGCCTGTAATCCCAGCTACTGGGGAGGCTGAGGCAGGAGAATGGCTTGAACCCAGGAGGCGGAGGTTGCAGTGAGCCGAGATAGCACCACTGCACTCCAGCCTGGGTGACAGAGCAAGACTCCATCTCAAAAGAAAAAAAAAAGCTAAATATTTTTGCTGTGAGTGTATGTCCCCTTTTAAGGATATTTATTGCGCTTATAACCTTTATAGTTGTATTCATTACATGTCAACATGTAATAACAAGGTTAGCAGACATGTAGTTCCTGAAGACCAACATTTTGAAAGTTGCCTCTGGGCCAGGCGTGGTGGCTCACGGCTGTAATCCCAGCGCTTTGGGAGGCCAAGGTGGGCGAATCACCTGGTCAAGAGATCGAGACCATCCTGGCCAACATGCTGAAACCCCATCTCTACTAAAAATACAAAAATTAGCTGGGTGTGGTGGCACACACCTGTAGTCCCAGCTACTTGGGAGGCTGAGGCAGGCGAATCGCTTGAACCTGGGAGGCAGAGATGAGACTCCATCTCAAAAAAAAAAAAAAAAAAGAAGGTGCATCTGGTCCTGTGTTTTCTTTTTCCTTCTGAAAGTTCATAGAAACGTGGCATATAGAGCCTATTTTGCTGTTTTAACTGGTAGGCTTCACAAATCCTGCTACCTGGCATCAGTACAGCTTGACCGCAGTGAAGTACTTGA
Source organism: Macaca nemestrina (assembly GCF_043159975.1). Taxonomy (NCBI): domain Eukaryota; kingdom Metazoa; phylum Chordata; class Mammalia; order Primates; family Cercopithecidae; genus Macaca; species Macaca nemestrina. The sequence goes on along the minus strand of NC_092125.1, from coordinate 197,820,228 downwards.
TGGCTTATTCATGTTTAGTTCACCTCTTTAGAAAGAAAGCTTTGTGGCCAGGAGCGGTGGCTCACGCCTGTAATCCCAACACTTTGGGCGGCCGAGGTGAGCGGATCACCTGAGGTCAGGAGTTCAAGACCAGCCTGGCCAACATGGCAAAACCCCATCTCTTCTAAAAATACAAAAATTAGCGAGGTGTAGGCAGGAGGCTAAGGGAGGAGAATCGCTTGAACACAGGAGGCAGAGGATGCAGTAAGCCAAGATCACGCCACTGCACTCCAGCCTGGGTAACAGAGTGAGACATCTCAAAAAAAAGAAAAAAAAAAAATCTTTGTGCAGTAATAGATCATCCCAAAAAAGAATTGCCATGAACAGCGTTATGTGTAGAAAACAGATGGGAGTGTTGGTCATTAGAGCCTTGCTTTTTAAATTTTACTCTTTCCAAAAATTGGCTGTATGCTATCTATAATTTTATGTTTGATGTTGAAGAGGCAACACCAGAGACTAGAGAGGGAGATTACTCTGATATTTAGTGCCTAAAACTTTCATCTTGGCTGGGCACGGTGGCCCACACCTGTAATCCCAGCACTTTGGGAGGCTGAGGCAGGCTGATTACCTGGGGTCAGGAGTTCGAGACCAGCCTTGCCAACATGGCAAAACCCGTTTCTACTAAAAATACAAAAATTAGCCAGGCATGGTGGTGGGCACCTGTTATCCCAGCTACTCAGGAGGCTGAGGCAAGAGTATCATTTGAACCCAGGAGGCAGAGATTGCACTGAACTGAGATTGCACCATTGCACTCCAGCTTGGGTGACAAGAATGAAACACCGTCTCAAAAAATAATAATAATTTTAAAAATAAAAGACAACTTTCATCTTTTTTTTTTTTGAGACCGAGTCTCGCTGTGTTGCCCAGGCTGGAGTGCAGTGGTCCAATCTCAGCTCGCTACAACCTCCACCTCCCGGGTTCAAGTGATTCTCCTGCCTCAGCCTCCCGAGTAGCTGGGACTACAGGCGTCCGCCACCACTCCTGGCTAATTTTTGTATTTTTAGTAGAGACGGGGTTTCACCGTATTGGCCAGGCTGGTCTCGAACTGCTGACCTTGTGATCCGCCCGCCTCAGCCTCCCAAAGTGCCGGGATTACAGGCTTGAGTCACCACGCCCGGCAAAACTTTCATCTTTATTTCATGGCTTTATTTCATCTTTATTTCATTTTTGGTTGGGAAAACAAACAAATCTCTTAAGTTAATCCTTTAATAGTCTTTTTAGAACCAAAGAAGGAAAGACTGCAAAAATGTTGCATTCGTGCATCTTTATTGTCAGAATCTGAGAAACTGGAGGTTTTTGCAAAGAAATAGACTAGTAGGATTGTGAGAATATATAGTGAGGGGGAAATTAGAATAAGGTTCCTTTGCTGGGATCCTTGGACAGAAACCTTACAATTGTTTAGTATTTGCAGAGTAAAAGAGCAACTATTGCTATTTGAACCTATAGAAGAGACCTAAGACGAGCGTCTCGGTAATCTACATTTATATGATGATATTGTCCCAGACCCAAAGGCACACCTGTTCTCAGTAACTTAGAGAAGCCGTGGAGGTTGCTTCTGAATTACAGTAAAGAAACTAAATGAAGCACACTTAAATAGAGCCAGGCATTGCTATCAACATAATGTCTTTGGTGTTCCTCTTTAAATAGAAGACACCAAGCAGGGCCTTTCCAGGCAAGGTAGTCTGTCCTGTAAAGAAAATGGTTTTTGGCCGGGCGCGGTGGCTCAAGCCTGTAATCCCAGCACTTTGGGAGGCCGAGACGGGCGGATCACGAGGTCAGGAGATCGAGACCATCCTGGCTAACACGGTGAAACCCTGTCTCTACTAAAAAATACAAAAAAACTAGCCGGGTGAGGTGGCGGGCGCCTGTAGTCCCAGCTACTCAGGAGGCTGAGGCAGGAGAATGGCGTGAACCCGAGAGGCGGAGCTTGCAGTGAGCTGAGTATCCGGCCACAGCACTCCAGCCTGGGTGACAGAGCGAGACTCCGTCTCAAAAAAAAAAAAAAAAAAAAAAAAAAAAAAAAAAAAAAAGTACAAAAAACTAGCCGGGCGAGGTGGCGGGCGCCTGTAGTCCCAGCTACTCGGGAGGCTGAGGCAGGAGAATGGCGTAAACCCAGGAGGCGGAGCTTGCAGTGAGCCGAGATCACGCCACTGCACTCCAGCCTGGGCAACAGAGCGAGACTCCGTCTCAAAAAAAAAAAAAAAAAGAAAATGGTTTTGGTGTGGGATTTGGTAAAAACACTGGTTAGTTTGTAATGAAGAAAGAATTTTGGCACAGATAGTCCAACCCAGTTAGTGGATACAGTTTGATCCCAGGGAGTTTAACAAAAACAAGCTTTGGTTTTGCTAGCAACAGACTTGATCTTCTATAGTAATTAATTGCAATTAAGGTTTTCCAGGAGCTTTCTCATTTCTTAGCGCAGGGTCCAACCCCGTTCCCTCTTTAAAAAAGAAAGAATAGGCTGGGCGCGGTGGCTCACACCTGTAATCCCGACACTTTGGGAGGCCGAGGCAGGCGGATCACAAGCTCAGGAGTTCAAGACCAGCCTGGCCAATATGGTGAAACCCTGTCTCAACTAAAAATACAAAAATTAGCCAGGCATGGTGGCAGGCACCTGTAGTCCCAGCTACTCCGGAGGCTGAGGCAGGAGAATACTACTAGTCTGAATTACAGTAAAGAAATTAAATGAAGTATTTATCCTTAATAGAGCCAGGCATTGGTATCAACATAACGTCTTTGGTGTTCCCCTTTAAATAGAAAACACCAAGCAGGGCCTTTCCAGACAAAGTAGTCTGGAACCCAGGAGGCGGAGCTTGCAGTGAGCCGAGATCGCCCCACTGCACTCCAGCCTGGGCGACAGGGCGAGACTCTGTCTCAAAAAAAAAAAAAAAAGAATAGGAAAAGGACTCAGAGGCAGTTTATATAGAATTCTACTGGGGGTAAATAACACTCTCAAAATACTTGGGAAAGAAGAATCACATGCCACAAGTTATAGCTTGATTGATATTTCAGCACGTTTTCCATGTTTGTATTCTAAAGTTTGTTTCCTTTGACATTCCATTATCTTATTTACTAGAGTGCCACCATTCTTATTTGTAATACAATCAGTGTTTTATGCCATTTGTGAATCACACAATTGTTCTTTTCTCCCCACCACACACACACACGCACACTGTTAAAAATAAAAGAGGGGAAGGATAAAACAAAAATAGAATGATGATTATTACAGTGTAACTTTAACATATATGAAGAGAAATTCTAACTCAGTTAAGTGAGAATTAAGATTGAAAGTATTAATGTTGCAAGTATTATCTCTAGTCATGGAATTTTTTGCTAGCTATAGAGTGCTAATGTGAACAGAATATAAATCAGGAACATGATGTATTATAGCAAAGTGATAAAATTATTATTGGTATTAGTCAGGTGTGATGGTTTGCACCTGTAGTCCGAACTTCTCAGGAGGGTGAGGCACGAGGATAGTTGAGCCCAGGAGTTTAAAGCAAGCCTGGGCAACACAGCAAGACCCCAATCTTTAAAATAAATAAATAATAAATAAGAATTATTCTTGAAAGTAATATTTTAACCTGCCAACCAACAGAGATCCTCATACTCTTAAAGAAAATTAATATAGCTTATGGATTTGATAAATTGGACTCTGATTTAAACTTTAAAATGTTATGACTTTTATTCTGATACATGATTTCTAAAATATGTAAAAAATTATATTGAATGAATACTTAACCTGTTCATTTCTTTTATGTATTTATTCTGACTTTTTTATACAGCTTATGTCTCACATCTGCCTTCTTGATATGTGCAAAATATTATGTAAAAATAGTTGAAAACTCATCCCAGTTCCTGGTCAAGCGTGGGCTGTAAGAGAGAAGGCTTAAGGTCGTCTTTAACGGAGGAACTTTTGAAAGCTCACAACTGGAAAAAGCCTATTGAGAATTTGTTGCCTTTGAGAGTAGAAAGGGCTCTAGAATATGAGCCAGGGACTTGGAATTTAGTAATAGGTCTCCCACTGATTTGTTCTGTGTCCTTAGGCAATTCTCTTAATCTCTGTGTGCGTAGTTTCCCATTGTAAATAAGAGTGGTAATACCTGTCCTCACCTACCTCACTAAATTGTTGGGGTTTTTTGTTTTGAGTCAGGGTCTCACTCTGTTGCCCAGGCTGAACTACAGTGGCATGATCATAGTTCACTACAGCCTCCACCTCCTGGGCCCAAACTATCCTCCTGCTTCAGCCTCCCAAGTAGCTGGGACTAGAGGTGCATGCCACCACACCTGGCTCATTCTTTTCTTTGATTGCAGAGATGGGGTCTCACATGTTGTCCAGGCTGATCTCTAACTCCTGAGCTCTCAAGCAGTCCTCCTGCCTCAGCCACCCAGAGTGCTGGGATCATAGGCACGAGCTCAAGCAGTCCTCCTGCCTCAGCACCCAGTGCTGGGATCATAGGCATGCTCACTAAATTGTTGTAAGAATAAGATAATGTTTGCGGAAGTATTTGAGTTCTCCAAAGGAAAAGCTCTTCAGACTTTCAAGATAATAGAAGAGTGTGTGTGAAGGATTCCTTTCCAGTTTGCCTCTGTGAAAGTGTCTTTAATTACCATAGGTCATTTTATGAAACAGGAATAAGAGAAACATAGGCCTTATCATGGTATAGTGTTCACTTACAAGCATATCCTATTGTTGTTTCCCTGCAAGATATCCAGCACACAGGCTGAATTTTTCTTTATAATAATCCTTGGCAAAAGCATAACTTCAAAAACCAAATTATTTTAGTGGTGCTATGGCAGCTGCAGCTTTATTTTGAGTTAGATTAATGTGGTGAAAACCATCAAATACTTAGAAATTGGCTGGGCGCAGTGGCTCACGCCTGTAATCCCAGCACTTTAGGAGGCTGAGGCAGGTAGATCACTTGAGGTCAGGAGTTCGAGACCAGCCTGGCCAACATGGTGAAACCCTGTCTCTACTAAAAATACAGAAATTAGCTGGGCGTGATAGAGGGTGCCTGTAATCCCAGCTAACTCAGGAGGCTGAGGTGGGAGAATTGCTTGGACCCAGGAGACAGAGGTTGCAGTGAGCCAAGATTGTGCCACTGCACTCCAGCCTGGGCAACAAAGCGAAACTCTGTCTCAACAACAATAATAATAATATACAAATACTTAGAAATTAACTTCGCCTTTGCCTTCAGGCACTTTTGCTACATGTTAGTATCAGAGGCTCTTGTACAACTAGATAGTTATTCCCCTGTTTCTTGGCCGATTTTTGGTACCTTTCTTTGAAGAAGAGGGTTAGATTTTAAGAAAGAAAGTGTGCTTATTTCACTCATGGCTTTGCAGAATTTAACTTTGCTTTACTTTAAAAATTCCAATCATCATGTACCTGTAAAGGTTAAATATAGTGAAAGTTTTTGCTTCATGTGAATCAGTTCTGAGCACCTGCGGGTCATGTCAGGCATCTGATGCAGTTACCTTTATGGATCGTGGCAGGTCCTTACATTTCAGCAGGCTTATGCATTTCCATGGGGGGAAGAGATTCTGTTTCTAGGAAATTACAAAGGGCATACCACTGCAGGGAGTGTAAACAATTCTTTGTTGCTACAGACAAGATTTTTTTAAAAAAGGAAAAAGGATGCATTTTAGGTACACAGGGTATGGATGCATTCAACACTTACTTTTCTCTCTACAGATGCCGACCTCCCCTTGTTGCAGGCAGTTGGGCTTTTCCAACTCATTACTAACAAAGGTGGCATCTGCATTAATCTCAATCAGAATTTCAAGTACTGAAGATGAAAAGTTGGGGAGATTCATGTTTGAAAAATGAAAAATGAACAAAAAATCCACCTTATGCAATGAGATAGCTGACAATGATATATCAGGAATACTTTTAACCTATTTTTGCTGCAATGTGTAGCTTTAATGTCTCTTTTCAGTTATGGACCCATGAAAGTATTACTATATCTTGTGAATAAAGATCATTCTTATGGACTAGTACGTGGATGCATTCATAGGCTGTGGGAAGCAGTGGTGTGCGTATGTGTGTATATATCAATATTTTATGTTTATGACTCTGCATATTAAGTTTATATAGAAAAAATAATGTGTTTCTTTAGTGTTTGGGGGACTAAATTGTATTATGACCATTCCAGTGTAATCTGACTGCTCACTCTAGAGAATATTTCTGTTATACACAATGCACATACAAACATACACCCCTAAAGCGTAGCTAACTGCTCCCACTAGATAACTGCTGCTAAAAAAATAAAAAATAAAAATTTTAAAAACCCCTAAGTAATGGAGGAAGAAATAGCATTCTTTTAAAAGGGGCTTTTCTGAAGAGTAAAATGTAAATGCAGGACATGTGGGGAGGGTGGGGCCGCCTGCAAAATGTCCTGAAGATGGACAAATAGCCTTTTAAATTCTACTTTTTAACCATCTTTACCGTGTGTGCCTATTTGTATTGCAGATGTGAACTACTATTTTTGGAGGTTGATATCAGTATGTTTTGAAACTGAATTATTACATAAAATCAGAGTAACCTCTTTCTCAATCCTCCTTTTCCACACTATTCTTGCCAAATATTTCTGCTGAAACCCAGTTTCAGCAAGGCAAAATGATGGGACTCTCAAACCTCCCTCCTCATCTTCCCTTCCCCTCTGTCTTATGCCTGGCCTGGCCTTTTTTGTTGTTGTCGTTGGCTTTTCATAAGTAAGAACAATTTATTGTAGTATTTCAAGACTGCAGAATTTCAAGTGTATATCTATAAACCTTTTTTAAAAATCTTCGGCTACACAGTAACATCAATTAAAACAGAAGAGTGAGTCTAAGTCTGCAATATGCTATAGGACCAGATAAGATTTTGAATGAGACTAAACTTGACTGCCATATTTTATTAAGAGGAAATTGGAACTTCATGGTGGGGAATGGATGAGAGCAGGTCTATGATATATATGTAGTCATTGTATAATTAGAAACACCAAATGCTGAATCCTATCACTGTGTTCTTGGGGGCCAGGCCTTGGATTTGGTTGTCATTTAAACTCTTTGAAGATTATATGTAATTATAATGAGCAGAAGGCAAATAAAGTTTTTGAACAAAAGTACTTGTTTTCAGTATTTAAAATTTGGTAATATATTTTCTTTTTCAGTTACACTATCTTCCCCACAAAAATTATTATACTACAAACAAGTTATGAGTGAGATGGAGAAGCTTGAAGAAGCTGGTTTTTAAGCAGCTCATACAATATTTTGCGTTAAAGAAATTGTCATTGTTTCCTGTTGGGAGGCAAAAAACAACAACAACAATAACAAAAAGAAATTGTCATGATTCTTTCTGAGCCAAACTGTCACGAAATGTTCTGTGACAGAACCACTACTCTTTTTTCTGCCATTCTGCCTACTGGAGAGTTCTATGTTGTATTTATTTTTAATCCTTGAGTTTAGAAATATTAATGGTTTTAGTGTTGCTTAGCTTCAGTTTGAAGTATAACTTTCACTAATAACTGCAATAAAAAGAAAAGCTTTGCTCTTAAACTTTCTCTTGTGTGGTCATCATTACAGCTTTTCAGACTAGGGAACGGGACCCACGTGATACAGTGGAAAGAACGTAAGCTTTAGTCGTGAAGTCCTGGGTTCAAACCTTGATTATGTGACACTCTGAGCAAGTTCCTTGATGCTTCTAAATCTCTGTTTCCTTCAGTGTGAAAGGAGAAAATAGAACTGTTGGAGCATTAAATGAGACAATATATAGAATGTTTCCAGTGCTGGGCATGTGGCTGGAGTTCAGGTTTTTCAAAGACTGCCTACCTCCCCGCTACCCCACCCATTTTTCACCTTCTTAAATAAAAGACAGTGAGTGGAGTGAAAATGGGGAGATGACACTAGGCTTCCAAACTTTGCCAGGAGGTGAAAGAATTAAGAATGTGTAGGGAAAAAAGGAACCAAAATGAACTGGGGGAATCTTTGCAGGCCCAAAAGTGGATACACAGCCCCGATATGCGATGCAAGAAAACACTGGACTAAGATTTTGGAAATCAGCTCTCAACCCTCTTTAACTGCATAATTTCAGGTATAGCTCTGCATTTTTAAATTAAAGTTGTTAGACTAATGCCAGAAGTCGCAAGTTGGCAGGCAAATTTCAGTCTGCAAATAATTTTTAACTGTTTAAATTTTTTTTTCTTTTTTTCTTTTTTTTTTTTTTTTTTGAGACGGAGTCTCGCTCTGCCGCCCAGGCTGGAGTGCAGTGGCCGGATCTCAGCTCACTGCAAGCTCCGCCTCCCGGGTTCACGCCATTCTCCTGCCTCAGCCTCCCGAGTAGCTGGGATTACAGGCGCCCGCCACCTCGCCCGGCTAGTTTTTTGTATTTTTTAGTAGAGACGGGGTTTCACCGTGTCAGCCAGGATGGTCTCGATCTCCTGACCTTGTGATCCACCCGTCTCGGCCTCCCAAAGTGCTGGGATTACAGGCTTGAGCCACCGCGCCCGGCTTTTTTTTTTTTTTTTTTTTTTTGAGATGGAGTCTTGTTCTGTCACCCAGACTGGAGTGCAGTGGTGTGATCTCAGCTCACTGCTACCTCCACCTCCCGGGTTCAAGTGATTCTCCTGCCTCAGCCTCCTGAGTAGCTGGGATTACAGGCGCGTGCCACCACTCCCAGCTAATTGTTTGTATTTCTTGTAGAGATGGGGTTTCACCATGTTGGTCAGGCTGGTCTTGAACTCCTGACCTCGTTATCTGCCCGCCTCGGACTCCCAAAGTGCTGGGATTACAGGCGTGAGCCACCGTGCCCGGCCAATTGTTTACGATTTTTTAAGAGAGACAGGGTCTCACTCTCTCGCCTAGGTGGGAATGCAGTGGCAAGATCACAGCTCACCTCCTGGGCTCAAGGATCTTCCTGCCTCAGCCTCCCAAGTAGCTAAGACAACAGGTGTACACCACCACATTCGGATAGTTTTTAAAATTTTTGTAGAGATGGGAGTCTCACTATGTTGACCAGGCTGGTCTCAAATTCCTGGCCTCAAGCAATCCTCCCACCTCAACCTCCCAAAGTGCTTGGATTACAAGCATGAGACACTGCACCTGGCCCAGATTTTATCTTCTCTTTAAAAATAAGAACCAAGTGTGGCGGCATGCCCCTGTAATCCCAGCTATTTGGGAAGCTGAGGCAGGAGGCTTGCTTGAGGCCAAGAGTTCGAAGCTACAGTGAGTTGCGATCATACCACCGTAGTCCAGCCTGGACAAAAGAGCGAGACCCTGTCTCCAAAACAAAAAATAGTAAGATATGCTAGAACCGAACAAATCGCCAGTTACATTAGAGCTCAATTGCTTGAGACTTTCTTCAGAGCAAGGTTGCTCAGAACACCACACTTAAGCATCAGAAATGAGGTGGCAGTCTAAGGTAAAATGCTAAGTGTTGTTGTTGTTTTGAGACGGAGTCGCGCTCTGTCGCCCAGTCTGAAGTGCAGTGGCACCATTTCTGCTCACCACAACCTCCATCTCCTAGGTTCAAGCGACTCTCCTGCCTCAGCCTATAGAGTAGCTGGATTACAGGCTCCCGCCACCACGCCAGCTAATTTTTTGTATTTTTAGTAGAGATGAGGTTTCACCCTCTTGGCCAGGCTGGTCTCGAACTCCTGACCTCAGGTGATCCACCTACCTTGGCTTCCAAAGTGCTGGGATTACAGGTGTGAGCTACCATGCCTGGCCAGTGAGGGGCATACATCTGAATGTAGTTTTCATGTTTCAGTTGTCTGATTATTTGACAGATTTATCTCAGCTGCTGATACTTGCATACCTTGGTGATGTTTTCAGGAAATTAATTAGGTTGATTAGTCAATGCCAGGAAAGGATGTGTACGTTTTCACAATATTTGACTAAATGTTATGAAGGGAACTGAAATCTTTAGTTTTATATATGGAGGAAAGATGACTGTTTTCCTGTCATTTCTGTTGCTTCCACAGTTTCTACAGTCTATGAAGATCTTTATGATGCCTTTTTTTTTTCTTTGAGACAGGGATTTGCTCTGTCGTCCAGGCTGGAGTGCAATGGCATGATCTTGGCTCACTGCAACCTCCACCACCTGGATTCAAGCAATTCTCATGCCCCAACCTCCCGAGTAGCTGGGACTACAGGCGTGTGCCACCACGCCCAGCTAATTTTTGTATTTTTAGTAGAGATGGGGTTTTGCCATGTTGGCCAGACTGATCTTGAACTCCTGACCTCAAGTGCTTTGTTTGCCTCGGCCTCCCAAAGTGCTGGGATTACAGGCATCAGCCACCGTGCCCGGCCACAATGCCTGTATAGAGTAGTACTTTTTTTTGTACTTTTCCCTATTAAAATACCTTTCTTGGGCTGGGTGCAGTGGCTCACACCTGTAATCCCAGCACTTTGGGAGGTCGAGGCAGGTGGATTGCTTGAACTCAGGAGTTTGAGACTGGCCTGGGCAACATGGTGAAATCCCAACTCTACAAAAAATACAAAAAATTAGCTAGGCATGGTAGTGAACCTCTAATCCCAGCTACTCGGGAGGCTGAGGTGGAAGGATCACTTGAGCTTGGGAGGCAGAGGTTGGTTGTGGTGAGTCGAGATTGTGCCACTACACTCCAGCCTGGTGACAGAGCGATACCCAATCTCAAAAAAAATGTTTTTTCCTTATGAATAACGCTGGGGTTCAAAATATATAATTATAAACAAAACAGATACCTTAGTGGCTTAGTATCATAAAGTCCAATATGTTCGGTTCTCAACTGAAACAACATTTTAATAGGCTTTGCTAAATGATTTTAAAAATAGGCCAATTCAAAAGTACCTGAGGCTGGGCGTGGTGGCTCATGCCTGTAATCCCAGCACTTTGGGAGTCGAAGGCCGGTGGATTGTTTGAGCCCAGGAGTTGAAGACCACCCCAGGCAACATGGTGGAACCCCGTCTCTACAAAAACTACAAAAATTAGCCAGGCATGGTGACATGCTCCTGTAGTCCCAGCTACATGGGAGACTGAGGTGGGAGGATCACTTGAGCTCAGGACATGGAGGCTGCTGTGAGCCATGATCATGCCACTACACTTAAACCTGGGTGATAGAGTGAGACCCAGTGTCAAAAACAAAAACAAAACAAAAGCACTTGAAACTATTAAATGTATAATATTACTCTTCCTTTACTGTAACTATGTTGCCAAACAGAATTTGCATATTGTCTTCCAAAACAAAAACAATAAAGCAGAACGTAGGAATGGTCTGATGCTGCACCAGACAGGATTTCAGTCAGCACCATCACTCAGATGGCTTTCACATGTATTTTATACAGATGTAAAATTAAGATTAACTGGCCAGGCATTGTGGCTCACATCTGTAATCCCAGCACTTGGGAGGCCGAGGCGGGAGACAGAGCGAGACTGTTAAAAAAAAAAAATGAGCCGGGTGCGGTGGCTCAAGCCTGTAATCCCAGCACTTTGGGAGGCCGAGACGGGCGGATCACGAGGTCAGGAGATCGAGACCATCCTGGCTAACATGGTGAAACCCCGTCTCTACTAAAAAATACAAAAAACTAGCCATGCGAGGTGGCGGGCGCCTGTAGTCCCAGCTACTCGGGAGGCTGAGGCAGGAGAATGTCATAAACCCAGGAGGCGAAGCTTGCAGTGAGCCGAGATCCGGCCACTGCACTCCAGCCTTGGCGACAGAGCAAGACTCCATCTCAAAAAAAAAAATTAACCATCTTTTTATATTTTTTATTTTTTGTATTTTGTTTTGTAAGCTTAATCTTAATTTTTTCCTATTTATATTGGTGCTTGTATAAAGATTTTAGACTAAGAAAGTTTGCCAGCTATGGTATCCCTTTGAATAGTATTGAAAACTACATATTCATAGGTGCTATCTAGAACATAAAATTATTACTGTTGTCTAAGATTCTTTAGATATTAATTTGAAAATCTGCACAAAAGTTTATCACTTTACTGAATGCAGCAAAGTTACTTGCCATTTATTTTACCCTGGAGACTTTTCTTTCTTATGGAAAAAGAGTGGGTTTTGAAGATAAGAAGGGCAGATGGGGTGGTAGGAATCGTTTTTTTAACCTCCAGGGCAAATCAACTGCAGCTGTGTAGTTGAAGTAGGCTGTTATTTCTCTGACGAGTATGCTGTGCGAAACGAGTTAGCCTCACCCAAATCTCAGCCTTGACAATCTCAACACAAATTTCTTTGGCCTGAGACAAGTACAGGACCAGCAGAAAAGCAAGCTGGAAAAAAGGTCAAAGGCAAGCAGTTTCCTCTGGAATAATGAACAATAAAAAATGGCTGTGAGAGGTCAACTGTTCCCAGTCACCTCCTGCTAAAAATATTAATCATAATTTACTCCGGGCCATTAAACTCAACTCCCTTGGCAAACACTCACATAAAACCTTCAAATATTCTACCAGACCTTGAAAGAGGGTTACTTGACTGTAAATAGCCAAGCCAGTCCCAATTTAAGACAGAATCCTTCTAATGTGACATTATATTGTTGTTGCTTGAAAAACATTTTCACAATCACAATTCTCACATTTCTAAAATGGCAATTTCCAGAGAGAAGGGTGGAGTTTGATTTAATAACAAACCTTGTGCCTCATGCCCGGCTCATAATCCCAGCACTTTGGGAGGCCAAGGTGGGCAGACCACTTGAGGCCAGGAGTTCAAGACCAGCCTGGCCAACATGGTGAAACCTATCTCTACTAAAAATACAAAAAAATTAGCTGGGCATGGTGGTGCACACCTGTCACCTCAGCTACTAGGGAGGCTGAGGCAGGAGAATTGTTTGAGCCCTGGAGGCAGAGGTTGCAGTGAGCCAAGATCACACCACTGCACTGCAGCCTGGGCAACGACACAGTGAGACTCTGTCTTAAAAATAACAACAGGCCGGGGCCGGGCACGGTAGCTCACACCTGTAATCCCAACACTTTGGGAGGCCGAGGCAGGTGGATCATCTGAGGTCAGAAGTTCAAGACCAGCCTGGTCAACATGGTGAAACCCCATCTCTACTAAACATACAAAAATTAGCTGGGCATGGTGGCGGTCACCTGTAATCCCAGCTACTCTGGAGACTGAGGCAGGAGAATCACTTGAACCCGGGAGGCAGAGGTTGCAATGAGCTGAGGTCGCACCACTGCACTCCAGCCTGGGCGACAACAGCGAAACTTCGTCTCAAAATAAATAAATAAATAACAGGCCAGCACGATGGCTCACGCCTGTAATCGCAGCACTTTGGGAGGCCAAGGTGGGTGGATCACCTGAGATCAGGAGTTCGAGACCAGCCTAGTCAATGTGGTAAAACCTCGTTTCTACTAAAAATACAAAAATTAGCTGCGCACGGTGGCAGGCGCCTGTAATCCCAGCTACTCGGGAGACTGAGGCAACAATCACTTGAAGGCAAAGGCAGGGGTTGCAGTGAGCCGAGATCACACCACTGCACTCCAGCCTGGGCCACAGAGCAAGACTATCTCAATAAATAAATAAGGAAAAAAAAATCTTCCACTTAAATCTTTGCTGTTATTTGCCAAGCATGTTAGTAAGATGTTTAGGACTTTATCAACATATTACAGAAGGAGGATAAAAGGGGAAAACGTCTTTAAATTGGTACCTCGTTTTTCCACTAAGAGGGAAGAAAGGCTGAAATGGAACAGATTTTACTAAAATTACAAAAATACTATTAGGCTGTTCAGTTTTGTATTTCTGCATCTTGGAAATGACTTGATATTTTAGCAGGCTCCTAAATAGAATGGGTGAATGAAATTATTATTTATCTTCTCAAATGTCTTTATACCTATTTTTCTCTTAAAGTAAATGGAAAACAACCTCAAGTCAACAAAGTCAACACAGAAATAGGAAATACTATTTTGTTAGAGATTGGCCCCGGCCGGGCGCGGTGGCTCAAGCCTGTAATCCCAGCACTTTGGGAGGCCGAGACGGGCGGATCACGAGGTCAGGAGATCGAGACCATCCTGGCTAACACGGTGAAACCCCGTCTCTACTAAAGAAATACAAAAAACTAGCCGGGCGAGGTGGCGGGCGCCTGTAGTCCTAGCTACTCTGGAGGCTGAGGCCGGAGAATGGCGTGAACCCGGGAGGCGGAGCTTGCAGTGAGCTGAGATCCGGCCACTGCACTCCAGCCTGGGCTACAGAGCGAGACTCCGTCTCAAAAAAAAAAAAAAAAAAAAAAAAAAAAAAAGAGATTGGCCCCATGAAAGAAAAACAAGGAAAGATATCTGAAATCTTTCCAGATAAAAGGTAATTAATAATCAAAGATAAATTGTAATCTGGTGTTTAACTGGTTTGTAATTTCTACAACTATCAGGAAGCATAGGTAAAGGGCCGGGTGCGGTGGCTCACGCCTATAATCCCAGCACTTTGGGAGGCTGAGGCAGGCGGATCACCTGAGGTCAGGAGTTCAACACCAGCCAGGCCAACATGGTGAAACCCCATCTCTACTAAAAATACAAGAATCAGCTGGGCTTGGTGCCGTGCGCCTGTAATCCCAGCTACTTGGGAAGCTGAGGTGGGAGAATCACTTGAACCTGGGAGGCAGAGGTTGCGGTGAGCCGAGATCACGCCATTCACTGCACTCCAGCCTGGGGGACAGAGTGAAACTCCGTCTTGAGAAAAAAGAAAAAGGAAAAAAAAAAAAAAAAGCATGGTAAAAGAAAAAAACAGCCAAAAAAAAAGAAACATACTGGTGTATTCCAGTAGGAGAGACGGGTATGTAGTAGTACTAAGAAGTATGTATCTGCCTCTGAGCTTTGGAAGTGTACTCTAAACATAGGTATTTAAACTTCAGGGGACAACATAATACAACTGCTCTCTCCACCCACAAAACAGACTGCAAATGTACACTGCCATGGAGGGATAATAATAATCTTCAGTGGCCAGGTGTGAGAATACCTTGTCAAGATATTATTTTTCAGCTGCGTACAGTGGTTCATGCCTGTAATCCCAGCACTTTGGGAGGCCAAGAGGGGCGGATCACTTGAGGTCAGGAGTTCAAGACCAGCCTGGCCAACATGGCAAAACCCCGTCCTTACTAAAAATACGTAAAAGTAGCCGGGCGTGGTGGCACACGCCTGTAATCCCAGCTACTCAAGAGGCTGAGGCAGAAGAATCACTTGAACCCAGGAGGCGGAGGTTGCAGTGAACAGAGATTGTGTCACTGATCTCCAGTCTGAGCAACAGAGGGAGACCTTGCCTCAAAAGAAAAAGAAAAAAGATTATTTTTTGGCCGGGCGCGGTGGCTCACGCCTGTAATCCCAGCACTTTGGGAGGCCGAGGCGGGCGGATCACGAGGTCAGAAGATCGAGACCATCCTGGCTAACATGGTGAAACCCCATCTCTACTAAAAATACAAAAAATTATCCAGGCGCATTGGCAGGCGCCTGTAGTCCCAGCTGCTTGGGAGGCTGAGGCAGGAGAATGGCGGGAAGCTGGGAGGCGGAGCTTGCACTGAGCCAAGATCGCGCCACTGCACTCTAGCCTGGGCAACAGAGCGAGACTCCATCTCAAAAAAGAAAAAAGAAAAAAGAAAAAAGATTATTTTTCGTATTAGAATAAAATCAGCTAACCAAGTATTAATATTAACTGAAGTACTTTTAAACATTGTAAAACATTGTTCTGATTCGATGAAAGTTGTACTCTCTAAAGATTTTAATAATTCAACTTGAAGTAATCTATAACACTGGGGGAGAAAAATTAAGAACAGGGAAGACACAAACTATAATACTTCACAGATTTTGAAAGCACTTAAGGCACTTATGGTCTCTTTTGGTGAAATCTCAATTACTTTAAAAAGTTACGAGTTTGCATTTTTCTGCTTCACATTTTTTTTTTTTTCAAATTTCTTGCTTCATTGTCTATGTCTGTAGGATCCTTTTTAATCCCAGAGAAACCTGTATGGATAGTCAGTTACTTTAAATCTAAAGAGGGAAAGCAGCCAACTGAAGAATATGGCAACAAGACACATACCAGCCAGACACATCATCTTTCTCTTTATGATGTTCATCGTCGAGGTGGCAGCCTTATCTAACAGCACCACTCCCAGGGTAACACACATATTAAACAGGGAAATAATGAATGTTTCTGCTGCAAACTGAGCCTGACTAAATTTGCTGATATAATGCTTATGTCCTGTGCGAGGGTCCCTTTGGACATATGGTTCTCCTCTTATATAAGTCCACATTTGACCAGACGTCATCACAATCACAAAGCACAGAGTTAAAACTTCGCACAAGATTCTGCAAGAAATAGATTTCCTATTCCATTTCAAGAAATACCCAAGTCCGCCAGTGAGAGCCAAAAGTATCCCCAGCTTGAGGAGACCATGATAATTTGTAGGCTGTCTGATTCTGACGCTGACATGTGTTCTCTCTGCTACCCATTCAGCCATTTGGTCAGCAACGATATCGCTTCCTCTCAAATTATAAATGTCATCTGTTGTAAATTTCCACTGGGCAGAAAAGTGGAAGAAACTCGGAACTGACGTCACCTGGAGCGCTTCAAAGACCTCAGGGCTTTCATCATAATCCACCATTGCAAAAAATACCTTTGTGGTGAATGCACCAGGGCCTTGATAGGAGTTTGCCAAGATCTGAAATTCTTCGGCAGCACCTTTGCACATGACACATGAATTGAACTCGTGGAGAGCAGTAAGCATCACAATAACAGAATAGTTTTTTGGTGCATCTAATACAAAATGATAGAACATGGTGTCACTCATTCTTATCACTCTGTCTTTCTTGGTCCAATCCATCAGCTGGCTGACCTTTTTGGCCAACACCTTCTTCCATCGGGCAGGATGTGTAGGAGTCCCAGGAGCCACGAATACCAGGGCCACCACTATGGTCAAAAGTAGACACCAAAAGCGCCACACTTCTGCCATATTTGCTTACTTCTTTGTGTTATACCGCTGTTGCAAAATATGTAAGCCAAAATGTGATCATTTCTTCCTGCAATTAATTTGTCAAAGATTTTTTTCTTTCTGTCTTCTTCAATCCTGGTAAAGAGGCTATATCACAAATTCTTGTTCATGTCCAGTTTACAAGTCATATGTTAGAGTTTACAAAATAACCTGTGGAAAAAAATACTCTGTAATGAAAGGAGTTTGGGAAATAGTGTTCTGGCTTCAGTCCTGCTGAATGACTTGCAATTAACAAATCAGGCCGGGCACGGTGGCTCACGCCTGTAATCCCAGTACTTTGGGAGACCAAGCCAGGCAGATCACCTGAGTTCAGGAGTTTGAGAACAGCCTGGCCAACATGGTGAAACCCCGTCTCTACTAAAAATATAAAAATTAGCCAAGTGTGTTGGCGCATGCCTATAGTCCCAGCTACTCAGGAGGCTGAAGCAGGAGAATCACTTGAACCCAGGAAGGGAGGTTGCAGTGAGCCAAGATCGTGCCACTGCACTCCAGCCTGGGCAACAGAGCAAGATTCTGTCAAAACAAAACAAAACAAAAAAAACAACCTAAATGCCTGCCGGGCAGCAGCTGGATCCACTGCGAACACATTCAAACTGCTCAAAAGCCAACCTCATCCCTCAATTGCCTACCAAGCCCTTGGTTCTCTACCGTTCTTCCCATCCCTCCAATGATGTTTAACAACTGATGGACCCTTGTGGGACTTCTTTCTCTCATCCATTAAACCTGAGCTTGGCCCCTGGGCCCATCTGCCTGGGTTTCAATCCAGGCTGTACCACTTGTTAGTGATGTGACCTGGGCACGTCCTCACTGGCCTGTGCCTCAGTCTCCCTGCCTGTAAAGTGAAGATGGTAACAGTACCCACCTCATAGGATCTGGTTCAGCAAAGCCCTCAGAACAGGACCAGGCCTGCACACCTGTCTTCCTCTCTATCCCAGCACCCCACGAGAGGCAGTGTGGAGCACAGCAGAGGGTCCTCTGGGTGGGGCCAGAACACCTGGATTTCTCTCCCTGCTTTTTAGCAGTGTGTCTCTTTTGTTACCTAAGAAAGTGGGGACAGTGCCCACCTCACCTATTAGTTGTGAAGATTAAATGTTAATATTTTTCCAACCCCTAGAACAGTACTAGACATAAGACACACATTTTTTTCCCCCTTCTCTCTTTTTTTAAAGAAATGGTTAGGCCGGGCGCGGTGGCTCAAGCCTGTAATCCCAGCACTTTGGGAGGCCGAGACGGGCGGATCATGAGGTCAGGAGATCGAGACCATCCTGGCTAATACGGTGAAACCCCGTCTCTACTAAAAAATGCAAAAAACTAGCCGGGCGAAGTGGCGGGTGCCTGTAGTCCCAGCTACTCGGGAGGCTGAGGCAGGAGAATGGCGTGAACCCGAGAGGAGGAGCTTGCAGTGAGCTGAGATCCGGCCACTGCACTCCAGCCTGGGTGACAGAGCGAGACTCCGTCTCAAAAAAAAAAAAAAAAAAGAAATGGTTGAATATTGAGCATTTCTTCTCTGCTTTTTTGTGTTTTGTTTTGTTTTTTGAGACAGAGTCTCATTCTGTTCCCAGGCTGGAGTGCAGGGGCGCGATCTCAGCTCACTTCAACCTCTGTCTCCCAGGATCAAGTAATTCTCCTGCCTCAGCCTCCCGAGTAGCTGAGATTATAGGTGCGTGCCACTAGAGCATTGCTTCTCATACCCCAGTTACCTCTCTCAGGGTTGTGCCCTCTCCAAACATGATTATCATCCCTTGATCATTCCTTGTATGACCTTCAAGATGGGCAAAGTTGTTGGGCAAGACAGAATAGAAGAACTGTTGCAAACAACATTAACTATATGTCCATTGCTGGAGGGGACCTGCTGGGGAGTGCACCTGATTTTAATTTTAATTAATTTATTTATTTTTGAGACATAGTCTCATTCTGTCACCCAGGCTGGAATGCAGTGGCACGATCTCGGCTCACTGCAACCTCTGCCTCCAGGCTCAAGCGATTCTCCTGCCTCAGCCTCCCTAGTAGCTGAGATTACAGGTGCACACCACCATACTTGGCTAATTTTTGTAATTTTTTTTTTCACTCTTGTCACACAGGCTGGAGTGCAATGGCACAATCTCGGCTCACTGTAACCTCTGCCTCCTGGGTTCAAGCGATTCTCCTGCCTCAGCCTCCCAAGTAGGTGGGATTACAGTCACCTGCCACCACGCCCAGCTAATTTTTGTATTTTTAGTAGAAACAGGTTTTTACTACATTGGCCAGGCTGGTCTCGAACTCCTGACCTCAGGTGATCCACTTGCCTGTCTCCCAAAGTGCCAAATTTTGTATCTTTTGTAGAGAGGGGATTTCGCCATGTGGCCCAGGCTAGTCTCCAACTCCTGGACTCAAGCAATCCACCTGGTCTCAGCCTCCCAAAATGCTGGGATTGCAGGCCTGAGTTGCTGCTCCCGGCCTACTTTTTCTATGTGCTGTTCGTTTGGTGGCAACCACTGTTTCTGAGGCTGACCTCGAACTCCTAGCCTCAAGCAATCCTACCGCCTGGGCCTCTGGAGTAGCTGGGATTACAAGCGTGAGCCACTGCGCCCGGTTTCATATTTTCTATCATGTCTATGCATACCTTTATCAAAATAAAAATGTTTAGGCCCGGGCAGTGGCTCACATTTGTAATCCCAGCCCTTTGGGAGCCGTGATGGGTGGATCGCCTGAGGCCAGGAGTTTGAGATCAGCCTGGGCAACATGGTGAAACCTCGTTTCTACTAAAATTTTTTTAAAAATTTAGCCGGGAGTGGTGGCATGCGCCTGTGGCCCCAGCTAACTCGGGAGGCCGAGGTGGGAGAATCACTTCAGCCTGGGAGGTCCAGGTTGCAGTGAGCCGAGACTGAGCCACAGCACTCCAGCCTGGGCGACCCAGCGAGACCCTGTCTGAGAAAACAACAAATGTTCATTTAATTTGTAAATCAAGTGAAAGCGCTGCGCTGATGCCCCCCCTCTCTCTCAGGCTCCGCCGGCCGCCCCTCGCCTACCCTAAAGGCCTCCGGGGACGCCGCCCTACGCCGCCGCGGTTGCCAAGCGAAGCACCCAGGCCAGGTAGGCCGCGGGGGAGGGTGGTTGCCTAGCAACCGGGGGTGCCAAACACTGGCGCTCAGAGCGGGGGGCGCGGAGAGCGAAGCAGGAAAGTAGGTAAGGGAGCTAGGAGAGTGGGGGCGCCCCCTTCCTCCGCGCCGGACCGGGATACTGATCTAAACCAAAGGCGATCATCCTGCGGAGGGGAAGAAAGCGGTTCGGCGGGGAACCGGCTTGACCCCAGCCCCTCCCACGGGGCCCTCCCCGTCCCGCCTCCCCCTCCAACAGTAGGCGAGGGCGAAGGGGCGGGAGGGCGTGGCGGCTACCAGACGGGGAGGGGGCGGCCCCCAGCTCCCCAGTGCCAACAGGCACGCGTCCCTGGAGAGAGAACAGGGCTCCTGCCCTTAGATCCCCCACGGGGTCTGGCCCGCAGCCTGGGGAAGAAAGGAAAGGAAGCTCAACAAGGCATGGTTGGCTGGTGGCAGGTGTGGAAACTGCATTAGGGCTATTTTTTTCTGACATCCTCCTACCCCCCCGCCCCGCCAAGGCATTTGGCATTTCACACACACTTCGAGGCTTCCGGGACTCCATTATTATTCCTTTTTACCTGCTCCAGGACCTGCAAGGTCCAGGGGTTTGTGTCCGCCCCGGGACAGGAGGGAGGGAAACTTAATGCCTCACACAAAGTTGAGCAAAGCAAGGGCTGTCTCCAAGCAGGCTTCCAGCAGGAGGGGGCTCAGAGCAAAATGGACAGGAACAAGTTCTGCCTAGGGGGCGTGTGATCCAGGAGACCTCTCCTGAAAGGTCTCCTGCAGCCGTGTTTTGCCTCTACAGGTGGTGTCTGTGAACAGGCCTAGGGGTTTCTGACCCTTCTGGTTTCTGTGCCATGGCCACGCTGAGCGTCAAGCCAAGTCAGCGCTTCCAGCTGCCCGACTGGCACACTAACAGCTACCTGCTATCCACCAATGCCCAGCTGCAGCGAGATGCTTCCCATCAGATCCGCCAGGAGGCCCGGGTGCTCCGCAATGAGACCAACAACCAGGTTGGGGTCGGGAACTCAGCTGGGTGGGCAAAGGGATAGCCCCCAACCCTGTGACACCCTATTTATCTGGCCTGTCTCTCTCAGACCATTTGGGATGAACATGACAACAGGACTCGACTGGTGGAGAGGATTGATACTGTCAACCGGTGGAAGGAGATGCTGGACAAGTGTCTGACAGATTTAGATGCCGAGATCGACGCCCTGACACAGGCAGGAAGCCAGGACTGGGTGCCTGGGGGCTGCTGCCAAAACCTCCCCTCCTTCCCCACGGCTGGGTTGAGAAACCCTTGATGGGGGGTCATGAGTGGCATGTCCATCCGAGTCACTGGCTCCCTGCGAAAGTGGGGACAAGTGCTACTTCCCCATGGATGGCTCCACCAGCCCCCCTGCCCCTTCTTTTCTTTTTCTTTTCTTTTTTCTTTTTTTCTTTGAGACGGCGTCTGGATCTGTTGCCCAGGCTGGAGTGCAGTGGTGCGATCGCAGCTCACTGCAACCTCCGCCTCCTGAGCTCAAGCGATTCTCCTGCCTCAGCCTCCTGAGTAAAGTAGCTGTGACTACAGGCGTGCGCCATCATTCCCAGCTAATTTTTGTATTTTTAGTAGAAACGGGGTTTCACCATTTTGGCCAGGCTGTTCTCAAACTCCTGACCTCGAGTGATCCACCCGACTCGGCCTCCCAAAGTGCTGGGATTACAGACGTGAACCACCGTGCCCGGCCGCGCCCTCTTTTCTAGATGAAGGATTCAGCAGAGCAAAACCTGCAGGCCAAGAACCTACCTCTGGATGTGGCCATTGAGTGCCTGACCCTGCGGGAAAGCCGGCGAGACATTGATGTGGTGAAGGACCCTGTGGAGGATGAGTTGCATAAAGAGGTGGAGGTCATCGAGGCCACCAAGAAGGCCTTGCAACAGAAGGTCAGCCAGGCCTTCGAGCACCTGTGGTAAGGGAGAGGCAGGTCGTCCAGATGTTCACGAGCCCCTGGAGGCTGTGTGCCTTCAATGTGGAACACAGATATTGTGGATGAGGAGCAACTGGCTCTCGTGCTACATTTTGGCCCTCTGGTGCCTGTGACACAAACCACTCATCAATTGTAGCACTTTTCCCACTGCCTGGACATGGGCTGGGAATACTTCTCACCACCCTGCCCTGGACAGCCAGTACCACCAATTGGAAGCATGAGAGGTGACACTCACTTGCCACCACCCCGGAGTAGCTCCTGTGAGTGTGTGCGTATGAGCCTTTGTGAGCACAGCTACATCCGTGTGCCCCACGGGTGTGTAGGCGCATGGTGGCAGCATTTTCATCCAGCTGTGCTGCTCTTGGTCTCCGCAGTTGCAGCTCCATTGTCTTCTGCTGGGAAGGGTCATCCCAGCCTCCACTTCCTGCAGTGTTCCCTTCATTCTGTGAGGCCTGCCTCTGGGCCTTGGGGGATGGTCCTGATGGAGTCTGCGCTTTCCCCAGCCTCCTGCAGGAAGTCCGACAGCAGCTCAACTCCGACCATCGGGGCAAAATGGAGACACTGGAGATCGACAGAGGCTGTCTCTCTCTCAACCTCAGATCCCCAAACATCTCGCTGAAGGTCGACCCCACACGTGTCCCTGATGGGTAAGAAGAGTGTTTCAGCCAGTCTCTTCTCCTCCCCTCCCAGGCCACACCCTCATGACCTCCATTTTCCCTGCCACCTGCAGCTCCACCACACTCCAGCAGTGGGATGACTTCAGTCAGTTCAACAAGGACCGAGGGGAGGCTGAGATGAAGGCAGCCACAGAGCTGAGAGAGGCCATTGCTCTAACTATTGCTGAGGTGACGGGCCACCCACAGCTAATGGATGGCCCCAGTGTGTGCTCAGCCCTTATCTTCTGTTCCCTGCTGTGCACGTGGCCCCCTGCCCCTCGCTTGAGTAATATCCTCAGGCAGCCGTGAGTATAGACCCTTCCCTTGCCCTGTGTTTCCTCCTTCAGACCAACAACGAGCTTGAAGCCCAGAGAGTTGCAACGGAATTTGCCTTCAGGAAGCGGCTGCGGGAGATGGAGAAAGTGTACAGTGAGCTCAAGTGGCAAGAGAAGAATGTGAGCGTCTCCCAGGGCATGGACTTCCTGCTGTGGGATGAGGAGCCGCATGCCCCCGCCAGGAGGCACTGGATCAGGCGTGTACGGTGAGTCCAGCAGGTGGAAACCAGTCACTCTGTCCTCTGCAGACCTTGGAGGAGATCGCTGAGCTGCAGGAGGACATCCGGCACCTGGAGGAGGATCTGCGCACAAAGTTCCTGAGCCTGAAGCTGTCCCATACCCGGCTAGAGGCCAGAACCTACCGGCCCAATGTGGAACTCTGCCGGGACCAGGTGAGAGGGTGTCCCAGTGGGGGCACGGGCCCCCTGGCCAAGGTTTTCTCATATTCCTGATGGCGCAAGGGCACTGCTGTCACGGGGCAGCACTCAGGTAAAGGACAGTGTGGCTGACTTGGAACTCCCAACCCCTCTGCCTCCAGGCACAGTATGGCCTCACTGACGAGGTTCACCAGCTAGAGGCAACCATCGCTGCCCTGAAGCAGAAGCTGGCACAAGCACAGTAGGTCTGGGGAGTGGGTGGGAGGAGCAGTGAGACGATGCCCAGCAGTGGGGCCTCTTGCTGCCTGCTGGCTCCCTGGGGCTGTCTTCCTGACTAAAGGCTGTGCACTCAGCCCAGGCCTCCTAGCCTCATGGGGGCTGGGGGTTGTCAATGCCCTTCCCTAGGGACGCACTGGACGCCCTGTACAAGCACCTGGCCCGGCTGCAGGCTGACATTGCCTGCAAGGCCAACTCCATGCTGCTGGACACCAAGTGCATGGACACGCGGCGCAAGCTGACCGTGCCCGCTGAGAAGTTCGTGCCTGAGGTGGACACCTTCACACGTACCACAAATAGCACCCTGAGTCCACTCAAAAGCTGCCAGCTGGAGCTGGCCTAGCCTTGGAGGACTACGGGAGGAGGGCAGGGTTGGGTGGGCAATGGAAGGGGGGAGGAGAGAATGAATGGAATAAATGCAGAGGATCTCAGGCCGGCTGTTCTCTGCCCCACTGTATGTAGCCAGCAGGGAGAGGGTTCTATGGAGGAGTAAAGACGCGGAACACCATTCCCCCGCACTCCATGTACCAAATCCAATCTTTCCCCTCCCCTCAAGGAACCCCTCTCTGGGCTGGGCCAGCACTCCTGGGCTCCAGCAGCGCGGCCTCTACCTGGCTGTGCCCCAGCTGGCCCCTGGTCCGCCCTCTTGATGCTTAAGGAAGGCCCACAGCGGGCAAGGGCCTGGTGGGAGGGCTTGGGGGTGGTCCTGGCCTCGGTGGAGAGGGCCGGCTGGGGGTGCGGAGTTAGGGGTGCTCGCCTGCAGAAGGCAGTGGCCTGAAGTGATCCAGTGGTCCGGCTCAGTGCCCATCCCCCAGGGACCCCATAGCGGCCTTCCCATCCAGTTAGCCCAGTGGTGAGGAGCGGGAAGAACGGGGACTCAAAGCACAGACTGGCGGGAGCTGCGCGGCGCCGAGACTCCGGGCCGCTGGGCGGCGCTGTGGGCCGGGCGGCGGAGCGGTGACTCTAGGCCCCGGGGAGTGCTGCGGAACGGGAGTAGGGAAGCTGCGAGGGTGACACCGGAAGTGGCGAGCGGCCTGCGCGCGGATGGCGGCGGCGGCTATGGCTGTAGCTGGCGGCGGAGGGGCTGGCGCGGCCCGCTCTCTCTCACGCTTCCGAGGCTGCCTGGCTGGCGCGCTGCTCGGGGACTGCGTGGGCTCCTTCTACGAGGCCCACGACACCGTCGAGCTGACGTCAGTCCTGCGTCATGTCCAGAGCCTGGAGCCGGACCCCGGCACGCCCGGGAGTGAGCGGACAGGTGGGCGGGGCCGGGCGCACGTCAGAGGCCGTGCTAGTGGGAGACCGAAGGGGCGCGGAGCCTCCGGGGGCGACGGGTCGGGGGTGCGTGGGGATGAGACTGTCGAGGGCACCGGGGCCGGAGCCGGATGACCCGCAGACAGCTTGGGCTCAGCGAGTGCTAGCGCGATCTCCGGCCTTAGACGTCTCGCCCCGAACATCCCGTGCTCGGAGCGTGGCAGCACCGGGGCCTCAACCGTGCAGGGTGTGGATAAACCCATCGTAAGTTGAAAATACCTGAAGTGGAAAG
The DNA here is from genome assembly GCF_043159975.1 of Macaca nemestrina. Taxonomy (NCBI): domain Eukaryota; kingdom Metazoa; phylum Chordata; class Mammalia; order Primates; family Cercopithecidae; genus Macaca; species Macaca nemestrina. The sequence goes on along the minus strand of NC_092125.1, from coordinate 197,795,023 downwards.
TGCGCTTTCAGCTTAGACGACTGTTTTATCTGTACGCAGCCCTATCGGACGTCTAGGAGCCTATTGAATGCGTATCAGCGTTATCGGAAAGCCGAAAAAAACTTAAGTTGTACCATCCTAAGCCGGGGACTGCCTGTCCACCCTTGCCGACTTGACCTGTTTTTCCCGATTCTCTAGAGTCAGTACACCACCAGCCCGTTCTCCACCCCGGTGGGCGTGCTTTGGAAGCCTTACTGTAATCGCTTCCTCCCCCGCCTAAAACCCTGCTGTGATTTCCCGTTACCCTTAGTTCAGAGCTACATTCCTTAACGTGTCCGACGTGGTCCAGCCCTCCCGCACGTCTGCAGTTTGGTCTTCCACCAACCTTGGCCTTGCTTTCTGCTCTTCGGTTCCTCACACCATGCTTTCCCCTAGGCCAGGAGTTTGCATGTGCTGTCTCGCCTGTAAAACTAACTAACTTTGTGCGCTCAGATCCCGGCTCAGGTAGCAGGTGTGAGGTCAAGCAGAGAAGGTGAATCTTCCTGGAGAGCAGGTAGCATAGTGAGAAGAAAGGGCCATAGTCAGAACCCTGGAGAACACCGGTAATTAAGAGGGAGAGAGGGAGGGAAGGGGGCTAGGGAAGGAAACAGTTTGATAGGATGAGGAGCAGGAGTGCCTATCAGTGAAACCTAGGGAAAGAATTTCAAGATGAAGACACCGGTCACTGGTGGTGTGCTACAGATAAGTGAAGTAGGAGGGTATCTGGATCCAGAAACTATCATTTTCAATCTGGGCATGGTGGCACACAACCTGTAATGCAGCTACTCCAGAGACTAAGGTGGAAGGATCTTCGCTTAAGCCCAGGAGTTCGAGACTAGCCTGGGCAACATGGCAAGATCCTGACTATAAAAAAGAAAAACAAATAGACTGGAGCTGCAAGGATGGCAGCCACAAGGGGATGGAAGTTTTCCTTCAGAAATCAGCAGATCAAAGCATGACGTAGGCTGATAATAAATAAATACATAAAATAGAAAGCAGCAGGACATGGTGACTGACTTGGAATAAAGAATTGCTGAAAATCCCAATGCTGAGATCCTAAGGTTTCCCAGGCCCAGGAAAGTGAATGGGAGTGAGAAACTGACTTAAGGTCATTTTAGATGTGGTAACGCTAAAACATGAGTAGGGGCTGGGTGCCGTAGCCACAACTGTAATCCCAGCGCTTTGGGAGAGGCCACTTGAGCCCAAGAGTTTGAGACCAGCCTGGCAAAAAAAAAAAAAAAAAAGCCAAGCGTGGTGGTGTGCACCTGTAGTCCCAGTTACTCGGGAGGCTGGGGCAAGAGGCTCCTTGAGCCTGGGAGGTCGAGACTGGAGTGAGCCATGATCGTACCACTGCACTGCAGCCTAGGCAACAGAGTGAGACCCTGTACCAAAAAAATAATAAAATAATATAAACTAAAATAAAAGGTGAGCAGAGCCAGGCACAATGGCTCATGCCTATAATCCCAGCTGTTTGGGAGGCCAAGGCAGGAGGATTGCTTGAGCCCAGGAATTCAAGACCAGTCTGGACAACAGAGTGAGACCCTGTCTCTAAAAAAAATAAAAGTAGCTGGCTGTGATGATGCATGCCTATAGTTCCAGCTACTTGAGAGGCTGAGGCAGGAGGATAGCTTGAGGCCAGGAGTTCAAGACTGCAGTGAACCATGATTGCACCAGTGCACTCCAGTCTGGGCAACAGAGTGAGACTCTGTCTCCAAATAAATTTTAAAAAGGTGAGCAGGAGGCTCTCATCCTCCCTCCTCTCCCCACAGAAGCCTTGTACTACACAGATGACACAGCCATGGCCAGGGCCCTGGTGCAGTCCCTGCTAGCCAAGGAGGCCTTTGACGAGGTGGACATGGCTCACAGGTGAGGGGGATGGTCCTGGGCTGAGGCAAACCAGGTGGGCAAAGTTACTGCACCCCTTGACCAGAGGAATGACATCTGTGCATGCCCGCGCCCCCCACCCTCCACAGGAGCCTGTGTCTGGTTGGCACAGCTTTCCAAGCTAAAACAGCAGCACTGCTGGTGCAGGCTCCTTAGGCCCCCAAGGCTTTCTCTTTTTCCAAACCAGCCTCGATTTCTTCTCTCCCAACCCTTAGAGGCATCTTGTAAATCCCAATTCTGTCTCCCTTTCTGTTCCCTAGATTTGCTCAGGAGTACAAGAAAGACCCTGACAGGGGCTATGGTGCTGGAGTAGTCACTGTCTTCAAGAAGCTCCTGAACCCCAAATGTCGTGATGTCTTTGAGCCTGCCCGGGCCCAGTTTAACGGGAAAGGCTCCTATGGCAATGGAGGTGCCATGCGGGTAGCTGGTATCTCCCTGGCCTATAGCAGTGTCCAGGATGTGCAGAAGGTATTCAGGGCGGGCTGGCTTCTGGGCTGTCCCCTTCCTCTTCTGCAGCAGGGCTTCTGTGACAGCAGGTCTCCTCCTCTCTAGTTTGCCCGGCTCTCGGCCCAGCTGACACACGCCTCCTCCCTGGGTTACAATGGCGCCATCCTGCAGGCCCTGGCTGTGCACCTGGCCTTGCAGGGCGAGTCTTCCAGCAAGCACTTTCTCAAGCAACTCCTGGGCCACATGGAGGAGCTGGAGGGTGATGCCCAGTCTGTCTTGGATGCCAGGGAGTGAGTATGGGGCTGGAGGTGTGTGGTGTGGGGATGTGGGTGATCCAGGGGGCCTCTGGCATTGCCATAAACTGAAACCTTCCTTCCTTAATTGCAGACCCTAGGGAGGCATGGGCAGAAGCCCCTTCATCCTGTCTATGTTTCAAGGCTCTCAGGGTCCCAGAGAACAAAACGACCTGCTCACCCCCAGCCCTCTCCCACCTCTTGTCAGGGCACCTGTGCCTGGCTGGCAGCCTGACCACATCCCTGCTCGTTCTCACATGCAGCCCTCTCCCCTGTCCGTACTGCCACCCTGCTTGCTTTGACCTCCCTGAAATCTCTCCCCCAACCCACAGGTTGGGCATGGAGGAGCATCCGTACTCTAGCCGCCTGAAGAAGATTGGGGAGCTTCTAGACCAGGCATCGGTGACCAGGGAGGAAGTGGTGTCTGAGCTAGGTGAGTGGGCCTGCCTGGGATTGTCTCTGCCTCTGTCATCCTTCAGGGTCGGTCTTGGGCTCAGGGGAGCATGGAGTCTTGCCTGCCGTCACACTGTACCCTGAGCTGCTGTGACACACAGAGTCATGGCAGGGTTGAGCTCAGCGCTTCTTGCTCCGAAGCTACAGCACCCTCAGCCTTGTGGATCAGCGTCCCCAGAAATGGCAGCTGGCCACTCGTCGTAAAAATGTTGATAGTGGATTTTATTTATCTAGCATCTGTACTGGGCGCTGTGCAGAATGCTTCCCAGACACGGTCTTGCTTCATCCTCACAACAACCCTGTCACAGAGTTACTAACATTACTCCCTGTCTGCTTAAGGAGTTGAATCTGAGAGCAGGAAGCTTAGCGGTCCCCTAGGTAACTCTCCCAGTCACGCAGCCAGTATGTGGTGGAGCCAGGATTTGAGCCCAGGTGGTCTAACTGTAGAGCCTGAGATCTTAGTCACAGCCTGCTTGAAGCCAAGAGTGCTGACTTGTGTCAAATGGCAGGAGGCCTGGGGATGCATGGAGCCCCTCTAACGTGGCTTCCCCACAGGGAATGGCATTGCTGCTTTTGAGTCGGTGCCCACCGCCATCTACTGCTTCCTGCGCTGCATGGAGCCGGACCCTGAGATCCCCTCTGCCTTCAATAGCCTCCAAAGGACTCTCATCTATTCCATCTCACTTGGTGGGGACACAGACACCATTGCCACCATGGCTGGGGCCATTGCTGGTGCCTACTATGGGATGGATCAGGTGCCAGAGAGCTGGCAGCAAAGCTGTGAAGGCTATGAGGAGACAGACATCCTGGCCCAGAGCCTGCACCGTGTATTCCAGAAGAGTTTATGAGGGCCACAGCTGTTGGGGCTCTGCCAGGTCCCCTGGGACCAACTACAGCTCCAGTCGGAAACCCTGAGCTTCCTTGAGTGGGGCTCCCCACTCTCCCTGCATTGTGGAGCTGACTGACTACACCAGTGGGGCTGGGGTCTCTTCAGGGGATTTCACTGGAACAGTGAGCAAGGGACTGCTGCCTCGCTGGTGCTGGGTCTCTGGTTTGCTGCAGAGCCGTAGGGCACTCCCAGCTCCTCAGCAGGACGGAGGGACCCAGGCGGGTTTATTTTGGGGTACTTGTGGCATTTTCCTGTATTGTCTTGGACATGGGATGTGGGGAGGTGGAAATGATGAGCAGTAGCATCATTCCTCCCTGTTGGGTTTTAGCCAGTTTGCCAGCAAGCACATCCTAGCAGGGCCCCCGAGCAGCAGGTTGTGTGGATGAAGGGACAGGCACTTGCATCCAGCTGATCTAGGTCACACCTGGCTCTTGGCTGCCATGTGGCTTATTAACAGCTTCCAGTGGAAGTCGCAATAAACAGTTTCTGGTAAATCTCACCATTGTTTCCTGTTTCTCCTGCCCTGAATGGACTCTCCCCTGGCAGCCTGATCTCTGAAGACTAGTGACTCTGGTGCGCTGCACCGTCGTAGGAGCTGGGGCCCCACGGCCATGAGCTGCTGTGTTGCCAGACACTCCAGCTGGCTTCGTGTTCAGCCAGGAAGGACACAGCAGGCATGGTTTGGTGGCTTTTCCTGTTGGAGATCACTCAGAGGGGCCCAGGCTGCTGGGCCGAGTGCTTTGCCAGAGTCAGCGGGTAGGAACAAGCCAGATTTTTCTGTTCTCAGAGCCTGACTTCCCCCAAACAGGAGCTAGGCCCAGCTGGGCCAGGAACAGGAACCCTGTAGAAGGATCCGGAGGGCCCTTCTGTCGTCAGACTACCAACCTTTGGGTGAGGAGGGCACCATCACAGGCCCCAGGTGGGTGAGTGCCGAGTGCCTCCTCCTGTGTCTTGGGACCAGTCAAAAGCCTTTCCCTGCAAGGAAGTCTCACACAGCATGTTTTTAGAGATGGGATCTCACTCTATTGCACAGGCTGGTCTCAAACTCCTGGGCTCAGGCGATCCTCCCACCTTAGCCTCCCAAGTATCTGGGACTGGCATCCATTCTGAAGAAAAGAAAATTGAAAGGGAGAAGATGCCTCCCCTCAAATTCCAGGGACATTCTCTGAGCATCCAGCCTTAGTGGCTAGCCAAGCATGCGGAGTCTGCAGCTGGCCTGCGGTTTCAGCACTGTCGGGCACATCTGTTTCAGTGAAGATGGGGTTCTGGCCAGGCTGAGGACTCTTCAAAACATGGATTGCTTCAGGTCCACCACCCAGAGCCCCAGCGCCAGGGACAGATCTTTCATGGCTGAGCGTGGCAGGCTGTGAGCAGGTGCTTTCCGCCCAGGACAGCTCCCCCAACCTGTCTTCGGCACTGGGCCTGGCACTAGCCCAGCCCTTAGGAGCAAAGATTCATGATTTCATTCATAATTTGTATCAGATGTTGAAACTTGGCCCTTGGACTACTGAGCCAGCTGTCATGCTCCACTACCCCTGAGCGCTTGCAAGAATATTCCAGTAAAGATTGAACCATCGCCCCCAGCTCCAGCCACTACCTGCCTTTGGTTTCTTAAAATGCCTCTTGGCATTTGCCTGGTGCACGGCCTTGGCAGCTTATGCGCATCAGGCACTTCTGATGTGGTGGTGACAGAAATCCAGGTTAGGGAGCTGGTGAGGAGTGCACGATCCTTAAGAGCAGGCACATGAGCCCCAGAGAGCTTCCTGGACGCCTTACAGAACCCAGAGGCTTGAGATACCTCTGTGTCAGTACCAGTTTCAGCACAGTGCTGTTTTATACAACAGGTTTTATTGAGGTTGTGTCAATATAGTTAACACGGTTGCTTGTCTTTTCAAAAAGAAGTTCCATTTTCTTTGATTCCCAAGTGCATTTTTCCTGATCTTCTGTGATACAGGGCACATGATAGGTATATAGAGAGCTAAGCTTCCTATACCAAGTTAGAAGTGAAATGACTAGTGGAAAACATTTAAACTTTAATCTTAAAAAAAAATAGGAATCAGAATATAAAAATGCACAAGGTAATGTCGTTTTCATAGTTAAAATCTGACATTGTTTATCAAAGCTAGTCAGTTAAGTGGACACCTGCAACTCAAATCCCATAAACATTTTAGAAACGCCAACCACCCCTCCTGAAAGGCTTGAGGAATGAAATTCGGCAGAAGCTCAGCTCTGTGAAATAGCTCCCATTTTTTTTCTTGGGACCCTACTTAGTTCCCTGGGCTCCCATTGGGAGCTGATTAATTTCTGCCAATCAGAACCCATCCCTAACACATCAGATGATAGTGGCTTTGACCTAGGGAAGAAGAGGTTGAGCAAAGAACCTCCAACAGGTATGGTTTGAGAGTCCTTAGTTGGTTCTCTTGGGCGTTAGGTAGTAAGAAATCCACCAGGAACCCCAGCCAAAACCTTTTCAAGTGTCACTTGGGCAGATTTGGGTTTTCATTTCTCCTTTTGAAGAAGTGAGCAGTCAAACAGCCTGCTTTGTTGGGAGAAATTGTAGGCAGGGGAGGAGGGGCGGCAAGGAGCCTGAGGGAACCCACTGCTCAGCCAGTCAGAAGTCAGCAGCCATCCTTCATTTCAACATGGACCGCCTGGACATGGCCAGACTTGGAGCAGTGCAACAAGATCACAGACCGAAAGACCCCAGTTCACACTTGGTACAGGGAGTGGGGCTGGCCTGGCGAGGGCCGAGCGCGAGGCCCTGAAGTTGCGGGGAAAGTGGCCATCTTTGCACGGGCAGGAATATCTACCACGCCCAGCGCTAATCTCAGCTTTATCCACTCAGCTTGAACAAGGGACTGGGGTTGGCAGGGGCATCCTGCCCGTTTCCTGCAGAGGAGCTCCGATTGGGGAAAATGGCAGAAACGTCCAGAGCCAACTCATTCCAAAGGGAACTGCTGGCACCCTTTCTCTCCAAGCCTTAGCCTCCTGGGCCCTAGTCCTGCTTAGAACAGGAAATTGGAACCGGAGGGTGGAAGGAGAGGAAGCCCCCAAAGATGAACCCACCATATGGTTCTTATCAAGGAAAAGCAAGTGGGAGCTGTCCATCCCCCAGCTCGCATGCACCCTGTTGAGAGGGCCAAACGAGGGCTCTGCCTTGGGGACACCTGGCTGGGGTGGCAAAGATCCTCTTAACGATGTTGTATGAGAAAACGAGCCCGGCCCGCAGCAGGTAGAAGGGGAGAAAGGGAGGAGTGCTCATGTTTGGTCATGGTCGATTCCGCCTCTGCCACCATCTGTGCTAGACACTTCTAGACACTTCACAGAGGTTGATCTTTCTGACCCGTAGGTGTCCCAGGGGCCTCTGTGCTGCCCTCAAGCTAAACAGCCAAAGCTGGTGGGGGCAGCCCAGGAGAAACGGGGATGGATGTGAAGAGCTGCCTCCTGCCCCAGGTCTGTGCCCCGAGCCCTCACAAACCGCCTTCCCCATGGCTGCCACTGGAGCAGTGAAAGGGGGTTGCCCTTTCCCAGGGCAACAGGCACTGTGCCCGCCACGGACATGTCTGATGCCACAGCATCACCATGGGGGCTGCAGTCCTGGCAGGGCGTCCACACTCGTCACCTCAATGGTCCCCTCTTCTCCCTTTCCCTTGGAGGGAAACCCCACAGTCCTTAGTCCACTGTTATATGCTGGAGGTCCCACGGGGAGCTGGAGGAGTCCCAGCCAAGGGCTGTGAGGGAGGCCGTGCCCCATTCCTCCAGCAGGTGCCATCAGGGAGCCAGTGGGAAGGGCCATCTCCCCAGGTGGCGGGGTGGGGAGCTGGGCTCCCTCTCAGCTCGTTCAGGGCCCAGCAGAGGCCAGGACTCACAAGGGGCTGGGCTGTGTACCCCAGGGCCCATGGGGTGCAACCCTGACACTGCACAGACATTTGGGGGAAGGAAACTCAGGCCAGCCCCTTCCAGAAACAATCTCAACCTGCATGCAGGGAGAAAGCAAGTCACTCTCCTCGGGCCAAGGCCACGGCTGCCTCTGTTCAGCTTTTGGTTTTTTTTTTCTTTAAATGGAGGTTCTTTGTAACTGAAAAGGTCGCTCTACCACTAAAGAGGAGGAGGCCAGGGCAGCAGGGCCCCCCGCGGGTTATGTGGGGCAGAGCAAGAATCCTGAAAAGGAGGAGTGGATGTACTCCGTGGAGTAGAGGCCGTTGGCCTGGTCCGACGGCATCTGCACCCAGACCTGGTCGTTGGGCCGCAGCTGGAGCACGGCCCCGCCAGATGCCTGGTCCAGGTAGCCCTTCTTGTATTCATCGTAGGTATAGGTGGCCGGCACGTTGTTCTTGTACAGGGCCACCCACACGTTGGTGCCCTTGACGTGCACATGGTAAGCAAAGTAGTAGACGCCGCCCACAGGGCAGGTGAAGATGCCAGTGGCTGGGTTGTAGCCGCTGTGGCCATTGTAGAGAGTCCGGTCAAATTTCACAGGCATGCCCGAGGCGGGGAAGGGCGAGGTGAGCACTGCAGTGAAGGCCGGTGTGGCATGGGCAGACAGCTCGCCCAGCCCAAATTGTGGCTTGCCCCCCTTGCCCAGCACGGCGCCCTCCACACCGCCGTTGGGCAGGTGCAAGCCTGCAATGCCAGTCTCATCGAAGGCCCCAGGGGCACCAGGGGGTCCCGGAGGCCCGGGAGGCCCAGGAGGGCCTGTGATTCCAGGGGAGCCAGGGACCCCTGGGGGCCCCGTGGGCCCAGCCGTGCCAGGTTCCCCTGCTTTCCCCTCTCCAGGGGGCCCTGGCAGGCCTGGTTCACCCTTCAGGCCTGGCAGACCTTGAGGCCCAATAGGGCCAGCTGGACCCTGGAGTCCTGGGATTCCTGAGGGACCCCTCAGGCCAGGCTGCCCAGGGAGCCCCAAGTCACCTTTCTGCCCCAGGGCTCCTGCCACCCCTGGTCCTCCAGGTCGGCCTGTGAAACCCGGCTCACCCTTGGGCCCAGTTGGTCCAGGGGGTCCATGGGCCCCAGGAAGTCCCCTCTCACCTGGGAGCCCTGGTTTCCCAGCCAGGCCACTAGGCCCCTGGTCACCTCGAATGCCAGGCACTCCTGGGGGTCCTCCAGGCCCTGCCTCACCCTTAGGCCCAGGGGGGCCACGTCTGCCAGGAAGCCCTGCAGACCCAGGAAGTCCAGGGGGACCCCCAAGACCCTGTGGGCCCTGCTCCCCTGGCTCCCCATCCTCCCCTGGCTCACCCCTGTCCCCCAAGAGCCCTGGGACCCCAGCTGGGCCCCTATCCCCCTTGGGGCCTGGCAGTCCTGGCATCCCATAGCCAGTGGGGCCTATCAGCCCAGGGGGGCCCCGGGTCCCTGGTTCCCCTTTGGCCCCTGATGGGCCCTGTGGCCCTGGCAACCCTGCTGCCCCTGGGACCCCCACACCATCTACTCCAGGGGGTCCTTTTGGGCCCACAGCGCCTGGCTCCCCCCTGGGGCCTGGAACTCCAGGAGGCCCAGACTCACCCTTGTCTCCTGGGGCCCCAGGAAGCCCATCCAAACCGGGTTTGCCTAAGCCAGCTGCACCAGGGAGGCCCGGGGGACCAGGGGCACCCCCCTGCCCTGGGGCCCCAGGCAGCCCGGGCTGGCCCACTCCATGATCCCCCTTGAGGCCTCGATCACCTGGGGGCCCAGGCTCCCCCTGGGGCCCTGGCTCCCCCTGGAATCCTGGGGGTCCTGGCACCCCCTGGGCACCTGGTTTTCCAGGGATAGTAATGCCTGAGGGGCCCGGGAGGCCAGGGGGTCCTGGGGGCCCCCGGAGGCCCTGGTCCCCTCGTATTCCTGGCTCCCCCCGAAGCCCCGGCTGCCCTGGTGGTCCGACTTTGCCAGGAAGCCCTGGGGGACCAGCCTTGCCCATCCGGGAGAAGCCAGGGGGGCCAGCAGGGCCAGGCTGCCCATGGAGTCCTGGCTTTCCCGTGCCTGGTTTTCCTGGGAAGCCGGGGGGACCAGGGGGACCCCGAGGCCCAGGCTTCCCGGGGGGGCCAGGCTCTCCCTTCAGGTCCATTGGCAGCAGCGGTAGAGGCATTTCTAAGAAAGAAAGAGAAGGGGGCAGTCAGGGGCCTGAACTGTGGGGACAGCGGACCCCATCTACCCCTTCCCCATTCCAGTATGAGGTACGCGGGAGAGGAAGAATGGGGCTGCCCCTCCTTGCTCTCATGGAAGACGGGCTTTGGGGGTGGTTGGGGGCGACAGGGTGTCCTCACCAAGGGCTCCTAACACCCAACCTACCCAGGCTGGGCCTCCTCCATGAGCCTGGCTGATTCTCACCTCTCATCCCTGCATGACCTGAAGGTGGAGTGGCCACCAGGTGGCACCAGCAGCCCACCTTAGAGCCGGTGGGAGCAGAGCCCCACCTCCCAACTTCCCAGTTCATCTGCCCCTGGGAAGACCACCTGTGCCAGCCAACTGCACCCGTTTCCAGGCCCTCTGGGGTATTAGGAAAAACAGTGGAGGTGGGAAGATTGGTGAGGAATGAGGGGCTGTGGGGGGCACCTGAGATCTGATGGCTGTCAGGGAGGCAGGGGATTCGGGGGTTGGGAGCGATTTGAGGCACTGTGCGGTGAGGAGGCTCTCACCCAGGTACTGGCCTTTGCCCTCACGGAAGGGCGGTCCCACAGGTCCTTTCTGCATGGGCTGGATGTACTTCACCGGGGCATAGCCTGCTGCCCCGCCGGCCCCGCCACCAGAGGACGCCCGCGGCCCACACCCCAGCACCAGTAGCAGCAGCAGCAGCGAAGACAGGGGTGTCAGAGTCCCCCGCATGGCGTCCGCGGACGTGCTGCAGAGAAGAACAGAGAAAGTCATCAAGCCAGCCCTCGGGCACCAGACCCGGGGTCACCAAAAGATCAGAATTTAGAGATTACACTCCATTTTAGTCAAAAGACTGAGAAGCAATTCCGAATTTAGATATTATTCACAAGCAATTTCCAAAGTCGTGGGGGTCTGCCTAAGCCACCTCCTAAACTTCTTCAGACCATGCCTGTGGCTGTGCATCTCCCCCACCATCTCCGAGGGCCCAGCCTCCCCAGGACAGCGCCTCCTCAAAACCAGCCAGCCACTCTCTGAAGCCAGGCGTGCCTTCTAGAGCAGTCTGACCTCCCCTGCTAAAAGCTCTTGGATGTCAACACCCATTTCCATTGCTGGGCCAGCTGTCTGCCAGGCACTAGGCTGAGCTCTTAGGGACATGAACTCACTTAATGCTCAAAACACTTTAACAAAGTATTATTATTGTCATCTCCATTTTCCAGATGATAAAACTAAAGCAAAGGCCTTGAGGAAGCAGAGCTAGGATTTGTCTTAGGTCTGTCTGACTCTACCTTCTGCTGATGCTCTTCTGGACTCCCTGCCACACACATTTGGGATCAAGTCTATGGTGCTTACTATAGCATTCAAGGCTTTTTTTTTTTTTCCTGAGACATAATTTTGCTCTCCCAGTGCAATGTGCAATGGCACCATCCTGGCTCACTGCAACATCCGCCTCCCAGGTTCAAGTGATTCTCATGCCTTAGCCTCCCAAGTAGCTGGAATTATAGGCATGTGCCACCACGCCTGGCTTTTTTTTTTTTTTTTTTTTTTTTTTTTTTTTTGAGACGGAGTCTCACGCTGTTGCCCAGGCTGGAGTGCAGTGGCGCGATCTCGGCTCACTGCAAGCTCCGCCTCCTGGGTTCACGCCATTCTCCTGCCTCAGCCTCCTGAGTAGCTAGGACTACAGGCGCCCGCCACCGCGCCGGGCTAATTTTTTGTATTTTTAGTAGAGACGGGGTTTCACTGTGGTCTCGATCTCCTGACCTTGTGATCCGCCCGCCTCGGCCTCCCAAAGTGCTGGGATTACAGGCTTGAGCCACCGCGCCCGGCCTTTTTTTTTTTTTTTTTTTTTTTTTTTTTTTTTTTTTTTGAGATGGAGTCTCACTCTGTCACCCAGGCTGGAGTGCAGTGGCGCCATCTCGGCTCACTGCAAGTTCCACCTCCCGGGATCACGCCATTCTCCTGCCTCAGCCTCCCGAGTAGCTGGGACTACAGGCGCCCGCCACCACGCCCGTCTCCTTTCTTTTGTATTTTTAGTAGAGACGAGGTTTCACCGTGTTAGCCAGGATGGTCTCCATCTTCTGACCTTGTGATCCACCCGCCTCGGCCTCCCAAACTGCTGGGATTACAGGCGTGAGCCACCGCGCCCGGCCAATTTTTGTATTCTTAATAGAGATGGGGTTTCGCCATGTTGTCCAGGCTGGTCCCGAACTCCTGACCTCAGGTGATCTGGTTGCCTCAGCCTCCCAAAGTGTTAGGGTTACAGGCATGAGCCACTGCGCCCAGCCTGCATTCAAGGCCTTTCTAACCTACTCTGTGCCTGTGTCTCCAACTCTATTGCCTGCTATCCCTTTCTTTACCCCTCACCTCCCCACACCTCCACCCAGTAAACCAGAACTTGAAGTTCCCAGGCACCGGGCACCTTAATACTTCTGGCCTTTGCGCCTGCTATTTCTCTGCCTGCGATGTTATCTTCCTCCCCTACTCATCTTTTATGGCCCTGGGAAGCTGTCATCCCTTCCTCTATAAAGCCTCGCTTCTTTGTGCCCTGACCTATGCTTGTCACAGCATTTGGCTCAACTCAGAGAACAAAGCTTGGGTGGGGAAGAAGCACAGACTCCGGAACCGGCCAGGCAGTCTTCCCCTTCCCCTTCCCAGCTGCGGGAGCCTGGGCAGGAGGTCTCCTCATCCGTGAAATGAGAAAGGATGTCCACACAATAACCTGTATGTGAATGTGCATAAGAGCCATATTCACAGCAGCCAAAAGTAGAGACAATGCAAATGTCCATGGACAAAGAAAATGTGGTACCGCCATACAATGGAATATTACTCAGCAATGAAAATGAATGAAGTACAGGCTGGGCATGGTGGTGTGCACCTGCAGTAGTCCCAGCTACTCGGGAGGCTGAGGTGGGAGGATTGCTTGAGCCCTGAATTTAAAACCAGCCTAGGCAACATAGCAAGACCCCAGATTTAAAAATATATCTATAAATAGGCTAAGCACAGTAGCTCATGCCTGTAATCCCAGTATGTTAGGAGGCAGAGGCGGGTGAATTGCTTAAGCCCAGGAGTTTGAGACTAGTCTGGGCAACCTGGTGAAACCCCATCTCTACAAAACAAACAAACAAAAAATTAGCCAGGTGTGGGCGTGCTGTGGTCCCAGCTACTCAGGGGCTGAAGAGGGAGGATCACTTGAGCCCAGGAGGTGGAGATTGCAGTGAGCTGCACTCCAGCCTGGGCGACAGAGTGAGACCTCATCTCAAAAAATATATATATAAGAGGAAGGAAGTCTTGACACCTGCTACAACACAGATGAGTCTTGAAAACAGTGAAAAGCGAGATACAGAATGCACATGTTGTGTGATCCCATCTCTATGAAATGGCCAGAATAGGCAAATCCATAGAGACAGAAAGTGGATCAGTGGCTGCCTAAGGCTGGGGGAGGAGGAGATGGGAAGTGACGACTAATGGGCCCAGGGTTTCTTTTAGGGGAGATGAAAATGTTCAAAAAATCATTGTGGTGATAGTTGCACAGCTCTATGAACACAGTAAAAAAAACACTGCAGTGTACACTGAATGGGCCAATTGTATGATGTGTGAATTGTATCTCTATAAAGCTGGGGGTTTTTTGTTTTGTTTTTTTTGTTGTTGTTGTTGTTGTTGTTTTTGAGATGGAGTCTTGTTCTGTCGCCTAGGCTGGAGTGCAGTGGTGCCGTCTCTGCTCACTGTAAGCTCTGCCTCCTGGGTTCAAGAGATTCTCCTGCCTCAGCTTCCTGAGTAGCTGGGATTACAGGGGTACAGGGGCCTGCCACCATGCCCAGCTAATTTTTTGTATTTATAGTAGAGATAGGGTTTCACCGTGGTCTCGATCTCCTGACCCTGTGATCCGCCCGCCCCGGCCTCCCAAAGTGCTGGGATTACAGGCGTGAGCCACCATGCCCGGCCTGTTGGATCTTTATATACATTTACTTATTGATTCCTCACAGTAACCCTATGAGGTATGTGCCTTCACTCTTGCCATTTTACAGATGAGGGAACAAAAGGTTGTATGCAGGTGGGGTGCAGTGGCTAATGCCTGTAATCCCAGGCAGTGTCTTGGACAACATAAAACCAAAAAACAGTTGTGTGAGGTAATCAAAGCTACACAATTACTAAGTGCCAGAGCCAAGGTTCCAACTCCAGTAATCCAGCTCTGGATCTATGCTCTTAAATACACCACACAGCCTCTCACCGAGGCAGTAATTTAAGTCCTCAGAATTGATGTGATTTATTTCAGAATTGTGAGTCAGAAGGGCAAATGATCATCCTCAGGAATACCAGCATCTAGCCCGGTGCGGTGGCTCACACCTGTAATCCCAACACTTTGGGTGGCTGAGGTGGGTGAATCACTTGAGGTCAGGAGTTTGTGACCAGCCTGGTCAACATGGTGGAAACCCAGTCTCTACTAAAAATACAAAAATTAGCTGGGCGTCGTGGCGTGAACCTATAATCCCAGCTACTTGGGAGGCTGAGGCAGGAAAATTGCTTGAACCCAGGAGGCAGAAGCTGCAGTGAGCCAAGATTGTCCCACTGCACTCCAGCCTGGGGGACAGAGTGAGATCCGTCTCAGGAAAAAAAAAAAAAAAAAAGGCATCTAAAGCCAAGGTGGCAAACAGGTGGCTCAGGGGTTGAATTCTGCTCTCTTTTTCTTTTTTGAGATGGAGTCTCAGTCTTTCGTGCAGTCTGGAGCACAGTGGCGTGATCTCAGTTCACAGCAACCTCCACCTCCCGGGTTCAAATGATTCTCCTGCCTCAGCCTCCGGAGTAGCTGGAATTATAGGCATGTTCCACCACGCCTGGTTAATTTTTGTATTTTTTAGTAGAGACAGGGTCTTGCCATGTTGGCCAGGCTGGTCTTGAACTCCTGACTTCTAGTGATCAGCTTGCCTCAGCCTCCCAAAGAGCAGGAATTACAGGCGTGAGCCACTGCACCTGGCCTAAAGCTGTTATTTTATTTCGTTTTTGGATACGCAGTGTCACTCTGTTGCCCAGACTGGAATACAGTTGGCACAATCATGGCTCACTGCAGCCACGGCCTCCCAAGCTCAAGCAATCCTCCCACCTCAGCCTCCCAAGTAGCTGGGACCACAGGCACGTGCCACCATGCCTGGCTAATTTTTTCTATTTTACGTAAAGACAGGGTCCCACTGTGTTGCCCAGGCTGGTCTCAATCCCCTGGGCTCAAGCAGTTCTCCCACTTTGGCCTCCAAAATTTCTGGGATTATAAGCATGAGCCACCATGCCCAGCCAGAAAGTTTTTTTGATTTTGTTTTCTGAGACAGGGTCTTGCTCTGTTGCCCAGGCTGGAGTATAGAGGCAGAATCACAGTTCACTGAATCCTCGACTTCCTGGGCTCAAGCGATCCTCTCATCTCAGTCTCCAGAGGAGCTGGAACTACAGGCATATGCCACCAGGTTCAGCTATAAAAAGAAATTTTTTTGTACAGACGAGGTCTCACTTTGTTGCCCAGGCTGGTCTCAACCTCCCAGGCTCAAGTGCTCCTCCCGCCTCAGCCTCCAGAGTAGCTGGGGCCACAGGCATGCGCCACCATACCTGGCTAATTTTTTCTATTTTTCGTAGAGACAGGGTTTTACCATGTTGTCCAAGCTGGTCTCGAACTCCTGGGCTCAAGCGATCCTCTCACCTCAACCTCCCAAAGTGTTGGGATTACAGGCGTGAGCCACAGCACCACACCTGTTTTTTGTTTGTTTGTTTGTTTTTGAGATGGAGTCTCGCTCTGTTGCCCAGGCTGAAATGCAGTGATGTGATCTTGGCTCACTGCAAGCTCTGCCTCCCGGGTTCACGCCATTCTCCTGCCTCAGCCTCCCAAGTAGCTGAGACTACAGGTGCCCGCCACCACACCCAACTAACTTTTTGTATTTTTAGTAGAGATGGGGTTTCTTTTTTTTTTTTTTTTTTTTTTTTTTTTTTTTTTTTTGAGACGGAGTCTCGCTCTGCCACCCAGGCTGGAGTGCAGTGGCCAGATCTCGGCTCACTGCAAGCTCCACATCCCGGGTTCACGCCATTCTCCTGCCTCAGCCTCCCGAGTATCTGGGACTACAGGCGCCCGCCACCTCGCCCGGCTAGTTTTTTGTATTTTTTAGTAGAGACGGGGTTTCACCGTGTCAGCCAGGATGGTCTCGATCTCCTGACCTCATGATCCGCCCGTCTCGGCCTCCCAAAGTGCTGGGATTACAGGCTTGAGCCACCGCGCCCGGCCGAGATGGGGTTTCAACGTGTTACCCCGGATGGTCCTGATCTCCTGACCTTGTGATCCGCCCGCCTCAGCCTCCCAAAGTGCTGAGATTACAGGTATGGACCACCGCACCAGACCCACATCTGTTTTTTTTTTTTTCTTTCCTTTTCTTTTTTTTTTGAGACAGAATTTCGCTGCCGTCACCCAGGCTGGAATGCAATGGCACAATCTCGGCTCACTGCAACCTCTGCCTCCTGGGTTCAAGCTATTCTCCTGCCTCTGCCTCCAGAGTAGCTGGGATTACAGGCGCACACCACCACGCTGGGCTAATTTTTGTACTTTTAGTAGAGAGGGGGTTTCACTGTGTTGGCCAGGCTGGTCTCAAACTCCTGACCTCAGGTGATCCACCCACCTCAGCCTCCCAAAATGCTGGGATTACAGGCGTGAGCCACCACACCCAGCTCCCACCTGTTATTTTTTCAAAGTGGGTTAACCAGGCACTGTGGCTCATGCCTGTAATCCCAGCACTTTGGGAGGCTGAGGCAGGCAGATCACCTGAGGTCAGGAGTTCAGGACCAGCCTGGCCAACATGATGAAACTCCATCTCCACTAAAAACACAAAAAATGGCCCGGCGGGGCAGCAGGCACCTGTAATCCCAGTTTCTTGGGAGGCTGCAGCAGGAGAATTGCTTGAACCCGGGAGGCAGAGCTTGAGGTGAACCGAGATTGTGCCATTGTACTCCAACCTGGGTGACAAGAGCAAAACTCCGCCTCAAAAAATAAAAAATAGGCTGGGCACAATGGCTCATGCCTGTAAATCTCAGCACTTTGGGAGGCTGAGGTGAGTGGATCACCTGAGGTCAGGAGATCGAGACCATCCTGGCCAACATGGTGAACCCTCATCTCTACTAAAAATACAAAAATTAGCTGGACATGGTGGCATGCACCTGTAGTCCCAGCTACTCAGGAGGCTGAGGCAGGAGAATCGCTTGAACCAGGGAGGTGGAGTTTGCAATGAGCCGAGATCGTGCCACTGCACTCCAGCCTGGTAACAGAATGAGACTCTGCCTCAAAATAAATAAATAAATACATTAATTAATTAATTAAAAATAAGTGGGTTAAAACCTGCTTCTTGGAACTGCTGTGACAGGTAGAGATTTCGCGCCTGGCTCAGAGTGGGCTCCCATTATTCGAAGGAGGTTCCATTTGGTGTTTTTCACACCCGAGGAAAGTCCCACTTCCCCTCCAATTCCTGGTCTGGGCTCCCCTCACCCTCCGCAGGGACCTCTCTGCACCTGTGCCTGGCCACAAGCGGAGTTCGAGGGGGGGTTGTGCGCGTCTGGGGATGTGTGCGGGGAGAAGGCCTCCCTCGGGCCAGGCTGGGTCTGGGCTTGAGGTCCCTGTTTCTCCAAGCCCAGGATCACATGGAACTTTGCGGGAATGAATGCAGGGCTCCAGAGAAGATCCACGGACCTGTCAGCTCTCATGTTCGAATCCCAGTTCTACCACCAACCCACTCTGTAACCTCAGGTGAGTCATTTAACCTTCCTGAGCTTCGGCATCATAGTAATACCTGACACATCTGTCCCTGTGTGCCAAGGAGCGATCCAGGCCTCAAAGGCCACAGCTCACTTTAATCCCCTCAACGAACCCATGAAGATCCTGCAGTTATTACCCCCATTTTACAGAGGAAGGAATGGAAGCTCCAACTATAAGAGTCTAAGTGTCAGCTGAGGCCTCGCCCAGAGCCTCCCCTCAGCATAGGCCACCCACCTCACCTTGCTCTGATTGATGGCAGAACCCATCGAGGCCACGTTACACAGGCCTGACCCACTGGGGAATGCTGCTGGGGCACCTTGCCAGGCACTGGCCTCATGCTTTACATGGAATCCTCATACAAGCCTGTGAGGTATGTTATCCCTGTTTTAGAGATGAGGAAACTGGTCGGGCATGGTGGCTCACACTTGTAATCCTAACACTTTGGGAGGTCTAGGCAGGAAGATCACTTGAGCCCAAGACTTTGAGATCACTCTGGGCACATAGTGAAACCCTGTCTCTACCAAAAAAATTAAAAAGTTAGCCAGACATGGTGGCGCGGGTCTGTAGTCCTGGCTACTCAGGAGGCTGAGGCAGGAAGATCACTTGAGCCCAGGAGGTAGAGGCTGCAGTGAGCCATGTTTGTGCCACTGCACTCCAGCCTGAGCAGCAGCAAGACCCTGTCTCACAAAAAAAAAAAAAAAATAGAGACAGAGAGAGATGAGGAGGCAGGGCGCAGTGGCTCACCTGTAATCCCAGCACGTTGGGAAGCCGAGGCAGGCGGATCACCTGAGGTCAGGAGTTCAAGACCAGCCTGGCCAACATTGTGAAACTCCGTCTCTACTAAAAATACAAAAAATTAGCCAGGCATGGTGGACGGACGCCTGTAGTCCCAGCTACTCGGGAGGCTGAGGCAGGAGAATGGCGTGAACCTGGGAGGCAGATCTTGCAGTGAGCCGAGATCACGCCACTGTGCTCCAGCCTGGGCGACAGAGCGAGACTCCATCTCAAAAACAAAAAACAAAAAACAAAAACAATATAAGCCAAGCATGGTGGCTGTAATTCCAGCTACTCGGGAGGCTGAGGCTGGAGAATCACTTGAACCCAGGAGGCAGAGGTTGCAGTGAGCTGAGATGGCACCGCTGCACTCCAGCTTGGGTGACAGAGAGAGACTCTGTCTCAAAAAATAAAAAATAAATTACAAAATAAAAAAAAAACAAGAGATGAGGAAACCGCCTGAGGGGGCCACTCACCAAAAGCATCACAGTGAGAGCCTAAGGCCAGGCAGTCCGAGTCCTGAGTTCCAGCCCCTAACCACCACACCGTCCCCACTCTCCTGTGCAGGGGAAGGCCCTCCTGCACTGGCCACCCGAGCTCGGGGGCTTCCCACATGTGCACAGAACCAGAATGTTCTTCTTGGCGCGTGGGCAGGGGGATGGGGGAGCAGATGGAAGGGGCAGAGTGTGTGGCAGGAAGTTGAGGGAGGGGAGGGGCTGCTCTGGCCTGGTTAGCCCATGGTCAAGGTCATGACACCACCACAAGAGGATCCAGAACAACCCTGACCTCTGGGGGTCAGGAGTGATGGAGGGCACAGCTGGGAGGGTGCTCGGGGTGCTCGCGGCAAAGAGGGCTTCGAGGAGCTCAGGCAGCGGGTCGCCAAAAGAACAACCCCAAGTGCAGCCAGGAGCCCAGGTGGCCCTCCCACAAGCTGCCCACCTTTCCTCCCTCCTTGGTAATGTGGGTCCTCCAGCAAGTGTCCTTGACCCACCCTCTTGGCTCCCTGAATTTGCCGCATCCCAGACCCTTCCATTCTGCACTGTGTTCCTCTCGCTGAGGTCAGATCTGATGCCAGGACTCCAAAGAGGTGTCGTCATGAGTGAGGAGGGTCTGAGTGAGGACTGCAGCTGGAAGACCAAGTGTCAGGAACCGCCATGAGGCTTTACACGCAACAGTGTCCCTGGGCAAGAGGTGCTAGTCCACAAATGAGGAGACTCAGGGATTTCCGAAGAGGCCCATTAAGAACCTGAGCTCAGCTAGGCGCAGTGGCTCACACCTGTAATGCCAGCACTTTTGGGAGGCTGAGATGGGAGGATCACTTGAGCTCAGGAGTTCAAGACCAGCCTGGGCAATGTAGTGAGACCTTATCTCTACTAAAAATTTAAAAAATTACCCAGGCATGGTGGTGCACCTGTAGTCCCAGCGACTTGGAAGGCTGAGGTGGGAGGATCGCTTGAGCCTGGGAGTTGGAGGCTGCAGTGAGCCTTGATTGCACCACTGCACTCCAGCCTGGGTGACAGAGTGAGACCCTGTCTCAAAATAAAAATAAAAATAAAAATAAAAAACCCGAGCTCCTAGCCACTCTGATGTAGTGCCATGGAGGGAGAGCAAGGCAGAGAGCAACAGCAGAGAGAGACGCAAACAGAAGAGTCTCTCTTCCAACTCCAAGCGCCTGTGGGCTTGAGGGGAGGCTCACCCTAGCTCTTAGAGCTGGAACCTGGCATGCACCCATCTGGGTGGGGCTGGGGAGTGCGCACTGGCCCACAGCGGTGAGAAGGGTGTGTGTAGCCTATTCAAGGGACTGCAAAAGAAACGATCCCCGCTGGAATGGTGCAACCGGCAGCCAAGGGACGACGGTTTGCCTCCACCTCAGCACCACCAGAGCCACAGGGGCCTGGACACCTCTGACCCCCCGGCCCACCTGCCTCCTTTTCACTGCCCCCTGACCTCCCCGGCTTCCTGCACACAGGCTGGCCTTCCTGGGGCTCTCTGGCCTCGGTACATTCTGCCCTCTCGACACTTGGGAAACTGGCTGGACGCCTCCCTTGAGGCCTGCCGATACCCAAAGGTCCCCGTCATCGCTCTTGTTTCCTCCCCTAGCTCTCCAACTCTCTTCCTGCCACACTCCCCCACTCTGCCCTGTACAGGGCTTGGCTGGCACACAGAGATGCTCCACAGTGTTTGATGAACTTAATTCACCATCAGATTTAAAGGGCACACCAAAAACACACTCAGTCCTTTCCTCGGCTTTGCACAGATACATGTCACATTCGCCCAGGGAGTCCACTCCTCAGGTCCAAGGGGCTCATCTGGGCTAGAACGGGAAGATCGAGGAACACTCACATTGCCTCAATCATAGGACCTCAACTAAGAACCATCTGCTCTGGGATTAGAGGTGTGCAGGGGAGGACACTTCATCTGTGTGTTCCTTGCTCTCCCCATGGGGAACAGTGGCCAAGCAGGGCTGTCAGCGGTCAGAGGCAGGGCTCTGAGGCTCAAGCCTGCCTCTGCCTGTGACTGACTGTGTGACCCTGTGACCCTGGGTAAGCCATCACCCTCTCTGGTGACCTCTTGGGAAATGAAGGCAGGAAGAAGGCAGGGCTGGCAGGGGCATGGAGCCCGAGGTGGGACGCACACAGGAGACGCTGATTCAGAGGACGGCGCGGTGGCGGCCTCGGGTAGACGCGGTGTTTGGACAGCTGCAAGTCCTTAACGGGGATTTCCCCCCTTTTCAGCAAATCCCCATAAAACAGCATTTCGTCCAAGTCAGCATTTTGTGGCAGCCTGGGCCTCCTCCCAGGGAGGCCAAGGAGACCGGCTGGGAGTGGGGAGTGCTCCGGGGTCTTTCAGACCAATGGTGGCAGGGTGGCGGTGGTGTGCAGCAAATGGGCCCCAACAGAAATAATTGGCAAGAAGCAGACCCCTTCACTTCAGGCCCCCAGCAATGCCTGAAGAGGCGAAAGGACATCAGCTAGCAGGGACCCTCCCAGCAGTCCCGGTCTCCGAAACAGTCCTGTCCTAGGGGCGACCAGCAGAGGAGGGCTAGGTGGTAGCATGGAATTGAAAGACCTGCCCACTCTCCCATTCCAGTTCACAGGTGAGTGATCAGAGGTCTCAATAAAAAGGGGGGCCTGAGAGTTGCTGCCTCGGGACCCCAGGCACCCGCTAGATTCCCAGCGGACCGGCAGACCCCCACAGTGTGGGTGGACGAAACGCAGCCCTGAGCAGGCCCCTGCTGCTCCAAGCCCCCCACCCACCCCAGACGGAGCGGCTGCAGCTGAGGGAGCAGTGGGGGCACTCAGGCAGCCCCAGGGCCTGGCCAAACCACAGGTATGTTATGAGACGCTTCCTGTTGTGGAGACATTGCTACGGGATCCGGCTGCCCTGCTTGCTCACCCGCCCCGCGCTGCTGTCTCCTTGCTCCCCAGCCTTGCTTTCTGCACTCTTGCTGGGTCTCTACCCCTGACTCCTCTCTCCCCTCCTCCTTCTGGCTCTGTCTCTGTCATCACAACAGGTGAGCGGCACTTCTGGCTCAGGCCCTCCCTATCAGGGACCCAGCCCTGAGACCTCTAAGGCCCTCCTAGGTCCAGGCAGCCCCTGGACTCCCATTTCAGCACAGCTACTTACCAGCTGGGTGATCTTGGATGGGTGACTTAAACCCTCTGAACCTCAGTGTCCTCATCTGCAAAAAGGATTAACTGAGGGGCTGCTCTGCCTATGGAGTAACCACTCTTTTTTTTTTTTTTTTTTCTTTTGAGATGGAGCCAGGCTGGAGTGCAGTGGCACGATCTCAGCTCACTGCAACCTCCGCCTTCCAGGTTCAAGTGATTCTCCTGCCTCAGCCTCCCAAATAGCTGGGACTACAGGCGCCTGCCACCACACCCAGCTAATTTTTGAATTTTTAGTAGAGATGGGGTTTCACCATGTTGTCCAGGATGGTCTCGATCTCTTGACCTTGTGATCTGCCCACCTCGGCCTCCCAAAGTGCTGGGATTACAGGTGTGAGCCACCGCGCCAGGCCTTGGAGTAACCACTCTTTTTATTCCTTTACTTTTTTTTTTTTTTTTTGTGAGATGGAGTCTCGCTCTGTTGCCCAGACTGGAGTGCAGTGCTGTGATCTTGACTCCCTGCAAGCTCCACCTCCTGGGTTCATGCCATTCTCCTGCCTCAGCCCCTCGAGTAGCTGGGACTATAGGCGCCTGCCACCACGCCCAGCTAATTTCTTTTTGTATTTTTAGTAGAGATGGGGTTTCACCGGGTTAGCCAGGATAGTCTCGATCTCCTGACCTCAAGATCTGCCCGCCTCGGTCTTCCAAAGTGCTGGGATTACAGGCATAAGCCGTCACACCAGGCCTATTCCTTTACTTTCTTAATAAGCTTGTTCTCATTTAAAAGAAGAAAAAAAGGATTAACTGAGATGATCTAAGCCACCAGCCCCTCCATGTGTGCTGCCCTATCTTGCTACCCTGATGGCCTGGAAGTCCTCTCTTTACTCTAACTTCAATTCATCCTGCTGCAAAGCAACTTCTTTCCTTCATCTCTTCAAAAGCTCAGGTTACTTGCTGCCAAAGGTC
This sequence comes from Macaca nemestrina, assembly GCF_043159975.1. Classification (NCBI taxonomy): domain Eukaryota; kingdom Metazoa; phylum Chordata; class Mammalia; order Primates; family Cercopithecidae; genus Macaca; species Macaca nemestrina. The sequence continues at coordinate 197,771,863 of NC_092125.1, read as the reverse complement.
AGGATCTTGTAAAATGAACTTTTTTTTTTTTGAGATGGAGTCTCACTCTGTCACCCAGGCTGGAGTACAGCGATGAGATCTTGGCTCACTGGAGCCTCCATCTCCTGAGTTTAAGCATTTCTCCTGCATCAGCCTCCCGAGTAGCTGGGATTACAGCTGGGTGCACCACCATACCCAGTTAATTTTTGTATGTTTAGTAGAGATGGGGTTTCACTATGTTGGTCAGGCTGGTCTTGAACTCCTGACCTCAAGTGATTCGCCTGCCTCAGCCTTCCAAAGTGCTGGGATTATAGGCGTGAGCCGCCATGCCTGGCCTGTAAAATAAGCTTCTAAAGTCAATTTTCTGGCTTTCTTGACCTTTTCCCGGACCATTCCTGAGATGAAACTGACCAGGGGCCACAAAGCCTGCTCAGGGCTAGGACTAAGTTATGGATCTCGGGGAGGAGCAGAGGAACCCTCCTCACCCACTGGGCATGACACCCACCCCAACTGCCCAGCTGGGCAGCTCCAGACTTCTCCAGGGTTCCTGAGCCCCACTACTCTCCCAGCTGGTAGAAACTGGGGAGCCCTTTCCCATCCTCCTTTCCTGAATCTCGGAAGAAAGAGCAAGGCCCAGGTCCTTCCACACCTCTTCCTCAGGGGCCTCTCACTGTGTGCCATTGCCTGCCCTCACCCCCTAGTCTCCAGCCTCTCCATCCACATGTTCACACAGGCCTGACCCCTCCCCAGCCACCTTCATCACTCCCCAGCCCTTCTCAGCCACGCCTCCTGCAAGAACGTTCTCCACCTCAGGCCCCACTCACTCCCCTCCACCTCTCACCTCCGGGTGCTCCACCTTGTCACCCTGCTCTTCTCCTTCTTTGAAAAGCTCCTCCTCAGAGTCTTATCTGCCCACTCTGCAGACCCAGGCTTGCCCAAGGAGCTGGCTCAGGCTTCATCTCTTCTCTCTGGATGTTTCTCCTATAGTGTCCAGCTCCCATCAGCTCCCACAGCGCCAACTCCATCACCGAGGACTCCCACATCTGTCTCCAGCTACTATGATGTCTCCCCTAAGCCTTTTTTTTTTTTTTTTTTTTTTTTTTTGGAAACAGTCTGCTCTGTCGCCCAGGCTGGAGTGCAGTGGTGCAACCACAGCTCACTGCAGCCTCAAACTCTTGGGTTCAGGCCATCCTCTTGTCTCAGCCTCCCAAGTAGCTGGGACTACAGGTGTAAGCTACCACACTGGACTAATTTTTAAGATTTTTAAGAGACAGGGTCTTGCCATGTCGCCCAGGCTGCTCGAGAACTCCTGGGCTCAAGTGATACTCCCACCTCGGCTTCCTGAGTCTCAGACTCTTGTATTCAACTATCAGCCGAGCATGTCCCCTGGCTGTCCCTCAGAGATCCCACCCAAACTGCTGTCATTATCTTCTCCCTCATTACCTGCTTCTCCCCAACCCAAGTGCCCTGTACCCCCGGGTGCCAAGACCAAAAATCTGAGCATCACTTCTGTTGTTGTTTATTTTTGTTTTAAGAGTAAACATCACTTCTGACCCTCCTTCCTTACAGGAAACCCTCTATGCCTTGGTGTACTCTTCTTTTCAGCCAACTCAACCCCTACTCATCACCTTTCTTGAGTGCCCTTGTACAGTAGCCAACCTGCACAACTGTACGTGACATCTCTCTTCCTTTCCCCCAAACTTCCAACCTTATCCTGTGGACTCTGCCTCCTCTATTTCTCTCACTTCTGTTCCTTCCCCTCCTTTCCCACAGTCTCACCCTAATGCAGACCTTGTATTCTCCCAAAACTCAGCCCAGTGCCCGGCACATCCCTGTCACTAAGTAAAAGTGTGTTAAATTAAGTGGCCACATTCTCTCCTGGATGATCATAAAAGTCTCTTGCCCAGTCCCCCAGCCCCAGCTTCTCTCTGTTTTCCCAACATAGCCTATGGAGACTCCCACAAGGCTTCTAACACCTTGGGCTGCATCTGGATGACTGGGACAGCCTATCACCATGCAGGCCCCATCCAGATTCGGTAGGCGTGGGATAAGGCCTAACATCTGCCTCTCTAACGAGCTCCCAGGGGATGCTGACGCTGCCTGTGAGCCACACGTTGGCACGGTTCTGCCCATGGCTCTCCCCTGCTCTGGATTTTCCAGTGGCTTCCTGGTACCAGCAGGATAAAGTCCATGTTATTCTGCAATTCACATGGCTTCCTGGAGGAGGAGGCACGCTTTAGACTCAGTAGAATGTGGACCAGTTAGGAAGGAGCGGGTAGAGAGATGGATGTTGAGCCCAGCAAAGCCCTGAGGTCACGTTTGGAGGCACACACTCTGGGTCTAAGAGTCATGTGGGTAAGGAGAGGGCCAGGGACCAGCTCAATGCAGGAGCCACCAGAGTGTGTGCTGCGCTCTCTGTGTCCCTCCTTCCACGGCTCTGTGTCACTGAACCCAGGCCTTTGCCTCCTGTGTGTCTCCGGCATCTCTCTCTGTGTGTCTCTCTCCTGTCTCTGTATCACTATCCCACCTGTCCACCCATCTCCGTCATTGTTTGTCCTTTTCTGTCCTCTACCATGTCCTGTGCCTAGGTCCCTTTCTAGGTTCCAGGCTCTGTAAATCTCTAGCTGTTGGTCACTGGGTGGGACCCTTGGGAAGGCCAGCACTGACAGTCCACACCTGCTCGTGTTAATGTCAGGTCTGGGTCTGACCTCCCTGGACAATGCCTGAGCAGCTCCACGAGATCTGGGAAGGGACTTGGGGACGTCCAGCCCATGAGCTGAGCTCTCTATCTGCTGTGCAGATGAGGACTGCCCCAAAGCCAAAGAGGAGCCTGGAATCTGGGAGCTGGAGGATGGAGGGAGGTGGCCAGATCAGGGCAGGGATCCCTGCGGGCCACCTTCTCACCCAGGTTGAAGGCAGGAGAGGAGTGCTGCCTTCTGCCCACCTGGTCTGCCCTACCAGACTTCAGTTCCACCTAACAGTCCCAACATCCATCATCCCTGCAAGTGAGGCTCCCAGACCACAAGTGGCCTCAGTTTCAGAAGTAGCATAAAGAGGCTTGAAGGAGAAATCAGAGTTCAACAGGCCCATGCGGGCAGGTGGCGGTGGGACAGTCCAAGCCGAAATCAGAGCAAATGACTGGATGAGGAAGACTTCCAGGGTAGGGGGGCATCCAAGGAGCAGTGAACCTGGGGCTCTGGAACTCGGGAGAGAGACATAGGCTAGAGGTAAAAATACAGGTTCGTGGCCAGGTGCGGTGGCTCACGCCTGTAATCCCAGCACTTTGGAAGGCTGAGGCGGGCGGATCACGAGGTTAGGAGATCGAGACCATCCTGGCTAACACAGTGAAACCCTGTCTCTACTAAAAATACAAAAAGTTAGCCGGGTATGGTGGCGGGCGCCTGTAGTCCCAGCAACCCGGGAGGCTGAGGCAGGAGAATGGCATGAACCTGGGAGGCAGAGCTTGCAGTGAGCCAAGATTGCACCACTGCACTCCAGCCTGGGCGACAGAGCGAGACTCTGTCTCAAAAACAAACAAACAAACAAACAAAACTACAGGTTCATTGGTGGGGTTGCTGCAGCCTGGAGGAGGCCCACGGACTCCCCCTTGGAGAACATGCCTACATTTAGGGAGTGAAAGGAGCCCACCACAGCCCTGGGCTCCTCCCCCAACACCCTAGGATCCAGACACCCCAGATGTCTCACTGCCTCCCTGTCCCTGCCTTTTCCTGCGTGATCCTCTCTGCTGGGTTGCTCTTTCTACCTTTTGCCTCCATGGAAACATATTAGTCCTCATTTAAGATCCAGTTCAAATGCCTCCTCCTCCAAGCAGCCTTCCCTGCCTCCCTCAGGCAGAACAGCTCCTTCTCCTGGGCACCCACCTGCATGAAAGCACCTCTTCCCCACCCCCACCTCCCTCCTGCCTGAGGCGGGCACAGGGCATGTGTTCAATGAAGCCTGTAGCCCAGGGGCTCCAGGTCCAGGCCTCTGACAAACCCACCTCCCTCATCCTGCCAAGCCCTCGGGTAGCTTATCGAAGGGCCAGTTTCTCTTTGTTGCTCTTCCTGAGTCCTTCTTGGTTCTGGGCTGGAGGGGTCTTGAACCAAACCACCCTCCTGCAGGTGACCAAGCCCCTGGCCTCTGCCCATCTCTGAGTCTAGGTTCTCTGCTGCTCCCCTAGGGAGGAGCATCTCGGGACAACAAAGTGCCCAGGAAGGTAAGAACAGTAGGGCAGGGGCAGAGGTAATAGAAGAGGCCTGGCAGTGGGCAGGCCCGAGGGCAACCATGTACCCTCAGGCAGGTAGCCAGGCAGCTGGTCCTTCCCCACCCAGGGACTCGGGCCTCAGCCGGGGCCGTCGCTTGCCTCCCGGCAGAGGCCTTGAGCTTCTGATGGGAACTGGACATCCGAGGGCCCCCACAGACCCAGCCACCCCCAGGCCTCAGGCAGGGGCAGGCGGGGCCTCCTCAGCCTCCAATCCCTCACCTTCTGGTTCACATTTGCAGCCTTTTCCGGAGCGCCACCCGCCGCCCGCTGCCTCCCCACGCCTGCCAAGATTCCTGGGCCTCTGCGGCTACCCTGCGTGGTGGCGGCGGCAGCAGCAGCAGGAGGGGCTGGGCTGGGCAGGGAGGGGGCCCGGCGGGAGCACAGCCAGGCCACTGCACCCAGGCTGGGCCAAGCAAACACGGCCCCGCCAAGGAGCCAGGCGAAATAGTTCACAAATGAGAAAAAGCTGCTTCCGAGTTGGGCCAGGGTTTTAAAGCCCAGGCTACAGGGAGCTGAGGTCACCTGCAAAAAGGGTGGCTCACCGGACACCCTGGGCCTGGGAGGGCTTCTGGTGCATCAGGAGGGAGTGAGGTTAGACAGCAATGAACACAGGCCTCATCCGGCCTGGGATATCAGAAAACCCCATCCCCAAACCTAGCTTACCTTTCAGGTCGGAGGGGCCTGGGAAGGTCCCAGCAGAGGCAGGGCCTGAGGATGAACAAGAGAAAGAGTGAGGCTACAGGGCAGTGGCTCACGCTTATAATCCCAGTACTTTGGGAGGCCAAGGTGGGAAGACTGCTTGAGTCAGGAGTTTGAGACCAGCCTGGGCAATATAGGGACACATTGTCTCTACTAAAAATTTTTAAAAAATTAGCTGGGCATGATGGTGCACACCTCTAGTCCCAGACACTTGGGGGTGGTATTGCTTGAGCCCAGGAGTTCAAGACTGCAGTAAGCTATGATTGCACCACTGCACTCTTGAGACAGGGCAAGACTCTGTTTAGGAAAAAAAAAAACAAAAAGGGAGGAACAGTGTGAGACAATGACATCAGGAGCCTGGGAAGCCTCCTGCCCTAACCCACAGCCACACCAGTGCCTGCCCCGGGCTTCTTACCAGAACCCCCTGCTGGAAACCCGGCCCCAACCTCAGTCTCTTCTCAGTTCCCTCCTCCCCTGAGGGAAGCAGGGTTTGTGCCCTCATACTCCACGACTCCATTCATTCAATGCACACTTAGCAATACCCACGGGGTGCCTGGCCCTGGATTCACGGAGTTCCTCCTGTCCTAGGGCCCAGGCTGAGGATGCCCCTCCTGTGTCCCAGGTTCCCATGCTGGAGAAGTCCCTCTCATATGTCAGTTCTGGTTTGGGGTGGCCCCTACTTTGGGTTAGGATCCCTGCTGGGGAAGCTTCTACTATATGGAGGACCCAAGCCTGGGCCATGGACCACAGAAGTGGTTCAACCCCATACCCTGCCCTGCCTTGTCCTGAAGGGCTGGGGGCATCAGACAAGCGGTCATCACACAATTGGCAAAGATCTCTGGGCTGTGGGAGCATGAAGCAGGGAACACTGCCGCCTTAAGCTTCCCCTGAAGGCTTCATGGAGAAAGGGACACTGGAGCTGGGTCCTGAAGGATGAATCAGAGTCTGAAAGGCAGACGAGGTGGCAGAAGGAATTTCAGGTAGTAATATACAGGGAAGGTCCAGAAGTGCTGTGGGACGGGGAGGCTGGGGCAACATGGTGAGGAAATCTGAATGCCATGCTTGCATTTCTCTGGAGAGCAATGGGGAGCCATCGAAGGTTATTTAGTTGGGGAAGTGATGTGGTCAGAGCCCTGGATGGCTGGGTCCCCATTTCTGCCTTAATCAGGCGTGGTGCCAGGATCTAATAAAAGCCCTACTCCAGGTCACATAGCTATACGCAAAGGATCCGGGGCTAAAGTCCAGACCCAGACATGACTCCGGGGTAGATGGGGAGGGGACGCCCAGCCAGCCCACCTGGCAGGGAGGCCTGTGGGCCGCGTCACTCTCTCCCACAGCTGCTTGCTTGCCTCTGCCTGCTCCCATGGAAACTCTGACATCCAGTCCTGTCTGTAGCTGCACAAGCAGCCAGATGCCAGAGCCAGCAGCTCCTAGGCCTCCTCTCCAACTCAGCTGAGCCCTGCCTCCATCCTGCCACTCTGAACACTATGACCCTGGAGCTGGGTCATGGGGCCACAGCCTGGATGATGGAGCCCAGGTAGGAGGACCCTCCAGCTCAGCTTAGCCCCAGCTTCTCTGGCCCCAGCCCCCTCCCCACACCATGAGACTCTGGGAGAAGAAATGACTTATGTTGGCTCTGGGCTTTGAAGGATGAACATGGATTTAACTGGTTGGTGGTGGGGAGAGGTGATCAGTCCTGGGCCAAGGGAACAGCATGTGTGAAAGTGTAAAAGCCCTGAATATATTCAGGGGATGGAGAGAATCCAAATAAAATAAACAAACACATGAACTAACTAATCAGAGCTAATATTCATTGTGTACCTACTGTGTGCCAGGTACCATTCTGGGTGTTCTCATGAATTATCTCATTTAATCCTCACAACAACCCAGTGACAAAAGTATTTCATCTTGCCTTTTTACAGATGAGAAAACTAAGGGCCAGAGAGGTTAAGTAACTGGCCCAACATCACACAGCTCATGAAAAGTAGAGCCTGGAGCTGGGCACGGTGGCTCACGCCTGTAATCCCAGTACTTTGGGAGGCCAAGGCAGGAGAATCACTTGAGCTCAGGAGTTTGAGTCCAGCCTGGGCAACATAGTGATACCCCTGTCTCTTAAAAAAAAAAAAAAAAGTAGAACCTGAATTAGAACCCTGGCTATGGGCTCCAAAGCCTAGGCTCTTCACCATACAGATGATTTGAGGAGAGGAGACCTGGCTGGGGTCAGACTGAGAAATGCCTTGAATATCAGGATCAGAGATGCAGGTCCTATCTAAAGCTGCTTCCCCATTCCCTTCCCCCATGTTAATGGTCAATAACAATGGTGTCTGCATCCCGGCCGGGCGCGGTGGCTCAAGCCTGTAATCCCAGCACTTTGGGAGGCCGAGGCGGGCGGATCACAAGGTCAGGAGATCGAGACCACAGTGAAACCCCGTCTCTACTAAAAATACAAAAAATTAGCCGGGCGCGGTGGCGGGCGCCTGTAGTCCTAGCTACTCAGGAGGCTGAGGCAGGAGAATGGCGTGAACCCAGGAGGCGGAGCTTGCAGTGAGCTGAGATCGCGCCACTGCACTCCAGCCTGGGCAACAGCGTGAGACTCCGTCTTAAAAAAAAAAAAAAAAAAAAAAAAATGGTGTCTGCATCCCAAGTTCATTGTATGCACTGGACATAGCACTAGGCACACTCATCAGCACTACTGACTCCTGGAACCCTGGAAGGCTGGAACTGCTGTCCCATTTTACTGAGGAGGAGCACTAGGTGCCAGAGAGGTCACATCCATTCTCTAAGGAAACCAGGCTAGGAAGTGAAGGAGGTGGGATCCGAACCCAGCTCTGCCTGGCCCCCAGGTGGTTAAAAGCCCTGTACACCTGGGCTCCCTGAAGACCTCAGCCATGGGCCCTGCCCCCTACTCCTGCTCTACCCCACCTGTGCTGCCTCAACCTAGATGGCACCAGGGACAGGCAAGGCTGGGAGCAGAGTGGGCAGCTACTATCAGGTGCCTCAGGAGTCCGCTCCAGTGGGCCAAGGCCCCCTTGGTCTTACAAATAGGAAGTGGGGGTGAGTGGGTAAGCCAGGGCGGTGCCTGAGCCAACTTCAATGGGACTCTGTTCTTAACCTCCACCCCCAGCTGCCTTCCCTAATCCCCTCCTGGAGCCCCTCCCCTGGCGACGTCTCCCCTTTGCACAGAGCCTGCTGCTGTTGGCTAAATCCCAGACCAGATGTGGGTGGGACAGTCTGCACCCCCCACCCCCCACGCCCCACCAGCTTCTGAGAGCTGCAGGGTTCCAGGGAGGCTGGCCAGGGCCTCAGGCCCGCTTCCCCATTCCAACTTTCCAGACTGAGGTGCTGATGGCCATGAGGTGAACAATTGGCTCCTGCCAGCAATGGGGCTCATGGGAGAGGTTCCTATTTCTGAGCGCCTACTACGGGCAGGCTCTGGGCTAAAAATCTTTCTTTAAAAATCATGTCGGATTAAGAGGACCTCTCTGCATGCATCCTTATCTCAGCGCTAGCTCTTACTAGCATGAGACCTCCCTCTGGGCCTCAGCTTCTTCATCAGTGAAATGGGAACTCCAGGCATTATTTACTCCCGTAACCCTGGAAGGCTGGAACTGCTGTCCCATTTTACTGAGGAAGAGCGCTAGGTCCCAGAGAGGTCACATCCATTCTCCAAGGTAACCAGGCTAGGAAGTGAAGGGGGTGGAATCTGAACCCAGCTCTGCCCAGCCCATATAAAGCTGCCAAGCCCAGCTTCACAGAGCATTTGTGAGGATTAAACAAGTTAATTTTGTATAATGGACTCAGAGCAGTGCTTGGCATATATGAACGCTAAATAAATATGCCCTATTATAAATATAATCACTGGCCAGGCACAGTGGCTCATGCCTGTAATCCCAGCACTTTGGGAGGCCAAGGCGGGCAGATCACCTGAGGTCAGGAGTTCGAGACCAGTCTGACCAACATGGAGAAACTCCGTGTCTGCTAAAAATACAAAAATTAGCCGGGCATGGTAGCGGGTGCCTGTAATCCCAGCTACTTAAGAGGCTGAGGCAGGAGAATCGCTTGAACCTGGGAGGTAGAGGTTACAACGAGCTGAGATCATACCATTGCACTCCAGCCTAGGCAACAAGAGCAAAACTCCGTCTCAAAAAAATAAAAAATATAAATAAATAAATAAATAAATAAATAAATAAAATCACCACGACACCTCTCAACAGCCCTGTGAGGTTAGTATTATAAACTTGATTTTACAGATCAGAAACCGAGGCTCAGAGAGATGTCATTTGCCCAAGTTCCCCTAGCCAGGGAAGGACAGTCCCAGAGCTTGGCCCCAAGCTGAGCAAGTCCAAAGATGAGGACAGCCTCCTGGCTCCCCCGAGCTGAGGCATGGTGTGTACTGGGGTGGAGGTCGGTCCTCCGCACCCCCTCAGTCCCTCCTGCCTGACCCCCAGGGGTTCCACCCACAATCCAGCCCCTGCTGCCGCTACAGGAGGGGGCTCTGCATTCCTGGCTAAGCAGCCGGATTTGCTGTGCTCCAGGAACTATGAAAAGAATGCTTGCCATGAGCAGAGCCGTGGTTGCCTGTCAGGGAGCGTGGCCTGGAGTGCCCACGCAGAGCTTGGTGGCAGCCAGCACAGTGGGAAAGAAGGAGGCTAGCCAGAAAGGAGAACTTCCGGGTGGTGGGGGCTGTGGACACTGGACAGGTGTGGAGACCAAAGTGTTGGCCACCTGGGATCTTTCAGGAGAGAAGTGACCCCTCTACCCTGCAATCTAGGTTTCTCCTCACCATAAGCTGTAAGCAGAGGCAGGCTGGCACTGCTGACCCAGCTCATGGATGGGGTTACAGAGACTCAGAGGAAAACTCTCCTGAGGTCACACAGCAGCCAGTGGCAGAATTGAGACCAGAGGCCAGGACCCCCGGCTCAGACCCCGCTTCCTCCCAGAGGCTTCCCTTCCTCACAGGACCCACCAGGGACCACCAAAGGTTCCTAGATAACAGAAAATACCATCCCAGCCCTCACGGTTCTGGGCTCTCTCTGGGCCTGACCTTCTCATGCCTGCTATTCCTCCTTTCCCCCTCCACAAAAAAACCCCTGTGCTACGAAAATGCCCCACACACTGTAGACGTACGACAATTAAGATTCCATTCCTTTTGGGAGGCTCAGGCGGGCGGATCACTTGAGGTCAGGAGTTCAAGACCAGCCTGACCAACATGGCAAAACCCCGTCTCTACTAAAGATACAAAAATTAGCGGGCATGATGGTGCGCACTTGTAATCCCAGCTATTTGGGAGGCTGAGGCAGGAGAATTACTTGAACCCGGAAGACAGAGGTTGCAGTGAACCGCAATTGCACCACTGCACTCCAACCTGGGTGACAGAGAGAGACTCCATCTCAAAAAAATAAATAAATAAAGAGAGGCTGGGTGCAATGGCTCATGCCTGTAACCCCAGCACTTCGGGAGGCCGAGGCGGGCAGACCACAAGATCAGGAGTTCAAGACCAGCCTGACCAACATGGTGAAACCCCGTCTCTACTAAAAATGCAAAAACTAGCCAGGCTTGGTGGCACATGCCTGTAATCGCAGCTACTCAGGAGGCTGAGGCAAGAGAATCGCTTGAACCCGGGAGGCAGAGAGTACAATGAGCCGAGATGGCAAGATAATCGCTTGAACCTGGCAGGCAGAGTGCAGTGAGCCGAGATGGTGCCATTGCACTCCAGCCTGGGTGACAGAGCGAGACTCCATCTCAAAAAAAAGAAAAAGAAAAAGAAAAAAAGAAAGAAAAAAGAAAGAGAGAGAGGAAGGAAGGAAGGAAGAAAGAAAGGCCAGGCATGGTGGCTAACACCTATAATCCCAGCACTTTGGAAGGCCAAGGTGGGTGGATCACTTGAAGTCAGGAGTTCAAGACCAGCCTGGTCAACATGGTGAAACCTTGTCTCTACCAAAAATACAAAATTTAGCCGGGCCTGGTGGCACATACTTGTAATCCCAGTTATTTGGGAGGGTGAGGCAGGAGAATCGCTTGAATCCAGGAGGTGGAGATTGCAGTGAGCCAAGATCGCGCCACTGCACTCCAGCCCGGGCAACAGAGCGAGACTCCGTCAAAAAAAAAAAAGACCAGGCATGGCACAGTGGCTCACTCCTGTAATCCCAGCACTTTGGGAGGCCAAGGCGGGTGGATCATGAGGTCAGGAGTTTGAGACCAGCCTGGCCAATGTGGTGAAACCCCGTCTCTACTAAAAATACAAAAATTAGCCAGGCATGGTGGTGCTCACCTGTAGTCCCAGCTACTAGGGAGTCTGAGGCAGAAGAATGGCTAGAACCTGGGAGGTGGAGGTTGCAGTGAGCCGAGATCATGTCATTACACTCCAGCCTGCGTGACAGAGCGAGACTCTGTCAAAAAAAAAAAAAAAGTTGCTGTTCTACCTTCTTATTGGCTAGGCACAGCGACTCACCCCTGTAATCACAGCACTTTGGGAAGCCAAGGTGGGCGGATCACCTGAGGTCAAGTGTGCAAGACCAGCCTGGCCAACATGGTAAAACCCTGTCTCTACTAAAAATACAAAAAATTAGCCGGGCGTGGTGGTGGACGCCTGTAATCCCAGCTACTTGGGAGGCTGAGGCAGGAGAATCGTTTCAACCTGGGAGGTGGAGGTTGCAGTGAGCCAAGATTGCGCCACTGCACTCCAGCCTGTGCAACAAGAGCCAGACAAGAAAGAAAAGAAAGAAAAGAAAAGAAAAGAAAGAAAAAAAAGAAAAGAAAAGAGAAAAGAAAAGAGAGAAAGAGAGAGAGAAAAAAGAAAGAAAGAGAAAGAAAGAAAGAAAGAAAGAAAGAAAGAAAGAAAGAAAGAAAGAAAGAAAGAAAGAAAGAAAGAAAGAGAAAGAAAGAAAGAGGGAGGAAGGAAGGAAGGAGAAAGGACGGAAGGAAGGAGAAAGAAAGGAAGGAAGGAGCAAGAAAGGAAGGAAGGGAGGGAGGGAGGGAGGGAGGAAGGGAAAGAAAGGGAAAGGAAAGAAAAGAAAGGGAAGGGAGGGAAGGGAAGGAAGGGAAAGAAGGGAAGGAAGGGAAAGAAAGAAAAGAAAGAAATCACAGAACCTCAAGTGACAAGGTTCCCTCTGCTCCATGTCCTTTGAGGGAGGGCAGCCTTTGTGAGGAAGGGGACCTGGGCCTGGGATCCTGGCCTCTGTTTTGATTCTGCCGCTGGCTGCCATGTGACCTCAGGTGAGTTCCCCTCTGAGTCTCCATAACCCCATCCATGAGCTGGGCCAGCATTTGCCGCCTGGCTCTCCCTATGAGGCACTAACCCTCTGCCACCCCCACATGTGACCTCTTCCCCTTCAAGAGCCAGGAGGGCTGGGTGCAGTGGCTCATGCCTGTAATCCTAGCACTTTGGGAGGCCAAGGCAGGTGGATCATGAGGTCAGGAGATCCAGACCATGGTGAAACCCCATCTCTACTAAAAATACAAAAAATTAGCTGGGCGCAGTGGCGGGCACCTGTAGTCCCAGCTACTCAGGAGGCTGAGGCAGGAGAATGGCGTGAACCTGGGAGGCAGAGCTTGCAGTAAGCTGAGATCGCACCACTGCACTCCAGCCTGTGACAGAGCGAGACTCCATCTCAAAAAAAAAAAAAAAGAGCCAGGAATCCCAGCCCATCCAGGCTGCATGGGGACAGTCAGCCTCCAATTCAGAACTTTCCAAGAATCTGAATGGAAGCAGGGCCAGTCCTCCCCAGTCCACTTCTAGGATCCAACCAGAAAGGCGGAATGGACACTGATCAGACAATCTAGGTGCTACGCCCCCATCACACGTGTGACCTGGGACTACTCCTCACCTCTCTGCAGGCAAAACAACTCTGGAGACAAGTACAGCATTCCCATTTTAGAGATGTCAAACTGAGGCTCAGAGATGGGAAGTCCTAGGTCTGTCTGACTCCTAGTGCGAGCTCCTCTCCACACAACACATGCTGCCTCACTCAAGATCTGCTGTCCACACTCCACCCACTCTGGAAATGCCCTCAGAACAAAGTGGGCCTGGAATTCTCTTTCTGGGAGCCAGACTTCCATGACTGGTACTTGGGCACATGTGTGTCCACATATGGCCTCACAAACCCACCCAGGCTTCAGGGCTACACTCAGTCCCCAGCTCCCAGTCATCTCAACTTATCAGACCTCAGGGCCAAACCCACATCTCCCGTGCACCTGCCTTCTCTGGGGACAGGCCACAGCCATCTAGTGCAAGGCTCCTGGCCCCACTGCCAACCGGCTTACTCCTTTCCATCTACTTCTTCCTCTCATCCCCATGGCAACCGCCCACTTCATCCCCTGTCACCTTTCTCCTTAAACTCTGCCCAGCCTCCTCCATGATCTCCCTTGCCTTGAAGATCCCCCCTTCATCCTTGTTCCCCAGAGCAGCCAGAGTGATCTCCAGACTGTATCATTTGCAGCTCACACCCTTTCTCTGGACAGGGCCCTTAGAAATCTGACCTCAAAGTCATGAGTCCCTCCTGCTCCCCAGTGTGATCCAACAGTGCCCATTACTCACTGTCCCTGAGAGAACCTTGAAGCCTCCCCCTTCACACCTCTGCACGAACTGTGCCCTCAGCCGGGAATGCCCTCCCATTCACCCTTTCCATCCCCTGCACCTGTCAAAATTATCATCCTTGAAAGCCCTGGCCAGATCATCTCTTAGGTGCCACCTTCCCTGATCTGCACTTCAGCTTGCATGGTGCCCCTCCTCGGTACCTAGTAGCGCACCGTGGAACCACAGCCACACCCCATAGGAGAGGCCGCTGTGTCTCTCTCGTTCCTTCGTCCCGACACTAAGTTCCTCCTGCCACGGATGGGACCAGCTCATCTGAGGCCCCACTTCCCTATAAGAGGCGTCCCATCCCTGCCACTGAGAGCTCTGGAGCGGGCTGGGGGGCCAGCAGGGCAAGGAAGCTGGGACTGTGCATCCTTTGTTCCAGCTCAGGCAGGAGCAGAGAAGGTAGTGGAGTACAGGGGCTCAGGCTGACAGCCCTGCTTAGTATCTTTCTCCTCCTTCTTGCTAACAGACACATTCACTTCCATATTTTCTTTCCCCTTCCTCTGAGCCAAAGAGCGGAAATTCTCATTTTCACTGCGGTAGACAAGTGAAACCAGAGAAAGAGACCCTGGTGAGCGTGTCTGGGTGTGAGCGTATGTGTGTGTGTGCCGTCCTGTCTGAGTATGTCTGGCTGGGGCACGTGGGGCCTGCCATGTGTCTGTAGGAGTTTGGGTGTGTGTGCACGCGTCTGCCTGTGTCTTGTGGTGGTGTATGTTTCAGTGGAGGAGTGTGTCCGCATGAATCTAATGAATGTTTGGGTCGGTGTGTGACATGCGTGGCTCTCAGAAGGGTGCAAGGCTGTGTGTGGCTAGGTGAATGTGTCTGTGGTTTCTCCTCACTATCCTCTGGGGTCATTGTGTGTCCAAGCGTTTGTAGGTGTTCACCAGTCCAGCGGGAAGCCAGTGAGGGCGCCTATGCCCTGACCGAGACCACCAACCACGGTGTCTCTCCAGAGATCAACAATTCCTGCCCTGAGGCCCCATCAGCTTGGGGCAGTAAAAGGATCAGTCGATCTTAGCTCAGTCCCCAGAGAGGGACCTCAGGCTGCCTGACCCTCCAGCCATCCAGCTGCACGGCCCCCAGACCTTTCAAATGCCCAGTACAGCTGCTGGGAGGTTGTCCTTGCTAAAGGGACTCTGCTAAGAGGAGTGGATGGGTCCCTGCTGCCAGCCTGAGCAAAAGGTGCTGAAAGCAGACAGGAGGGATGACTTCTGGTTGCCCGGGCACCCCTAAGAGGTCAGCCGCATGTCTGTGTCAGGAACCCAGCATGGCCTCACACAGGCACACACACGTGTGCGCACACATACAACCAGCAAAGTTTTCCCCATGGCAATGGCGTTCCTGGGCCCCTCTGGCCGAATAGCATTTCTCTACCTGGAGGATTTCTGGGGCTAGGGTGGCTCCAGACCCAGGGCAGAGACACCGGGAGGTTGTTCTGGGGCCCTGGGACCCCAGTTCCTCTTGGCCAGGCAGTGGCTCTCACCCACTGCAAGTCTCGGTCTGGAGCTAGGGGGATGCTGAGCCCCTGACAGGGACATTCCTGGGAACCTGTCTCCAGTTTGGGGCGAGGGGACTGACAGGGCACCTAGAATAGGAGGAACTTGGGGGCTAAGGCGGAAAACCTTATAACTGGGAGGTCTCCAGCAAATCAGCAATGGCAGAGAGATGGGGGCAGGAGTGAGAGCGGGGAGGATGCTAAGGCCCCTCACTCCCTCCTCTCTCCTCCATCACCCTGCGAAGGCAGACTTGTTATCCCCACTTTAGAGGTAGGACGGGAGACCGGGAGGTGGTGACGCGCCCAGAGCCACCTCGTCGGGGAGGGGAGGTTCCTCAAGGCACTGTCTGATGCTGGAGCCCTCACTGCTGGGAGAGGAAGGGAGGAGGGGGCTTTCCTGGGATCCTGCCTGGGAGGGAACGGAGCGCAGGGAACGGGATGGCCTCCCCCATCCTAAGGCAACCCCCTGGCCCAAGTCCCCCACCGCGTCCCCATCCCAGAGTCCGAGGCGCCGGCCCTGCCGTCCCGCATGGTGCTGGGGGAAGCCCAGCCCAGGTCCTGCCCTCGGATTCCCCCAACCCGAGCCCCAGTGCCCGCCTCCCCGCCTTTACCTGCGGGCGCGGCCGCCGGGCGCCGCTCCCGGCCCTCGAGGGCGGCCCGGGCGGCGCGGGCTCCGCACAGGGGCGTCCGCGGCTGGGCGGGCGGCGTCGGGGTCCGGGGTCCGCGCCGGCGGGGTTCCGCGTCGCTCTGCCGGCCGCCCCTCGCGGCTGCCGGAGTGGGCGGGTAGCGGGAGGGACGCGTCGGGGCGGGGCCTCCGCCCTCTTCTTTCCACAGCCACGGCCAAGGCCCGCGCCCCTCCCGGCCCAGCGCGGCCTCGGACGGCTGCCTCCCTCCCCGACACCCACGCAGAGCCCCCGCCACACACGCGCTCCTGGACGGCCCGCCCCCACCCCTCCCGTCCACCTGACCCGCGGCTCGTTCACCAGGGAGTCCGCGCAGCCCCTGCCCTCGAGAGGCCATCCGCCTGGCTGGACGGACGCGGCTGCTGAGAAGGACGGCCAGGCGCGGTCCTGCAGGGAAGGGGCAGCTCGGGCTGGCGGCCCCCCACTAAGGAGTCCCCAGAAGGCTGCCTGCAGACGTGACCTCGGTAGGCTGAGCCCGGAGGACTCACAGGGGCCAGTCGTGGTCCGCACATTCAGGCTTTAGGGCATTGAACCGGGGTCACAGAGGCAGGCGGAGCAGGCTGAGGCTGGCCAGACCTAGTCCCCGGGAAAGGGGGAGTCACGGAAGGCTCTGGAGCGGGGCAGTCATGTGGTCAGATTTGTGTTTTGGAAAGAGCCGCCCAAAGCTGTGTGGAGGAAGATAGAGGCAGGACACCGAGGAGGCTGCGGGAATACCCTGGCATGGTCCCATGAGGTGGACAGTGAGGGGGAAGGGAAGGGAGGTCCCAGTGTGAGGGGAGTGAGCAGGTGAATTAGGCAGAGTTTGGGCGAGGGGCCTAGGAAGAGTCAGTGTCAAGGACAGTGCGCAGGCTTTGGGCTAGGCCTGGGGGCGGTGGGGTCTAGCAGAAGGAGGAGGGCGGATGCAATGAGTTGGATGAGCCTGTGGGACTTCCACGGATCCGGAAGGGAGGTGAGAGTTCTGGGAGAGCGAGGAGGAGTCCACAGTTTGCAGATGGCGACTGATGCCATAGAGTAAGGAGCGGGCCCAGGGAGGCGGGCAGGGCACGGCCAGGACACTCATCAGCATTCACGGGGCTGCAGAGGAAGAGGGGTTGGCAAAGGAGACTGAGAAGGTGGCAGGGACCGGGAGAGCAGTGGCCCAGCAGGCAAAGGCAGAGTGCTTCTAGAAGTCCAGGGAGGCTCGCAGGATGGGCTGTCACAGAAGGACATCCTTAGGGACAGCAATTAAGGGTTGGAGGTTGAGGTGGGGGTAGGGGCAGTAGCCAAGCAGCAGGGGAGGAAGGGGGAGGCAGCAAGGGCAGGGGGAAGGGGAGATGAGGTCAGGAGAGGACTCTGGGGTGTGGGTGTGTGTGTGCGTGTTTGTGTGCGTGTATGCATGTAGGTTGGTGTGGGCGTGGGTGTGTGCGCATGTAGGTAGGTGTGTACGTGTGTATGTGTGTGTGCGTGCCTGTGTGTGTGTGTGCACACGTGCATGTAGGTGGGTGTGGGCATAAGTGGAGGTATGTGTGCTTGGGGGTGTGTGTGTGCGCGTGCCTGTGTGTGTGTGTGCACACGTGCATGTAGGTGGTTGTGGGCATATGTGGAGGTATGTATGCTTGGGTGTGTGTGTGTGTGCGTGTGTGTGCATGGGTGTGGGGGAGTTTGCATGTGTGTGGGTGTGTGGAGGTGTGGGGGGTGTATTCCTGTGTGTGCATGTGGGGAGGTATGTGTGCATGGGGGGGTGTGGGGGGGTGGCTGTGTGTGGGGGTGGGAGTGTGGGTGGCTATATGTGGGTGTGTGGATGTGGCTATGTGGCTTTGTGTGGGTGTGTGTGGCTGTGGGGGGGTGTGTGTGGCTATGTGGGTGTATGTACATGTGACTTTGTGTGTGTGACTGTGGGGTGGGGGGTGTGTGGCTGTGTGAGTGGGAGTGTGTGTATGTGTGTGGCTGTGTGTGACTGTGTGTGGGTGTGTGGGTGTGGCTGTGGGTGTGGATGTGCATGTGGCTGTGTGTGGGAGGTGGGAGTGTGTGTGTGGCTTGGTGTGGGTGTGTGTGGTTACGTGGGTGTGGGTGGGTGTGTGTCTGTGTAGGGGGATGTGGGTGGCTGTGTGTGTGGGTGTGTGAGTGTGGCTGTGTGTGTGTGTGTGTTTTCTAAGCAGGAAAGAGCAGAGCCTTCACCAGGTCCAGGAAAGGAGCAGGGAGGGCCCCCAGGCTGTCCCGGGTCAGGGCCCACCCCCCTCAACCTTCCCCCTCCTGCTGCCTGCCCTCTGAGGGCCTCCCACTTTTCTGTCCCCCTGCCAAGGTACACACCAGCCCCGCCTCTCCACAACGGGGCCTCTCACCCTCACCTACCGTCAGAGCCTGGCCTACTCCATCCCACCTGTCAGAATTGGGGGTAATTGTCAGGGGTCTTTGGGTGTGGCCTCCAGGCCTGAACTACAGGGGACCCAGACTAGGGCGCTGCCCAGAGAAGGGAGGGGTCCTGGCTGGCAGGGTGCCAAGGAGGACACCGACTGAGGGGGGATTACTGAAGCCTGACCCCGAAGCTGGTGTGGAAACTGGACCCTGCATGGGGATCTGATGGGGGTTGAGTGTGCTTGGGGATAGACTTGGGAAGGGGTGGGAGCTAGGCAGCAGGGACTAAAGGTTGACAGCAAAGACCCTGGAGTTAGACTGCCTGGGTTCAAATCCAAGTGCCACCACCCACCAGCCACATGCCACTGGGCAAACAACCCCTGGTGCCTCAGTTTCTCCATCTGGGAAGCTCTCATAGGCATGTTGTGAAGATGACAGTCAATCCATGCAGAGCACTTTACTCTGAGTGTGAGCTGTTCAGAGAGAAGGGAGGGAGGGCTGCATGAAGTGGGGCCTGGTGACACAAGTGGGCAAGGGAGAGACACGCTGTGTGGGGAAGGGGCTCCCACGGGCTTCACACCCACACTCGGACACAAATTCAGCTGGTCTCCCACTCAGATCCCACCCCTGGGTCTCCTGACTCACTCCTTATACTTTTCCTGGGGTCCTCAGGCCTGATTCTATGAGGTACACACCTGTCCCAGTCCCCTCCCTTTCCCCCCAACCCCTGCCCCACCTGCCCCTGCCCAGTGCCTTGCAGGGAGGGAGGGCTGCAGCTCCTTCTCCTTTCAACCAGCCCTGGACGCCAAGTCTGGGCCCTGTCTCGTGGCCAGATCCTGTGGCCCTGGTGTTCACTGGCCATCAGGGAACTCCCCAACCCCGAGAGGTGCCTCAGCTCCCCATCCCCCAGTAGAGGCTGACAGCTGTGCCATGACCTTGTGGCCGCTGTCTGCTTATCCACCAGCTATTTGCTCAGAGGTCGTGGACTCTCACACCAAGGCTCATCTCTTGACTAGACAAGGCCAAACTCCCAGCCAGACTCCTCACCCGTCTCTACCAGGGGCTTCCACCTTGGCCTGTCTCTGGTGGTGTCTGGATATCAGTGGGTCAGCTCTGCCTGTGATCACCTGCTGTGTGGCCTTGGGCAAGTTGCTACCCCTCTCTGGGCTTCAGTTCCCTCAGCCACAACAATCAGAAGCTGGCCAGCAAGGCTTCAAGGACTGCTCTAGGCCTGGGCAGGGGTATCAAATGGGGTGGGTGGTTAAAGTGAACCAGACGCAACATGTAACTTGCTTAGCACGGCCCCTGGCAGAGTCAGCTCTGGCACCAGCCTGGTGGTTCAGACAGTGGGCTGAGGAGTCCAGCAGACCTGGGTTTGGATCCCAGTGCTGCCTGTCTATAGCTGTGGGCAAGTGACCTCATTTCTCTAAAACCTCAAATTCCTCCTTTATCTCAAGCCTGTAATCCCAGCACTTTGGGAGGCCGAGACGGGCGGATCACGAGGTCAGGAGATCGAGACCATCCTGGCTAACACGGTGAAACCCCGTCTCTACTACAAAATACAAAAAAACTAGCCGGGCGAGGTGGCGGGCGCCTGTAGTCCCAGCTACTCGGGAGGCTGAGGAAGGAGAATGGCATAAACCTGGGAGACAGAGCTTGCAGTGAGCTGAGATCCGGCCACTGTACTCCAGCCTGGGTGACAGAGCAAGACTCCGTCTCAAAAAAAAAAAAAAAAAAAAAAAAAAAAAAAAAAATTCCTCCTTTATGAAAGGGGGATAACAGCCCCTGATGACGAACAGCAAACACTCAGGGCTCTTGCCCCATGCCAGGCACTGTTCTGAGCGCTTTATGTGGATTAACTCATTTAATCCTTACAACAACTCTTTGAGGTTGGTCTCTTTATTGTCCCCACTTTGTAGATGGGAAAACTGAGGCACAGAGGGCTTAACTCACTCATGGCCACACAGCTGGGAAGAGAGAGCTGGGATGTGGCTCCAGGCAAGCTGGCTCATCATCTTCCACTTTACCATTGTGCTATCCCGTCTCTTGGAAGAGATAGTGAGCTCCGCCTGTAATCCTAGCACTTTGGGAGGCCTAGGCAGGCAGATCACAAGGTCAAGAGATCAAGACTATCCTGGCCAATATAGTGAAACCCCATCTCTACTAAAAATACAAAAATTAGCCGGTAGTGGTGGCAGGTGCCTGTAGTCCCAGCTACTCAGGAGGCTGAGACAGGAGAATTGCTTGAACCTGGGAGGCAGAGGCTGCAGTGAGCTGAGATCGTGCCACTGCACTCCAGACGGGCAACAGAGCAAGACTCCATCTAAAAAAAAAAGAGAGAGAGATAATGAGCTCTCTCCACCAGGTGAGGATACAAGAAGACACACATCTATAAACCATGAAGGGGCTTTCATCAAAAACCTGACCATGTTGGCACACCGATCTCAGACTTTCAGGCTCCAGAATGATGAGAAATAAATGTTTAAACCAAAAGAGAGAGAGAGAGAATAATAAAGGGCTTAATACAAGCCTGGCACATAGTAATGGGTCAATAATAGTTGGGCGTTTAATAATAATAAATGCAGTCACAGAACTTTGGGAGGCTGGAGTGGGAGGATCACTGGAGCCCAGGAATTTGAGACTGCCCTGGGCAACATAATGAGACCCTGTCTCTCAATAAATAAATTAGCTGGGCTGGCCAGACGCCGTGGCTTACGCCTGTAATCCCAGCACTTTGGGAGGCCAAGGCGGGCAGATCACCTGAGGTTAGGAGTTTGAGACCAGCCTGACCAATACGGAGAAACCTCGTCTCTACTAAAATACAAAATTAGCCAGGCGTGGTGGCACATGCCTGTAATCCCAGCTACTCAGGAGGCTGAGGCAGGAGAATCACTTGAACCTCGGAGGCAGAGGTTGAGGTGAGCAGAGATTGTGCCACTGCACTCCAGCCTGGGCAGCAAGAGTGAAATTGTGTCTCAAATAAATAAATAAATAAGCAAGCGGGATGTGGTGGTACACATCTGGAATCCCAGCTACTCAGGAGGCTGAGGTGGGAGAATTGCTTAAGCCCAGGAATTTGAGGCTACAGTGACCTTTGATCATGTCACTGAACTCCAGACAGGGTAATAAAGTGAGACCCTGTCTCTAATAATAATAATAATAATAATGATAATAATAATGTTAGTAATCCAGCCAGGTGCGGTAGCTCACACCTGTAATCCCAGTGCTTTGGGAAGCCAAGGTGGGTAGATTGCTTGAGGTAAGAAGTGTGAGATCAGCCTGGCCAACATGGTGAAACCCTGTCTCTACTAAAAATACAGAAATTAGCTGGGCGTGGTTGTGGGCGCCTGTAATCCCAGCTACTCGGGAGGCTGAGGCAGGAAAATCGCTTGAACCGGGGAGGCAGAGGTTGCAGTGACCTGAGTTAGCGCCATTGCACTCCAGCCTTGGCGACACAGCGAAACTTCGTCTCCAATAATAATAATAATAATAATAATAATAATAATAATAATAATGTTAGTTATCCTGATTACTATTACCTTATTTTCTTTTTCCTTCTAAATTTCTATTGATCTGCCAATAAGAAAACCCTCTGAGCCCCAACCGCCCCAGGTTGGAGCCTGGGAGGTCCTGGATGGGACCCTCCTTTGGCCCTCCTTTCTGTCTGTCTGGCAACCTGAAGGGAAGGGTGTGTGCACAGATGTGTGGCCCAGGATGTGCAGATAGTCTGGGGAGGAGGTGCAATACTCTGAATTCCTATTCCACCAAGGCCGGCCCTTCACTCCCCACATCTGCTGGAAGGCTGAACTCCTGCTTCTAAGATTCCTGGGAAGTCCTTCCCTCTGTCTAGCTCTCCTTCCTTCTTTTGAGTTGCCAACAGCCTCTCCTCCCAGGCAGGGTTGATGGAGACCCCTCCTGCAGCCCCCACCATTCTCCCTACTTCCACCCCAGGGGATCTCTTGGCCTCATCCTCAAAAATCCCAGCAATGCAGTGGAAATTAAAGTTACCTTAAATATTCTAATCTTATAACAATTTTGCTTCAATCAACATCTAAATGTGACCACATGTGTCTAGACCACCCAGCGGCCTGGTTGGTGTGGGGGAACAGAAGACAGAGAGCTGCTCTCAGACATGGGCCTGGCTCTGGGGGGCTTCCTGGGGAGAGGTCTGCTGGTCTTTGGGTCCTTCCCTCGGCTTTCTCCAGGCCTGCCCACACTGAGCTATCCTTCCCCTCTTCGCCTTCCCTCAGATAGCCCAGGGAGCCCCAGGCCTTATACTCTCTCCCTAACAACTTGGCTGGGGAAGGCCGGGGGGCAGAGGGGCTCCATAGGCAAGCGGAGGTCAGAGGTGGTTTCATGGGAGTCACACAGGGCTCCTCACTCCCGAGGGCCTGACTTAACGCTCTCCTGGGTTGTCTTGGAGTTCATAATAATTTCTGAACTAAGGGCTTCATGTTCATTTTGTGCTGAGCCCCATAAAGTATATCCTGGTGGAGGGCTCCCCTGCACTCACACCTCTCTCTCTCTGTGATCTCCCCACTCTATACTCACAGTCCATACCCAGTCAAGGCTGGTTTCAGTGGCTCACATCTGTAATCCCAGCACTTGGGGAAGCGAAGGTGGAAGGATTGCTTGAGTCCAGGAGTTTGAGACCAGCCTGGGCAACAAAGTGAGACTCTGTCTCTACAAAACATTAGTCTCAGCTAGGGGGCAGGAGGACCACTTGAGCCTGGAAGAGTGAGGCTGCAGTGAGCTGGGATCACACCACTGCCCTCCAGCCTGGGTGACAGAGCAAGACTCTGTCTCTAAAAAAATAATAAAATAAAAATTAAAAACATGTATTTATTTATTTTTGAGACGGAGTTTCACTCTTGTCACCCAGGCCAGAGTGCAATGGCACGATCTCAGCTCACTGCAACCTCTGCCTCCCAGGTTCAAGCGATTCTCCTGCCTCAGCCTCCCGAGTAACTGGGATTACAGGTGCATCCATGATTACAGGTTGCACCATCCCAGGTGCAACCATGCCCAGCAAATTTTTGTATTTTTAGTAGAGACAGGGTTACGCCATGTTGGCCCAGATGGTCTCAAACTCCTGACCTCAGGTGATCCACCCGCCTTGCCCTCCCACAGTGCTGGGATTACAGGCATGAGCCACCGCACCCAGCCAATAAACATTTATTGAGCATCTACTTTGTGCTGACAAGCTGTGCTAGATGCTTGGGGCTACAGTGAGGAACAACATAGACATGCCCTGATTTCACAAACTTACCCTCCTTACACATTCAGACATTCATATATCCATCCATGCAGTGGTTTTGCAAGATGTTCCCCAATAACAATCAAGCTCTTCATAACTGCCAGTAAGGGAATACTCAGCATAGGCCATGACATTTATATATATCATCTTGTGTCATCCTTAAAACAGCCAGCAAGGGAGGCATTATAAGTCCCATTTTCCAGATGAAAAAAACTGAGGCTCAAAGGTCAAATCATTTGTCCAGTGTCACATGGCTAATAACTAGCAGAGCCAGGACTTCCCCTATTTCCTCATTTTTAATCTCTCTCCCTGACCCCACATTGCATTCAGCTGCTTCCCCATGGGCAGAAGGTCCCGGCAGGTTGGGCTAAAGTCTAGGTCAGCTCCACGTCCCCAGCCCCTAACACAGAGCTACATTTTTGTTAAATGAAAGAATTCAGGCGGGCTGAGGTGGCTCACGCCTGTAATCCCAGCACTTTGGGAGGCTGAGGAGGGTGGATCACGAGGTCAGGAGTTCAAGACCAGCCTGGACAAGATGGTGAAACCCTGTCTCTACTGAAAATACAAAAATTAGCCGGGCATGGTGGCAGGCACCTGTACAGCTACTTGGGGGGCCTGAGGCAGAGAATTGCTTGAACCCAGGAGGCGGAGGTTGCAGTGAGCTGAGATCACACCACTGCACTCCAGCCTGAGTAACAGAGTAAGACTCTGTCTTAAAAATAAAAAAGAAAAAGGAAAAGAAAGAAAAGAAAAGAAAAGGAAGAATTTGACCAGGCATGGTGGCTCAAGCCTGTAATCCCAGCACTTTGGGAGGCCAAGGCGGGCGGATCACTTGAGGTCAGGAGTTCAAGACTAGCCTGGTCAACATGGTGAAACCCCATCTCTAAAAAAAAATACAAAAATTGAGGTGGGGCACAGTGGCTCATGCCTATAATCCCAGCACTTTAGGAGGCGTAGGCAAGCGAATCACGAGGTCAGGAGTTCGAGACCTGGCCTGGCCAATATGGTGAAACCCCAATCTACACTAAAAATACAAAAATTAGCCAGGCATGGTGGCACACGCCTGTAGTCTCAGCTACTCAGGAGGCTGACACAAAAGAATCGCTTGAACCCGGGAGGCGGAGTTTGCAGTGAGCCGAGATCATGCCACAGCACTCCAACCTGGGCAACAGAGCAAGACTCTGTTTCGAAAAACAAAAAACAAAAAAAATTAGCTTGGTGTGGTGGCATACACCTGTAGTCCCACCTACTCAGGAAGCTGAGGTAGGAGAATTGCTTGGACCTGGGAGGCAGAGGTTGCAGTGAGTTGAGATTGTGGCACTGCAGCACTTCAGCAGCATGGGTGACAGAGCCAGACTCTGTCTCAAAAAAAAAAAAAAAAGGAATTCACACCAGACACAGTGCCCAAGGAACACCAGGAAACAGACACTGAAACCCAAAAACGTAAATACATAACATGTAATGTACTGGATAAGAGCTTTGTGTTCAAGTCCTGACTATCTGGGTTCAAGTGCTGAATCCACCGTATACTAGCTGTGCTCCTCAGTCTCCTCATCTGCAGATAGTGGTAGGGCTGTGGTGAATGCTAAATGAGAAATACATGTGAAGTACTGGCCTATCACCTGACTAGCGCTGGCACATGGCCACTCTGCAATAAAGATTAGCTATTGCTATGACTAACATTCATCCACACTCACTGGCAAATGTCCTCCCGCCCATGCGCACCACCCTCCCAATCCCTCCTCTAGCCTAGCTCAGTCATAGATGCCCTCATGGTTGACAGTCCGGGCTCCCAGAGCCAAGAGGAAAGAGCAGCTGCTTCTCTGCATCCCCTGGGCTGTACCTGGGCCAGCCCATGTGAGCTCCTCACCAGCTCTGGGTTCCATCAGAGATGGCTTCCTGGAGGAGGCCTGGACCCAACGTGGGTGAGGGAGCCAGGGTGAAGCAGGAGAGTGCTACTCTGTGTCCTGGCTCCCTCCATTGTTCTTCACAACACCCTCTCCCCCAGCCTCTGCTGCAACGGCCTCCCTCCACCCCCTTCCCCCTTCCCACAGTAGAAATTTTCCTCTCTCCTCCTGCCAGAGTGTAAATTGCCCCCAGGAATGCACTGAGTCCCACTGCTCCCCTGGCAGTGGCCGGCGGCTGTCCTGGGGTCAGGCCTGGCCCTACATCAAAGGCTGGGGATCAGTAACAGCAGCTCCTTGCCTGCCACCACCCTCCCCTCCTCTCTCCTACCCTCCCACCGGCCCTTTGGCTTCCAAAACACAGCACATGGTAGCACTTAAGCTCTGGGAGGACATTTTTCCTGCACCCCCACCCCCTACTAGCCACAATGAACTACTTGTTAGGAGACTATTTTAATTTTACTGAATGCAATTTCTGCTCCTGAGGCTTCTGTTGCCACCCGCTTCTTGGCCTTGGATGCCCAGTACAAATGTAGGGGAGGCCAACCCTCCAGGAGAAGATGAAACCTGAATGTGGAAATTTCACTGGTGTTGGAGGTCTGGGGCAGGAATGGGACAGTGTTACATCAGGGGAATGGGGCTGGTGCTCTGGCCTCCACTCAGGAAGTAAGGGGGGTTGATTAGGGGAGGGCTCAGAGCTAGCTTGTACAACTCAGGAGGCCAGCATGAGAGTTTGAAGTATGTATGTGACCAGACATCCTTGGCCAATGCTCTCTTCCAATGTCCTGGCTCCAGTAGGCAGGCGCTTAGCCTGGCAGCTATATGTGAGCTTTGCTTTCAGGTCCTGTAGGGCTGATTGGAGTGGGAGCACTTCCAGTCTCCGGTCAGCCTCTAAGATTTGCTCCATCAGGTGCATCTTCTAGCAAATTCTGAAAACCAGGGGTCCAATGGTCACTTTCTGGGACAGTACAGTGGTGGTTTGGAGACCCCTGGTGGCCAAAGGCTGAAGACTGAGACTTTTCCTTAGAGCTCCACCCAGCCAGCCCCAGGCCCGAAGGCCACCAGCATCAACCACCCAGCTCCAGAACTCCCCAAAAATCCTCGTCAGTCAGCCTCTCCCATATAGCCAGGCTCACCTGCCCCATCTTGCTGGGAGGGAATGGCCTAGCCTAGGGGGCTGTCTCAGCCTCATAGTCATAGTAAGAGAGGGATGTGTAATCTACAACCAATCAACGACATGGGTGGGGACCAGGAAGTTAGTTTGCTGGGGATTGCATGCTCCAAATACTTCTGCAGTCTCCAGCTCTTTCCTTCCCTCAGCCCCAGTCGTGGGGCTGTAACTGGGAAAAGTCACTAAGGGAGCTTTGTTTCCACAGCTCCCTAATCCTGTAATGTTGCCCAAGTTTAACGTTGGGAAAGGAAATATCTAAAACCTCACAGCATACAAACCGCTGCTCAAAAGTAGGCTGTGGTACCCAGAGGAGAGGAAGGGCGAGGGTCCCCCTGGAGAAGGGAAAGGGCGGTGCGGCTGACTTTTTTTTGGCAGGGTCTAGACACTACATAAAGCTTTCCACATCTGGGCCCCAACATTCGTTCCCTTAATCTCTTTCATTCATTCAGACTCCATTGTGACTGGACTGAGACCCACACCGAGTGCTGACACAGTTGACCAAAATTTAGTCACTGCCCTGGGACCCCAAATTATAATATGGAGGGGGACATAAAGAGGCTCAGAGGATGTCCCTATATTTGGGGACATGAAACTGACCATCCCTCCTTGGTGGCCTAATCCAGCTAGAGCAGGTAAGTCCTGTGCAAACTGCCCTTCTCAGTGGTTCTGAAAACCCTGGTCCTTCCCTTGCACAACCAAACCACATCTCAAGCACAATGCATCAAAAACTGGCTCCCCCCATCTCAGGCCTGCACACAGACTTCAGGCAAGGCCTGGGACCCCATTTCCCTCCAACAACCTGAGTGTCTAAACCTCAGGGCCTTAGGCTATCCCTAAGCAGTGCTACCAAATACAGCCTGACACAATCTCTTGCTTCCTCCCTTTAAAAGCTATCTCAAGCTCTCTAAGCCTGGGAGAGGGAGCTGTGGGCCTGTTCCCTTTTCCCCCACAGTGCTAACCTGGCAGTAAAAGAGAATCTTCATTAAGAGCATGAGTTTTGCCCTTTGGCCCAGCTTTGAACCCTAGCTTTTCCACTTACTCACTGTATGACCTGGGCAACTTGTGGCCTCCACTCTAAAAATGGAATTCTTGTGAGCTGGTTAATGCATGCAAACTGTTCAGTAGTGTATTTCAAGTGGTAAGCACTCAATAAATGGCACCCCAACAACAGGGTCTACATGGCCTTTCTAGCCAAACCTTCCAACTTGGTGGCCAAGTGCCCTGGACAGTTCATTTTAGGTGCGTCTGGAATAATGGTCTGCTTCTAGATTTTGCTGCACACACTAGAGCCAAAAGCGACTCTGAAGGGGCTTCAGTTGCTTATACTGGCTCCCAGGTTTCCCAGACTCTCTCATCTCTGGAGAGAAGCCACTGCTAAACCAAGTCAAACACAGACAGGGCCCATGAACCTACCTGGTCTCCTCACACCATTGTAACAAAACACCTGGGGATGAGCAGAAAGAAAACAGGACATGATTGGGATTTCACTCAAGAATGTGTCTTTATTGAAGAATTTGTAAGAAAAAAGGATGTGCCCTCTGTAAAAAGAGGAGATGTTGCCTCCGAACAGCAGGGAGGAATGAGAGCTGGGTGGCTTCCCAGAAGTCAGTGTTTCCGGCATGACTGGCTCCTTTCCTGCAAGCACTACAGTGTGTCACACTACAGCTAGCAGCTCCTCCCCACTCCCTCCCAGCCCTTCCTCCCTCCACCCCACAACCCTACAGCCATTTGAGGCAAATGGCTTTTTAAAGGCCCAGGGATAGATGTGCCAGGCTTGCCTCTTAATGGGGTCAAAGTGGGTTTTGCTTTGGAAAAATTCAAACAGGAATGCAAAAGGTTTGAGCTCTTTCTAGTCCAACAAAGGGTGATTACATCTGGCCCCTCTCAAGGGAAAGGGAGCAGAGACTGTCACTCCTGAATGTGCACACATGGGGTAAATGGACTGTACCACAGTCTGCTCTTTATTTGAATGGAGAATGGAAACAGGTTATAAGAATATATAACATCCATGTTCAAGAGTCACTGAGTTCTGGAGGGCAGAGGGAGCACAGAGGCCTGCTGACTCCAACAGTGCTTCTGCTGGCTATCCTCGAGTCCTAGGGATGGTTACTCCTCTCCAGCTGGAAGATTGTCCTCAATCCGCCTGATGAATCTCATCCGGATTTCTGTCACACCGTCTCCTTTCAGGGTGTCCTGGACAAACTTTGCCTCCACAGCCATCTGGACCTGGGGGATAGGGGGAAAATGAAGGGGTAACTGCCTGGCCACAGCCTCTAGGGAACCAGTGGGGATGGGGCATAACTGACTCATCCACGGCAGCCAAAAAAGCGGGGCTGGTTTCCCACAAGGACAGGATTGACAGCGCCAATGTTCTGTTGCATAAGACAATGGCTCCAACCCTTAAGGAGAAACTTAGCAAAGAATACCCAAGAAAGAGACTGTCACCAAATAAGCCTATCTGAGAATGGATGTTCCTGGGCTTTGGGGACTGACAGCACCACCTTCCAGCCTGGTATGGAGGAGCATCACCATGTAGAGATGTCCAACTTGGATCCTACCTCAGCAGACTCACCATCTTAGACAGTAAAGTGCTGGGGTGAGCCAAAGCCCTGAATTTTCTCTCTTTCATTCATTCACTTATCAAGTCTCTATTGCATTTCAGGTGTCCCAGAAGATAAAGAGCTGCACTCACCATCTCCAAAGCTCCCCGCAATACCCCACACAAGAGATTGGAATAAATAAGGGATGAGTGGTTATCAGGAAGTTCCACAAAGTCCACCAAGGGGTTATTTTCCAAAATGAGGGAGAATTCATCACCAGCTGGGCTCCAATTAGTAATGCTTGGAGTGATGCCCAAGTACATCTTGAACGCCACCTGTCAGGGGACACAAAACAGCGCTTTAGGGAAGAGCAGCAGGAACTGTACCACTGGGAAGGTGACAGAACTGGCAAAGGGGAAGTAAGTGGCTCAGGAACAAACCTGTGGCCGCCGCAAGATGACGCTTTGGACACTCAGGGCAACAAAGGAGAAGCATCTGTACGTGATGCTGCACCCCTCTCCTTCACGGCATCATACAATTTTGGCTGTCGCTTTGTTTTGTTTTCCCAAAAATACTTTTCTTTCTTAGGCATCATACAAGTAAGCAACAACTCACTCACTGTCTGCCTGTACTTCTCAGTGGAAGGGAGCACTAGTCTTCCTCTGCCTGAGTGCAGAGGCCCCTAACCCACTTCCCTGTCCTCTGTCTGTGCTACCTGAATGTACCTTCTTAAAAGTGAAAACACATTACTGGGCAGAGAAAAAGTCCTACCCTATCCGCCCTCCTAATTCCAAACTCTCACAAAGCTCTCTCCACTGTCAATCCTCTTTAGGATTTGGGTATGGCCAGCAAGCTTACAACAGAAAGACCAACTTCAGGTAACTGACACCACAAAGTTATGGGTGCTATGTCATTTATTAATACTGTAATAGACAGCACTAACACTAGTAATAGTAAACATTTACTATATGCACACTATGCTAAACACTAGCATTTAACCTAAATGTTCGTGTCCATTATTGATTTACGCCTTAAAACAGCCCTGTGGGTAGCTCTTATTTTCTTCAGGTTAAAGATTAGGTAACTGGTGCCAGGTGCGGTGGTTCATGCCTGTAATCCCAGTACTCTGGGAGGCCAAGGTGGGCAGATCACCTGAGGCTGGAAGTTCGACACCAGCCTGACCAACACGGCGAAACCCTGTCTCTACCTAAAATACAAAATTAAAATTAGCCAGGCATGGTGGTGCATGCCTGTAATCCCAGCTACTCGAGAGGCTGAGCCAGGAGAATTGCTTGAACCCAGGGGGCGGAGGTTGCGGTGAGCCGAGATCATGCCATTGCACTCTAGTCCAGGCAACAAGAGCGAGACTCAGTCTCAAAAAAAAAAAGGATGAGGTCACTGGTAATTAAAGAAATTTAAAATAACTTACCTAAAAACACATAACTAGTAAGTACTGAAGCCAGGTTTGTGAGTCTATATTCCTTTTTTTTTTTTTTTTGAGACGGAGTCTCGCTCTGTCACCCAGACTTGAGTGCAGTGACCTGATTTTGGCTCACTACAACCTCCACCTCCTGGGTTCAAGCAATTCTCTGCCTCAGCCTCCCGAGTAGCTGGGATTACAGGCACCTGCCACCACGCCCAGCAAATTTTTGTATTTTTAGTAGAGACGGGGTTTCACCATTTTGGCCAGACTGGTCTTGAACTCCTGACCTCATGAACCACCCGCCTTGGCCTCCCAAAGTGCTGGGATTACAGGCATGAGCTACCACGCCCGATCAAGTCTGTATTCTTTGCCCCTATGCTACTCTGCTACACCTTCACAGTGGAAAAGCTCAGGCTTTTATTTCAGTGGAGCTTTAATCCATGGGGATTAAATAATCTATGCTATTCCTTAATGACCTGGAACGCTTTTTTGACCCAAAGAGCTGCCTAGCCAGCCTTTTGGGAGATTAAAGGCTCTCTAAGGGAGCTAGAAAGAGTGGTAAGCAGTGCCTCCCAGCAGCAATTCTTCAGCATGGACAGGTGGCCCAGAATAATGACCTTGGCAATGACATCCGCAGTTTCCCGAAAGTCATGGCACCTCCCGACATTTGACCGAGCCAAGAAATCTTCAATCAGCCGGACTCCAATGTTAAAGCCCCTGGGAAGGAAGTTAGAGAAGAGACTATGATGGAGTCTAAATGTCTTTTGTTTGAACATAAGGTTGTTGGTAGTAAAGGGAAAATGGGGATAATCTCAAAAACATCCCAGTAAATGAGTTTAGTGAGAAATGTACCCAAAATGTTGGCTGAGAAAGACAGAGAACCCTGTTTTAAGCTCTAAAGGACAATGTAGACTCAATGTGCTGGGAGGCCCCATTTCTGTCTCTCCTGTGAAGGAGCTCACTCACATTTTGTCCAGCTGTTTATTCACATCTTCATCATTTTCATAGTCCTTGCATAGCTGGGTGACCAGAGCACCATAGGTCAGGGTGAAGAGCTCAGAGCTCTAAAAGAGATTCAAAAGGCAGTTGGGACCAAGTGGCACAAAAGAGAAAGTGTGGTGAGAGTCTGTATCAGCCTTGATGCAACTGTCAGGATTCCCTCTAAGTGTGTCTAGAGGAAAATAACATCATCCCAATGGAGGAGCCAGAAAATCTGGCCCACAAGGTCAAAGTGGCAGGGCTGCAGCCAGAACTACTGCAAAATGGGCTGTAAAAGGCACCTCACACACTATGCAATCACTCTTCCAACACACCAAGGTAGGCTTCAGTCAACCCAAGTCTCCACCACAGCTGTCAAGCCTCAGGTCAGGTCACCAGAATCTGGTATGGGAGCAACAGTCATTCACTAGAAGCTGTGAAACACTGAAACAGACATTTACAAACTCATCTCTGTGGCTGGCAGATGTGACCAATGGCTTCCACATGTCTTAGAATGTCCTGGCCTAGAGTAAACTGCACTCCCAAGGCCCCTCCCAGGAGAAACAGAGGACCCGGGGCCCAGTCTATGGGGAAGGAAGGAAGTCCCAGACCAAATTCATCACCCTGATGACAACCCCTTTCCAAAGTCACCAGCATGGGAGAAAATAATGTTCCTCTTAACGCACAGCCAAAATATTTCCAGGAAAAGAGGTGACTCTTCAGAATCAACTGGTTCCTATTACAATAGCAGCTAAAATCACAGAAACCCTTTCTCAGATGAAGAATTCTGGGGCTGGGAGCAGTGGCTCATGCTTGCAATACCAGCACTTTGGGAGGCCGAGGCGGGTAGATGACAAGGTCAGGAGACTGAGACCATCCTGGCTAACACGCTGAAACCCCGTCTCTACTAAAAATACAAAAAATTAGCTGGGCGTGGTGGCGGGCGCCTGTAGTTCCAGCTACTCGGGAGGCTGAGGCAGGAGAATGGCGTGAACCCGGGAGGCAGAGCTTGCAGTGAGCCGAAATCGCGCCACTGCACTCCAGCCTGGGTGACAGAGCGAGACTCCGTCTCAAAAAAAAAAAAAAATTCTGTCACCTATCTACCAAGAAATCAATGTAGAAGGTGAAATGAGTGACAAATACCAAGACCACAGAATGAAAGCAGCAGGCAGGGTGAAAGGTATTATCAGGGTTAAAGCAAGAAACATATTAACAGCACATCTAGACCAATGGATTAACTCAGAAATAAGGCTGAAAAATCAGGATAACCACCCACTGACTTCCTTCTGAATGGAGGCTTGTCAGATTTGAAGCAAAGAACCTTGTCAGATTCGAAGCAAAGAAGCTTCCTCTCTTCAAGTTTTCTGGGGAAGAAAGTGTAAGAAATATAAAAGCCCAGGCTCTCAGAACCCAATGCTCCTCATGCCATCCCCATGACCTGATGATGGGGGCATTACAAGAATAACAATTTGAATGCCTTTTGCTTAAATACTGCATTCTACTTGTATCTC
Organism: Macaca nemestrina; assembly: GCF_043159975.1. Taxonomy (NCBI): domain Eukaryota; kingdom Metazoa; phylum Chordata; class Mammalia; order Primates; family Cercopithecidae; genus Macaca; species Macaca nemestrina. The sequence continues at coordinate 197,739,047 of NC_092125.1, read as the reverse complement.
ATTATCTATCCCATGATAACACAGTAATCTAGGAAAGGCAAGAATTAATCCCACTTTAGAGATGAGGAAACTGAGACCCAGAATGGTTAAAGAATGTGCCCAAGGGCCGGGCGCGGTGGCTCAAGCCTGTAATCCCAGAACTTTGGGAGGTTGAGACAGGTGGATCACGAGGTCAGGAGGTCGAGACCATCCTGGCTAACACAGTGAAACCCCGTCTCTACTAAAAAATACAAAAAACTAGCCAGGCGAGGTGGCGGGTGCCTGTAGTCCAGCTACTCGGGAGGCTGAGGCAGGAGAATGGCGTGAACCCGGGAGGCGGAGCTTGCAGTGAGCTGAGATCACACCACTGCACTCCAGCCCGGGTAACAGAGTGAGACTCTGTCTCCAAAAAAACAAAACAAAACAAAACAAAACAAAAAGAATGTGCCCAAAGACAAACAGCTAATTATTGAAATAAGTAATTTGGGGAGAAAAAAATCAAAGATTTCCAAGCCAGAGGTCAACCTATCCACTCTTCCCCACAACTGCAATATTAATAAGCCCTACTCAATAAAAAGAAAAACAGGAGGAAAAAAAAAAATACCCAAAAAACTTAGCAGTACTAGAGTCAAAGAAAATAAGTTTCAGGATCAGGAGGCCCTTTGAACTCAACTAAACAGTCAGATCAGTACCTCCAAGAGACTATTTACCAAATATGGCAATTAAGGGGAAGCTGTTAAGGAGGGGAAGGATTTTTTTAGTAAAGTCAAGGGCTTGGCACTAGAATGGTTTGGGCATGAATGGATGGAAACAATCCAGCAGTTACCAGTCCAGAGAATTGGCACCACTGCATTAAATCAGGAGAGCTTTCATTCCATTATTAATGAGCCCTTGGATGGAGACTCCAAGAGCCTCAGGCCACCATGATGCCAAGTGACAAGCAAATCATGATCTTATCAAGCACCTTATACATGCAGCTACCTCCTATTTACCAATAAGAAAAATCAAGGTCCTGGACAGATCTGCTGGTGGTCATGGAATCAATATACCTGGGATCTGGGAATGGGATCCCTAAGTTAGGCTCTCCATACCCTCTCTTGATTTGCAAGTCTATCTTCATCTTCAATTACGAACCAAGCCTCTGTGGAACTGTGAGTGACATAAATGTATAACTTAAAGGCCTTTATGCTTTAAAAATGGAAGGGAGGGCCAGGTGTGCTGGCTCACACTGGTAATTCCGGCACTTTGGGAGGCTGAGGCGGGAGGATCACTTGAGCCCAGGGATTTGAGACCAGCCTGGGCAAACAGTGAGACCCCCCAACTTTACAAAAAATTTAAAAAATTAGCCAAGCATGGTCGTGGATGCCTATTGTCTCAGCTACTCGGGAGGCTGAGGGGGAGGATGGCTTGAGCCTGGGACGTCAAGCCTGCAATGAACTGTAATTGCACCACTGTACTCCCGCCTAGGTAAAAGAGTGAGACCCTGTCTAAAAAAATAAAAATAAATACAAATATAAACAAATAAAATAGGAGTGGGCTATGGTATAATGAAAATAAATCATTCATTCAACATTTACTGTGTACCAGGCTATCTAACAGGAGGGGAAGAGACAACAAAGCCAAATAAAATACATGATTTGCCAAAAGGTGATAGGTGCTATGGAGAAAAATAAAGCACAAAAACAGATTGGGGGTATTTATGTGTGTACGTACGTGTGTGTGTGTGTGTGTTGGGGGGTGGTTAATTTTAATAGAATAATCAGAGAAGGCCTCACTAAGGTGATATTTGGTAAGCCATGAAGATATCTGGATAGATATCTGGTCTAAAAAAATTCTAGGCACTATTTCTAAAGATTCTGAGGTAGAAGTATGCCTGGTGTGTTTGAGAAACAGCGGGAGACTCTTGGCATTAGAGACGAGTAAGCAAGAGAGAACAGAAGAGGAAATCAGATAAGTGACAGGAGGTTGCAGAGTCAGAAGATCTGGGTTTTCAGCCCTTGTGACCTTTAAAACAAAAGTTCTCATGGGATCATAAAGGTCAACCAACCCAATCTCTTCACTGAACATAAGCAACACATCTCTCCTACCACCAGAAACATGAATATCTTCTGCAACACAGATATTTTTGAGACAGAGTCTCGCTCTGTCGCCCAGGCTGGGGTGCAGTGGCATGATCTCAGCTCACTGCAAGCTCCGCCTCCTGAGTTCACGCCGTTCTTCTGCCTCAGCCTCCTGAGTAGCCGGGACTGCAGGTGCCCACCACCACGCCCGGCTAATTTTTTGTATTTTTAGTAGAGGCAGGGTTTCGCCGTGTTAGCCAGGATGGTCTCCACATCCTGACCTCGTGATCCGCCCGCCTCAGCCTCCCAAAGTGCTGGGATTATAGGCGTGAGCCACCGCGCCCAGCCAACACATCTATTTTGGTAACAGTTTCTCTTTTTTTTTTTTTTTTTTTTTGAGACGGAGTCTCACGCTGTTGCCCAGGCTGGAGTGCAGTGGCGCGATCTCGGCTCACTGCAAGCTCCGCCTCCTGGGTTCCCGCCATTCTCCTGCCTCAGCCTCCTGAGTAGCTGGGACTACAGGCGAACAGTTTCTCTTAACAACCATGAGAGTCTAGCAGCACAAACATTATTCATCCCCATTTAACAGATGACAGGTTAAGTAACTGAAACTCAACAGCCTTCTTATAGTTGAGCATTTATCCTGTAAAAAGCTTTGTTATCCTAAGCCGCTGCTTAACCTTCCTGAACATTAGTTTTTCCCATCTGTAAAATGGTGACAATGTTACCCGCCTTTCAGAGTTACTGTGCAATTCCAGCGAAATTCCAATCAGATAATGATGTTTGTGGAGCACCCACTGCACAGCAGGTACTCAAGAAATACATGCTTATTGGCTGGGTGGCTCACGCCTGTAATCCCAGCACTTTGGGAGGCCGAGACGGGCGGATCACGAGGTCAGGAGATCGAGACCATCCTGGCTAGCACAGTGAAACCCCGTCTCTACTAAAAAATACAAAAAAATTAGCCGGGCGAGGTGGCGGGCGCCTGTAGTCCCAGCTACTCGGGAGGCTGAGGCAGGAGAATGGCGTGAACCTGGGAGGCGGAGCTTGCAGTGAGCTGAGATCCGGCCACTGTACTCCAGCCTGGGCGACAGAGCGAGACTCCGTCTCAAAAAAAAAAAAAAGAAAAAAAAAAAGAAATACATGCTTATTTTTATTCTTAAACTGGTTCCATGTGGTGTGGTGCTAGAGAGCACCCTGAACTAGGTTCAAGGAGGGCAAGTACAGCACTTTGGGAGGCCGAGGCAGACAGATCACCTGAGGTCTGGAGTTTGAGACCAGCCTGGCCAACACGGTGAAACCCATTCTCTACTAAAACTACAAAAATTAGCCAGGCGTGGTGGCAGGCGCCTGTAATCCCAACTACTTAGGAGGCTGTGGCAGGAGAATTGCTTGAACCCAGGAGGCGGAGATTGCGATGAGCCAAGATCGCACCACTGCACTTCAGCCTGGGAGACAAGAGTTAGACCGTCTCAGAAAAAAAAAAAAAAGGAGGGCAAGTAATAAGGAAAGAAAGAGATTTTGAATTAATATAAACAACTTTCTGGCTGGGCATGGTGGCTCATGCCTATAATCCCAGCACTTTAGGAGGCCGAGGCAGGGGTCAGAAGTGGTCACCTGAGCCCAGGAGTTTGAGACTAGCCTAGGAAACACAATGAGAACCCATCTTTAAAAAAATAGAACAAATTAGCTGGGTGTGGTGGCCCATGCCTGTAGTCCCAGCTACTCAGGAGGCTGAGGTGAGAGGATGGCTTGAGCCTAAGAAGTCAAGGCTGCAGTGAACTGTGATTACACCACTGCATTCCAGCCTGGACAACACAGCAAGATCCTGAAAGCCTGATTCGGAGTCTGGACTTGCTGCTTAACAGCTGTGAATACTTAGGTAAATCAATTCACTGGGCTAAGCCTCAATCTTCTAACTCAAAAAAAGTAACAGTAAAACAGTAAAATCTGCCATGCCATTCACAGGGCTGTTGGTAGGATCTAGTAAGATAATCGACTTGAATGTGCTTTGCAGACAAGAAACCACAGGATTTATAGCAGCTATGCTAACATCATCTCCAACTACTTCAGGTACAACATGAACAAAGTAAATGAAACCAGCTCTACACTCAGGTGAGACACCACTTGACAGTTTTCAGGAGGCCTTTCTTCCAGTCAGTGCCCCAAACAAAATGTCAAATCTCCTTAAGGAGGTTGTTTTTTTTTTGGAGATAGAGTCTCGCTCTGTTGCCCAGGCTGGAGTGCAGTGGCGCCATCTTGGCTCACTGCGAGCTCCACCTCCCAGGTTCACGCCATTCTCCTTCCTCAGCCTCCCGAGTAGCTGGGACTACAGGTGTGTGCCACCACACCCAGCTAATTTGTCTATTTTTAGTAGAGACAGTGTTTCACCATGTTGGCCAGGATGGTCTCGAGTCTCTTGACCTCGTGATCCACACGCCTCAGCCTCCCAAAGTGCTGGGTTACAGGCTTGAGCCACTGCACCGGGCCTACTTCCTTTATTTAAAAAAAAAAAAAAAAAAAAAAAGGTGACAAAGCTGATGCTAGAATAATGAACAAACTTGCCCAAGGTAACACGGCAAGTAAGTGGTGAAACTAGAACTCAGGTGCAGCCGGTACTATACCTCTGTATGGCATACATTTCTTTTCATTTTTCCACTGCTAGAAGATACACAGTATATATGGTATACTTTTCTGTCTCCCTCACAGAGTATGTGCTTCTCAAAGTTAGGGACTAGGACTTCATCCTTGCATCTCCCACAGCATCTAGCACAGAGCTCTGCATATAGTTGGGGCTGAGGAAAAGTTTATTGGACAAAAGGGCTGTTTCTGTTTGCACAGACTAAAATCTAGTTACTTGGGCATATTAACAATTTAGGTGGCTCTTGAGCCGTTTGCTCAATCCTGCTCCTGCTTCATGGAGTGTACTTTCATTTTAATAAATCAATGCTAAAAAAGAAGGCTGGGTGCAGTGGCTCAGACCTGTAATCCTAGCAATTTGAGAGGCTGAGGTGGGCAGATCACTTGAGGTCAGGAGTTTGAGACCAACCTAGGAATACAAAAATCAGCCGGGCGTAGTGGTGGGTGCCTGTAATCCTATCTATTTGGGAGGCTGAGGCAGGAGAATCTTTTGAACCTGGGAGGTGGAGGTTGCAGTGAGCTGAGATCGGGCCACTGCACTCCAGCCTAGGTGACAGAGCAAGACTCTGTCTCAAAACACAAAACGAAACAATTTAGGTCTTGGAAAGCTTAAATGGAACACAAATGCAATCCCAGTAATTTGTGAGGCGGAGCCGGAGGGATTGCTTGAACCTAGAAGTTTGAGACCTCAAGACCAACCAGAGCAACACAGGGAGACCCCTAGCTAAAAAAAAAAAAAAAAAAAAAATTAGCCAGGCATGGTGGTGCACACCTATAGTACCAGCTACTTGGGAGGCTGAGGTGGGAGGATTGCTTGAACTCTGGAGGTCAGGATGGATGAGCCCCGATCATGCCACTGCACTCCAGCCTGGGTAAATCATTTAAAATTTAAAATTAAACAGTGCTATGAAGACAATCAGCATAGAGTTAGAGGTTAGAGAATTAGGTAACCAGGAGGAAAGGTCTCTCAAAGGAGGTGACATGTAAGTAACTATGAATGAAGCCAGGAGCGGGCCAGGTGACTATCTAGAGGAAGGGAGTTCCAAGAGCCTTGAGGGCAGGAGTATGCTGCTGCCCCTCCCTAATTACCTTACTTCACTGAAACGAAGAATACTGGGAGTTGGGGGTAGAGTCTGCAGGTTTTTGTTAAAAGATTTCAATATTGATTTCAGGTTTAAAAAATGGATAAAATGAGAGCAAACTATGAAAACTAACCAGGAGGACCTCTGCTCATCTCACAGGAAAAGGAGAAGGAAACATTTACCACACCCCTCACATTTTACACCACCCCATGTAATATTAGGTAGACGTTACTATCCCCATTTTATAGATAAAGAAATTGAAGATCTATCAAGTCAGAATTCCAATCAAGGTCCATGTGTTTCCCCTAACCTGACATTGTTTCTTAACAAAATATTCTCATCTTTTGGCCGGGCGCGGTGGCTCACCCTGTAATCCCAGCACTCTGGGAGTCCGAACAGGCAGGCAGATCACCACGAGTTCGAGACCAGGCTGGCCAATATGGTGAAAACCCATCTCAACTAAAAATACAAAACTTGGCTGGGCGAGGTGGCTCACGCCTGTAATCCCAGCACTTTGGGAGGCCGAGGAAGGCGGATCACCTGAGGTCAGGAGTTCGAGACCAGCCTGGCCAACATGGTGAAACTCCATCTCTACTAAAAATACAAAAATTAACCAGGCGTGGTCGTGGGCACCTGTAATCCCAGCTACTCGGGAGGCTGAGGCAGGAGAACTGCTTGAACCTGGCAGGTTGCAGTGAGCCAAGTTAGTGCCACTGCACTACAGCCTGGGTGACAGAGAGAGACTTCGTCTGGGGATGGGACGGGGGAGAAAAAATGAAAAATGACCTAAGTCTGCAGCCCCAGCCCCTAGTCCAACTTTATAGGACCATATGGTGTCCAACTATTCCCCGGGAAAGAAGGGAGCCACCCACTCCATAAAGCGCACCACTCACTGCTTACTCTGGCCCATCTCTTATTTCATTGAATAAAACGTTCCTTTCTGGCATGACCAGTAACTGAACATCTCTCACAATACCCACGCCACAGTGCGAGTCACTATAGCCTAAGAGTATAGCCTAACAGTATGAAGCATTAGCTTTGGAGTTAAACACGGGTCCAAGTCCTAACTTTCCAGGTGTAAATGTGAGCAAATTACGTAAGCTCTCCAAGCTGTAAAAACGGCAATCATGTTATCCATCTGATACGGGCTACTCTGCAGATTAACTGAGATACTGGAATGCATGTAACGTGCGTGGCCCGGTGCCTAACACACAGTAAGAGAGCAGTAAGTGGCAGTTACTGGTATTTATTACCGTCGTTGTTGTTGTTGGCTTAGGACACAGCGGCACTCAGGCCTTGGGGGCGGGGTCTCCACGGGAAAGAGGTCTCCTCCGGGGAACTTCTCCGACGGTCCCCTAACCTGCCTGGGACGCCCCGGAGTGATCCAGCAATAGGCTTCCCCCGCCAGAGCTCACAAAAGGGCCCTTTTCCAAACGCGCCTCGCGCTCGGGGCCGGGCCCCTTCCCTGTATGCCTCAATTTCGCCCCGCCCGCCGAGGTCACGCGCTCCAAGTTACCATTTTCTTGCTCTCGGTGCCACGGTTCGCCTGCCTGGACATGGTGCCGGCCGCCCCGCCCCACTCTCCTAGCCAAGGGTTAGCTCGGCGACCCCTGCAGACGCCTCCCGCCTAACCGCTGCCCCTCAGCCCAAGGGACTGACCGGCACTGACTCACTGCGCCTGCGCGGCCTGCCGCGGGGCACCACGGGACTCGTGGTCCGGCCGACGAGGGTATCTCCCGCCCAACAAACGTCGGACTACAACACCCAACAGCCTCTTTGGCAGCACCGCCTCTTAACGCAGTCAACTACCACTCCCGGAGTGCTCCGCGCGCGCCTGCCTGGTAGAGCTCAGCTCGCCCTGGACAGCATCCCAGCCACTGGGTGGCGTCCGCAGCCTTCGGTAATCCTGGGCAATCCACAGGGTTCCCCCGGACTCCCTCCCCCCGCGCCCGGCTCAGAGATGATGCTCCGCAAATTCCTCTCTCGCCAGGGTTGGTCTTGGAAAGTCCCTCTTTCGAGCTAGCTTCTTCCGCTATTGCGATTCAGCTCCAGAAGCTCCCAAGATGTCCCAGAAAACTAGCAATGACTCACACAGAATTGGCTTCTTCATTAGAAAAATATTTAATGACCTACTATGTGCCAAGCATTTCGCTAGTGCCGTTCTCTTCAGACTGCCATCTGTTCCCAAACCCCAAATGCTGCCAGCATCTGCATTTTACCACCTGTGGCTTCGTGATGGAATATCCAGTCTTTTAGATAAAGTTCAAGTCACTTTCTCCCCCTCCATCCCCCTAGAACAGCTACACTGCCTGGTTCCCAGGAAACAAAGATCACTAACTGTCGTGGCCGTCAGTTCTGAGTTCTAATCCCAGCTTTGCCATTTTAGGCAAGTTGCTGAATCTCTCTCAGTTGTTGTAAAGATTGGTGAGCCACGCATGCCCAGCACTTGGGCGCATAAAAGGCATAAAATAAACGTGTATTCCCTTCCAGCCACCCTCCAAAAACAAGCCAACAAACAGGCCCCAGAAACACGAAGGGAATGTGCTGGCTGAACCCTCACCCATCACCAAGGGGAAGTCTACAGTCCCTGACCACAGCTCTTTGGTTTCAGCTCCAGCGGTCTCTCAGCTGATCAACTCTGAGAAAGCTGGGCTGGGGGGTCCCTGAGCACTCTCTGTTCACTTAGGCCTGGTAGCCTGACTGTAGCAGCTGCATTCTGGCCCCTAGCCCTCACCATGACAACCAGCCTGTCCAGACATGAGCCAGCCAGGCTAGGGAGGGCTGGGGGGGCTGCTCAGGCTGCAAGCTGGTGCCCAGGGTTCCCCCAGTCCCTCCCTCAGGTTGCAGGACCAATCATTATTATACCCCTTTCCCCAGACATTCTGTTTTATCCCTAGAGGCAGTGACCCCTCACTCTCCATCCTGTGTAATGCCACAGGGGAAGGAGCCAAGGGCCGAGGGCTCTGGGAAGGAACTTGAGGGTTGGTTGGGGTTGGGGGAGGAAAGCAGGGGTCAACTAGCCCCCAAGGGCCAGCTCATCTTGAGAAGAGGCCTCTGCATTCCCAGGAGAGAGGACAGCTGAGGTGAAAGCTGCAGTTGGCCAGCCTGTCGGTCTGGGCTCCTCCCTGCCGGCTGCCCTTGGCTGCCCACAGAAACCTGAGTCATACTCACGGCCAGCCACCCGACCCCACCCTGCCTGCTGTCAAGCAGGGCGGTTCTAGAGAGACTGGAGGTGGAGCCTTTCCCTGCCTGTCCAACAGCCTCTGAGATTTTGCCTCTCTCTGCCTGGGATTCCTCCACTTGGCGTCTCTTCCTCTTTGGGACTTGCAATGTCATTAGTCCTGAATTAACAGTGGGGGTGGGGGCCATCTCAGGTTGATCTATATGATCCCCTCCTCACTCAGATGGGTTCTTAAAGGCTTCTTAGGCTGAGCACAGTGGCTCATGCCAGTAACCCCAGCATACTGGGAGGCAAAGGCAGGAGGAACACTGTAGCCCAGGAGTTTGAGACCAGCCTGGGCAACATAGTGAGACCCCCATCTCCATAAAAAATAATTTTTAAAAAGGCTGTTCTGTTATGAAATAGTCACTCTTTTGTTTCTTTTTTTTTTTTTTTTTTTTTGAGACGGAGTCTCGCTCTGCCGCCCAGGCTGGAGTGCAGTGGCCGGATCTCAGCTCACTGCAAGCTCCGCCTCCCGGGTTCACGCCATTCTCCTGCCTCAGCCTCCCGAGTAGCTGGGACTATAGGCGCCCGCCACCGCGCCCGGCTAGTTTTTTTGTATTTTTTAGTAGAGACGGGGTTTCACCGTGTTAGCCAGGATGGTCTCGATCTCCTGACCTTGTGATCCGCCTGTCTCGGCCTCCCAAAGTGCTGGGATTACAGGCTTGAGCCACCGCGCCCGGCTTCTTTTGTTTCTTTACTAACAAAAATAAATAAAAATTATAAAACAAAAAACAAAACAAAAAAAAAAAAAACGAGCTGAGCATTGTGGCGTGCACCTGTGGTCCCCAGCTACTAGGAAGGCTAAGGTGGGAAGACTGCTTGAACCCAGGAGGTGGAGGCTGCAGTGAGCCATGTTTGCACTACTGCACTCCAGCCTGGGTGACAGAACTGAAACCTTGTCTTTAAAAAAAATAAAACAAAACTCCTTAGACAGCTGTTCCAAGGATTCTCCCTACGGTTTCCATCATTCCCAAATCCCAAACCCTCCCTACAACCTCTAGGGTCCAGGACATTGAGGAACACCAGATGTCCCCTCGCCACCCTCTTCTCCTTCTCCCTAGAAAACAACACAAGGGATAGCTTTCTGTTCCTATCAGGGGCTCTAGACAAAGACTCTCTCCTAGGAACCCAAAGGGTTGAACCTATTTAGTCCTGTATCTGAGTTCCCCGCCTCCCCAAGAGCTGGAGGGAGAGGGGCAGTTGGCATCACCAGCCCCAGGGAGTGGGCCCCGGAGGCTGTGGCCCCCCAGGAAGGCCGGTGCTGGTTAGAGACCCCTTGTTGCTGCAGTCCCTTGAGGCTGGGGCAGTGCCTTGAGGCTGGGGTGGGAGTGAGAATGTGATGCCTATTCTCTCTGCCCCCACTGTGAGGCCCCTCCCACTTCCTGCAGTACTCTGTGGGTGTGGGAGCAGCATCCAGGGCCTCAGTCATGAGATTTGTAACTTTGTTAACTCCCCCTGTGATTTCCTTCACCTCTCCATCAGGTTCATCCTGGATCCTGCCCCACCAAACCTAGGAGGCTGAAAATGCCCTTGCCTTTCTTCCCCTAGGGGAAACAGGATGGAAACATATTTCTTTTTCTTTTTTTTTTTTCTCCTTTTTTTTTTTTTTTTTTTTGAGACGGAGTCTCGCTCTGTCGCCCAGGCTGGAGTGCAGTGGCCAGATCTAAGCTCACTGCAAGCTCTGCCTCCCGGGTTCACGCCATTCTCCTGCCTCAGCCTCCCGAGTAGCTGGGACTACAGGCGCCCGCCACCTCGCCCGGCTAGTTTTTTGTATTTTTTAGTAGAGACGGGGTTTCACCATGTTAGCCAGGATGGTCTCGATCTCCTGACCTCGTGATCCACCCATCTCGGCCTCCCAAAGTGCTGGGATTACAGGCTTGAGCCACCGCGCCCGGCCTTTTTTTTTTTTTTTTTTTTTTGAGAGAGTCTTGCTCTGTTGCCCAGGCTGGAGTGCAGTGGTAGTGGTGTGATCTTGGCTCACTGCAACCTCCGCCTCCCAAGTTCAAGTGATTCTCCTGCCTCAGCCTCCTGAGCAGCTGGGACTACAGGCATGTGCCACCACGCTTGGCTAATGTTTTTGTATTTTTGGTAGAGACTGGGTTTCGACACGTTGGCCAGGTTGGTCATGAACTCCTGACCTCAGGTCATCTGCCCACCTTCACCTCCTAAGGTGCTGGGATTACAGGCATGAGCCACCCCGCCTGGCCAAAAATTTTTCTATTATACTCTTTTTTTAAATATTTTTTTCTCTCTCTCTTTTTTCAGACAAGGTCTCTGTCATCCAGGCTGGAGTGCAGTGGTACAAACATGGCTCACTGCAGCCTTGATCTCCTGGGCTCAAGTGATCCTCCCACCTCAGCCTCCTGAGTAGTTCAGACTACAGGCACGCACCACCATGCCTGGTTAATTTTTTGTATTTTTGATGGAGACCTTTTTATATTTTTGATGGATTTCACCATGTTGCCCAGGCTGGTCTCGAACTCCTGAGCTCAAGCAATCCGCCTGCGTCGGCCTTCCAAAGGGAAAGGAACAGCTCACTCATGCCTGTTTCCATGCAGAAGGAGGAGACTGCCCTGGGCCACAATCTCCTCCTGCCCTGAGGAGACTGCCCTGGTCCAGAGGTCCCCATCCCTCGAGCAAAGCCTGCAGAGAATGCTGTTGGGACTTCAGCCTCTTATGTTAGGGTTTCAACAAGTACCCAACTTGCTCCTTCTCTGGGATGTCTAATATTTGTGGTGCCCCATGCAGCGTCACCTAGCCCCAAACTCAGAGAGACGTCCACTCTTAACCCTCTTGGTTGCTGGGGCCTGGGATCCACCAGGGATCCTGGCCAGTGAGGAGGAGAATGGAGAGGAGTCCACTTTCTCTGTCCACCGACTGTCTCAATCACGGAAAATGGGTGCTCTCCAGACACCCCCTCAGCCATCCTTCCCGCACTCCCTGTGGACTTGTCAGCAGTGCAGGAAGCCTTCGGGTCTGGCCAGGAGAACTGTCATTTAAGCTGCCAAACTCCCAGATGCTCTGCTGGTCTCCAGAATCAACATATTATGAGTGCCTCACCCTCAGGCTAGGGAAGGGTTCCTCAACCTTAGCACTACTGACATTTTGCACCTGAGAATTCCTTATTGTGAGGATGGTCCTACGCAATGTAGGATGGTAAGCAGTATCCCTGGCTTCTACGCAGTAGCTGCCATGTTTACAGACACACCCCCCCCACACCGCCATGTGTCTCTAAACATGGCTAAATGTCTCCTGGGGGGCAAAATTACCCTTGGTTGAGAACCCCTGACGTAGGCTAATACCACACGCTATCTCTTTTTAGTGAGCTCCCCACAGTCAATCCCGAAGACAATAGATTTCCAGTTCTAAAGTCTGCTCTCCCTTCCTCTACTGAAAACCCTCATGATCTTCAATAGCTCCCCATGCTCATTTCCAAGCCATTTGGCATTCAAGTCCTCCTGTGTGGGCTGTCCCTGACCTATCTGTTCATTTTTAGCTGCCATTTCCGCCTCCACTATTCTTTTTGTTTGTTTGGCTGTTTGTTTGTTTTGTTGTGGCAGGGTCTCATTCTGTTGCCCAGGCTGGAGTGCAGTGGCACGATCTTGGCTCACTGCAACCTCGGAGGCCTCCGAGGTTCAAGCGATTCTCCTGCCTCAGCCTCTGGAGTAGCTGGGATTACAGGCGCACACCACCACACCTGGCTAACTTTTGTATTTTAGGTAGAGACAGGGTTTCACCATGTTGGCCAGGCTGATCTCGAACTCCTGACTTCAAGCAATCCTCTCACCTTGGCCTCCCAAATTGCTGGGATTACAGTGTGAGCCACCACAGCCAGACACTATTCTTGAACCGTAGCCAATGGTGGGTATCTCACTACTCCCATCCATCCATCCATCCATCTATCTTCATCCCTGCAGTAATCTCAAGACAAGGGGTGGGAGGTGGGAGAAGAACCATCCCAGAGGGCTCTCCCCATACGTGTTCCTGAATTCTGCTGTCTGGGTCAGGTCTGGCCTGTCCAGCTTTGGAAGAGGCAGGCTGTGAGGCCTCTGACCTCACAAAGGACTGTCATGAACTCCAACATCCCCGCAGTCCCCCCACCCTGCAGATAAGATGACTGACACAAAGATGCGGGATCTGCTTCTCGTCCTTCCACTTTTACTCATCAATGCCTTCATCACCATTATACTTATTTACTGAGCACTTCCTAGATGCCAGGTTCTGTGCTCAGCACTTCATTTCCATTGCCTTATTTAATCTTTACAAAGACCCCAAGATACCTCATGGCACTATTATTTTTCTGATTTTGTAGGAAAGCGAATTAGATTTTAGAAAAGTTAAGTCACTAGCTCAAGGTTGCCGGCTCCAGTTGCCGCCCTTCTACCATCATCCTTTCCTAATGTTTTTGGGCCAGAAGGGACACTATTCCCTTCCCAGGCCTTCCCAAGAGTGTCCAAGCCCCCGGGTATGCACACATCCCAGGACAGGCTGCTCCCAGGTTGCCTGAGCTGGTGACGCTTTTGTTTCCCACTCTATCCCTCCAAATGGCCGCTTTCTGGAGCTGCTAAAAGGAAGGAGGCACTGGCGGGAAGGGGGGCAAGGGGGACAGTATCTCACTGGGCCTAATCTCTGGACAATGAAGAACTAGAGAACTGACCTTCTAGAAGTCAGGACAAAGGGCAGGGCCAGGGTGCGCAGGGCCCAGCTGCCCCTCCTCCTCCCCACCAACCCAAGTCCCTGCAGCAGCACCATCATCCACCTTCCCAGCAAGCTCCCCACTCTGCCCCGGGCTGGGCCTGGCTTGGCTTGAAGCCCTCACCTCAGCTGGCACCAACAAGGGGGCTGGGAGTCCACTCTGGAGGGCTGGGAAGAAGGGCTACTTTAGGGAGTGGATTCTGGAGGGGGTCGCCACCCCCTCATCGACAGACCACGGGGAGAAAATCCTTCTGGGGTGATTGGCGGGGTCGTCTGGTGGGGGTGGGGGAGGTTCAGGGCTAGGACCACCCAGTTTGGAGCCGGGAGGGACCCAGCAGATTAGAGACCTGGGTAAGGCAGCTGCGCAGGGCTGTAATTACCCTAGAGGAGCAGGGAAGACACAAGCCCAGGATGCCGGAGCAAGGGCGGCAGCAAGGCTCCAGGACCTCTCCCCAGCCCAGCCATCAGCAGGGGAGAGAAAGCGAAGCCCTTTCAGGGGCCTCCTTGTGACTCTGCTTCATGCCTCCCGACGTCCCCCGGGCCGCTTTGGTTTAGGTGGGTTTGAGAAAGAATTTGGACTCGAAGCTGCCCTCTCAGCCCCAGCGCCAGAGCCCCCAAACTCCAGGGTGGGAAAAGGGAGTCCCAGCCCTGCTCCCCCTCTCCCCCAGTCCCCGCGGCGGGTGAGTCACCCGAGCGCTCCCTACATAGTCCTCTGGCGCTGCGGCGCGTACCAAGGCGCGGACGCAGGGGGAGGCATCTGGCGCGGCGAACTCCTGGAGCCGTGGCGCCCGCTCGGCCGTGGCCGTGGAAGAGGCGCCGGAAGGCTGCGGGCGCGGGGCTCCGGGGCGGGGGCGGCGCGGACGGCGCGGGCGCGCGGGGCTGGGTCCCGGGGCGCTGCTGGGGCGGACTCCCCCGCGTCGAACTTGGTACGCGCCAGCGAGAGGCCAGGCCCAGCCCCGGCGGTACAATAGGGTTGGACCGAGGCCGGGACTGGGCCGGCGCCGGGCAGGGAACGGGATCGCGGCCGCAGCCGAGAGACCCTGGGCAACCGGCACCTCCGAGCCTCGCGGGCCACCTGCCTCGACCTTCCCCGGAGCGCCCCCGCCTCCGAGTTGTTGCTTGCCGGGCCGGGCGTGATGCGCCGCGGGACCCCTGTCCTGGCCGCTGGCCGCCGCCGCCGCCGCCGCTGAGACCCCGAGACCCCCAGTGACGCCGCAGCCATGGAGAGCGGCCCGCGTGCGGAGCTGGGGGCGGGCGCACCCCCAGGTATGCCGGGAGCCACGCGGAGGCGAGATGGGGGTAGATGGAGGGGCTGCGGGGCGGCCGAGGATGAGGCCGGCCGGCTGGGCGGGGACCCCTCTGCCGCCGCGCCCTCTGACCACTTGGTAGTTTAAAAATAAAGGCTGCGGCGGCGGCGGCTCCCGATGCATCCTCTGACAGCTGCCCCCGCCCCCACCCCGGGTGCCGGACGCATCGGGCGTCGGGAACCGCGGGGACCCCGCGCGGGAGTTGCTGGGGTGACCCTTCTGCCCCAGCTTAGTGCCATCTCAGCTTCCCCGCCCCCACATCCCTTCCCGATCCACCCCGGGCCCTGAAGATCCTCTTCTACCGAGCTAGGGCTTCCGTCCCCTTCCCCATCCCCCGTGGCACATGTGACCCCAGCCTGAGTGTGTCGGGGGTCCAGATTCTCAGGCCTGGGCCCTGCATACCGACGCCTCGGCCTTAGTGCCCGTACTCTCACACCCTGGCCCAGACCTCGCCCCCACCCCATCCGTCCAGCTGCCGCGCAAAGGGCCTGTTGCTGCTGCGGGCCGGCGGGGAAGGGAAAGCAGGGAGGGGAGGGGAGAGGGAGGTCTCTAGCCGCGGCTGCCAAGTAACCCGCCGGATAAAGGCGAGGGGGAGGGGGAGGCGGCATTGTTTGGGGCGAGGGCGGGAGCTGGGGAGTGGGCCGCCTCCCCTGCAGCCAGGCCCACTCTGGAGCCCACCCAGCCCGATTCGGGGAGGAGGGGGACAGAAGTAAATCTGCTTCTCCTGCCTGCCCTCCTTCCCAGCCTCTCTGGGCCGGAATCTCTCACTAGAGAATGAGGTAAAGGCTCCAAGCCGGCACTCCCTGGACCTGCCACATCATTCCCCAACCTGAGGCTTTGAGACCTCCCCGCTTACTCTTTTTCTCTTTCTGCCCACACCTCAGACCACCAAAGCTCCCCCCGCACCGCTCACCCCACCAACCACCAGTGCTCAGGACTTCTGCAAATCCCATTCGGATCTGGGAGCAGCTGATGAGGGGGTGGGGACAGGTTTCTGGTTGGGCTTGGTTTTGGAAGGAGGCGATTTCTCTTTCTTCCTGGAAGGGGAGGGAAGAACATGATTACTGAGGACCCAAGTTCTGTTCCCATTGACTCAGGGGGGAGGTGGCTCCATCCCCACACCCCCATGGAGTCCTGAGCCTAATCCTGTCACCTCCCTGTCCCTTGGGGTGTGGGCCCAGGATGAAACAGTGTGTGGGTGCGGAGAAAGCCCAGGATAAGGTAGGGCTGATGGGCTGTGGATGGGCTCCTCCCCATGCCAGCAAGGATGCTTCTAGGGGACTGTCTGGGTATGGAATCTGGGAGAATGCGGAGGGGAGGCTACCATCAGACTGGTGGGTTTCAGGAGGCTTGTAGGCTGGGCTGGAAACAAGGGTGGCTGGGTCTGTCCCGGTTTGGCTGAGCCTGAGAGGGGACACCCAGGGAGGCCCAGCCTGAATCCAACCTCAGCTTACTGGCCCTCTGCACCTGAGGGCCTCTGGTATATAGTTGGTGTATAGTTGGGGGCCTGAATGGGGGTGGTGACTGGGATACAGAGAGCCTGAGCTGTGGCTACTTTATAATTAGGATACTTGGGTAGGATGCCTAGACTGAATATGAGAGCATGGGTGAGATGCTTGGCTCTCCCGGGGCAGTGGGGAGGCTGGGTTGAGGGGGAGGGCTGGGTCAGGGGCCGGTGGGGGGACTGCATATAGGCTTCCTGCATTGGGAGGACTCTTCTATACACAGGGATCTAGATGGAGTCACATGAGAACCTGGATCAGGATAGTGGCGGTTCCCCACACAGAATAGTCAAAGGTGACAGGAGTCCTCTATGGGGCTTTGTGGGAGTAAATGTGCTCACAGCATGTGCCCTGTGATAGTCTGAGGCATGGGCCTGACACTCCGAGAGCATGTGACACGATCCCTGCTCCCTTTGAGTTCCTTTTTACACTTGGACACTGAGCAGTAACAGAGGGTGGCATGGGGTAGAGGACAAGTGTGGGGCCCACTTTCAGGTCAGAAAACCTGGATGGAAATCCCAGTTAGCCATGTACCGGCTACTGGATTGGAGCAAGTGACTTACCTCCTGGAGCCACGGTTTCTGCCCCTGGAAAATAGGGGCAGTATTGTCAATCTTGTGGGGTTAATGTGAGGGTTAGAGATGATGTAACTCAAGGAATCTGGCACGCAGACACCAGACACCTGCAATAAAGTGTTATTACCATTATTGTGGTTATGCTCCGGCAACCGGTGCCAGCAGGGAGGTATGAAATATAGAGGAGGGTGGGAGCAGGAATTGGGAGTCAATTTGTTTAAGAGCGTAGATTCTGGAATCAAACAGTTTAAGTCTCCACTTTGTAACTTACCTCTGTGTGATCTCAGTAAGTTGCTTAACCTAAGTCTTAAGTCTGCCCATCTGTAAAATGAGAATAATGCTAGAAATTATCTCATAGAGACATTGGCATCATTAAATTAGATGAACACAGAAAAACTTAGGCTAGGTCCTGGCACATAGTTAGTGCTCAGTAAGTGCTAGCTATTTGTTATTTATTGATTTATTTATTTTGAGACAGAGTCTTGCTCTTGTCACCCAGGCTGGAGTGCAGTGGCACGATCTCGGCTCTTTGCAACCTCAGCCTCCCGGGTTCAAGCGATTCTCCTGCCTCAGCCTCCCGAGTAGCTGGGATTACAGGCGCCTGCCTCCGCGCCCGGCTAATTTTTGTATTTTTACTAGAGATGGGGTTTCGCCATGTTGGCCAGGCTGGTCTCTAACTCCTGACCTCGTGATCTTCCCGCCTTGACCTCCCAAAGTGTGGGGATTACAGGCATGAGCCACCATGCCTGGCCTAGCTATTTGTTTTTTGTTGTTATTTTTAATTCCGTCAGAAGCCTGAGATGTGACTGATTAGAATTATAGGAGGTAAGTATAGGACAAGAAGGCAGGGGAGAGGGGAGTTCTAGGCAGACATGAGCTAGGGTGTATCCAGGGATCAGAGGGGCCCCATACCTGAAGTGGGACACTGGGAATAGGAGAGAAGACCCAAGAAACAGGTGCAGTCGGCTATCTAGCACACCCATGCTGATGCTCCACCGTATGCCAGCTCAGTGCAGTCTATGTGGATGGCAGAGAAGTGAATCAGATGGAGTTTTGACCCTTGGGGAGGTCTTAACCTGGCCAGGGAGGCAGATGTGTTCACTGCAGGGAACCAGGTATAACGGTGATAGTGTGCAGTGGGCTGTGCTTATGGAAGGCTTCACGGAGGAGGCAGCATTTGAGGTGGATCTGAAAGGACAAATAGACATTGGTAAGACTGGCACAGGGGGCTTTGGCCATACATCCAGCAGCCAGCTGGCTGGCACCTCCCAATGACAGCTTCCTAGTCCCTTCTTGGGCTGGTGGGCCCAATAATGAGGCCTCTAATGGGCCCCTAATGTGCAGTCATGCGTATGCAAATGAGGTAGAAGGGACACTAGGCCAACGCAGGTCCCCTTTCCCAACAGGCTAGTGGGCAAGGGCTGAGGGAAGGGACTGAAAGCCGAGTCCAGACTAGAATGGCCATACTTGAGGGCCATCAGGTCAGGTCTCACGTCTGACCCAGGCTGGAAGTTAGGCCACAGGCAGCTAGGACCCACGTCCTTAGGTCCCTGCTGGGCCTTGGGGCTAGTAAGGGAGCCAACTAGCCAGGCCCAGATAATGCAGCTTTGTTGGCTGGTGGTAGCTCTGCCTGGCACCCAGGGGCACAGCCTTCAGTGTTTCCTCCACCACTTCTCAGCTGCAGCTCTGCCCTGAGGGGAGCAGAGAGCCTGGTAGGGCCTAGGGAACATGGTATTGCTGCCCTTACTAGCGCTCCTCAGCAGTTGTAAGAGATGATGTGAGCCAGCTAGAGACTCCCCGGTGAACCAAGTTATTTCCCATTAATTATCTCTGACTTATTATCTCCTACTCATTAAGGGCCTTCTCTGTGCCAGGCACAATGCTCAGCATGTCACGGGCATTGTCTCATTTGTTCCTCACCACAGTCCCATGAGTAGGGACTAGCATTATCCCCATTTTACAGATGAGACTCAGGAAGATGAAGTCACTTGCCTGAAGTCACTTGCCTAAATTCACACAGCTAGCAACTGGCAGAGGCAGGATTTGAACTCAAATCCGTCTGACTCTGAAGTCTGTGCCCCAAACCTCTAAGCTGAATTATGGCTAAGCCAGCCAGTGACAAGGTCTGGCCTGCTTCCCTCCCATGACTGGCCTGTGTGGGCATCTTGATCTTGGGGACCCCATAATCTTTTCTCTGGCAGGCAGAGGTAGCCCCAGCAGAGCCCTGGGTCCTCTGGGAAGCCTGCTAGGTTGAAGCCTAAGCAGTTGAACCAGAAGGAAGGCCCTGGACCCAGGTAGTGGTAATAGTCCAGCTGAGGGGCATCTCCAGGCCTTGGCCTGAGGTTGGGCCTCTGTCTTCAGCGCCTCGGCAGTCCTGCTGGGGCTGAGGGAGGGATGTGGTGGGGCCCAGGCTGCGGGATGGGGTCATTTCCTGCCGCCTAAAATAACAGGAAGTGGGTGCTCCTGATTGGAGGCTGGGAACAATGGCCGCCAGCCGGGCCAGAGAGCTCCTTCAGATCTGTAGTCTCAGTTGGGTTCCCGGCTTTATCACCCCCAGAAGCCGGTGGCCTGGTCCCAGTGCCCCACTGCCCAACTGCTGGAGCAGGCTGCCCCCCGCCAGGGCACTCCCTCTCGGAACCGGCTTAGCTCTGTCCAGGCCAGGGATAATGCTGCCCCTAAGGGTACCTCCTTTCCCGGTCCCACAATTCGGCATTCCCCAGAGTTGTCCTTTCTACCGACCTCCTATTCTCCCCGCCCAGATCTCTCCAGGAGAGGAAACCCAGGAGGCTGTCCCCACTGGGATGCAGGCAGAGTAAAGACAGTCACGCTGATCGGGTGCAAACCCCAGCTTTGCTACTCACTAGCTGTGGAGCTTAAGCAAGTGTCTTAATCTCTGAGTCTGTTTCCTCGTTTGTAAAATGGGGTAATAATATCTACCTCATAGGATTGTGGCAAAGATTAAATGAACTAATGAGTTTAACGTATTTAGCTGTGCCTGACAAAAGCATTAGCTGTTACTCTTGTTAATTGGACTTTCTCTGGGCCCAGGGAAATAATTTGCTCAGAAGGAGCAGAAGTGACCTGGAGATGTGGTATACATATTCCGGGGACTCTGTGTCTCTGTGTGCTGTATGTGTCTCTGAGGCTTTGTCTGTGCCTTAGAGGAGGTACCTGGCCCTGTACTTGTGTGGGTATGTCTGTGTGTCTCAGATATGTGTAGAGTTTTTTGTTTGTTGTTGTTGTTTGGTTTTTTGGTTTTTTGGTTTTTCTTGTTTTTGAGATGGAGTCTCGCTCTGTCGCCCAGGCTGGGGTGCAGTGGCGTGATCTCCGCTTACTGCAAGCTCCGCCTCCCGGGTTCACGCCATTCTCCTGCCTCAGCCTCCCGAGTAGCTGGGACTACAGGCGCCCACCACCACACCCGGCTAATTTTTTGTATTTTTTAGTAGAGACGGGGTTTCACCGTGTTAGCCAGGATGGTCTTGATCTCCTGACCTCGTGATCCGTCCACCTCAGCCTCCCAAAGTGCTGGGATTACAGGCATGAGCCACCGCACCCGGCCTGACCTGTGTAGAGTTTTGAATCCCAGTAAGTCTGTTTCCTCTGCATGTGTGTGTGTATGTATGTGTGTGTGAGTGTGTGTGTGAGAGAGTGTGTGTGTGTGAGAGAGAGAGAGAGAGAAGAATGTGTCTTGTCTCTTGCCATTGTACAGACCCTGTTTACATTGTCTGGTGTCTGTCTCTGTTGTGTGCGCATGTCTGTCTCCCCGTGTGTCTCTGCCCTCTGCCTGCCTCTCTGTCTTCACCTGCTCTAGTGTTGTCACCTAGGAATCTGTGTGAGGGCCAGGAGGGCTCTTGCTAGAGGTGCTGATCTCTGTTCTGTCTTCTCTCGGCCTCATGCCTCTCCCATGCTTCCTGCCTGAGGTGCTGTCTGTGCACCCCCCACCCCACAACCAGCCCTCACCCAGGCACTCCCTTGCGCTGCCCTTGGAGGTGGGCTGCTCTCCCCCACCTCACTTCCAGCCTCCTGGGAGCCAGCCTGGGCAGGAGCCTGCCTTCCCTACATTCCTGTGCTCTGAGCTCAGTGCCTGCTTGCCCCACCTGCACCCTTGACTTTTGTAGGGGAAGTCTCCCTGGGGGAACCACGGAATCACTTCCTTCTTCAGAGAACACGCAGGAGCTTCAGGGCGGGGTGATGTGACCCGCCCACCAGAAATAGCATGACATAAGGGTTTTGAGGGTTTTGTCATCAGACAACTCTGGATTCAAATCCTACCTCTGACACTGACATGCACAATCCACTTAATCTGTCTAAGTGAGTTATCTCACCTGTGAAATGGGGGCCATCATAGAACTATCCTTTTAGGATTGTCATCAGAATCACATGAGATAAGAGAAAGTGCTTGGTTCATGTTAGAGCTTCAGTAAATTAGTTTGGGCCTGGAAACTGGCTGGGGACATGCAGGCTCTGAGATGAACATGACATTTAGTGTTTAGAGAGACTAAACTTTGGAGCAGCTTGAGGGTCTAAATACACACTAGCTAGGTAGCTTTCTACAGTACCCCCACGCACACATCTACATGCCCAGCCACCCACCCACCCATCGGACATTCATTAAACAGACACAGAACTCCCACTCTGTGCCAGACAGGTCCTGTATAAGACTCTGGGGCTGCAAAAAGGACTAAGACTGAGTTTCTTCTCTTGATAAGCTCTCACACTGATGGGGCAGGGGGTGGCAGGCAAACAGAATAGCTAGACTGAGTTATCAGTGTTGTGAGAGGAATATTTGGCCCAGCAAGAGTTGTTGGGGTGGGAGGAGGGAGAGACAAAAGGAAAGGACTGCCAGCTCCCAGAGGATGGAGATGGGGTGTTAGTATTCTGAGACATGTGAGAGTCTCTCTGAGGGACTTGGCCCTGATCTTTCTTTCTTTTTTTTTTTTTTTTTTTTTTTTTTTTTTGAGACGGAGTCTCGCTCTGCCACCCAGGCTGGAGTGCAGTGGCCGGATCTCAGCTCACTGCAAGCTCCGCCTCCCGGGTTCACGCCATTCTCCTGCCTCAGCCTCCCGAGTAGCTGGGACTACAGGCGCCCGCCACCTCGCCCGGCTAGTTTTTTGTATTTTTTAGTAGAGACAGGGTTTCACCGTGTCAGCCAGGATGGTCTCGATCTCCTGACCTCGTGATCCGCCCGTCTCGGCCTCCCAAAGTGCTGGGATTACAGGCTTGAGCCACCGCGCTCGGCCTGGCCCTGATCTTTCTGCAGACCCCAGGCACAGCCCTTCTTGGGGCTCTTAGGAAGACAGGACTTTTTGACCCTACAGTGCAACCCACTACTGCACCTTTGCCCCACTAATGCTCTTTGCTCCAAGAAATAAATACAAATTATTTGTCTCTTATCTCGTTCTTAACAAATACTTCTGGTAGATATTAGTGTAGCAAAATAAAACCGACAGTGGCAAAACCTCACAATCTGGCATAGACCAAAAATAAGATAAAATTAAGTAGCCGAAGGATCATATTTGATGGTTAAAAACGAGAATGATCATATATAGATTAACCGTACTGTATAGATAACTAACCAAGGAGTTAATTGGCTTAATGTGATTTGCTCCACATAACACTGTCCCAATGACATTTCATCAGGGTTGGCATAATTGTGAAGAAAATATTTGTATTCAGGGTCAACAGTGTGCCAGGTCACAAGAGGAGTTCCAAACTTCTTGTTTGCCTCTTGAGAGGTTTTTCTTGTTGAGCTGCTGGAGTAAACACTCATTATTATTTTTATTAACTTCTACCTGTGTGGCTTAGTCCAGGAAGCTGTCCAAACACTATTGAGATGGAGTTGTTTTGCTTCTCTTCAAATGTTTATCTTTTTGCAATAAGTTGCCACATAGATCTATACTTTTTTTTTTTTTTTTTTTTTTTTTTGAGACAGGGTCTGATTCTGTCACCCAGGCTGGAGTGCAGTGGTGCAATCTCAGATCACTGCGGCCTCCACCTCTGGGTTCAAGGGATCCTTCTCTCAGCCTCCCAAGTAGCTGGGACCACACGTGTGCACAACCACGCCCAGCTAATTTTTGTATTTTTAGCAGACATGGGGTTTTGCCATTTGCCCAGACTGCCTCTGAACTCCTGGGCTCAAACAATCTGCTCGCCTTGGCCTCCCAAAGTGCTGGGATTACAGGCATGAGCCACTGCACCCAGCCTGGATCTACTCTTTATTAGAGTAAAAATCTTCTATATGCACTTGCTTTAGGCTAGGGCAGCCTCATAGTATAGCACTTTATTTGTGCTGTACTGTTTATTCAACTATTTTATGACTGTCTCCATGTACTTGGCACTGTGGTAGCTGCTGGCGATGAGGCAGTGAGCAAAGTAGAGATGGCCAGCTCTTGTGGGTCTCCCTCACCTTCTAGGAGGAGGCTGACAATAAGGAAAAAACCATGCAAGGAAGTTTAAAATCATAACAGTGACAGTGTTGCAGAGGTACATGAGGCCATGGCTATATAAAACAAGGGAATTTATCCTAATCAGAGAAGCCAAGGAAAGCTTCCATGAGTAAGTGATGACTGAACTAACATATGAAGGGCAAATAGGAGTTAGCTAAGAAAATAGGGAGAGTATGTGCAAAGGCCCTGTGGCAGGAGGGAGTGTGGATGGTCATCAGCATTAAAGGAAGGTCAGTGTGGATGGAGTTCAGAGAGCAAGCAGGGAGCAGGGTAGGAGATCCAAGAAGTAAAGGGAGGGAGTCAGGGACTTCAGACTATACTGGACTAGTAGGGTGAGTTCAAGAAGAGGAAGCCACTGGCAAGTTTCAAGTGGCAAAGAGTACCATGATCAGATTTGTATTTGCTGTGGCTGCTCAGTGGAGCAGACAGTGGGAATGGGTACAGGCGAGCAGTGAGAGGACTTTGTAGTCATCCAGGTGAGAGCGATGATGGTGGTGACGGTATCAGCCTGGGTGGAGTTCATTCATTTCTTCCTTCAGCAGATGGTTATGGAGCACCTATATGCCAGGCTCTTTTGGCCCTAGAGATAGACCAGCTAACAAAATAGGCAAAAATTTGTGCCCTCATAGAGATTATATTGTAGCAGTGGGAGACTGTTAAAATGGTGTTAATGCCGGCCGGGCGCGGTGGCTCAAGCCTGTAATCCCAGCACTTTGGGAGGCCAAGACAGGCGGATCACAAGGTCAGGAGATCGAGACCATCCTGGCTAACATGGTGAAACCCCGTCTCTACTAAAAAATACAAAAAAACTAGCCGGGCGAGGTGGCGGGCGCCTGTAGTCCCAGCTACTTGGGAGGCTGAGGCAGGAGAATGGCATAAACCCAGGAGGCGGAGCTTGCAGTGAGCTGAGATCCGGCCACTGCACTCCAGCCCGGGTGACAGAGCGAGACTCCGTCTCAAAAAACAAAAAACAAAACAAAATGGTGTTAATGCCTATGGAGAAAAAGAAGCCTTGGAAAGAAAAATCTACAGTTGGAGCTGGGAGGGAGACTTCAACTGCAGTTTGTAGTTTTATTTTTTTTTCTTTTTCTGAGACAGCATCTTACTCTGTTGCCCAAGCTGGAGTACAGTGGTACAATCATCGCTTACTGTAGCCTCAAACTCCTGGGCTCAAGGTATCCTCCTGCCTTAGCCTCCCGAGTAGCTGAGACTACAGGTGTGCACCACCATGCCCAGCTGTTTTTTACTTTTTCGTTGAGATAGGGTCTCGCTGTGTTGCCTAGGCTGTTCTCAAGCTCCTGGCCTTAAGTGATCCTCTCACCTTGGCCTCCCAAATTGCTGGGATTACAGGTGTGAGCCACCTTGCCTGACCTTTATTTAATTTTATTTAAAATTTTTCTTTTTTCTTTTTTTTTAGAGACAGGGTTTTGCTTTGTCACCCAGGCTGGAGTACAGCACCATGATCATAGTTCACTGTAACCTCAATCTCTATTTCAACACGTCATGACGCCTGGGTAATTAAAAACATTTTTTTAGAGATGGAATCTCACTGTGTTGTCCAGGCTGATGTCAAACTCCTGGCCTTAAGGGATCCTCCTGTCTCGGTCTCCCAAAGTGTTGGGATTACAGGCATAAGCCACCACACCAGGCCTGCAGTTCGTAGCTTTTTTTTTTTTTTTGAGACAGAGTCTCACTTTGTCGCTCAGGCTGGAGTGTAGTGGCAGGATCTCGGCTCACTGCAACCTCCGCCTCTTGGGTTCAAGTGATTCACCAGCGTCAGCCTCCCAAGTAGCTAGGATTACAGGTACATGCTACCACATCCAGCTAATTTTTGTATTTTTTAGTAGAGATAGGGTTTTGCCATGTTTACCAGGCTGGTTTCGAACTCCTGACCTCAGGTGATCCACCTGTCTTGGCCTCCTGAGGTGCTGGGATTACAGACATGAGCCACCACACCCAGCCCAGTTTGTAGTTTTAAATAGGGGCTAAGGGAATACTCCATTCAAAAGTGACATCAAAGTAAAGACCTGAAGGAGGGGAGGGAATGAGGCACGCAGAATCTGGGGGCAGATAATTCAAGGCAGAGAAACAGCCACTGAGGAAATACTGTTTCCTCAGTGCAAAGCCCTGAGGCGGAAACCTCCCCAACACCCTTAAGGGACAGTGACTGAAAACTTGAGCAGGGGGAGAAAAGGAGAGAAGGTCAAAGAGGTCAGGATCTGCTGGGCGCGGTGGCTCAAGCCTGTAATCCCAGCACTTTGGGAGGCCGAGACGGGCGGATCACGAGGTCAGGAGATCGAGACCATCCTGGCTAACACAGTGAAACCCCATCTCTACTAAAAAATATAAAAAACTAGCCGGGCGAGGTGGCAGGCGCCTGTAGTCCCAGCTACTTGGGAGGCTGAGGCAGGAGAATGGTGTAAATCCGGGAGGCGGAGCTTGCAGTGAGCTGAGATCTGGCCACTGCACTCCAGCCTGGGCGACAGAGCGAGACTCCGTCTCAAAAATAAAAAAAAAAGAGGTCAGGATCCTGGGGAGTCCTTGATAGGCTAATGTGATGACTTTGGCTTTTTCTTCCGCTCAGACCAGGAGTCTTTGCAGGATTTTGTCAGAGGAGTAATGTGATCTTTTTTTTTTTTTTTTTTTTTTTTGACACAAAGTCTTGCTGTGTCGCCCAGGCTGGAGTGCAGTGGCACGATCTCTGCTCACCGCAAGCTCCACCTCTTGGGTTCAAGCAGTTCTCCTGCCTCAGCCTCCCAAGTAGCTGGGACTACAGGCGCCCGCCACCACGCCCGGCTAATTTTTTGTATATTTAGTAGAGTTGGGGTTTCACCGTGTTGGCCAGGATGGTCTCTATCTCCTGACCTCATGATCCGCCTGCCTCAGCCTCCCAAAGTGCGGGGATTACAGGCATGAGCCACCGCGCCCGGCTAATCTGACTTATTTTTAAACAGAATCACTCTGGCTACTGTGTTGAGAAAAGACCCAGGGGAAACAAAGACTGGAGCAGGGAATCTTTTATCAGAGCTGGTAGTAGCTCTGACACAAGTGATAGAAGTGGAGACAGTGAGAAGTGATTAGATTTGAGATCTGTTTTGAAGATAAAGGCAGAAGGATTTCCTGAGAGATGACACACAGGGTGTGATGTAGTTGCCATTAACTGAGATGGGGGAAATGGGGAGAAGTAGGCTTTTGGGGGAAGAGCAGGAGCTCCGTTTGGGATGTGTTAAATTGGGGGCATCTGTGAGACACCCAGGGGTATCAAGCAGGGAGTTGCAGGAGTGAAACTAGACCTCAAGGGAGAGGCCTGGGCTAGAGACACAAATTTGGTTGTCGTCAGCAGTGATGGTATTTAAATCTGTTAGTCTGGATGAGGTCACCAAGGGAGTGTGTGTCGACAGAAAAGAAATGAGGTCCTCCACTCAGCCCTAGGGCACTCCAGTGCTGAGAGGTTGGGAAGTTCAGGCAGGATCAGCACAGATGACTAAGAAGTGACAGTCAGCAAGGTAGAAGGAAAACGAAGAGAATGTGCTGTCTTCAAAGCCAGGCAAAGACAGTGTTTCAAGGAGCAGTCAGAAATCAACGGTGGCAGATGCAGCTGCATAGTGGCCAAGGAAGATGAGGGCTGGAAAACTGCCTGTTGGATTTAGCAGCTGGAGGTCCTTGAGAAGTGCAGTGTTGCACAGCAGTGGGGGTAAGGCCTGGCCGAAGCATTTCCTCCTGGCAGAGATGGGGAGACGTGGATATATTCTTCAGGGCAGGTGCTGCTTACCAAGCCCCTGCCAGGTGCCACCAATGATATACCCATCTGTACCAACTCCCTATGTGTACCAACAACTCCATGAGAGAACTGTGGTTACACAGGCTCAGGGCTTGCCCAAGGTTCACCTGGAGACAAGGTCCTCAGTCAGGCCTGTCCGACTCTGAAGCCTATGACCTTTCTGCTCCACTGCATCTGATGGCTGGGTGCAGGTTCTTCCAAACCTCACTCCTCTACCTCCTCCCAGCCTCCCTTCACATGGCGAGTCAGGACCTAGCTGGGGACTCACTGACTGTCTTGCCTGGTGGGTGTGATTTGCCTAGGTGTAGACAAACACCTGCCTACCAGTTTTCCTTGCAACACCTGCAGCACGCACAGGTGACTGGAGAATGCAATAAACAGGCCTCACCCTCAACCTTCAAGCTTCATACTTACTCACCCAGGCTTTGGCTTCAAACAGTCCTGAGTTCAAATCCCAATTCTGGGCCGGGCGCGGTGGCTCACGCCTGCAATCCCAGCACTTTGTGAGGCTGAGATGGGCGGATCACGAGGTCAAGAGAGGGAGACCAGACTGGCCAACATGGTGAAACCCCATCTCTACTAAAAATACAAAAATTAGCTGGGTGTGGTGGTGCATGCCTGTTGTCCCAGCTACTCTGGAGGCTGAGGCAAGAGAATCGCTTGAACCTGGGAGGCGGAGGTTGTAGTGAGCTGAGAGCGCGCCACTGCACTTCAACCTGGCAACAGAGTGAGACTCCATCTAAAAAAAAAAAAAAATGCCAACTCTGCCACATACTAGTTGTATGACTCTGTGCGGATCAATTAGCAGGTTGGGCCTTGGTTGCCTCACTTGTATAATGGGGATTAAAAGTCTCTGCCTCTCAGAGTTGTGAGGACACAGGATGCATCACTGTTAGTGAATAGTAAGCACTCACTAGAGTGAGTAACTGGTTTTGTTGACTATTGGAATTGGTAAAGGAGTTTGCAGCTGGCTGGGAAATAGATTAGCAGTGACCAGGCAGCCGTCTCCTGCTGGTATGGGAAGAGATGGGTATCTTGTCATGGTGCCTCAGAGTTGGTGGAGTTGGAGGGGTAATGGGGGAGACAGGGCCTCAGCTGGGGCTCTTGCCTGGAGCCCAGAAAGCTGGGTGGGAAGGAATGAGGGAAAAACAGTGTGAGCCTCAGATAATTTATTGCATAACACCTATTCCCTCATACTGTCAGTGAGGATTAAAACTAATAACGTAAGCCAGGCGCGGTGGCTCACGCCTGTAATCCCAGCACTTTGGGAGGCCGAGGCGGGTGGATCACGAGGTCAGGAGATTGAGACCATCCTGGCTAACACGGTGAAACCCCGTCTCTACTAAAAATCCAAAAAAGTAGCCGGGCATGGTGGTGCGTGCCTGTAGTCCCAGCTACTCGGAGGCTGAGGCAGGAGAATGGCGTGAACCCAGGAGGCGGAGCTTGCAGTGAGCCGAGATGGTGCCACTGCACTCCAGCCTGGGTGACAAAGCGAGACTCCGTCTCAAAAAAAAAAAAAAAACAACTAATAACATATAAGGCCAGGCGCAGTGACTCACACCTGTAATCCCAGCACTTTGGGAGGCTGAGGTGGGCAGATCATTTGAGGCCAGGAGTTCGAGACCAGCCTGGCCAACATGGCACAAACCCATCTCTACTAAAAATACAAAAATTGGCCAGGTATGGTGGTTCATGCCTGTAATCCCAGCTACTCAGGAGGCTGAGGCACAAGAATTACTTGAGCCTGGGAGGCAGAAGTTGCAGTGGGCCGAGATCACACCATTGCACTCCAACCTGGGCAACAGAGTGAGAATTTGACTCAAAAAAAAAAGAACTAATGCGTATAAAAATTATGAGGCTGGCCACGGTGGCTCACGCCTGTAATCCCAGCACTTTGGGAGGTCGAGGCGGGCAGATCACCTGAGGTCGGGGGTTCGAGACCAGCCTGGCCAACATGGTGAAGCCCCATCTCCACTAAAAATACAAAAATTAGCTGGGCGTGGTGGCAGGCACTTGTAATCCCAGCTACTCGGGAGGCTGAGGCAGGATAATCACTTGAACTTGGAAGGCAGAGGTTGCAGTGAGCCAAGATCATGCCACTGCACTCCAGCCTGAGCAACAGAGCGGGGTTCTGTCTTGAAAAAAAAAAAAAGCCGGGCGCGGTGGCTCACGCCTGTAATCCCAGAACTTTGGGAGGCTGAGTCGGGTGGATCATGAGGCCAGGAGATCAAGACCATCCTGGCCAACCAGGTGAAATGCTATCTCTACTAAAAATACAAAAAATTAGCCAGGCGTGGTGGCGGGCGCCTGTAGTCCCACCTACTCGGGAGGCTGAGGCAGGAAAATGGCATGAACCCAGGAGGTGGAGCTTGCAGTGAGCCAAGATTGCGCCACTGCACTCTAGCCTGGGCGACAGAGTGAGACTCCATCTCGAAAAAAAAAAAGAAAAGAATGAAAAACGTTTCCTTAGATGAAGCTTCCCACAGATGCTGGCCCTGCTTCCTAAGCCCAAGTTGGTAGCTGTGTTCCCATTGATCTCCTCAGTGCCTGGATGGTAGCAGCAGATGGCACCAGGACTCAATATTCAGAAACTTCTGTTTGGGAGACCAGGAGGCTTCATCAGACCAACAGGGAGTGCTGTTTGCTGGCATGTGGATAGTGCCAGGCACTTTGCTGACATTCCCTACTAGCTTGGCTTATTATCCCTGTTTTACAGATATCAAAACTGAGGCTGAGCCAGGCATAGTGGTAGGTACCTGTAATCCCAGCTACTTGGGAGACTGAGGCAAAAGGATGTCTTGAACTCAGGAGTTTGAATCCAGCCTGGGCAACATAGCAAGACCCTATCTCTTTCTTTTTTTTTTTTTTTTTGAGACGGAGTCTTGCTCTGCCGCCCAGGTTGGAGTACAGTGGCCGGATCTCAACTCACTGCAAGCTCCGCCTCCCAGGTTTACGCCATTCTCCTGCCTCAGTCTCCCGAGTAGCTGGGACTACAGGCGCCCGCCACCTCGCCCGGCTAGTCTTTTGTATTTTTAGTAGAGACGGGGTTTCACCGTGTTAGCCAGGATGGTCTCGATCTCCTGACCTCGTGATCCGCCCGTCTCGGCCTCCCAAAGTGCTGGGATTACAGGCTTGAGCCACCAAGCCCGGCCGCAAGACCCTATCTCTTAAAAAGTAAAAATTGGCCAGGCACAGTGACTCACGCCTGTAATCCCAGCACTTTGGGAGCCTGAGGCGGGCGGATCACGAAGTCAGGAGATCGAGACCATCCTGGCTAACACGGTGAAACCCCATCTCTACTAAAAATACAAAAAATTAGCTGGGCATTGTGGCGGGAGCCTGTAGTCCCAGTTACTCGGGAGGCTGAGGCAGGAGAATGGCGTGAACCTGGGAGGCGGAGCTTGCAGTGAGCCGAGATCGTACCACTGCACTCCAGCAATAAAAATAAATAAAAATTAAGAAAAAGGGACTTAAAGGAACTAACTAGACCCTTAAAAATTCCCTAGCAGCAAGCGGACTTGGGGGGAAACAAAACAAAACAAAAAAACCTGAGGCTGAGAGAGGTTGGCTGGCTTGTCCATGGTTGTCTGCTGGGGAAGCAAGCCCTCCCTTCCCATCCTCATCTGACTGACTCTCAGGCCTGTCTCTCAATGGCCCCACATGTGTATATGTCAAATTGTGTGGCTCCCTTCCTTCACTTCGATGTCTTTTACAGGGTTCCTACAATAGTCATATGTTAAAAGCACAAATTTGGGGTAGCTTGTTGCCAGTGGGAATCTTCACAACAAAGCATCCCACTACAGCCCATACTTACGTCCTTCCTCTTGGTCAGTCCCATGTGCCCAGCACTGGCACCCTCTGTGAACAGACCTTGGGTTGGGCACAGTCACCCAGAGATAAAGCAGAAAGGAGAGGGAGGCAGACATGGAAACAAATCGGTGCGTTTGGTGTCTCAATAAGTGCTGCAAGCTTGTTCTTAGCTTTTCCAACACACCCTGCTCCATTCTGCCCCTTCGCATATACTCTTCTCTGCCAAGATCTCTCCTCCTCGCTTTGCTGACTCCAGCTTATCCTTCGGATCTCAACTTGGTTGTTACTTCTTCAGCAAGCCCTCCCCATGTAGGTTAACCATCTCTGCTGTGCTGCCCCAGACATAGTATTTATTCTCTACTGTAGTTGCCTAGCTATTTGTCTGTCTGCCCTGCTAGAGGGTAAGCGCCACAGAGGCAGGGATCATGGCTATTTTCTCACTATTATATCATGAGTATCTGGAACAGGGCCTGGCACATAGAAATAACTCAAACACACGTGAATGAAGAAGTCAGTTGAACAAGGGAGAGGGCCA
The DNA here is from genome assembly GCF_043159975.1 of Macaca nemestrina. NCBI lineage: Eukaryota > Metazoa > Chordata > Mammalia > Primates > Cercopithecidae > Macaca > Macaca nemestrina. The sequence goes on along the minus strand of NC_092125.1, from coordinate 197,707,412 downwards.
CATATTGAGCTGATGGCACAGATGTGCAATCTGACCTCTCTCCTCTCTTGTGTTGGTCTTTCAGTTGTGGTCGCCAGGACCCCCCCAGAGCCAAGACCTTCTCCAGAAGGTGACCCTTCCCCCCCACCACCACCGATGTCAGCCGTGGTCCCTGACACTCCCCCGGACACCCCACCTGCCATGAAGAATGCCACTAGCTCTAAGCAGCTTCCACTGGAACCAGAGAGCCTCTCAGGGCAGGTCGGGCCTAGGCCAGCCCCCGTGCAGGAAGAGTCCCCTTCCTCTGAAGCAAAGAGCAGAGGACCCACCCCACCAGCCACGGGCCCACGGGATGCCAGACCTCCTCGAAGGAGCAGCCAGCCATCTCCAACAGCAGTGCCAGCCTCTGACAGCCCTCCCACCAAGCAAGGTGTGTGTAATGATCCCGGCCTGGGCCTAAACCCCTTGGCTCAGGGTCCTGGCCCTGGATCATGCCAACTGAAAGAGTCCTGTTTGCCCTAGAGGAGATTAGGAAAGGATGGGGTGAGGCCCGGAGGGAGGGATCTGAGGCTGACTCCTCTTTGGGGACAGCCTTTTGACCTGTCTGTTCTTGTTCTCTCTGCTCAGAGGTGAAGAAGGCAGGAGAGAGACACAAGCTGGCAAAGGAGCGGCGAGAAGAGCGGGCCAAGTACCTGGGTGAGTGCGCAGGAAGTCTCATCATCTTCTTCATCATCATGATCAGCATCCTAATAATAACACCAACAGGCTGGGTGCAGTGGCTCACGCCTGTAATCCCAGCACTTTGGGAGGCCGAGGCGGGCGAACCAAGCATGAAGAAACCCCGTCTCTACTAAAAATATAAAAAATTAGCCGGGCATGGTGGCACATCCCTGTAATCCCAGCTACTCAGTAGGCTGAGATAGAAGAATCACTTGAACCTGGGAGGCGGAGGTTGTGGTGAGCCGAGATTGCGCCAATGCACTCCAGCCTGGGCAACAAGAGCGAAACTCCGTCTCAAAAAAATAATAATAATAATACCAACACTTCTGCAACACTTAATTATGTGCACTGTGCTAAGAGCAGGACACGCATTATCTAATTTAATCCTCAACCCATTTTGAGGAGGAAACAGAGGCTCAGAGAGATGAAATCATTTGCTTAAGCCACACAGCTAGTACAGTAGCTGAGATTCAGACCCAGAAGCCTCCTGTCACCCCAGATCTCATGCATGCTCTTAATCACAGTATGTGGACCTCTGTCTGGTAGCCCCCCAAGTCAGATGGGGATCTTGCACTAAAGCATTCATTTCTCCTTCAATCCTGAGAGCCCATAAGGCCAATGGAGGAGAAATAGGCCTCTCCTGAGTCCTGTCTTCAGTAAGCCTCTCAGTTTGAGGGGGTTGTCTCAGACTGAAAGCTCCACCTAAGCAGGCAGGAGAAAAACCCACCCAGGATGTGGGTAGCAGGGCTGGCCACTTGGAGGAAATGTCCTTGGCCCAGGCCTGCTGCAGAACCCTTCACATGCCACTGGGCTCCTTTGTCCACAGCGGCCAAGAAGGCAGTGTGGCTGGAGAAGGAGGAGAAGGCCAAGGCGCTGCGGGAGAAGCAGCTCCAGGAGCGCCGGCGCCGGCTGGAGGAGCAACGTCTTAAAGCCGAGCAACGTCGTGCAGCCCTGGAGGAACGGCAGCGGCAGAAGCTCGAGAAAAACAAGGTGCGGCATGGGTCTCCATGAATCCGTGTACACGTGTGCTCACTCTCTGCATACTGGTGCAGTGTGTATGCATATCCATGTTCACGGCTCTGCATTATCTGTGTCTACGTGGTCCTATTTGTGTTCACATCTACAGTTGTGTCCCTGTGTTAGAATATCTGGGGACCGGCCGGGCGCGGTGGCTCAAGCCTGTAATCCCAGCACTTTGGGAGGCCGAGGCGGGTGGATCACGAGGTCAGGAGATCGAGACCATCCTGGCTAACATGGTGAAACCCCGTCTCTACTAAAAATACAAAAAACTAGCCGGGCGTGGTGGCGGGCGCCTGTAGTCCCAGCTACTCGGAGGCTGAGGCAGGAGAATGGCGTGAACCTGGGAGGCGGAGCTTGCAGTGAGCCGAGATCGCGCCACTGCACTCCAGCCTGGGTGACATAGCGCGAGACTCCGTCTTAAAAAAAAAAAAAAAAAAAAAAAAAGAATATCTGGGGACCTATGCAACTGCAGGTACATTTGCTTCTGAATGTGCCACTGTAGGCCCCTGTAACTGTTTACTGTCAGTACCTGTGTTCGTCCGTGTGCCCCATGCGTCTGTTTGTGTGTCTGCAGGTATGTGTCTGTGTATGTATCTGCAGGTATGCGTCTGTGTGAGCGTGCCTAGCTCTGTCATGTGGGTAAAGCCCTAGCTTGAGTGCTGGTGAGGAAATGAAGGAAATGGCCACCTGGCCCTACCTGGGGGGGCCTCAGGCTAGAGGGAACACATAGCCCCAAGGTCAGGACCCTTAGTGCCTGAGATACGGCCTTGCCTGGGAGCCCCAGGTAGGGAGAGTCCCACCAAATCATCAGAGAAGCAACTCATACACTCAGGAAATGACTCAAGAACAGTGAAAAGCTCCCCAAGAACAAGTCGAAAGGGATCTTGGTCCTTAATCATAGCAAGGATTTAGTAACCTTGGATACCTGCAATGAGTCAGGAAAAGACTCGGAGGGAAGGGAGTGGGGGAGGCATTGACACAGGAGGAATAAGGGCCTCTATCCCAAATTCAGTGAATGTTTTCAGTCCACATCTCTCTTCTCCCCACCTTCCCCCAGGAGCGCTATGAAGCAGCCATCCAACGGTCAGTGAAGAAGACATGGGCCGAAATCCGGCAGCAGCGCTGGTCCTGGGCAGGAGCCCTGCACCACAGCTCTCCAGGACATAAGACCAGTGAGTAGGCTGGAGGGGCTGGGGAGTGGGTAGGCAAGGCTGGGATGGCAAGTAAAGGAAGGGAACAGCTTCCCTACAAAGAGCTGGTGGCTCCCTGCAGCAGGTGTGCCTTGCTTTATGTGACTTGTGTCTTCTAGAATGGTCCGTAAGCCAAACTGTCCCTTTCCAAGGACTTCCACTATCAAATCAGAGAAGGATTCTCTCCATTTGGTTTGCTCTTCAAACCTCTGTCATTTTAGGATTAGCCTTCTTTGCGCCTGTCAATTATTATTAGTTGTTGATACATAAAAGACTTTAATGCCCTACAGACACTGGATCTTAAAGAAACTGTCACTCCTTGTCTCAGAAGGTAGATTTTTGTCTCTGAGTTTTCTCCACGTAGGGCCACCATGGATTTTGGTCTGATTCTTTGCTGGCATGTATGTACCACTGTGCTTGGATGTCTTTATGCAATGGCAAGTTTCAGTATTTCTAGCTGTGTATCTTCGGTGTATGTGCTCCTGGACCCGTGCATTGTGTGTCTTAATATATGTTTGCCTTGGCGTGTTTGTGGCCTTGTGTACCTCAGTGAGGGCTCCTAAGTCAAGACAGACTTGGGTTCCAGCTCTGGCACTTGCAGCGCGACCTTTAACTTCTTGAAGTCTCACTTTCTTCATCTATAAACTGGGGATAATGCTACTACTTGCCCCTGAGGTGGTAGATAGATGTTTGAAGGATCAAATGAGGTCACATGTGTGTGGTGCCCCACACAGTACCTGGCACATGGTAAGCATCAACAAATGTGAGCTGCTACAAATGTCATGATGAGGTTGCTTCGATGTGTTTGTGGCTTGTGTGCATCTGGGTCTGACACACTATCTGTTAGTGTTTGTGTCTCTGTCCCTGTGCATGTCTGCACACATGTGTGCATGCCAAAGTATCTGCCACTCTATATGCCTGTATCTGCATGTCTTTTTGTGATTCTGGATGAATACGTGGATTTGTGCAAGTGACTGTGACTGTGTAGGTCCTGTTTAGGAGCGTTTTTGCATTTATCCCAGTACATGGGTGTTGTATCCGTAACGCGTTGGCTGGGCAGTGTCAGCAAGTGCCAGTGCTGGGGGGTTATGGGGAGGTTGCAGTACCCAGCCATAAGGAATGGCTTCCTTGGTCTGGCCAGGAAAGCTGTAGTTTCTCTAGTTTTACTCATCTCCCCCCCTTTGTTTCTTCTCCGTCGGCTCCCCCAAGCCAGGTTGTCTCTGGTCACCTACCTGCCACCCTCCCTCTCCCAGGGCCAAGGCTGCCTCCTGCTCCTCATCCTAGCCTGCCCACTCCTCCCTCTCCCACCCTGCCCTTGGAGCATCCTGCATGGAAGGCCTCGGTGCCCCCCACTGGCTCCTGCCTGGCCCGGCCCTAATGCCGTGTCTTTTCCCCTCCAGGTGGGAGCAGGTGCTCCGTGTCGGCAGTTAACCTGCCCAAACACGTGGACTCTATAATCAACAAGCGGCTCTCAAAGTCCTCTGCCACGCTCTGGAACTCCCCCAGTAGAAGTAAGAGAAGGCCCAGCCCTTCCCCCTCCAGAGCCCCTTGTAGCTCCCACCAAGTTTCCTCCAGAGCTCAGCAAGAACACCAGGTCCCTGGAGCCCTCACATACTCCAGGTCCCCATCCCCACTCTACCTTACCCAGGGCTCTGTGCCCCTCGGGGGAGCCGGCATATGGGTCTGGACCCTGAGGACAGAGGTTGCCCTGTAGGAGAGGAGAAGGGAGACAAAGCACAATGCCTCAGAGGGCAGGAAGTCTGGCAGGGGCCTCAAGAGCAAGTTGGAGGTGGTGGCTGGGGGTGGGGACAGGCAGGCAGCCTTTTCTGCAACCACAGCCAGCTGGCCTGGCCAACCTTAGCCAGGTGGCATTGTCCCCATGTGTCAGACTGGCCTGAGTGCTGTGGGGTGGAGGGGTCCCTCATTCTGGCTCTACCCTAAAGGGCCCATGCAATCCTGCCCTCTCTGCCTTCAGAGCCCCAGCCATGGGCTTGGCTGGTTCCAGAGTTGAGGCAACCAAGGTGGCATAGCCCCTGCATTCCCACCATGCCCTGGTGCTCATATGTGAAGGAGCCATGGTGGAAGTTATTTATAAGTTTCTCTTGCATTTGTTTGGTTGCTTTGTTGCCTAGCAACCAAATCAGCTGCTGTACCAACCCCACCTGACTGAGGCTTAAAAATAGCCCAGCAGCTGAGGGGACAGAGCAGGGTGGCCTAGGGCAGGCAGGCACCCTAGCAGCCTCTCCTTGGCACAGGACTGCTAAAAGCTGGGTCACAGGAGCACAACGACCCTCACTGTCCCAAATCCATGGGACAGCTTCAGCTGGGTCAGCCCTCTGAGAGCAGGAGGGGCAAGACCTTACACTGGGACATGGCAGAGGGCAATTGGGTCTTCTTCCAATCCTGGATGGCTCCTTCCTATATGCACGGTTCAGGGCCCTTTCACCTGGGGACCGTTGTAGGCAGGGACCCTCATCTGATGCAGGATGTTGCCCTGGGAAGTGTCTGGTTGCCTGGGTCTGCAGTGGAAGTCCAGATCGTAGGGAGGACAAGTGTGGCCCCGGTGTGATTGTGGGGAGAGGCCTCCCGGGTGAGCAGCCTTGGCCTTGGCATGGGGATGGTGCCTGGTCTGCCCCCATGCCTCTCCCTGCCTCCTGCGGCCTCCACAGTGACCGGCTTCGCCTGGCCTTCTACCCCCAGATCGCAGCCTGCAGCTGAGCGCATGGGAGAGCAGCATCGTGGATCGTCTGATGACGCCCACCCTCTCCTTCCTTGCTCGGAGTCGCAGCGCGGTCACACTGCCCCGCAACGGCCGGGACCAGGGTAGGGGCTGCGACCCTGGGAGAGGCCCTACGTGGGGCCGGGCAGGGGCCATCCTGGCGCGCGGGCCGCAACCCGACCGCACTCATCCCTCTGCAGCCGTGCCGGTGTGCCCGCGCTCGGCCTCCGCCAGCCCTCTGACGCCGTGCAGCGCCCCCCGAAGCGTGCACCGCTGCGCCCCCGCCGGTGAGCGCGGGGAGCGCCGCAAGCCCAGCGCCGGGGGCAGCCCCGCTCCGGTGCGCCGCCGGCCGGAGGCCTCGCCGGTGAGTGGCTCGACTGGTTCGAGCGGCCGCGCAGGTGGGACAGGCAGCCTGGAACTGGGGAACGCAGGCGCTGCTGACCTCTACTCTCCTCTTCCGTTCCTTCTTCCCTGCCAGGTGCAGAAAAAGGAGAAGAAGGACAAGGAGCGGGAAAACGAGAAGGAGAAGAGTGCACTAGCCCGGGAGCGCAGCCTCAAGAAGCGCCAGTCGCTGCCCGCCTCACCGCGCACCCGCCTCTCCGCCAGCGCCGCCTCAGAGCTCAGGTGGGCGCGGGCGGTGCGAGGGACCCTGCCCCTCACCGGGTCATTTATTCATCACTCACAAATATTTATTGGGCATCCCACCTCTAGAATGCAATTTCCTTGAGGGCAAAGTTCTCTCTGTTTTTTTGTTTGTTTGAGACAGGGTCTCCCTCTGTCACCCAGGCTGGAGTGCAGCGGCACAGTCTCGGCTCACTGCAGCCTCGACCTCCCGGGCTCAAGCTATCCTCCCATCTCAGCCTTCCAAGTGGCTGGGACTACAGGCGCGCCACCACACCCAGCTAATTTTTTGTGTTTTTTGGTAGAGGGAGGTTTCACCACGTTGTGCAGGCTTATCTCGAACTCCTGAGCTCAGGTGATCCACCTGTCTCGGCCTCCCAAAGTGCTGGGATTACACGTGTGAGTGTGAGCCACCTCGCCCAGCCTCCATTTTTTTAAATTGTTTTCTTTTTTTCCTTTTTCTTTTTCTTTTTTTTAAGTATTTTGGTTACTGAAGTACCGCATCATCTAAAACAGTGCCTGGCACCTGGTAACCACTCCGTGAATGCCTACTGAAGGCAAGAGTAGTGCCTCACGCCTGTAATCCCAGCACTTTGGGAGGCCAAGGGGAGGATTGTTTGAGCCCAGGAGGTCGAGGCTGCAGTGAGCTAGGTATGATCATGCCACTGCACTCCAGCCTGGGGGACAGCCAGATTCTGTCTTAAAAACAACAAAACCTGCTGAATGAATGGACCTTCCAGGTAGCACTCATGGTGCTGAGGACACGTTGCTGAGCTAACCCAGGCGTGGTTTTTTTCTCTTATTAAACTTACAGGCTATTGGTGGGGCACAGACAATAGTCAATCCCACAGAAACATATGTCATTACAAACTGGGGTATATAATCTAAAAGGGAATGGTGCGTTTCTGTGAGAGCAAGGGGGAGCGGTGCTGATGTAGGCTGGAGGAGGGGGCACCTCCCAGAGGAAGGGACAAGTTCTCAGCATGTGGGTGTGTGTGTCTCCTAACTCTTCCCTTTTCCCTTTTCTCTTAGCCCCAAATCCAAGGCCCGGCCATCCTCTCCCTCCACATCCTGGCACAGGCCTGCCTCCCCCTGCCCCAGCCCAGGGCCAGGCCACACTCTGCCTCCAAAGCCACCGTCCCCGCGAGGCACCACTGCATCCCCCAAAGGGCGGGTTCGGAGGAAGGAGGAGGCAAAGGAGAGCCCCAGCGCCGCAGGGCCCGAGGACAAGAGCCAGAGCAAGTTCAGGGCCAGTGACGAGAAGGAGCCAGCAGCCCCAGCCTCACCGGCACCTTCTCCGGCGCCCTCGCCCACCCCATCCCCGCCCCAGAAGGAGCAGCCCCCCGCGGAGACCCCTGCAGGTAGGCATGAAGAGAGGGGAGGGGTGAGCCTAGCGAGAGAAGCCAGCTTCTCCTGCGTGGGGATGTGGGCCGCCAGAGATGCCTGAGGACTGGGAGTGGGACATGGAAGGAGGAGACTCCTGCCCTCAGCAGTCCCAGGCCCACAACACAGGCCGCTGGGAGCTGACGGCAGGAAGGGATGCTGGCGGTGCCTGCGTGGGTGTGCTGACTGACGCCTGGTCCCGGGTCCCCCTCCAGACGCTGCTGTCTTGACCTCACCCCCAGCCCCTGCTCCCCCGGTGACCCCTAGCAAACCAATGGCCGGCACCACAGACAGAGAAGAAGCCACTCGGCTCCTGGCTGAGAAGCGGCGCCAGGCCCGGGAGCAGCGGGAGCGCGAGGAGCAGGAGCGGAGGCTGCAGGCAGAAAGAGACAAGTGAGTACGCCTCGGGGACTGAGGGGGCCCTGGTGGGCGCTGGAGAAGAAGCAGAGTCCGAGCCTGAGCCGTTTGCTCCGTCCCCCAGGCGAATGCGAGAGGAGCAGCTGGCGCGGGAGGCCGAGGCCCGGGCGGAGCGGGAGGCGGAGGCCCGGAGGCGGGAGGAGCAGGAGGCACGAGAGAAGGCGCAGGCCGAGCAGGAGGAGCAGGAGCGGCTGCAGAAGCAGGTGCCCCCGGCGGGCGGGTGGGAGGCGGCTGGGCGCGGGCGCCGCGGGCCGGGAAGGCTGGAGTCAGGTGCCCCACGCTCATGGGGGTCTTTGGCAGAAAGAGGAGGCCGAAGCTCGGTCGCGGGAAGAGGCGGAGCGGCAGCGTCTGGAGCGGGAAAAGCACTTCCAGCAGCAGGAGCAGGAGCGGCAAGAGCGCAGAAAGGTGCGGACGTGGGCTGGGATTGGTGGGCGGGCCTGGGCAGGGCGGCCAGGTGGGCGGGGCCTGGGCTTAGAGCGGGTGGGACGGAAAAGCGCTGGGGCAGATTCCAGCCCCTGTCCTGGAGAGGGCTGCTATGAACTGGGAGGCCCTAAGAACACAAGGCCGGGGCTGACTGGTGGGAGGTTTAGGATTGGGGGCGGAGCTCGAGACTAACTGATATGCGGCCTCCAAACAGCGTCTGGAGGAGATCATGAAGAGGACTCGGAAGTCAGAAGTTTCTGAAACCAAGGTCAGAATTTCCCCGAAGGGCAGTGCTGGGTGTGGGGGCCGGGGTGGGAAAAGGAGGCTGCGGAAAGGCATCTATGGCCAAGGAGAGCGGGGCTGTCGGGGAGGCCGCTGCGGCCCGGGCAAGGGGAGGGCAGAACTCAGTCCTAAGTGGATGGGACCGGCTGTCCCTTGAGCCTGACTGCTCTTCCTCTTCAAAGCAGAAGCAGGACAGCAAGGAGGCCAACGCCAACGGTTCCAGCCCAGGTAAAGCCCCCGTTCCCCTCACCTCCCTTCCCTTTGCCACCCTCCTCCTCCATCCTCACCTCTCTTGCCAGCCCTTGGCTGATGGCGCCTCTTTCCCTGTGACAGAACCTGTGAAAGCTGTGGAGGCTCGGCCCCCAGGGCTGCAGAAGGAGGCTGTGCAGAAAGAGGAGCCCACCCCACAGGAGCCTCAGTGGAGGTACCAGCTTCCAATCCCAGGGTCCCTGAGCAGGGAGGCAGACTGCAGCTGGAGCTGCGGGGTAGCCTGGGCTTTCCCGGGAGGTGAGCTGCTGAGCCTTGGCCTCTGCATCCACAGTCTCCCAAGCAAGGAGTTGCCAGGGTCCCTGGTGAATGGCCTGCAGCCTCTCCCAGCACACCAGGAGAATGGCTTCTCCCCCAAGGGACCCTCTGGGGACAAGAGTCTGAGCCGAACACCAGAGGCACTCCTGCCCTTTGCAGAGGCAGAAGCCTTCCTCAAGAAAGCTGTGGTGCAGTCTCCGCAGGTCACAGGTAGGTCTCCTGATTCCTGGACCTAGCTCTATTCCTCCCAGCAGCCTTCCCTGTACTCCCTAGCCCTGCCTTCTCTTCTGGCTCTGCCAGGCCCCCTCTCCTGCTCCGCCTTGAAGACCCCCAGCTATCTGGGTTTGAGTGCTGTTTGCCCTGACTGTTTCCTTTCCCCTTTTTCCCCAGAAGTCCTTTAAGAGGATTTGCCTTGGATCCGGGCACAGCTGTAAGGGCTCCTCTGCATCACCTACCAGGATGTCTGGAGGAGAAAAAGACAGAGCAAAGTTGGAAGTGGCTTGGGCCCCTGGGGGTGGGTCCTCTCTGTTGTTTTTAATCTGCACCTTATAGACTGATGTCTTTTTGGCTGGAGCCAGATCTGCCCCTCAGTGCATTTGTGTGCTCGCACGCGCAGACATCCCCTCTCCCCCATACACACACATACACTCACAGCCTCTCTGGCCTCTTCCCTTGGGGAGGGGCCACCTGTAGTATTTGCCTTGGTTTGGTGGGGTACAGTGGATGTGAATACTGTAAATAGCTTGTGCTCAGACTCCTCTGCGTGGAGAGGGTGGGTGCAGGAGGCAGACCCTCCCCGCAAAGCCCCCTGGGGCGATCTTCCTCTCTCTATTTAACTATAACTGAGGGGGATCCCAGGTCTGGGGATGGGGGACACCTTGGGCCACAGGATACTGGTTGCTTCAGGGGTACCCATGCCCCCTGCCCTTGCCTGGAATCAGTGTTACTGCATCTGATTAAATGTCTCCAGAAATAAAGTGAGAATAATTCTGCCAATCCTGCCTGTTCTTGGAGCTGGTGGTGGTGGTGGGAGCAGGTGGCCTCCTGAGTTCTAAGAACTGAAGAAGCCTCGGGCTAGTGATACTAGTCCTGAACCCCTGCCCTATGGTCTTCCAGTTTAGTCATGAATTCATTCATTTATTCATTCAACAAATACTGTTGCATCTACTCTGTATCAGGCAGTGGGCTATGCACTGGGGATGCAATAGTCAGAAAAGATGTAACCTCTGTTACATACACTACTCCTTGTGCAGTTTATAGTCTAGTGGGTGAGTGTCATGGACACTGTGGGCTGCCCACTCAACAACTTTTCCCATTGCCCCTTCCTCATTCCAAACAGAATTTCTATTCAGGTAGCCATCTTTCTCTTAGACGGCGCCCTGTGCTTCAGCAGAGGTGGATCTTAGCCGCGGGGTGAATCATGATTGTGATTGAGACCAAAAACAATGGTCCCAAATCCCTCATCATTGACTGGTGTAGGCATGGACATGTGACAGTTTCCGCCAGTAGACATGAAGGGAAGCCTCCTGGGGGCTTCAGGAAAGGCGTCCTCATTTATTTTTTTTTGAGACGGAGTCTCTGTCGCCCAGGCTGGAGTGCAGTGGCGCGATCGCAGCTCACTGCAAGCTTTGCCTCCTGGGTTCAAGCGATTCTCCTGCCTCAGCCTCCTGAGTAGCTGGGACTACAGGTGCCCGCCACCACACCTGGCTAATTTTTGTATTTTTAGTAGAGATGTGGTTTCACCGTGTTAACCAGGATGGTTTCTATCTCCTGACCTCATGATCTGTTTGCCTTGCCCTCCCAAAGCACTGGGATTACAGGTGTGAGCCACCGGCATTCTCATTTTTGACAATGTGGTCATCAGCCTCGGTGATGACCTCTTGATGATGTCCCCTACCTCCTAGTACTCACACCCTTGTGTAGTTCCTTCCTATGTTGTATCACAGATGGGTTGAGTGGCCAATAGAACACGGCAGAAGTGACGGTGTGTCACGTCTGAGATTAGGTATAAAAAACACTGCACTCGCCGGCGCGTGGTGGCTCACGCCTGTAATCCCAGCACTTTGGGAGGCCGAGGCAGGTGGATCATGAGGTCAGGAGATCGAGACCATTCTGGCTGACATGGTGAAACCCCGTCTCTACTAAAAATACTAAAAAATTAGCCAGGCGTGGTGGCGGGTGCCTGTAGTCCCAGCTACTTGGGAGGCTGAGGCAGGAGAATGGCATAAACCCGGGAGGCGGAGCTTGCAGTGAGCTGAGATCCGGCCACTGCACTCCAGCCTGGGCGACAGAGTGAGACTCCATCTCAAAAAAAAAAAAAAAAAAAAAACCACTGCACTCATGCCTGTAATGCCAGCACTTTGGGAGGCCAAGGCCAGTGGATTGCTTCAGCCCAAGAGTTCCAAGACCAGCCTAAGCAACGTGGTGAAACCCCATCTCTAACAAAAACACAAAAATTAGCCAGGTTGGTGGCACATGCCTGTAATTCCAGCTACTCAGGAGGCTGAAGTGGGAGAACCATCTGAGCCTGGGAAGTCAAGCTTGCAGTGAGCCGTGATTGTGCCACTGCACTCCATCCTGGGCAACAGTGAGACCCTATCTTAAAAAACAAAAGCAGGACGGGCGTGGTGGCTCATGCCTGTAATCCCAGCACTTTGGGAGGCCGAGGCAGATGGATCACAAGGTTAGGAGATTGAGACCATCCTGGCTGTAGTCCCAGCTTCTCGGGAGGCTGAGGCAGGAAAATGGCGTGAACCCGGGAGGCAGAGGTTGTGGTGAGCTGAGATCATGCCACTGCACTCCAGCCTGGGCGACAGAGCAACACTCTTTCTCGGCGGGGCGCGGTGGCTCAAGCCTGTAATCCCAGCACTTTGGGAGGCCAAGGTGGGCAGATCACGAGTTCAGGAGATCGAGACCATCCTGGCTACCACGGTCAAACCCCGTCTCTACTAAAAAATACAAAAAAAAAACTAGCCAGGCGAGGTGGCGGGCGCCTGTAGTCCCAGCTACTCGGGAGGCGGAGGCAGGAGAATGGCGTGAACCCGGGAGGCGGAGCTTGCAGTGAGCCGAGATCTGGCCACTGCACTCCAGCCTGGGCGACAGAGCGAGACTCCGTCTCAAAAAAAAGGCAGCATTTAGGCCAGGCACGATGGCTCATGCCTGTAATCCCAGCACTTTGACAGTGGCTCATGCCTGTAATCCCAGCACTTTGGGAGGCTGAGGCGGATGGATTGTGAGGTCAAGAGTTCAAGACCAGTCTGGCCAACTTGGTGAAACCTCATCTCTACTAAAAATACAAAAAATTAGCTGGGTGTGGTGGCGTGCACCTGTAGTCCCAGCTACTCAATAGGCTGAGGCAGGAGAATCGCTTGAACCTGGGAGGCGGAGGTTGCAGTGAGTCGAGATCTCGCTACTGCACTCTAGCCCAGGTGACAGTGTGAGACTCCATCTCAAAAAGAAAAAAAAAAAAAAGCATTTAAACTGGACCTGAAGAAGGATAGGGAGGAGCCAGCCTTGTGAAAGGAAGCAGGAGGCAAGTTGCAGGTGGAGGGGTCAGTATGCAGGAGGCTGGGAATTCTAGGGACAAAGAGCAGGAGCTCCTCTTGCTGAAGCATCAAAGGGGACAGGAGCTAGGTGGGGTTGGAGAGGTGGGCAGGGCTAAGTCACAGCGCTCTAGGGACAAGAAGGGGCAGGAAGGGACTAATACACTCATTCAGCTCTCTCCTTGGTGAGAGCTCCTATGTACGCCCCTCCAGGCCTCCCCTCCTCAGCCATCACCCACCAGCTCCTATGCACAGTGAGGCAGAGGTGCCAACATTTCCCTGAAGGGCAGAACTCTGAATGCTCTTGTGGGGGAATCGTTTACTCATTCATTTAGTCAATCAGTAAATTGCCTGTGGAGCACCAGCTGAGCACCGGAGGGAAACCATGGTAAGCAAAAACCAGACACAGAAGCTCCTGGCGCTTCCTGGTGGGGAAGGTGGGTATAAACCAAGTCACCAAATCACCACAGGAACAAGTGTAAAAATAGAACGTGTGGTGAGTGCTGTGAAGTCAAATATAAGGAGCAGTTAAGAGTGTATACAGGGGGACCTAAGCTAGCTTCAGTTCGGATAAGATATCCCTGAATGAATGGTATGTAATCAGATCTGATGGATGGGTGAGTAGGTGTTGACCGAGCAAAGTCAGGAAGGTAGAGAAAGAAGGAGAGGGAAAGGACTGGATTCCAGAACAAGAGAAACAACATGCACAGGCTGTGAATGGGAAGGAGGTATGTTCAAGTATCTAGAGGACTAAGCAGAGCTGAAGGAGTCTGTTTTTGCTCACCCCAGTGCCTAGTGGAACAGGCGCTCAGTATTTGTTGAATTAAGAAATGTCAGTTGAGGAGGTGGAGCTTGGCATGAGGTGAGCCAGACCATGCAAGGCCTTGTAAGGCTGTCGTCAGGAGCTTGGATTTTATTCCAAGGGCCATGGGAAGCCACTGAAGGCTATTCAACAGGGGGTGGAAGGGTGGCATGATCAGATAGGCAGCTTTTGGGTTTGGTTTTTTTTGAGATGGAGTCTTGCTTTGTGGCCCAGGCTAGAGTGCAGTGGTGTGATCTCTGCTCACTATAACCTCTGCCTCCTGGGTTCCAGCAATTCTCCTGTCCCAGCCTCCCAAGTAGCTGGGACTTCAGTCGCACACCACCACCTCCGGCGAATTTTTTTTTTTTTTTTGAGACGGAGTCTCACTCTGTCTCCCAGGCTGGAGTGCAGTGGTGTGATCTCGACTCACTGCAAGCTCCGCCTCCTGGATTCATGCCATTCTTCTGTCTCAGCCTCCCGATAGCTGGGACTACAGGCGCCCGCCACCACACTTGGCTAATTGTTTGTATTTTTAGTAGAGATGGGGTTTCACTGCGTTAGTCAAGATGGTCTCGATCTCCTGACCTCGTGATCCGCCCACCTCGGCCTCCCAAAGTGCTAGGATTACAGGCGTGAGCCACCGTGCCCAGCCAGATAGGCTATTTTATTAGACCACTCTGGCTTTTGGGTGGGAAACTGATTGACAGAAACTTGATTATAAACTGGAAGACAAATCAAAAAGTGATTGCTGAGGTTCAGATAAGAGATGATAGAGGCTCATGCTTGGGAGATAGAGATGGAGAGGAGTGTGTAATATAAATGTACTTATTCATTCAAAAAACATTTATTGAGCATCTTGCTGGGCACAGTAGCTCACACCTGTAATTCCAGCACTTTGGGAGGCTGAGACGAGTGGATTGCCTGAGCTCAGGAGTTTGAGACCAGCCCGGGAAACCAGGTGGAAGCCTGCCTTGATAAAATATATATATATGCAGGGCCGGGCGTGGTGGCTCACGCCTGTAATCCCAGCACTTTAGGAGGCCGAGGTGGGCGGATCACGAAGTCAGGAAATTGAGACCATCCTGGCTAACATGGTGAAACCCCATCTCTACTAAAAATACAAAAAATTACCCAAGTGTGGTGGTGGGCACCTTGCATACACAAACACACACACACACACACACACACACACATATATGCAAAATTTGGTCCAGTGTGGTGGTGCATGCCTGTAGTCCCTGCTACTTGGGAGACTGAGATGGGAGGATCGCTTGAGCCCAGGAGGCTGAGGTTGCAGTGAGCTGAGATCACACCACTGCACTCAATCCTGGGTGACAGAGTGAGACCCTATCTCAACAAAACCAAAAAACAAAAACAACAAACAACAAACATCTATTGAGCATCTATTATGTGCCAGGTTCAGAGGTGCTGCAGATTTTTAGATGAGCAAGAATTGACATGATTCTTACCTCATAGAGCTTTAATAATAATTAATTAAATAATATTACAAACAAATGCACAATTACAATTACAATTATGACAAACAGTGGCTCACTCCTACAATCCGGGCACTTTGGGAGGCCGAAGAGGGAGGATCGTTTGAGTACAGGAGCTTGAGACCAGCCTGAGCAACATGGCAAAACCCTGTCTCTATAAAAAATACCAAAAAAATAGTCAGGTGTGGTGGTGCACACCTGTAGTCTCAGATACTCAAGAGGCTGAGTGGGAGGATTACTTGAGCCCTGGAGGTTGAGGCTGCAGTGAGCCGTGATTGTGCCACTGCACTCCAGCCTGGGCAACAGAGTGAGATCCTGTCTCAAACAATAAAAAACCCAAACCAAACTAAAATTTTAAAAGACAGTGAATAAGCTGGACGCAGTGGCTCACGCCTGTAATCCCAGCACTCTGGGAAGCCAAGGCGGGCAGATCACCTGACCAGGTTCAAGACCAGCCTGACCAACATGGTGAAATCCCGTCTCTACTAAAAATACAAAATTAGGCTGGGTGAAGTGGCTCACGCCTGTAATCCCAGCACTTTGGGAGGCCGAGGCAGGCAGATCACCACGTCAGGAGATCGAGACCATCCTGACTAACACAGTGAAGCCCCGTCTCTACTAAAATTACAAAAAAAGAAAAAAAAATTAGCCGGGTATGGTGGCGGGCACCTGTAGTCCCAGCCACTCGGGAGGCTGAGGCAGGAGAATGGCGTGAACCCGGGAGGCGGAGCTTGCAGTGAGCTGAGATCGCGCCACTGCACTCCAGCCTGGGCAACAGAGCAAGATTCTGTCTCAAAAAAAAATTTTTTTTTAAAGAGGTGTGAGGTTCCAGGCAGAGGAAACAGCACACGTGAAGGCCCCGTGATGAGCATGGGCAGTGTAGCCAGAACCTAGAGATTGAGAGGGAGCATGGTGTCAGAGAGGTGGGAAGGACCAGACCATGAAGGACCTATGCGCCATACTAAGTAAGAGTTTAAGCCGGGCGCGGTGGCTCAAGCCTGTAATCCCAGCACTTTAGGAGGCTGAGACGGGCGGATCACGAGGTCAGGAGATCGAGACCATCCTGGCTAATACGGTGAAACCCCGTCTCTACTAAAAAATACAATAACAAAAAAAACTAGCCGGGCGAGGTGGCGGGCGCCTGTAGTCCCAGCTACTCGGGAGGCTGAGGCAGGAGAATGGCATAAACCCAGGAGGCGGAGGTTGCAGTGAGCTGAGATCCGGCCACTGCACTCCAGCCTGGGCGATAGAGCGAGACTCCGTCTCAAAAAAAAAAAAAAAAAAAGAGTTTATCACAAGAGTGCTGGGAAAGCGCCTGAAAGGTTTCAGCAGATGGACAACATGGTCAGATTAACAATCTGAAAAGATGATCAGCACTACCACCTGGAGAAGGGACTAAGGAAAGACGGGGAGAAGAGTGATAGTGAGAAGTCCAGACAGGAGCACCAATCCTGGTGAGAGATGGGGACAGACCATGAGTTTGACTTGACTTGGTACTCTGTGGATAGAGATTTCCCTTTTTTTCTTTTTTCTTTTTTTCGGGGGTGGGGGAGATGGAGTTTTGCTCTGTTTCCCAGGCTGGAATGCAGTGATGAGATCTTGGCTTACTGCAACCTCCATCTCCCCGGCTCAAACCATCCCCCAACCCCAGCCTCCCAAGTAGCTGAGACTACAGGCACATGCCACCATGCCTGGCTAAGTTTTGTATTTTTGGTAGAGACAGGGTTTCACCATCTTGCCCAGAGTGGTCTTGAACTCCTGGCCTCAAGTAATCCTCCCGCCTCAGCCTCCCAAAGTGCTAGGATTAATTACAGGCATGAGCCACTGCACCAGGCCTCTTCTTTTTTTTTTTCTCTTTGAGACTGTCACCCAAGTTGGAGTGCAGTGGCACCATCATGGCTCACTGCAGCCTCAACCTTCTGGGCGCAAGGGATCCTCCTGTCTCAGCCTCCTGAATAGCTGGGAATACAGGCACACACCACCATGCCTGGTTAATTATTATTATTTTTTTTTTTTTTTTGAGACGGAGTCTCGCTCTGTCCCCCAGGCTGGAGTGCAGTGGCCGGATCTCAGCTCACTGCAAGCTCCGCCTCCCGGGTTCACGCCATTCTCCTGCCTCAGCCTCCCGAGTAGCTGGGACTACAGGCGCCCACCACCGCTCCCGGCTAATTTTTGTATTTTTTTAGTAGAGACGGGGTTTCACGTGTTAGCCACGATGGTCTCGATCTCCTGACCTCGTGATCCACCCGTCTCGGCCTCCCAAAGTGCTGGGATTACAGGCTTGAGCCACCGCGCCCGGCCTGGTTAATTATTTTTATATTTTTTCCTGTAGAGACAGGGTCTCCCTATATTACTCACAATGGTCTTGAACTCCTGGACTCAAGTGATCATCCTGCCTCAGCCTCCCAAAGTGTCGGGATTACAGGTGTGAGCCACCACGCCGGGATAGCAATTTCTTATGCAGATGTGGTGCTCACAGAAGGGTCTGATCCCCTAGCCCAGGAAAGAGGAGCCAGGAGGGAAGGAGGGAAGAACACAGAGGTTCTAGGAGAGACTCAGCCTTCAGGAGCCTGGAGTGTGGCTCCTCTGAGGCAGCAGGGCCCTGGGGGTAGGGAGGGCTTTGGAAGAGCTGGCCCAGGCTGCAGGGAGGTAGCCTCCAGGTCTGATTTCCTGGTTTTCAGCTGGAGATTGAGGAATGTCCGGTCCAGTCTAGGCCCTGACTGAGCCTGAAGAGAACGGAGGTGGAGGCAGAGCCATCCCCTCTGGAGATCCCTCCCTTTCCCCAGCTGTGCCCTTTTCCCAATAGGGCCAGAGCAGGCAGGGCCAGAGGGAGGCAGCAAAATGCCCTTCCCTCCTCCTCTCTTCATCCCAGTCGCCAACACTCCTGAACTCCAGCTCTGTTACAACACCCCCGCCCCTCAACACACACACAATCTTTCTTTAACAGGACTCCCCAGCTCCACTGTGTGTGCCCGTGGGCCCTCTCAAAGAACATTCAGTCCAACCCCAAGCCTGTGCCCTGCTTCCCCATGAACGGCTATCTCACTCCCCCTGGTGGTTACATGCGCACATTGGCAAGGCAGCTGAGGTTGGAACTGCCGGGCCCACCGTGGACCAGACCACAGGCCTATGGCCCGATGTCCTGGTTGTAGGAAATGTGTGCTCTGCTCTAGGCTTGGCCAGTGACTCACTCTATAACTGGGCAACCCTCCTTACGTCTGTGAGCTTCAATTTCCTTATCTGGAAATTAGGGCTAGTGGTATGGGTAAGGTATTCCTTGAACTGACACACAGAGTAAGAGTCTTAGTTGCAAGGTGCCCTTCCCACCATGAGGGGCCATGATATCCTGAGGTAGCTTAACATCACCTCCTGTGTACTGCCAGTCCCTTCCCCAAATCACTCCACTTTGGGACAGCCGTATTAGACATGTCCCAATGTGGCCAGAACATTGAGCCCTAATTGACCAACAGGGCATGGAATGCAGTGGCGTGATCATGGCTCACTGCAGCCTGGACCTCTCGGGCTTGAGTGATTCTCCCACCTCAGCTTCCTAAGTAGCTGGGACCACAGGTGCACACCATCATGCCTGGCTAATTTTTAAATTTTTTGTGGAAACGGAGCTCGCTTGTTGTCCAGGTTGGTCTTGAACTCCTGGCCTTAAATGATCCTCCTGCCTCCGCCTCCCAAAGTGCTAGGATTACAGGTGTGAGCCACTGCACTTGGCTGGTAAGGACATGGTCTTTGGCTTCAATGCATTTGGCCTAGAAGTAGAAGAATACGTAAAAATAGAATACAGTGTGAGGTCAATGACAGAATTAAGCACACGGTGCTTTGGGAATATAAAACGTAATTAAAAAAAAAAAAAACTCTTTAGAGATGAGGGTCTTATTATGTTGCCCAGGCTAGACTCAAACTCCTGGGCTCAAGGGACCCACCTGCTCCAGCCTTCCTAGTAGCTGGGACTTCAAGTGTACACCACCATACCTGACAAGGAAAAATATTTGACCTGGGTTCAAGCAGGGAGAGACTGTCAAAGGGAGGCCTCCTATAGGAGGTAACACCTGAGAATATCCTCTGAATTAAGCGTTAAAAACTTGAATGACTCCCAAGGGGCAGCCCCTGTCACTCCCCTCCTGTCCACAGTTGCCAGGTCGAATCGGGTTCCAGTATGGCTTGCAGTGGCCTATCAAGGGTAGGATGATGGGCAGGGTCTACCGCAGGTGTGGGAAATAAAAGTGCATCATGTGTAGAGAATTTAAGAACCAAAATAAAAATGACTAAAACTCAGTTTGCTTTTTATTATTACCTTGCATTGGCATTCTAAACAACATTAAAAAAATACTTCTTGAAAAAAAATTTCACCATCTGAGTTCTAAATAATGGCTCTATTTGTTGTTGAATCTTCTGTTTTTTGTGTTTTGATTTTTTTTTTTTTTTGAGACAGTGTCTTGCTCTGTTGCCCAGGCTTGGTGTGCAGTGGCACAATCATGGGTCACTGCAGCCTGGACTTCCCAGGCTCAAATGATCTCCCATCTCACCCCCCCAGTAGCTGGGCCTACAGGCATATGCCACCATACCCGGCTAATATTTGTATATTTTTGTAGAGATGGGGTTTCACCCTGTTGCCCAGGCGGGTCTCGAACTCCTGGACTCAAGTGGTCTGCCTACCTCGGCCTCCCAAAGTGCTAGGATTACAAGCATGAGATACTGTGCCCAGCTGAGCTTTTTTATTTATTTATTTTTTAGGCAGACTTTCATGACATCGCCCAGGCTGGAGTGCAATGGCATGATCTCAGCTCACTGCAACCTCCGCCTCCCCGGTTCAAGTGATTCTCCCACCTCAGCCTCCTGAGTAGCTGGGATTATAGGCGCCTGCCACCACGCCCAGCTAATTTTTGTATTTGTAGTAGAGATGGGTTCTCACCATGCTGGCCAGGCTGATCTTGAACTCCTGACCTCGTGATCCGCCCACCTCGGCCTCCCAAAGTGCTGGGATTACAGGCGTGAGCCACTGTGCAGGGCCATTCATGTTTTATTTCCCTTGGACATCTCTCTTCCTCTGTCTACCCTTTAAATATTTGTGTCCCCCAGGACTCTAAGTTTTTCATCTCTTCTTGGCCTGCGTGATATTTCTGGGCACATATTTGAATGGTTTTAATTACCACCTATGTATTTACGGCTCCCAATCTCTTTCTCCAGTCCAAAGGCAGTCTCCCGAATAGTTAGGATTACAGGTGCCCACCATCATACCTGGCTAATTTTTGTATTTTTAGTAGAGACGGGATTTTTGCCATGTTGGTCAGGCTGGTTTGGAACTACTGACCTCAAGTGATCTGCCCACCTCGACCTCCCAAAGTGCTGGGATTATGTGCGTGAACCACCACACCGGGCAACAGCTGAGCTTTAACACTATATATTTAAGCTTCAAATTAGCAGATTGGCCAGGCGCAGTGGCTGACGCCTGTAATCCCAACACTTTGGGAGGCCCAGGCAGGCAGATTACTGGAGGCCAGGAGTTCAAGACCAGCCTGGCCAACATGGCAAAACCCCATCTCTACTAAAAAATCAAAAAGTTAGCCAGGCATGGTGGTGCAGGCCTGTAATCCCAGCTACTCGGGAGGCTGAGGCAGGATAATTTCTTGGACCTGAGAAGCAGAGGTTGCAGTGAGCTGAGATAGCGCCACTGCACTCCAGCCTGGGAGATAGAGCGAGACTCCGTCTCAAAAAAAAAAAAAAAAATTGCACAGATTTATTATTGTTGTCCCACTGTATTCTCAGGGGATTGGTCCCAGGACCCTAGGGATATCAAAATCCTTGGATGCTCAAGTCTCTGATAGAAAATTGCTTAATATGCCAGGTGCGGTGGCTCACGCCTGTAATCCCAGCACTTTGGGAGGCCAAGGCAGGCGGATCACCTGAGGTCAGGAGTTCCAGACCAGCCTGACCAACACGGTGAAACCCCATCTCTAGTAAAAATACAAAAATTAGCTGGGCGTGGTGGCAGGTGCCTGTAATCCCAGCTATGCAGAAGGCTGAGGCAGGAGAATCTCTTGAACCTAAGAGGTGGAGATTGCAGTGAGCCAAGATCGCGCCACTGCTCTTCGGCCTGGGCGACAGAGCGAGGCTCTGTTTCAAAAAAAAAAAAAAACATTGCTTCATATTTACATATAATCTATGTACATCCTCCCATATATTTTGTCATCTCTAGATTACTTATAATACCTAATACAATGTAAATGCCATGTAAATAGTGTATTGTTTTTAAAATTTGTATTATTTTAATTGGTGTATTGTTATATTTTATTCATTTTTTCCCCCCATTTTTTTTTTTTTGAGGTGGAGTCTCACTCTGTTGCCCAGGCTGGAGTGCAGTGGCATGTTCTCGGTTCACTGCAACCTCTGTCTCCAGGGTTCAAGTGTTTCTCCTGCCTCAGCCTCCAGCTGGGACTACGGGTGCGTGCCACCACACCCAGCTAATTTTTGTATTTTTAGGAGAGGTGGGGTTTCACCATGTTGACCAGGCTGTTCTCAAACTCTTGACCTCAAGTGATCTGCCCACTGTGGCCTCCCAAAGTGCTGAGATTACAGGTGTTAGCCATCATGCCCAGCCTTCCCCAGTTTTTTTTTTTTTTTTTTTTTTTTGAGGAGTCCACCCTGGCCAACATGGTGAAACTCTGTCTCTAGTAAAAATAGAAAAATTAGCTGTCCATGGTGGCACACACCTGTAATCCCAGCTACTTGGGAGGCCAAGGCAAGAAAATCGCTTGAACCCAGGAGGCAGACGTTGCAGTGAGCCGAGATCACACCACTGCACTCCAGCCTGGTGACAGAGTGAGACTTCGTCTCAAAAAAAAAAAAAAAAAAAGACAGAAAAGGAGAAGGAGTCTCCCTCTGTTGCCCAGACTGCAGTGCAGTGGCACCATCTCGGCTCCATGCAACCTCCGCCTCCTGGTTCAAGCAATTTTTCTGACTCAGCCTCTGGAGTATCTGGGACTATAGACACATGTCACCACGCCCAGCTATTTTGTTTGTTTGTTTGTTTGTTTGTTTGTTTGTTTTGAGACAAATTCTTGCTCTGTCACCCAGCCTGGAGTGCAGTGGCGCGATCTAGGCTCACTGCACCCTCTACCTCCCAGGTTCAAGCGATTCTCTTCCTCAGCCTCTCGAGTAGCTGTGATTACAGGCGCCTGCCACCATGCCGGGCTAATTTTTATATTTTTAGTAGAGACCGAGGTTCCACCATCTTGGCCAGGCTGGTCTTGAACTCCTTACCTTGGGATCCACCTGCCTCGGCCTCCCAATCCAATCTCTTGGCTGGGATTACAGGCGTGAGCCACTATGCCTGGCCCCAAATATTTTTTATCCGCAGTTCGTGGCATCCACCAATGCAAAACTCCCGAATACACAGGGCCAATTGTATTTAGTTTTTTGGGTTTTTTTTTTTAAGATGGAGTGTCGCTCTGTCTCCCAGGCTGGAGTGCAGTGGTGCTATCTCCACTCACTGCAACCTCCACCTCCCGGGTTCAAGCGATTCTCCTGCCTCAGCCTCCTGAGTAGCTGGTACTATAGGCGCAGGCCACCATGCCCAGCTAATTTTTTGTAGTTTTAGTAGAGATGGGGTTTCACTGTGTTAGGCTGGTCTCGAACTCCTGACCTCAGGTGACCCGCCCACCTTGGCCTCCTAAAGTGCTGGGATTACAGGCATGAGCCACCACGCCCAGCCCGTATTTAGCCTTTTTTTTTTTTTTTTTTTTTGAGACGGAGTCTTGCTCTGTCACGCAGGCTGGAGTGCAGTGGCCGGATCTCAGCTCACTGCAAGCTCTGCTTTCCGGGTTTACGCCATTCTCCTGCCTCAGCCTCCCGAGTAGCTGGGACTTTAGGCGCCCGCCACCTCGCCCCGCTAGTTTGTTGTTGTTGTTGTTTTTGAGACCGAGTCTTGCTCTGTCACCCAGGCTGGAGTGCAGTGGCGCGATCTCGGCTCACTGCAAGCTCTGCCTCCCGGGTTCACGCCATTCTCCTGCCTCAGCCTCCCGAGTAGCTGGAACTACCGGCACCCGCCACCACGCCGGGCTAATTTTTTTTTTTTTTTTTTTTTTTTTTGTATTTTAGTAGAGACGGGGTTTCACCGTGTTAGCCAGGATGGTCTTGATCTCCTAACCTCGTGATCCACCCGTCTCGGCCTCCCAAAGTGCTGGGATTACAGACGTGAGCCACCGCGCCCCGCCCGTATTTAGCTTTTTTTTTTTTTTTTTTTTTTTTTTTTTTTTTTTTGAGACGGAGTCTCGCTCTGTTGCCCGGGCTGGAGTGCAGTGGCCGGATCTCGGCTCACTGCAAGCTCTGCCTCCCGGGTTTACGCCATTCTCCTGCCTCAGCCTCCCGTGTAGCTGGGACTACAGGCGCCCACCACCTCGCCCGGCTAGTTTTTTGTATTTTTTAGTAGAGACGGGGTTTCACCGTGTTAGCCAGGATGGTCTCGATCTCTGACCTCGTGATCCGCCCGTCTCGGCCTCCCAAAGTGCTGGGATTACAGGCCTGAGCCACCGCGCCCGGCCTCGTATTTAGCTTTTAATAAACCTGTGTGCCAAAGTCAATTGGGAGAAATCCCACTTGTATAACTTGCCTCTTGACACACGCAGACTCAGCTAAACACATTCATTTTGAAAGTAATTTCTTAATAGTTTGGAATCATTCAAGCTTCCTTTGAGCTCTGTTGGTGTCTCCAGCTCCAAGAAGCAACATATTCCTGAGATTAAACAGTTACTGCAGAATAAGCAATGATGACACAGTGATTTTAAAGGTGAAGAAACAAAACTTAAGTTACTTTAATTCTATGTGACCACCTGTGCTAATTTATTTATTTGTTTGTTTTTCGAGACAGGGCCTCACTCTGTCATCTAGGCTGGAGTGCAGTGGTGTGATCATAGTTCACTGCAGCCTCAACCTCCCAGGCTCAAGCGATCCTCCCATCTCAGCCTCTCAGGTAGCTGGGACTATAGGCACATGCCACCACACTTGGCTAATTTTTAAAGTTTTTGTAAAGACAGGGTCCACTATGTTACCCAAGCTGGTCTGAACTCCTGCGCTCGAGCGATCCTCCTGCCTCTGCCTCTGAAAATGCTAGGATTACCGGTGTGAGCCACCATGCCTGGCTCTTGTGCTAATTTAAAATTTACAAGTATTATTAAAACTCAATCATGGGCCAGGCGAGGTCGCTCATGCCTGTAATCCCAGCACTTTGGGAGGCCGAGGCAGGCAGATCGCTTGAGGTCAGGAGTCTGTGACCAGCCTGGTCAAGATGGTGAAACCCCGTCTCCACTAAAAATACAAAAATTAGCGGAGCATGGTGTCGTGGTGTCGCACATCTGTAATCCCAGTTACTCGGGAGGCTGAGGCAGGAGAATCACTTGAATCTCGGAGGAGGAGGTTGCAGTGAGCCAAGATCCTGCCACTGCACTCCAGCCTGGGCAACAGAGGGAGACTCCATCTCAAAAAAAAAAAAAAAAAAAAAAAGATAAAAACAAAACAAAAAAACAAAAAAAACCCAATGATGACCAGAAGTTTGTGTTTAAAATTAAAAACAATGAGAACTGAAAAATGTAATATTTTTTTTTCTTTTTTTTTTCTTTTTTTTTTTGAGACGGAGTCTCGCTCTGTCGCCCAGGCTGGAGTGCAGTGGCCGGATCTCAGCTCACTGCAGGCTCCGCCTCCCGGGTTCACGCAATTCTCCTGCCTCAGCCTCCCCAGTAGCTGGGACTACAGGCGCCCGCCACCTCGCCCGGCTAGTTTTTTGTATTTTTTAGTAGAGACGGGGTTTCACCGTGTCAGCCAGGATGGTCTCGATCTCCTGACCTCGTGATCTGCCCGCCTCGGCCTCCCAAAGTGCTGGGATAATATTTTTGCTTTCTAAGAGCAAATTTTAGTAATCCCAGCACTTTGGAAGGCTGAGGCAGGTGAATTACCTGAGGTCAGGAGTTTGAGACCAGCCTGGCCAACAGGGTGAAACCCTGTCTCTACTAAAATACAAAAAATGAGCTGGGTATGGTGGCACATGCCTATAATCCCAGCTACCAGGGAGGCTGAGGCAGAATTGCTTGAACCTGGGAGGTGGAGGTTGCAGTGAGCCAAGACTGTGCCACTGCACCCCAGCCTGAGCAACAAGAGTAAAACTCAGTCTCAAAAAAAAAAAAAAGAACAAATTTTAATTCAAACATGAAGTGTTTTACCAAATTTAAAAGTTAAAGTTAATCAGCCGGGCATGGTGGAAGAAGACACCTGTAATCCCAGCTACTCGTGAGGATGAAGTAGGAGAATCACTTGAACCCGGGAGGCAGAGGCTGCAATGAGTCTGGATCGCGCCACTGCACTCCAGCTTGGGCGACAAGAGCGAAACTTCGTCTGGAGAAAAAAAAAAGGTAAAAGTTAAAGTTATCCTTTTCATTTTTTCACTTATTTATTTTTATTTATTTGTTTTTTTGAGATGGAGTCACGATCTGTCGCCCATGCCGGAGTGCGGTGGCGCGATCTCGGCTCACTGCAACCTCTGCCTCTCGAGTTCAAGTTATTTTCCTGCCTCAGCCTCCTGAGTAGCTGGGATTACAGGTGCCTGCTGCCACACCTGGCTAATTTTTGTATTTTTAGTAGAGACAGGGCTTCACCATGTTGGCCAGGCTGATCTCAAACTCCTGACCTCAAGTGATCTGCCCACCTCAGCCTCCGGTCTCTATGACTTTGACTACTAATTTGGTAACTCATGAAAGTGGAATCATACAATATTTGTCTTTTTGTGACTGGCTTATTTCACTCCGCATAATGTCCTCAAGGTTTACCGGTGTTGTAGCATGTGTCAGAATTTCATTCCTTTTTAAGTTTGAATAACATTCCATTGTACGTGTATATCACATTGTGTTTTTCCATTCTTCTGTCTGTGGGTACTTGGGTTGTATCCACCTTTGGGCTACTGTGAATAATGCTGCAATGAATATGCATGTGCAAATATCTGTCCAAGTCCCTATTTTCAATTCTTTTGGGCATCCACCCAGAAATAGAATTACTGGATTATATGGTAACTCTATTTTCAATTTTTGAGAAATTGCCGTACTGTTTTCCATAATGGCTGTATCATTTCACATTCCCACCAGCAATGCACAAAGATTCCAATTTCCTCACATCCTCAAAAACACTGATTTTTGTTTCCTTTGGATGATTTGCATTTCTCTTTTTCTTTCTTTTTTTTTTTTCCAGAGGGAGTCTCACACTGTCACAATCTCACACTGTCGCCCATGCTGGAGTGCAGTGGCACGATCTCGGCTCACTGCAACCTCCGCCTCCGGGTTCAAGCAATTCTCCTGCCTCAGCCTCCCAAGTAGCTGGGATTACAGGTGCCTGCCACCATGCCTGGCTAATTTTTTTCTATTTTTATTTTATTTTTTTTATTTTTATTTTTTTATTTTTTATTTTTTTTGAGACGGAGTCTCGCTCTGTCGCCCAGGCTGGAGTGCAGTGGCCGGATCTCAGCTCACTGCAAGCTCCGCCTCCCGGGTTCACGCCATTCTCCTGCCTCAGCCTCCCGAGTAGCTGGGACTACAGGCGCCCGCCACCTCGCCCGGCTAGTTTTTTTTTTTTTTTTTTTTTTTTTTTTTTTTTTTGAGACGGAGTCTCGCTCTGTCGCCCAGGCTGGAGTGCAGTGGCGCAATCTCGGCTCACTGCAAGCTCCGCCTCCCGGGTTCACGCCATTCTCCTGCCTCAGCCTCCCGAGTAGCTGGGACTACAGGCGCCCGCCCCTGCGCCCGGCTAATTTTTTCTATTTTTAGTAGAGACGGGGTTTCACCATGGTCTCGATCTCCTGACCTTGTGATCCGCCCACCTCGGCCTCCCAAAGTGCTGGGATTACAGGCGTGAGCCACCACGCCCGGCCACCCGGCTAGTTTTTTTGTATTTTTAGTAGAGACGGGGTTTCACCATGTTAGCCAGGATGGTCTCGATCTCCTGACCTTGTGATCCGCCCGTCTCGGCCTCCCAAAGTGCTGGGATTACAGGCTTGAGCCACCGCGCCCGGCCTCTATTTTTAATAGACAGTGTTTCACTATGTTGGCTAGGCTGGTCTTGAACTCCTGACCTCAAGATCTGTCTGCTGTGGCCTCCCAAAGTGCTAGGATTACAGGTATGAGCCACTGTCCCCGGCCTGTGATTTACATTTCTCTAATGATTAGTGATACTGAGCATCTTTTCCTGTGTTTATGGGCTATTTGTATATCTTTTTTGGAGAAATGCCTATTTAAGTTGTCATTTGCCTGTTTTTTAATTGGGTTGTTTTTGTGTTGTTGAGTTTCAGGAGTTCTTTATATAATGTGGATATTAATTGCTTATCAGATATGATTTACAAATATTTTCTCCTACACTGTGTGTTATCTTTTCACTCTCTTTATAGTCTTTTCTTTCTTTTTCTTTTTTTTTTGAGACGGAGTCTCGCTCTGTTGCCCAGGCTGGAGTGCAGTGGCTGGATCTCAGCTCACTGCAAGCTCTGCCTCCCAGGTTCACGCCATTCTCCTGCCTCAGCCGCCCGAGTAGCTGGGACTACAGGTGCCCGCCACCTCGCTCAGCTAGTTTTTTTTTTTTGTATTTTTTTAGTAGAAACAGAAACACCTGTTTCACCGTGTTAGCCAGGATGGTCTTGGTCTCCTGACCTCGTGATCCGCCCATCTCAGCCTCCCAAAGTGCTGGGATTATAGGCTTGAGCCACCGCACCCGGCCAGTCCTTTCTTTCTTTCTTTCTTTCTTTTTTTTTTTCCCCTGGAGATGGAGTCTTACTCTGTTGCCCAGGCTGGAGTACAGTGGTGTGATCACAACTCACTGTAGCCTCAACCTCTCAGGCTTAAGTGATCCTCCTGCCTCAGCCTCCCGAGTAGCTGGGACTACAGGCATGCACCACCATGCCTGGCTAATTTTTGTATTTTTTGTACAGATGGGGTTTCACCATGTTACCGTGGCTGGTCTCTAAATCCTGGGCTCAAGTGATCCTCACGCCTCAGCCTCCCAAAGTGTTAGAATTACAGGCATGAGTCACCACCAACCATGCCCGGCCTTCCCGTTTTCTTCTAAGAGTTTTATTTTTTTAACTCTTATGTTTAGGTCTTTGATCATTTTGGGTTCATTTTTGTATGGCAGTTAATTTTTAAAAATTCACTTCTAAGCCGGGCACGGTGGCTCAAGCCTGTAATCCCAGCACTTTGGGAGGCTGAGACGGGCGGATCACAAGGTCAGGAGATCGAGACCATCCTGGCTAACACGGTGAAACCCCGTCTCTACTAAAAAAAAAAATACAAAAAAAAACTAGCCGGGCGAGGTGGCGGGCGCCTGTGGTCCCAGCTACTCCGGAGGCTGAGGCAGGAGAATGGCGTAAACCCGGGAGGCGGAGCTTGCAGTGAGCTGAGATCCGGCCACTGCACTCCAGCCTGGGCGACAGAGCCAGACTCAGTCTCAAAAAAAAAAAAAAAAAAAAAATTCACTTCTGCGAAAACTTGTTCAAGAGCAGGATTCATCCTAGCACTTTGGGAGGCCAAGGTGGGCAGATCACTTGAGGTCAGGAGTTCGAGACCAGCCTGGCCAAGATGGTGAGACCCCCGTCTCTACTGAAAAATACAAAAATTAACCATGCGTGGTGGCACATGCCTATAATCTCAGCTACTCCGGAGGCTGAGGCAGGAGAATCATTTGAACCCAGAAAGTGGAGGTTGCAGTGAGCTGAGATCACGCCACTGTGCTCCAGACTGCATGAAAGACTGAGACTCCATCTCAAAAAAGAAAGAGAGCAGAATTCAACCCCTGAGCCACCTGTTTGCCACCTTGGCTTTAGATGCCTTTTTTTTTTTTTTCTGAGACAGATCTCACTCTGTCCCCCAGGCTGGAGTGCAGTGGGACAATCTCGGCTCACTGCAGCTTCTGCCTCCTGGGTTCAAGCAATTTTCCTGCCTCAGCCTCCCAAGTAGCTGGGATTATAGGTTCACGCCACGACGCCCAGCTAATTTTTGTATTTTTAGTAGAGACTGGGTTTCCACCATGTTGACCAGGCTGGTCACAAACTCCTGACCTCAAGTGATTCACCCACCTCAGCCACCCAAAGTGTTGGGATTACAGGTGCGAGCCACTGCACCTGGCTAGATGCTGGTATTCCTAAGGATGATCATTTGCCCTTCTGACTCACAATTCTGAAATTAATCACATCAATTCTGAGGACTTAAATTACTGCCTTGGTGAGAGGCTGTGTGGTGTATTTAAGAGCATAGATCCAGAGCTGGATTACTGGAGTTGGAACCTTGGCTCTGGCACTTAGTAATTGTGTAGCTTTGATTACCTCACACAACTGTTTTTTGGTCTTATGTTGTCCAAGACACTGCCTGGGATTACAGGCATTAGCCACTGCACCCCACCTGCATACAACCTTTTGTTCCCTCATCTGTAAAATGGCAAGAGTGAAGGCACATACCTCATAGGGTTGTTGTGAGGAATCAATAAGTAAATGTATATAAAGATCCAACAGGCCGGGCATGGTGGCTCACGCCTGTAATCCCAGCACTTTGGGAGGCCGGGGCGGGTGGATCACAAGGTCAAGAGATCGAGACCACGGTGAAACCCCGTCTCTACTAAAAATACAAAAAATAAGCCAGGCGCTATGGCAGGTGCCTGTAGTCCCAGCTACTTAGGAGGCTGAGGCAGGAGAATGGCATGAACCCGGGAGGCAGAGCTTGCAGTGAGCCGAGATCACGCCAATGCACTCCAGCCTGGGCGACAAGAGCAAAACTCTGTCTCAAAAAACAAACAAACACAAAAAACCAGAATCTCTCAGGTCCAGACTTTTTTCCTGAGGTTGACAGCATATCGACTGGATGTCTTGCTAGCATCACCAACTCAACAAGTCCGAAACTGACACCTCTGACATATCTGTGACTCCGTCTCCAGTGCCCTCACCCTAACCCAGGCTGCTGTCATTTCTGCCATCCTGGAAAGAGAAACAAGGTCTTCAATCTAGTCTCTGCACAGTAGCCACAAGCCTGTTCAGGATAGTCCCCCCCCCCGCTTAAATTCCTCCCGGGCCTTTTCATAGCTCTCAGAATCAAAGGCACATTCTGTCCGGCGGCTTCCTGGGGCCTCCTCACCCTGTTGCTGTCTTCCTCTCTTCTCTGTATTCCCACCATCCTGGACTTGCACCTCCTCTCCGAGCCTCAGGGCCATTGCACAAGCTGTTCCCTCTGCCTGGAACGCTCTCTCCTGCTGTCCCACTTTAGTGGGCTGATGATTGTTCAAATCTTTTTTTTTTTTTTTTTTGAGACGGAGTCTTGCTCTGTCGCCCGGGCTGGAGTGCAGTGGCCAGATCTCAGTTCACTGCAAGCTCCGCCTCCCAGGTTTACGCCATTCTCCTGCCTCAGCCTCCTGAGTAGCTGGGATTACAGGCGCCCGCCAACTCACCCGGCTAGTTTTTTTTGTATTTTTTAGTAGAGACGGGGTTTCACCGTGTTAGCCAGGATGGTCTCGATCTCCTGACCTCGTGATCCACCCGTCTCGGCCTCCCAAAGTGCTGGGATTACAGGCTTGAGCCACCACGCCCGGCCACACCCCAGTGTTCTTTACCTACCCTACCACAACAAACACCTCATTGTAACTGTTTATCTATTAAATGCGCCTCTGCCAAAATGTAAGTCACAAGAGCAGGAACATTTGTCGTGTTCTCCACTGTGTCCTTCTTAGCCTGGTGCCTGGTGTGCAGTGGGTGCTGTCTGTGTGCAATACATAGCTGATGGAGAGAAACGTAAGACACGGGAGCCAGAATCATCGCAGGAGTTGGGGAGACTAACAGCGAAGAAGCATTTTACTGGTGCAGTGTGAGGCAGGTGGGGATGTTGCCAAATGTCCTGGAAGCTGGGCAGGAATCAGGCACTGAGGGCCTTATATCCTGCTAGGCTGGGATTTTGTTCTTCCTCATGTGGCATGGAAAACCAGAGAAGCGTTTTCAGTCGGGAGGTAACATGACTGCAGGTGAAGCACCAGCCAGTCAGGGTGTGGTAGCAGATGGGCAAGATTGGAGACAAGGAGCCAGTTAAGAAGCCATAGCAGTAAAAAGTGCCTGGAAGGAAACACTGAGAACTGGGGGCTGAGTGCAGTGGCTCACACCTGTAATCCCAGCACTTTGGGAGGTTGAGGCGAGAGCATCACTTGAGCCCAGGAGTTCAAGACTAGCCTGGGTTGGGCCAGGCGCGGTGGCTCAAGCCTGTAATCCCAGCACTTTGGGAGGCCGAGACGGGCGGATCACGAGGTCGGGAGATGGAGACCATCCTGGCTAACACGGTGAAACCCCGTCTCTACTAAAAAATACAAAAAAAAACTAGCCGGGCGAGGTGGCGGGCGCCTGTAGTCCCAGCTACTGGGGAGGCTGAGGCAGGAGAATGGCGGGAACCCGGGGGGCGGAGCTTGCAGTGAGCTGAGATCCGGCCACTGCACTCCAGCCTGGGCGGCAGAGCGAGACTCCGTCTCAAAAAAAAAAAAAAAAAAAAAAAAAAAAAAAGACTAGCCTGGGCAACATAGCTAGTCCCCGTCTCTGCAAAAAAAATAAGGAAATTAGCCAGGCATTGTGGCACGCACCTGTAGTCCCAACTACTTGGGAGGCTGAAGTGGGAGGATCACTTGAACCCAGGAGGTTGAGGCTGCAGTGAGCCAAGATCTTGCCACTGCACTCCAGCCTGGGGGACAGAGCAAGACCCTGTCTCAACAGAAAAAGGGGGAAAAAAAAGAGAAACACTCCACTTCCCCACTTAAAGCTACCGGAAAATAACCTGGAAGATATCTCTGGACAATGCTGCTGGATTTCACACATCAAAACACAGGTCCCTGTTAGAAAGGAGGATTTCAGAAAACCAATGAATAATTTTTTAGTATGTCCCAAATATGGCATTGGGCATACTTACATTAAATAATTATTTATTGTTTACCTGAAATTCACCTTGCATTGGGCATTCTGTATTTTATCTGGCAACTATACCTACTGACTTTTCTCTCCTTCTTCTGCCTGTACTGCTAGTCCCTTCCCCAAATTTTATCTTAAATGCTCATTTAAATGATTTCTTTTCTTTTTCTTTCCTTTTTTTTTTGAGACAGAATCTCGCTTTGTCGCCAGGCTGGAGTGCAGTAGCATGATCTCGACTCACTGCAACCTCCGCCTCCCAAATTTAAGCAATTCTCCTGGCTCAGCCTCTGGAGCAGCTGGGATTACAGGTGTGCACCACCATGCCTTTTTTTTTTCTTTTCTTTTCTTTTTTTTTGAGATGGAGTATCACTCTGTCACCCAGGCTGGAGAGCAATGGCACGATCTCGGGTCACTGCACCCTCCACCTCTCAGGTTCAAGTGATTCTACTGCCTCAGCCTCTTGAGTAGCTGAGATTACAGGCGTATGCCACCACACCTGGCTGATTTTTGTATTTTTAGTGGAGATGGGGATTCACCATGTTGGCAAGGCTGGAGAATGGTTTATATTACTTTAAAAATCTCTCCACTTTGGGAGGCCAAGGCAGGCAGATCACTTGAGGTCAGTAGTTCCAGTTCAAGACTAGCCTGGCCAATAAGGTGAAACCCCATCTCTAGTAGAAATACAAAAATTAGCCAGGCCTGGTGGCACACGCCTTTAATCCCAGCTACTCGGGAGGCTGAGGCAGGAGAATCACCTGAACCTAGGAGACGGAGGTTTTAGTGAGCCAAGATCATACCATTGCACTTCAGCCTGGGTGATGGAGCGAGACTCTGTTTAAAAAAAAAAAAAGAAAAGAAAAGGCCGGGCACGGTGGCTCATGCCTGTAATCCCAGCACTTTGGGAAGCCAAGGCAGGCAGATCACCTGGGATCAGGAGTTCAAGACCAGCCTGGCCAACATGATGAAATGCTGTCTCTACTAAAAATACAAAAATTAGCCAGGCATGGTGGCAGGTGCCTGTAGTCCCAGCTACTCGGGAGGCTGAGGCAGGAGAATTGCTTGAAGGTGGGAGGCAGTGAGCTGAGATCGCGCCACTGCACTCCAGCCTGGGGGACAAGAGCAAGACTCATGCCCAAAAAAAAAAGGCCTTCAATTTAATTTTTTTTTTTTTTTTTTTTTTTTTTTTTTTTTGAGACAAGAGTCTCACTCTGTCTCCAGGCTGGAGTACAGTGGCACCATCTCGGCTCAGTGCAACCTCTGGCTCCCTGGTTCAAGCGATTCTTCTGCCTCAGCCTCCAGAGTAACTGGGATTACAGGCACGTGCCACCATGCCCAGCTAATTTTTGTATTTTTAGTAGAGAAGGGGTTTCACTATGTTGGCCAGGATGGTCTCAATCTCCTGACCTCGTGATCCACCAGTCTCGGCCTCCCAGAGTGCTGGGATTCCAGGTGTAAGCCATTGCCCCTGGGCATGCCCAGCTAATTTTTGTATTTTTTAGTAGAGACGGGTTTTCATCATGCTAGCCAGGCTGGTCTCGAACTCCTGACCCCTGGTGATCTGCCTGCCTCGGCCTCCCAAAGTGCTGAGATTACACTTTTTTTTTTTTTTTTTTTTTGGTGAGACGGAGTCTCACTCTGTCGCCTAGGCTAGAGTGCGCCTCCCGGGTTCAAGCGATTCTACTGCTTCAGCTTCCCAGGTAGCTGGCATTACAGGCGCCTGCCACCATGTGTGCTAATTTTTGTATTTTTGATAGCGACTAAAACCAACATGGTTGGTCAGGCTGATATTGAACTCCTGACCTCAAGTGATCCGCCCGCCTCAGCCTCCCAAAAGGAATGGAATCTAAAAAAAAAAAAAAAAGGCCGGGCGCGGTGGCTCAAGCCTGTAATCCCAGCACTTTGGGAGGCCGAGACGGGCGGATCACGAGGTCAGGAGATCGAGACCATCCTGGCTAACACGGTGAAACCCCGTCTCTACTAAAAAATACAAAAAACTAGCCGGGCGAGGTGGCGGGCGCCTGTAGTCCCAGCTACTCGGGAGGCTGAGGCAGGAGAATGGCGTGAACCCGGGAGGCGGAGCTTGCAGTGAGCCGAGATCTGGCCACTGCACTCCAGCCTGGGTGGCAGAGCGAGACTCTGTCTCTTTTTTTTTTTTTTTTTTTTTTTTTTTTTTGAGACGGAGTCTCGCTCTGTCGCCCAGGCTGGAGTGCAGTGGCCTGATCTCGGCTCACTGCAAGCTCCGCCTCCCGGGTTCACGCCATTCTCCTGCCTCAGCCTCCCGAGTAGCTGGGACTACAGGCGCCCGCCACCTCGCCCGGCTAGTTTTTTGTAGTTTTAGTAGAGATGGGGTTTCACTGTGTTCACCAGGATGGTCTCGATCTCCTGACCTCGTGATCCACCCGTCTCGGCCTCCCAAAGTGCTGGGATTACAGGCTTGAGCCAACGCGCCCGGCCGAGACTCTGTCTCAAAAAAAAAAAAAAAAAAAAAGTGATGGGAACAGGATCTCACTATGTTGCCCAGGCTGGTCTTGAACTCCTGGCCTCAAGTGATCCTCCTGACTGAGCCTCCCAAACTGCTGGGATTACAGGTATAAGCCACCAAGCCTGGCCAAAAGTCCCTCAACTTTCTGTTTTAAAAATTGCCGCCACACTTGTCTGCAATGTCAGTTGCAGGGTTCCTGGCCTCAAACAGTGGCCACCCCTAAAACACAGCAGCCTAGGCCACCACGGTGTGTCAGGCGAGGTGTGTGGTAGGAACAGGGCAGGCAACTCTGGCCTCAGGCACAAAGGGCTGAGTCCTAGGTCCTGGGGACAGGCACTGGCAATTGAATCCGGACACTGAGCACTGGGTCCTAACACAAGAAACCATTTCCTGGCTCAAGGCAGTGGTCTCTGGGTCCTAAAAACTAGGACCAGGGCAGAGACCACGGGTCCCTGATCTCTGGGCGGACGGTGCTGGGCTGAGTGGCAGTCATGACTTGCTGCCCAGGGCAAGGCCGAGGGTAAGGAGCTGCCCAGCCCCCAGTTGTTTTGTAACAGCTGCTGGACTGGGCTGAAGGGGAAATTTAAGGAGCCAGGGGGTGAGGTAAAGAGGAAGAGGTCAGTGGGCAGGGCAAGGCTACTCAGGCATGCTGGCTTGGTCCCAGGCCCTGGAGGGTGAGAGAAAAACAGTGGTTGGATCTCTAGGGCTCTCAGTGGCAGACAGTGGGGCCCCAAGAACAAGAGGAAGAAGAGTGGTGAGGATAGCAGGGAGTGTGTGCTACCCCCTACCCCCAACCCCCCTCTTTGTACCCTCCCCCTTTGTCAACCTCCTGGCTCTGCTCCCAGGCCGAGGCAGCTGGAGTGATTAGTGTGGGTGAAGGAGTACAAATGCCAAAGGCTTGTCTCATGTCTCAGAACACAAGGATCCAGCCAGAGTGGACGGCATGACTGAGTGAGAAATGGAGACCGAGAGATAAACAGAAATAAACAGGGACAACACCAAAGAGACAGAGGACAGAAGCAGGGCGGGAGACAAAAGAAGAGACCAAAGACCCACACAGAGCAAGGGGGTTGTGGGGAGAGAGGGATCAGTAGCTACAGGGCAGGCTGACCTTTTCCTGTCTCTTCTCTGACCCCATCCTCTCTGAGTTCCTCCCCGCTGTGTCCCTGTCCCAGGCTTTCCCAACCTCAGCACTATTGACATTTGGGGCAGGATAATCTTGGATGGTGGGGGTGGGGGCATGGGGGGCATTCTGTGCCCTGTAGGATGCTTAACAGCCTCCTTGGCCCTTACCCAACAGATATTGGCACTCCCCCAACTCCTCTGCTCTTGTGACAATCCAAATTGCCTCCAGACATTGCCGGATGTTTCCTGGGAAGGGATTGCTCCTGACTGAGAACCATCCCTCCAGTAGGTTCTTGTTCTTGAGAAGAGGCTACCCCAGGGTGTCTGGCTGGTTCTTCCTTCGGCCCGTGTGCACAGGGCCCCCTGGCCCTAACATGGCTTAAATTGCCCTAAGTCAGAAGTCAGGGAAACTAGGAGAGCCGCTGAGACTGAGAAGCAGTCTAGGTACAGCAGTAACGAAGTCCCTGCCCTCATGGAGCTTCTGTTCTTATTCCACCCAAAAGGCATCCCAGGTGTATTTTGGGATGTGCGAGGGGTGTTTCATGAGTGGGTGTGCACTCTCGTCTCTAAGGGAGGAGGAAGAGATGGGCCCCCAAATGTGTCTGGACAAGATACAGGTAACAAGTATGCATTTTATTGTATGACGCTTAGATGTAAGAAATGTCCCATTTATCCGGGCGCGGTGGCTCACGCCTGTAATCCCAGCACTTTGGGAGGCCGAAGCGGGCGGATCACGAGGTCAGGAGATTGAGACCATCCTGGCCAACGTAGTGAAATCCTGTCTCTACTAAAAATACAAAAAAAATTAGCCGGGCGTGGTGGTGAGCACCTGTAGTCCCAGCTACTCGGGAGGCTGAGACAGGAGAATGGCGTGAACCTGGGAGGCAGAGCTTGCAGTGAGCCGAGATAGCGTCACTGCACTCCAGCCTGGGCTACAGAGCGAGACTCTGTCTCAGAAAAAAAAAAAAAAAAGAAATGTCCCATTTATTTCATTCTCTAAACCAGGTGATCTGCTCCAAAACCCCCTGCCAGGCTGGCTGGTGAGAAATTCAATCACAGTCATGTTTTGGGAATCTCTACCCAGTGGTGTGCTGGTGAATGTTTACAAATGGCTTGGGGTGCATTAGGGAGGGACTTGATTTGTCACACTTGCCAATTTCCATGATGTAAACACTCCCCATGGCCAATTTCAAGCTGCCAACATGATGTCAGTAAAGGTGGAACAGGGAGGAGTGAGCAGTGGAGCAGGGAGGAGTGAGCAGTGGCGCACTGTCATGCAGGTATTCACCCAGCAGATGCCAACTACTTTAAAAGCATTCATAATAGTAAACTGGGCCAGGTGTGGTGGCTCACGCCTGTAATCCCGCACTTTGGGAGGCTGAGGGCGGATCACTTGGGGTCAGGAGTTTGAGACCAGCCTGGCTAACATGGTGAAACCCTGTCTCTACTAAAAATACAAAATTAGGTCAGGTGCAGTGGCTCCATGCCTCCCAGCACTGGGAGGCTGAGATGGGTAGGTCATCTGAGGTCAAGAGTTCAAGACCAGCCTGGCCAACATGGCGAAACCCCGTCTCTACTAAAAATACAAAAATTAGCTGGATGTGGTGGCACACGCCTGTAATCCCAGCTACTCAGAAGGCTGAGGCAGGAGAATTGCTTGAACCTGGGAGACGGAGGTTGCAGTGAGCCGAGATCATGCCACTGCACTCCATCCTGGGCGACAGAGTAAGATTCTGTCTCAAAAAAAAAAGAAAAATTAGCCAGACGTGGTGGCACATGCCTGTAATCCCACTTACTCGAGAGGCTGAGGCAGGAGAATTGCTTGAACCCGGGAGGCAGAGGTTGCAGTGGGCTGAGATGGTGCCATTGCACTCCAGTCTGAGCAACAGAGCAAGACTCTGTCTTAAAAAAAAAAAAAATAGGCCGGGCGCGGTGGCTCAAGCCTGTAATCCCAGCACTTTGGGAGGCCGAGACGGGCGGATCACGAGGTCAGGAGTTCGAGACCATCCTGGCTAACACGGTGAAACCCCGTCTCTACTAAAAAATACAAAAAACTAGCCGGGCGAGGTGGCAGGCGCCTGTAGTCCCGGCTACTCGGGAGGCTGAGGCAGGAGAATGGCGTAAAAACCCGGGAGGCAGAGCTTGCAGTGAGCTGAGATCTGGCCACTGCACTCCAGCCTGGGCGACACAGCGAGACTCCGTCTCAAAAAAAAAAAAAAAAAAAAAGCCGGGCTTGGTGGCTCACACCTGTAATCCCAGCACTTTGGGAGGCAGAAGAGGGTGGATCACGAGGTCAAGAGATCGACACCATCCTGGGCAACATGGTGAAACCCCATCTCTACTGAAAATACAAAAATTATCTGGGTGTGGTGGCATGCACCGGTAGTCCCAGCTACTCGGGAGGCTGAGGCAGGAGAATCGCTTGAACCCGGGAGGCAGAAGTTGCAGTGAGCTGA
Source organism: Macaca nemestrina (assembly GCF_043159975.1). Lineage (NCBI taxonomy): Eukaryota > Metazoa > Chordata > Mammalia > Primates > Cercopithecidae > Macaca > Macaca nemestrina. Next base: position 197,669,276 of record NC_092125.1, on the reverse strand, counting down.
GATGGTGCCACTGTACTCCAGCCTGGTGACAGAGCAAGACTCTGTCTAAAAAAAACAGTGAAATGTAGGAAAGTAATTAGGACATGATGCTGTCAGGCCTCTGAGCCCAAGCCAAGCCATCGCATCCCCTGTGACTTGCACGTATACGCCCAGATGGCCTGAAGTAACTGAAGAATCACAAAAGAAGTGCAAATGCCCTGCCCCGCCTTAACTGATGACATTCCACCACAAAAGAAGTGAAAACGGCCAGTCCTTGCCTTAAGCGATGACATTATCTTGTGAAATTCCTTTTCCTGGCTCATCCTGGCTCAAAAGTCTCCCCCACTGAGCACCTTGTGACCCCCACTCCTGCCCGCCAGAGAACAACCCCCTTTGACTGTAATTTTCCTTTACCTACCCAAATCCTATAAAACGGCCCCACCCCTATCTCCCTTCGCTGACTCTCTTTTCAGACTCAGCCCGCCTGACCCAGGTGAAATAAACAGCCATGTTGCTCACACAAAGCCTGTTTGGTGGTCTCTTCACACGGACACGCTTGACAGATGCACTTTAAGTGTTAGTGGCCTTGAATATACTATATTAAATTTTAAGTTTATAATTAATTTTTTTTTTAGATGGAGTCTTGTTCTGTCTCCCAGGCTGGAGTGCAGTGATGCTGAGGCAGGAAAATAAGGTCTAGAGGCAGGAAACCTAAGGCTGATTCACACTGACTTCCTAGAGCTAAATCAAATGGAAACACTTCAGCTATGACAGGAAATATCCTCTCCATTTAAATAGGGTGTACACCAAGTAACCAATGGAAACCTCTAGAGGGTATTTAAACCCCAGAAAATTCTGTAATAGGGCTCTTGAGCCCTTATGTCGGCCCGCTCCCACACTGTGGAGTGTTTTTGTTGCTTCATCCTTTCCTTGCTTTGTTTGTGTGTTTTGTCCAATTCTTTGTTCAAGACGCCAAGAACCTGGACACCTTCAACTGGTAACAGTGCGATTTGGGCTCACTGCAATCCCTGCCTCCCAAATTTCCTGCCTCAACTTCCCGAGTAGCTGTGATTAGAGGTGTCTGCCACTATGCCCAACTGATTTTTTTTGTATTTTTAGTAGAGATGGGGTTTCACCTTGTTGGCCAGGCTGGTCTCGAACTCCTGACCTTAAGTGATCTGCCTGCCTCGGCCTCCCAAAGTGCTGGGATTACAGGCATGAGCCACTGTGCCCGGCCATAATTAAATTTTTTATATTGCCCCCACCACTTTGAAGCCCTGGGTATAATTCCTGGGGGGTTATCCAGTCTGGAATGTTTAGAGGAAGACTCTCTGGTCTTCAGTCAATTCTATCTTCTTGGATCGGCTTGGCTTAGCCATAGAGGTCTATTGCTGTGACTCCTAAGACCACTTTGTGCTCCCACATCCGTCCCCTCCCCACAAACAGCAACTTTGCACCTAGCAGAGGTCCCGGGAGATCTGAATGGGAGTGATGCAAAGTTGCTATTATTCAAGAAAAGACAACAGCAGCAGCAAAAACACCCAGACCCCTGTTTGCTTTCTCTGGCTTGGGAAAACTCGTCAAGACTTCTCTGATGGGTCCCACTTCCGCCCCTCCCAAGCTGGGAGCCCTGTGCTGTGGAGTAACCCAGCATAGTAACTGGCTCCTGGAGCTGGGCCTTGGTAAACAAGAGCCCTGGCTGGGGGATGTCTTTTGGTGCCTGGCAACCTCCGCTTTTGGCTTGGCAATCCCAAAGCCTGTAACAACTGCAGTCCCCACCCCTAGGCCGGAAGGAGTAAACACCCGCAGCAAGCAGAGCAAAATACAAATTACAACCTTAAGACGTTTCCCTGCTGCATTGACAGACCGGGGTGATAGCAACAAACACCTAAGGCTCTGAACTAAACAAAAAGAAGAGTCCAGGCTTGGAAAGGAGAGATTCTGGCTAGACTTCAAGAAAGACTGAAGACTTTTTTTTTTTTGAAACAGTCTGGCTCTTTCGCCCAAGTTGGAGTGCCGTGGCAGAATCTTGGCTCACTGCAACCTCAGCCTCCCGGGTTCGAGCGATTCTCCTGCCTTAGCCTCCTGAGTAGCTGGGATTACAGGCACCCACTACCATGCCCAGCTAATTTTTGTAACTTTAATACAGACGGGGTTTTGCCCTGTTGGCCAGGCTAGTCTTGAACTCCTGACCTCAGGTGAGCCACCCGCGTCAGCCTACCAAAGTGCCAGGATTATAGGCATGAGCCACCGCAGCCAGCCAAGAAAGACTTCTTAGCCTACCTGGAGGAAGACTAAACACAGGCACTGTGAGGGTAAGTCAGCTCCCCTCCAGGCTGCCCACGTGAGCACTCAAAGCTGGCAGCCTCCCCCACGCTCACTGAGCTTCCTTTCATAGTTCCCACTGCCTCAGGATGAAGTCCTGTTAATGGCCGAGTGCCTGGACCTTCCCTGTAAGATAGGAGTCGTCATATGGATGAGAAAACTGAGGCTCAGAGAGGATAGGTCACTTGCCTGAAGGCACACAGCTAAAGCAGTAGTCAAGGGTGGGAATGTGAAGTCAGATCTGGCATCAAAATCTGTGTGCTCTTCTGGCTGTTTGACCTCACCTCTCATCTCCATCTCACCCCAATCTACCTTTTGCAGCCTCCCCCACCACAACCTCCACCACCCCTCTGCCCTCCAGTGTAAAGGAGGTGGGAGAAGGAAAGCATGAATTTATTGATGAACTTCACAACAAGAAAATTATGTTAGTTATTACTGAATAAACCATAGTAATATTCTCTTTTTCTTTTGTAGTTTTCTTTTTGGCATGTCCATGTAATCAACATAATTTTTTTTTTTTTTTTTGAGATGGTGTTTCGCTCTGTCACCTCAGGCTGGAGTACAGTGGCATGATCTTGCCTCACTGAAACCTCCACCTCCCGGTTTCAAGCAATTCTCCCACCTCAGCCTCCTGAGTAGCTGGGACTACAGGCATATACCACCATGCCCAGCCAATTTTTGTATTTTTTGTAGAGATGAGGTTTCGCCATGTTTGGCCAGGCTGGTCTCAAACTTTTTTTTTTTTTTTTTTTTTTTTGAGACGGAGTCTCACTCTGCCGCCCATGCTGGAGTACAGTGGCCGGATCTCAGCTCACTGCAAGCTCCGCCTCCCAGGTTCCCGCCATTCTCCTGCCTCAGCCTCCCGAGTAGCTGGGACTACAGGCGCCTGCCACCTCGCCCGGCTAGTGTTTTGTATTTTTTTTTTTTTTTTTTTTTTTTTTTTGAGACGGAGTCTCACGCTGTTGCCCAGGCTGGAGTGCAGTGGCGCGATCTCGGCTCACTGCAAGCTCCGCCTCCCGGGTTCCCGCCATTCTCCTGCCTCAGCCTCCTGAGTAGCTGGGACTACAGGCGCCCGCCACCGCGCCCGGCTAATTTTTTGTATTTTTAGTAGAGACGGGGTTTCACTGTGGTCTCGATCTCCTGACCTTGTGATCCGCCCGCCTCGGCCTCCCAAAGTGCTGGGATTACAGGCTTGAGCCACCGCGCCCGGCCCTAGTGTTTTGTATTTTTAGTAGAGACGGGGTTTCACCGTGTTAGCCAGGATGGTCTCGATCTCCTGACCTCGTGATCCACCCGTCTCGGCCTCCCAAAGTGCTGGGATTAGGGCTTGAGCCACCGCGCCCGGCCTTTTTTTTTTTTTTTTTTTTTTTTTTTTTTAGAGACAGTCTTGCTCTGTTGCCCAGGCTGGAGTGCAGTGATGGAATCATGGCTCACTGCAGCCTCGAACTCCTGGGCTCAAGTGATCCTGCCACCTTAGCCTCTCAAGTAGCTGGAACTACAGGTAGGCTGATACCATGCCTGGCTTATTTTAAAATTTTTTGTAGAGATGGGATCTTACTATATTGCCCAGGTTGGTCTCAAACTCCTGGTCTCAATGATCCTCCCACCTTGACCTGCCAAAGCACTGGAATTACAGGAGGGAGCCACTGCATCTGGCCCAACACAATCATATTTTAAAGCTTAGCGTTACTGAACTTTTCCTCTCTAAGCAAGATAAAGAGTTTTTTTTTTTTTTTAATTTTTGAGATGGAGTCTCGCTCTGTCGCTTAGGCTGGAGTGCAGTGGCCGGATCTCAGCTCACTGAAAGCTCTGCCTCCCGGGTTCCCACCATTCTCCTGCCTCAGCCTCCTGAGTAGCTGGGACTACAGGCGCCCGCCACCTCGCCCGGCTAGTTTTTTTTTTGTATTTTTTTTTAGTAGAGATGGGGTTTCACCGTGTTAGCCAGGATAGTCTCGATCTCCTGACCTCGTGATCCTCCCGTCTCGGCCTCCCAAAGTGCTGGGATTACAGGCTTGAGCCACCGCGCTCAGCCAAGAGTTTTTCAACCTTGGCACTACTGCTATTTTGAGCAGGATTATTCGTTGTTGTGAGGGATTTGTCTTGTGCATTGTAGGATGTCTAGTAGCATCCCTGGCCTCAATACCCAATAGATGTCAGCAGTACTGCCCCATGCTCGGGGTTGTGACAACCACAAATGTCTCCAGACATTGCCAAATATCCTCTGGGGGATTGAATTGTCCCTGGTTGGGAAACACTGAATTACACCAGATAATAAAGTGCCCGTTTCAATGAGGCAGGTCTTAGGACTAAATAAAATGCACCAGCAAGTAGCTTGGAGGAGACAGATCAGTGAGGTTCAGGCTCTTGCTTCTGATGCAAGAGGGGCTGGGGAAGCAGCTTCTAAAATCTGAATCCTAATCTGCAGCAGGGCCTGGATGGATCCCCTGAGGACTGACCTTTGACTTTCCTGGGAATAACTGTCTTTGCAGGAGCCCACCACTATCCAATCTAATTCTGAGAGGAGTCAGTGGTGTTACATTCACTGCCACCCGAAAGGGGACACCCCAACTGCAAGAGGAACTTGTTTGGGGTCAAGTGTGGAAAAAGAGTGGCAACAGTTAGTGGGTGCCACATCCTGCTTTTGCACAGGTGGTGGTGGAGAGGGACGTGGGAGGGGCTGCAAGTATCTTCTAGAACAGTGCTACGCAAAGTATGGTCCATACGCTGGTTTTTGTCTGGTCCCCAATGAATTGAGAGTGTTTAAAAACTTCTTTTTTTTTTTTTGAGACGGAGTCTCCCTCTGTCATCCAAGCTGGAGTGCAGTGGCTGGATCTCAGCTCACTGCAAGCTCCGCCTCCCGGGTTCACGCCAATCTCCTGCCTCAGCCTCCCGAGCAGCTGGGACTACAGGCGCCCGCCACCTCGCCCAGCCGGTTTTTTGTATTTTTCTTTTTTTTTTTTTTTTTTTTTTTTGAGACGGAGTCTCGCTGTCACCCAGGCTGGAGTGCAGTGGCCGGATCTCAGCTCACTGCAAGCTCCGCCTCCCGGGTTCACGCCATTCTCCGGCCTCAGCCTCCCGAGTAGCTGGGACTACAGGCGCCCGCCACCTCGCCCGGCTACTTTTTTGTATTTCTTAATAGAGACGGGGTTTCACCGTGTTAGCCAGGATGGTCTCGAACTCCTGACCTCGTGATCCGCCCGTCTCGGCCTCCCAAAGTGCTGGGATTACAGGCTTGAGCCACCGCGCCCGGCCAGTTTTTTGTATTTTTTTAGTAGAGACGGGGTTTCACTGTGTTAGCCAGGATGGTGTCGATTTCATGACCTCGTGATCCGCCTGTCTCGGCCTCCCAAAGTGCTGGGATTACAGGCATGAGCCACTGCGCCCGGCCCTTTTTTTTTTTTGAGATAGAGTCTAGCTCTGTTACCCAAACTGGAGTGCAGTCACACGATCTCCACTCACTGCAACCTCCACCTCCTGGGTTCAAGTGATTCTCCTGCCTCAGCCTCCCAAGTAGTTGGAATTACAGGCACCCACCACCACGCCCAGCTAATTTTTAGTAGAGACGGGGTTTCATCATGTTGGCCAGGCTGATCTCGAACTCCTGACCTCAGGTGATCCACCTGCCCCAGCCTCCCAAAGTGCTGGGATTACAGGCGTGAGCCACCACATCTGGTGCTTAATAGCAATCAGACTGAGGAAATTTATGTCTGTTGTGTGTAATAACAAAAAAATGTATTTTGTATGTCTTTTTAAACTTTATTTTTCTAGTAAGTTCTAGTAAGTCTTTTGTTTTTTTGAGATAGAGTCTCATTGTGTTGCCCAGAGTGGAGTACAGTGGCACGGTCTTGGCTCGCTGCAATCTCCTCCCAGGTTCAAACAATTCTTCTGCTTTCTAAGTAGCTGGGATTACAGGCACGAGCTACCACACCTGGCTAATTTTTGTATTTTTAGTAGAGATGGGGTTTCACCATGTTGGCCAGGCTGATTTTTTTTTTTTTTTTTTGAGACGGAGTCTCACTCTGTCACCCAGGCTGGAGTGTGGTGGCATGATGTCGGCTCACTGCAAGCTCCGCCTCCCGGGCTCATGCCTTTCTCCTGCCTCAGCCTCCAGTGTAGCTGGGACTACAGGCTCCTGCCACCACGCCCAGAGAATTTTTTGTATTTTTAGTGGAGACGGGGTTTCACCGTGTTAACCAGGATGGTCTTCCTGACCTCATGATCTGCCCGGCTTGGCTTCCCAATGTGCTGGGATTACAAGTGTGAGCCACCGAGCCCAGCCTTTTAAAAAATTTTTTGGGCAGGGCGCGGTGGCTCACGCCTGTAATCCCAGCACTTTGGGAGGCCGAGGCGGGTGGATCACGAGGTCAGGAGATTGAGACCATCCTGGCTAACACGGTGAAACCCCCGTCTCCACTAAAATTACAAAAAAAATTAGCCGGGCGTGATGGTAGTCCCCAGCTACTCGGGAGGCTGAGGTAGGAGAATGGTGTGAACTTGGGAGGCGGAGCTTGCAGTGAGCCAAGATTGCACTACTGCACTCCAGCCTGGGCCACAGAGCGAAACTCCATCACAAAAAAATTTTAAAAGTTAAAAAATTTGAAAAAAAATTTAAAAAAATTAGCCAGGTGTGGTGGCAGGCACCTGTAGTCCCAGCTACTCCAGAGGCAGAGGCAGGAGAATGACATCAACACAGGAGGCGGAGCTGTCAGTGAACCGAGATGGCGCCACTGCACTCCAGCCTGGGTGACAGAGCGAGACTCCGTCTCAAAAAAAAAAAATTTTTTTTTTGTAGGCAATAGAGGCTCACTACATTGTTCAGGCTGGTCTTGAACTCCTGGGCTCAGGTGATCCTCCTGCCTTGGCCTCCCTATGTGTTGGGATTACAGGTGTGAGCCACCGTGCCCGGCCTAGGTCAGCATTTTAAAAATGCTATTACTGGGCCAGGCACGGTGGCTCACGCCTGTAATCCCAGTACTTTGGGAATCTGAGGCGGGTGGATCACAAGGTCAGGAGTTCAAGACTAGGCTGGCCAATATAGTGAAACCCCGACTTTACTAAAAATACAAAAATTAGCCGGGCATGGTGGCACGCGCCTGTAGTCCCAGGGCTTTGGGAGTCTGAGGCGGGTGGATCACAAGGTCAGGAGTTCAAGACCAGGCTAGCCAATGTAGTGAAACCCCAACTTTACTAAAAATACAAAAATTAGCCGGGCATGGTGGCACGCATCTGTAGTCCCAGCTACTCAGGAGGCTGAGGCAGGAGAATTGATTGAACCCGGGGGCAGAGGTTGTGGTGAGATGAGATTGTGTCATTGCACTCTGGCCTGGGCAGCAGAGCAAAACTCCATCTCAAAAAAATGAACAAACAAATAAAAATGCCATTACTGGGGCCCCAGCTCATACCAAATAGATCAGAATCTGGGAGGTGGGGCACGAACATGGACATGGGGATTTTTGGTAAAATCGATTCCCAGGGGGATTAATGGGCAGCTAGAGGGAGAATCTCTGCTTTATAGAAGTGTCAGCCTTGGAGGCTGGGTGTGGTAGCTTATGCCTTTAATCTCAGCACTTTGGGAGGCTAAGGCAGGAGGATCACTTGAACTCAGTAGTTCGAGACCAGCCTGGGCAACATAGTGAGACTTCATCTCTATATAAAATTATTTTAAAATTATAGGCTGGGCACGGTGGCTCACGCCTGTAATCCCAGCACTTTGGGAGGCTGAGGCAGGCGGATTGCCTGAGGTCAGAAGTTTGAGACCAGCCTGGCGAACATGGTGAAACCCTGTCTCTACTAAAAATACAAAATAATTAGCTGGATGTGGTGTCGTTCGCCTCTAATCCCAGCTACTCAGGAGCTGAGGCAGGGGAATTGCTTGGACCAAGGAGCTGGTGGTTGCAGTGAGTTGAGATTGTGCCACTGTGCTCCAGCCTTGATGACAGAGCAAGACTCCGTCTCAAAAAAAAAAAAAAAAAAAAAAATTTATATATATATATATATAAAATATAATATAATTTTAAAGTGTCAGTTTTGGAAGCAAAAAGATGGGAGCTTTTGGCAGTGGTTCCCAAATGTATCTGTGCATTGGAATCACCTGAATCAACTTAAAAAAAAAATGATGCCTGTGATCCATCCAGAGACTGTGATTTGCTTGGTTTGACATGTGGTCTAAGTGTTGGAATTTCTTCTGATTTTTTTTTTTTTTTTTTTTTTTTTTTGAGGTGGAGTCTCGCTCTGTCGCCCAGGCTGGAGTACAGTGGCCGGATCTCAGCTCACTGCAAGCTCCGCCTCCCGGGTTCCCGCCATTCTCCTGCCTCAGCCTCCCAAGTAGCTGGGACTACAGGCGCCCGCCACCTCGCCCAGCTAGTTTTTTGTATTTTTTAGTAGAGACGGGGTTTCACTGTGTTAGCCAGGATGGTCTCGATCTCCTGACCTCGTGATCCTCCCGTCTCGGCCTCCCAAAGTGCTGGGATTACAGGCTTGAGCCACCGCGCCCGGCCAAGTGTTGGAATTTATTTATTTATTTATTTATTTTTTTTTTTTTTTGAGACGGAGTCTCGCTCTGTCGCCCAGGCTGGAGTGCAGTGGCCAGATCTCAGCTCACTGCAAGCTCCGCCTCCCGGGTTCCCGCCATTCTCCTGCCTCAGCCTCCCGAGTAGCTGAGACCACAGGCGCCGCCACCTCGCCCGGCTAATTTTTTGTGTTTTTAGTAGAGACGGGGTTTCGCCGTGTTAGCCAGGATGGTCTCGATCTCCTGACCTTGTGATCCGCCCGTCTCGGCCTCCCAAAGTGCTGGGATTACAGGCTTGAGCCACCGCGCCCGGCCAAGTGTTGGAATTTTAAAAACATCTTGAGATAGGCCAGGTGCGGTGGTTCATGATGTAATCCCGGCACTCTCGGGGGCTGAGGAGGGAGGATTGCTTGAGCCTAGGAATTCAAAACCAGCCTGGGCAACAAAGTGAGACCCTGTCTCTGCATAGTGGTACGCTCCTGTAATCCCAACACGTTGGGAGGCCAAGGCAGGAGGATCACTTGAGCCCAGGATTGAGCCCAGGAGTTTAAGACCTGCCTGGGAAGCACAGAGAGACCCTGTCTCTACCAAAAAAGAAAAAAAAAAATTAACTGGACCTAGCGGCATGTGCCTGTGTTCCCAGCTACTAGGGAGGCTGAGGTGGGAAGATTGCTTGAACCTAAGAGGTCGTGGCTGCAGTGAGTTGTGATCACACCACTGTACTCCAGCCTGGGAGACACAGTGAGATCATGTCTCAAAAAGAAAAAAAAATGAAAAAGTTAGCAGAGCTTGGTGGTGCATGCCTGTAGTCCTAGCTACTTGGGATGCTAAGGTGGGGGGATCACTTTGGCCCAGGAAGTGGAGGCTGCAGTTAGCCATGTTTGTACCACTTCATTAAAGCTGGGGCAACAGAGCCAGACCCTGTCTCAAAACAAACAACAAAAAAGCAGACATCCCGAGATTACTCCAATATCCAAACAAGCTTGGGAACCACTAGACTAGAGTATTCCTGAGGGTAGATACTCACTGACTGGTGAGGGAGTAATCATTTTCTGCTCAAGCTCAGCAATGAGGGGCCGCCTCTTTCCAATGATCAACAGCAAACAAGCCACTGTTCCCCTGACTAGAGTGTTTGGTTTGCTTCTGGAAAGCAGAGATGGAGGTGACGCCCCCTTGGTCAGTCTAAGCAATAGCAAAGGTAATTGCTCCTCTCTTCCTTAGGTGGCCCTTCAAGCGTAGAAGGTCAGATAGTTCTGCTGGTTCGTCTCTACTAATTTCCCTTTCCAGCTTCCTTTCTGTCCTGAGAGCCTCTTGTACACAAGAGATAGCTCTAACAGCTCCTCTCTTAGTCATGACTTCAGTGTAGAAGAAACCCAACCCAAACCAACTCATTTATTGGCTCATGGCATGGAAAAGTCCATAGGTGCTGCTAATGTCAGGCATGGCTGAATCCAAGAGCTTAACTGGTATATCTGGGAAGATGTCTTTCTCAACTCATGCTCTGCTCTCCAGCTGTGTTGACTTCATTCTCAGGATGGCTCCCTCTCAATGGTGGCAGAGATGACCATTAACGAGTCCAGGTTGGTGCTTTTCCAGTTTAGCAATGCCAGGGGAAAGAGAGGGTCCTTTCCTCAGTGGTTCAGTCAAGGTCTCAGGCTGATGCTCATTCCATCTGCTATCCCAGTTTAAGCCATCTGCCAATCACTGGGGCCAAGGAAATGAAATGTACTGATCAGTCAGTCACCTGCTCACCTTGAAGTGAGAGTGGGGGACGGATAGCTTTTCTTTTTCTTTTCCTTTCTTTTCTTTCTCTTTCTTTCTTATCTTTTTTTTTTTTTTTTTTGAGAAGGAGTCTCGCTCTGTCGCCCAGGCTGGAGTGCAGTGGCCGGATCTCAGCTCACTGCAAGCTCCGCCTCCCAGGTTTACGCCATTCTCCTGCCTCAGCCTCCCGAGTAGCTGGGACTATAGGCGCCCGCCACCGTGCCCGGGTAGGTTTTTTTTTTTTTTTTGTATTTTTTATTTTATTTTATTTTATTTTATTTTATTTTATTTTATTTTATTTTTTTGAGACGGAGTCTCGCTGTGTCGCCCAGGCTGGAGTGCAGTGGCCGGATCTCAGCTCACTGCAAGCTCTGCCTCCCGGGTTTTTACGCCGTTCTCCTGCCTCAGCCTCCCGAGTAGCCGGGACTACAGGCGCCCGCCACCTCGCCCGGCTAGTTTTTTGTATTTTTTTAGTAGAGACGGGGTTTCACCGTGTTAGCCAGGATGGTCTCGAACTCCTGACCTCTTGATCCGCCCATCTCGGCCTCCCAAAGTGCTGGGATTACAGGCTTGAGCCACCGCGCCCGGCCTCTTTCTTTCTTTCTTTCTTTTTTTTTTTTTGAGACTGAGTCTCGCTCTGTTGCCCAGGCTGAAGTGCAGTGGCGCGATCTCGGCTCAGTGCAACCTCCGCCTCCTGAGTTCAAGTGATTCTCCTGCCTCAGCCTCCCAAGGTAGCTGGGATTACAGGTGTGTGCCACCATGCTCGGCTAATTTTTGTATTTTTGGTAGAGATGGGGTTCACCATGTTGGCCATGCTGGTCTCAAACTCCTGGCCTCAAGTGATCCACCCACCTCGGCCTTCCAAAGTGCTGGGATTACAAGCGTGAGCCACCACACCCAGCAGGGATAACTTTACAAAGGATTATCAGAGTGCTGCTACCAGAGGAAGGAGTGGAAGGTGCTGAACAGGCAGAACAACAGATGCCACTCTGTTTGCTCCTAGGTCAGCAGAGGGATGCCATGTGCAGAAATCACAACGATGCAAGACAGAGTCTGACAAATGCAGTCAGTGTTGGGGTACTCCTAAAAGATGCAGATTCTGAACTGATGAGATAGGCCTTTGATAGGTGGGGCTGCTGGGGAGGAAGGGCATGAGCAGGCATGAGGAAGCAGGAAGTCCAGAGTATGGTCAAGATGAGAACACATGACTGGAATATTGTGTATGAAGAAGCCAAGGCTGGTATGACATGGAGGCCAGATACTAGAGGTTTAAAGCTTGTCCCTCATTCTGATGGCAATGGAGGGCCTTGGAAGGTGATGGTGAAGCTGGCGAGATCATCAGAGTTTATACCTTGCAGGGCCTTGTAGACTACACTAAGGGTTTAGGGTTTGATCCTGAGGGCACTGGAGACAGGGGTTGACAGGATCAGAGTTGTACTTGAGGAACAACCCTCTGACTACCTTTTGTAGGATACCTCTCCGCTTGGATGGAGAGAGGCAGAAAACAAGGAACCTTGGGAGACCTTATCATAGCCAACACTTCATATTCCTTACTTTGGCCCAAGCACTGTTCTAAGACATACTCTGTTCTTTGAGACATGTAAAGGCCTAAAACAGGGTGGTAGAAGACTCAGTAGATGTTCTGGGGGCAGAATACAGTGGATGTTGTGGCTGATGCAATATGGTGGATAAGATAGAAGGAGGAAGCTAAGATTCCTCTGAGATTTTGAAGTTGGGCGATCAGAAAGACAGAAGAACTCCTGACCGGGCGCGGTGGCTCACATCTGTAATCCCAGCACTTTGGGAGGCCGAGGCAGGTGGATCGCCTGAGGTCAGGAGATTGAGCCCAGCGTGGCCAACATAGTGAAACCCTATCTCTACTAAAAATACAAAAAAGGCCGGGCGCGGTGGCTCACGCTTGTAATCCCAGCACTCTGGGAGGCCGAGGTGGGCGGATCACGAGGTCAGGAGATCGAGACCATCTTGGCTAACATGGTGAAACCCCGTCTCTACTAAAAACATAAAAAATTAGCTGGGCGTGTGGTGGGCGCCTGTAATCCCAGCTGCTCGGGAGGCTGAGGCAGGAGAATCGCTTGAACCCAGGAGGCGAAGGTTGCAGTGAGCCGAGATCGCACCTTTGCACTCCAGCCTGGGCAACAAGAGCCAAACTCTGTCAGGGAAGGGGAGGGGAGGGGAGGGGAGGGGAGGGGAGGTAGGGAGAGGAGGGGAGGTAGGGAGGGGAAGGGAGGTGGGGAGGGGAGGGGAGGTGGGGAGGGGAGGGGAGGTGGGGAGGGGAGGGGAGGTGGGGAGGGGAGGGGAGGTGGGGAGGGGAGGTAGGGAGGGGAGGGGAGGTAGAGAGGGAGAGGAGGTGGGAAGGGGAGGGGAGGTAGGAAGGGGAGGGGAGGCGGGGAGGGGAAGGGAGGGCAGGGCAGGGCAGGGCAGGGCAGGGCAGGGAAGGGCTCCTAACAGAAACAGGAAAGAGCTAAGGAAAGTCCATACATACACGTACCTACTGCTGTCAATTCCATGCTTAGCCAACTGCTGGATTCTAGGAAGACAAAGAACGAACTAGTTGTTGCCCTTCAGGAGTTGGCTCTCTGTAGGTGGCACAGATGGGCGATTTCAACACATTGTGATGAGTGTGGTAAAACCTGTATAAGCAGCGTGGGCTAGGGAGTTGACTCCTTCTGCCCTTTCTCAGCCAGCTGATCACCAAGACCAGTAGATATGATCTCCTAAACGTCCTCTCTCTTTTGAATCTTCCCACTTTTCTTCATCCCCACTGAGAATACACTAGACCATGCCATTGTCCCATCTCATCTGGAATACTATGATATAACTTCCTTACTGGTCTCCCCACTTTCACTCTAGTTTGCCCTAATCCTTTCTCACATTATACCACAGTAATCCTTTAGAAAAGGAAATGCGAGCCAGGCTCAGTGGCTTATGCCTGTAATCCCAGTACTTTGGGAGGCTGAGGTGGGTGGATCACCTGAGGTCAAGAGTTCAAGAACAGACTGACCAACATGCTGATACTCCATCTCTACTAAAAATACAAAAAAATTAGCCGGGTATGGTGGCACATGTCTGTAACCCCAGCTACTCAGGAGGCTGAGGCAGGAGAATTGCTTGAACCTGGGAGGTGGAGATTGCAATGAGCCAAGATCGCACCATTGCACTCCAGCCTGGGTAACAAGCACAAAACTCCGTCTCAAAAAAAAAAAAAAAAAAAAGTAAAATAAAAATAAAAAAGGAAATGACAATCACGTCCCTCCCTTGCTTATAAACCGTTCAATGGTTTCCCATTGTTCTCAGAATAAAATCCAATATCCTCAATTTGGACTGTCAGACCCAGTAGGATCTGGCTGCTTAGGACCTGGCCGACCTTATTGTGCTTCTCCTCCTATTACACTCCAGAGTCAATGGCAGGCCTAACAACACTTAGGATGTGCCATGTTCCTTCAGGCCACAGCGCTTTTCCATGTGTTGTTCCTTCTGTCTGGAATGCTCTTCCCCAATTCTTGGCCTGGCTAACTATATTGTTTACGGGTCATTCCCTTAGGGAAGCATCCCTTAAACTTCTAGCCTAGAATGGGACCTCCAGATTCTACACCAAGCCAGCAAGCCTTTTCTGTAAGGGGTGAATCATTCATATTGTAGGCTTTGCAGACCACAGAGTCTCTGTTGCAACCACTCTACTCTGCAGTTAGAGCAGCCATAGACAGTAACAAGAATGCATTTATGGAACTGAACTTTGAATTTCATACACTTTCTGCATGTCACAAAAGGAAAATTTGCTTTCTTTCTTTTTTTTTTTTGAGACAGAGTTTTGCTCTTGTTGCCCAGGCTGGAGTGCAGTGGCACGATCTTGGCTCACTGCAACCTCCGCCTCCCGGGATTCAAGCAATTCTTCTGTCTCAGCCTCCTGAGTAGCTGGGATTACAGGCATGAACCACCACGCCAGGCCAATTTTTCTTTTCAGTAGAGATGGGGTTTCTCCATGTTGGTCAGACTGGTCACAAACTCCCGACCTCAGGTGATCCACCTGCCTCGGCCTCCCAAAATGCTGGGATTACAGGCATAAACCACCACGCCCAGCCAATAAAATTTTCTTTTTTTTTTTTCCCTAACCATTAAAAAATGTAAAAATAGGCTGGGCATGGTGACTCATACCTGAAATCCTAGCACTTTGGAAGGCCTAAGCAGGAGGACTGCTTTAGCCCAAGAGTTTGAGACCAGCCTGGGCAATACAGTGAGACCCTGTCTCTACAAAAAATTAAAAAGAAAACACTGGCTGGGCGCGGTGGCTCGCGCCTGTAATCCCAACATTTTGAAAGGCTGAGGCGGGTGGATCACCTGAGGTCAAGAGTTCAAGACCAGCCCGGCAGGCCGGGCGCGGTGGCTCAAGCCTGTAATCCCAGCACTTTGGGAGGCCGAGGCGGGTGGATCACGAGGTCAGGAGATCGAGACCATCCTGGCTAACATGGTGAAACCCCGTCTCTACTAAAAATACAAAAAACTAGCCGGGCGTGGTGGCGGGCGCCTGTAGTCCCAGCTACTTGGGAGGCTGAGGCAGGAAAATGGCGGAACCCGGGTGGCGGAGCTTGCAGTGAGCTGAGATCCGGCCACTACACTCCAGCCTGGGCGACAGAGCGAGATTCCATCTCAAAAATAAACAAATAAATAAATAAATAAATACAATAAATACAATAAAAAATTAAAAATTAAAAATAAGAGATGTTAAAGCTACCTGAGGATGCCACATCACTCAAGAGGAGAGGTCACTCAGGGAGAGAGGCTGAATGAGGAGAGGAGAGGACAGAGACTGGAACATTGGGGTAAATTTCTGGGCCAGGGAAGGGGCAGAGATTGGTAGAGATGTTAGAACAGATCCAAGATAGATCTTGTTTTACTGTGATTTGTAGATATGGCATTGTTTCTTATAAACTGCGAGTTTGTGGCAACCCGTGTCAAGCAACTCTATTGGCACCATTTTTCCAAAGGCATGTGCTCACTTTGTGTCCCTGTCACATTTTGGTAATTCTTGCAATATTTCAAACTTTTTCATTATTATTATACCTGTTATAGTGATCAGTGATATTCCTATCAATTAACATCAGTTATGTTACTATTGTAATTGTTTGGCAGTGCCACATACTGCACCTATGAACTTAGTAAGTGAATTTAATAAGTGTTGTGTGAACTTAGTAAGTGTTGTGTGCGTACTGACTGCTCCACCAACTGGCCATTCCGTTTCTCTCCTTCTCCTCCAGTCTCCCTGTTCCCTGTTGCCTGAGACACAACAATATTGACAATAGGTCAATTAATAACCCTATAAAATCCTACAATGGCCTCTAACTGTTCATGTCTCTCACTTTAAATCAAAAGCTAGAAATGATTAAGCTTAGTGAGGAAGGGATGTCAAAAGCCTAGACAGGCAGAAAGCTAGGCCTCTTGTGTCAATTAGCCAACTTGCAAATGCAAAGAAAAAGTTCTTGAAGGAAATTAGGACAGGCACAGTGGCTCACACCTGTAATCCCAGCACTTTGGGAGGCTGAAGTGGGTGGATCACTTCAGGTCAGGAGTTCGAGACCAGCCTGGCTAACATGGTGAAACCCTGTCTCTACTAAAAAAAAAATACAAAAATTAGCCAGGTGTGGTGGCAGGCGCCTGCAGTCCCAGCTACTTGGGAGGCTGAGGCAGGAGAATCGCTTGAAATCAGGAGGCAGAGCCTGCAGTGAGCAGATACTGCGTCATTGCACTCCAACCTGGGCAACACAGCAAAACTCTGTCTCAAAAAAAAAAAAAAAAAAAAAAAAAAAAAAGGCCTGTATGGTGGCTCACGCCTGTAATCCCAGCACTTTGGGAGCTGAGGTGGGCAGATCACGAGATGAGGAGATTGAGACTATCCTGGCTAACATGGTGAAACCGCGTCTCTACTAAAAAATACAAAAAAAAAAAAAAAAAAATTAGCGGGGCGTGGTGGTGGGCGCCTGTAGTCCCAGCTACTCCGGAGGCTGAGGCAGGAGAATGGCATGAACCCAGGAGGCGGAGCTTGCAGTGAGCCCAGATTGTGCCACTGCACTCCAGCCTGGGCGACAGAGCCAGACTCCGTCTCAAAAACAGAAAAAAAAAAATGCCAGGCATGGTGGCTCACGCCTGTAATCCCAGCACTTTGGGAGGCCGAGACAGGCAGATCACGAGGTCAGGAGATCGAGACCATCCTGGCTAACACGGTGAAACCCCATCTCTACTAAAAATGCAAAAAAAATTAGCTGGGCTTGGGGGCACACGCCTGTAATCCCAGCTACTCGGGAAGCTGAGGCAGGAGAATGGTGTGAACCCGGGAAGCAGAGGTTGCAGTGAGCTGAGATCTCTCCACTGCACTCCAGTCTGGGAGACAGAGCGGGACTCCATCTCAAAGAAACAAAAACAAAAACAAAAACAAAAAAAAGAAATTAAAAGTGCAACTCCAGCCCGGGCGTGGTAGCTCACGCCTGTAATCCCAGCATTTTGGGAGGCAGGGGCGGGTGGATCACGAGGTCAGGAGTTTGAGACCAGCGTGGCCAAGATGGTGAAACCCTGTCTCTACTAAAAATACTAAAATTAGCCAAGCACAGTGGCGGGCGCCTGTAATCCCAGCTACTTGGAAGGCTGAAGCAGGAGAACTGCTTGAACTTGGGAGGCGGAGGTGGCAGTGAGCTGAAATCGCGCAACTGCACTCTAGCCTGGGCAACAGAGCAAGGCTCTGTCTCAAAAAAAAAAAAAAAAGAAAAAGAAAGAAAGAAAAAGTGCAACTCCAGGAAATAAATGAATCATAAGAAGGCAAAACCGCCTTATTGCTGATATGGAGAAAGTTTTTTGTGGCCTAGAAAGAGGATCAGATCAGTCACAGCATTCTCCTAAGCGGTGATCCACCGTTCCTAGCACATGCCTGTATTTCTTTTCTTTTTTTTTTTTTTGAGATGGAGTCTTGCTCTGTCGCCCAGGCTTGGAGTGCAGTGGCGCGATCTCCACTCACTGCAAGCTCTGCTTCCCGGGTTCACACCATTCTCCTGCTTCAGCCTCCCGTGTAGCTGGGACTACAGCCGCCCGCCACCACGCCCGGCTCATTTTTTAAAATGTATTTTTAGTAGAGACGGGGTTTCACCGTGTTAGCCAGGATGGTCTCGATCTCCTGACCTCGTGATCTGCCTGTCTCGGCCTCCCAAAGTGCTGGGATTACAGGCTTGAGCCACCGCGCCCGGCCAAGTCTTTTAATTTAAAATTAAATTGACTCAGCCCCGTGGCTCCAGCCTGAAATCCCAGCACTTTGGGAGGCCGAGGCAGGTGGATCACTTGAGGTCAGGAGTCGGAGATCAGCTTGGCCAACATGGCGAAACCCCGTTTCCACAAAAAGTACAACAATTAGCCGGGTGGTCGCATATGGCCCTAAAATCAGCTACTCATGAGGCTGAGGCAGGAGAATCGCTTGAACCTGGGAGGCAGAGGTTGCAGTGAGCCGAGATCGCACCACTGCGCTCAACCCGGGGCCACATAGGGGGAATCTCAAAAAAACAAAAAACAAAAAACAATTAAATTAGAACGTTTTAAGAAGCACTACTCAGTACGTGGACCACAGGAAGTGCTCAAAGGAGAAAGAGTAAGCCGTGTGGAAAGAATGCTGCCGAAACCACTGAGGGCAAGGGCTGATGTGCTGTGGTCTGCGACTTGAGTTGAGCCTTGCAGCTTTTCTCTTAGGAAGAGCATTGGATTTCTTTATTCATTGATGTGTACTTTGTCTACTTTTCTCTGGAGGTGCAGAAATCCATCAAAACTGATCTCGGCTCTCAGAGAGCTCACAGTCTGGTCGGGGAAGGCCCTGATACTTATAGAGTAAGAGGCAAACTTACAGTGGGAACACAAGCACAGGGAGGAGCTAGTCAACTTTGAAAGCATCACAGGTGACATATGAGATGGGTCTTAAATGTTCAAAGGCATTAGCGCAGAAATTCCGGAGGAAACCAGCCTGTGCAAAACTGATAAACGCTGGGATTCTCAAACTTGTAGGTGGGTAAGAATCACCCGACAGGTTGGTTTAAAATGTAGATTGCAGGGATACACTCCCCAGTAAACTTCGGGTTCAATACCCAAGTAGCATCCATTTTAACAAGCTTCCCAGGAGGCTAGTCAGAAAATCATAGTTACAGAAGGAGGGCTGGGGAGCGGCGGCTTCTGGGTCTCCGAATGAGGGCACACAATGAAAATTTAAAAAAACGAAACCAAACCAACCCCTCCATTTGCGTTGCGCCTTCAGGGTGCTTGAGGCTTTCCTGTGCCTTACTTTGTCGGAGCCTCGCAAAAATGCTGTGGGGTGGAAATTAGGAGTCTCATTTCAAAGGGGAGGAAACAGGTTTAGAGAGGAGGCATGAATTTGCTCAAGGTCACAAAGCGGAAGGGGGTACAGCAGAGACCGAAAATCGGCAGACTCCCAACTCGGAAGCTTTTCGACCAGGTAAGCTGGCCCGGAGTAGGTGGGGCTCAGACTCTCCCTGCAGGCCGGTTCCAAAATGGTGGGGGCAGTGGCGTCAGCAACGCCCCCGCCCCTTCCGTTCACCGCCCTCCTCCATCTCCGGGCCACCCAGGCGGGGGGAGGGGAATGGACCCGAGCAATCCACGTGACTGCCGACAACCGAGCGCGTGACGCAAAGCGGCGGGCCCAACGCTCGCCTTGTCTTTTGGGAAAGGTAGTTCCGGTCGCAGCCAAGTCGGCCAGGAGAGGCGGGCGTAGGACTACATTTCCCAGGACGCAGCGGGTCTACGCCGTCGCCGTCGTCGGAGAGCGGAGACGCTGGGCGCGCTGTGGGGCGGGGGCGAGGTTCGGGCTGGTTGTGCCGTTGCGAGCTGCAGCTGCGATCGCTGTGGTAGGCCCAGGTGAGTGAGCGCCTCTGATGGAAGTTAGGGCAGCTTAACCGGCTCCAGTGGTTTCATCTCTTATCTTTTTTCCCCAGCTGGGTCAAGGGCTCGGGGAAGGCCTGGCGCGGAGTCGCTCCCCCGCGCTTACACCCTGGCCTCTTCTGAGCGGGCTCCACTCTCTCCGGCTCCTCCCCCTCCCCGCCCTTCAGGGCTTCCCCTGGCCCTGGCCTAGCTCCCGAGGCTCTGGGTCGCCTTCTCTCCAGAGCAGCTCTTAGCGCCACTTTTTCTTGCAGTCGGCCTGGGGGCGGCCACTCCCTACTCTTTGCCTTTTGGTCGTATGAACCCCATTATTTGGATTTATTTTCCCGGAACTCCTGTGTGCCCTTCCCCCCATCCAGTCCCCATTGGCCTGGTTCTGTCTTCTCCTAGGGCGCATGTGGCTGCTCCTCAGTAAATGTTAGTATCGCTTCCGTTCTTTCCAGCCTGGTGGCCAAAAAGGGGATAGTCCAAATTTGTCTCCTACGGGAATATTAGAGTTCTCACTTTTTTTCTTGGGCTGGAGCTGAGGCCGGCTTGCGTTCCAGTGGCAGTCGGCGTGAGTTCTGCTTATATGAGGTGACTTATTTTGCTTCTCTTAGCGCCTAAGAAACTTATCAACTTTTGTTTTTGACTTTCCAAATCTTAGGGGTGGAGCATGGCAGCAGAAGCTGGGGAGCAGCAGTGGTGCACAGAAGTTGGAAGCCATCAGTGGCAGTACAGGGTTTATGGGGAATTTGTTAATTGGATTGAAGGGAAAGCCTTTGAGAGTGTAGAAGGACCTGGCAGGAGAGAGGCAGTGAAGCTTCTGTGGGGAGCATAACGGAAGTGTTCTGAACTAGTCAGCCTGGGTTCAAATCTTGGCCCTGCTATCTTTTGATCTGAGGTCAAGAGTCTTCATTTCCAGGTGCCTCAGTTTTCTTATCACTAAAACAGCAGGGAGTAGCAGTGACCCCTTTACAGGGTTATTGTGGAAACTAAATGAGACAAAATAAAAGTCACTTAGCCACTGTTACAACTATCATCATTTATATGTTTTCTTTTAGAGTGTGCGCCCAGAGAGGTAAGGCATATATCACACCATTGTTTTTCTTGTCTTTCAGATGACCCTGACTTTTTTCGTTTGTGGAAGTACTGATGTAGTCTGTCCTGTTATTCTAGACAGCCTGACGTGTGTATTAGGATTTAGAAGCTTGTTAAATAGCCAAAACCGGTGGCTGCCATGAACAACTTGTGGAGCAAATCGGGCTCAGTTTGTTCTTTGCCGGGACATGTATTTTGTGAACTAGTGTTCATACGTAAATGATAAGTTTTACTGCCACCATTTGGGCTTAATTGCATTTTGTAAGAGAGTTGTATTGAGGTTTCTTTAATAAGTGATTTGATTAAAAAGCTCTATATCCAGTGTAATTCCATGTCTTTGTTTTTTAAACCTTTTAGCACCAGAGAAAGCTCTCCAGTTTTGGAGGTTGATGTTTTTAGTTTTGTAGCCTAGGTACAGTTCAGTTTTAGCAGTGGTGGTGGTAGTAGTAGTACCACCTTAGTGTATTTATGTAATACCAAGTATGTAGGTACTTTTGAATTTGGTTTAGCCTGTAAAATATGGATTACAAAAAGTGTGATCTGTTTTGTTCCGAGGAATTGGAGGGAGGAAGCTTGGAATATTTCTGAGATGAACACAGAGATGGGGAATGATGATTACTGGGAGGGCACACAGACCTACGATTTATTATTATTATTATTTTTTGAGACAAAGTCTCGCTCTGTCACCCAGCCTGGAGTGCAGTGGCACAATCTCTGCTCACTGCAACCTCTGCCTCCTGGGTTCAAGCGATTCTCCTGCTTCTGCCTCCTGAGTAGCTGGGATTACAGGTGTGTGTCACCACGCCTGGCTCATTTTTTTATTTTTAGTAGAGATGGGGTTTCACCATGTTGACCAGGCTAGTCTTGAACTCCTGACCTCAGGGGATCACCCGCCTCGGCCTCCCTAAGTGTTGGGATTACAGGCATGAGCCACCGTGCCCGGCCACGATTTATTATTTTTAGAATGGATAGTCCTAACCACTAAGCATTTCAGGGCGCCACCCTGTTTCTGTAGGGCATAGTGACATCCTAAATGGAAGGAAGTTTGGTTAATGCTATTCTCTCAAATGCAGGGTTTTGGTGGATTTTTTTCACACATATTCTATAAACATCTAAGATCTGTTCACTATTTGACTCTGATTGGGTAATTTATTCAACAAATAGTACTTGAGAGCCTATCATTTACCAGCTCCTGTTGTCGGCCTGTGAATATATTGGGGTACAATGACAGATGAGGTCTTGTCTTTTGGAAACTTAACACAATTGTTGGGGGCGGGGGACACAAAAGGTAAGCAAATAAATTACAAATTGAGAAAAGTAACAGAGGTGTCCAGTTCAGGACTCAGATAGACACTGAAAAGGGGGAATGAATTTCTTTTTTTTTTTTTTTTTTTGAGACGGAGTCTCGGTCTGTCGTCCAGGCTGGACTGCAGTGGCTGGATCTCAGCTCACTACAAGCTCCGCCTCCCGGGTTCACACCATTCTCCTGCCTCAGCCTCCCGAGTAGCTGGGACTATAGGCACCTGCCACCTCGCCCGGCTAGTTTTTTGTATTTCTTAGTAGAGACGGGGTTTCACCGTGTTAGCCAGGATGGTCTTGATCTCCTGACCTTGTGATCCACCCGTCTCGGCCTCCCAAAGTGCTGGGATTACAGGCTTGAGCCACTGCGCCCGACCCCTGAAGTTCTTTTTGGGGAGAGTGAGGAACCAATTTTGTAGAATGTCAAGGAGAGGGTATCCAGGTAGAGGAAACAGTAAGTGCCCAAACTGGAAGATGGGAAGAATTTAGTGTGCTTTCAGAACTGAAAGGAGGCCAATTGTGTTTGACACTTTGGAGAGTGATTACAGATGAGTTGGAGAGGTAAGGTTATTAGGGAAGCCATTGAAGCCTTCTGATGGTAGGAAGGATTGCCATCTCTTTCTTTCTCTAATATGGGTAGACACATAAATTATTTACACCTTTTTTTTTTTTTTTTTTTTTTGAGATAGAGTTTCGCTCTTGTTGCCCGGGCTGGAGTGCCATGGCGCGATCTCGGCTCACTGCAAGTTCCTCCTCCCGGTTCAAGCAATTCTCCTGCCTCAGCCTCCCAAGTAACTGGGATTACAGGCATGTGCCACCACGCCTGGCTAATTTTGTATTTTTAGTAGAGACGGGGTTTCTCCATGTTGGTCAGGCTGGTCTCATACTCCTGCCCTTAGGTGATCCCCCTGCCTTGGCCTCCTGAAAGTGCTGAGATTACAGGCATGAGCCACTGCGTGCAGCCTACAACACGTTCAGTAGTACAGATGGAGGGAGGAAGGAAGGGGTTTTTTTTTTTTTTTTTTTTTTTTTGAGACGGAGTCTCGCTCTGTCGCCCAGGCTGGAGTGCAGTGGCCGCATCTCAGCTCACTGCAAGCTCCGCCTCCCGGGTCTACGCCATTCTCCTGCCTCAGCCTCCCGAGTAGCTGGGACTACAGGCGCCCGCCACCTCACCCGGCTAGTTTTTTGTATTTTTTAGTAGAGACGGGGTTTCACCGTATTAGCCAGGCTGGTCTCGATCTCCTGAGCTTGTGATCCGCCCGTCTCGGCCTCCCAAAGTGCTGGGATTACAGGCTTGAGCCACCGCGCCCGGCCAGGAAGGGGTTAAAGGGGTGATTTATGTTTTAAAATCATTTCAAGGAAGTATGGAAAATGGATTGTGAGGTACGTTAATTAAGAGACTGAAGATGGTAGTTACCTGACAGAGCAAGAAGATAGAGATGGAAGAGTAAGAAGCAGCAGAAATTGGAGAGTTAAGTAGGTTTAATAGTCTCTGTAGGCTGCACAGTGAGCCATGATCATGCCACTGCATGCCAGCCTGGGCAACAGAGTGATACCTGGATTCAAAATAAGTAAACTTATTCTCCATGGTAGGACATTGTGTTTCTTTTTTTTTTTTTTTTTTTTTTTTTTGAGATGGGAGTCTCGCTCTGTTGCCCAGGCTGGAGTGTGGTGGTGGAATCTTGGCTCACTGCGACCTCCACCTCCTGAGTTCAAGCGATTCTCCTGCCTTAGCCTCCCGAGTAGCTGGGATTACAGGCACCCGCCGCCACAGCTGGCCTCTTTTTTTTTTTCTTCTGGAGGCAGTCTTGCTCTATTGCCCAGGCTGGAATGCAGTGGCACTGTCTTGGCTCACTGCAACCTCTGCCTCCTGGTTTCAAGCAATTCTCCCTGCCTTAGCCTTCTGAGTAGCTGGGATTACAGGCGCCTGCCACCGTGCCTGGCTGATTTTTGTATTTTTTGTTTTTTTTTCTTGAGATGGAGTTTCTCTCTTGTCACCCAGGCCGGACAGTGCAGTGGCATGGTCTCGGCTCACTGCAACCTCTGCCTCCAGGGTTCAAGTGATTCTCCAGTCTTAGTGTCCCGAATAGCTGGAATTACAGGCATCCACCACTATGTCCAGCTAATTTTTGTATTTTTAGTGGAGACGGGGTTTTGCCATGTTGGCCAGGCTGGTCTTGAACTCCTGACCTCAGGTGATCCGCCCGGCTCGGCCTAGTGCTGGGATTACAGGCGTGAGCCACCGCGCCTAGCCTGCGGCAGGACATTGCATTCTTTTTTTTTTTTTGAGACAGTCTCGCTGTGTTGCCCAGGCTGGAGTGCAGTGGCGCGGTCTCGGCTCACTGCAACCTCCGCCCCTCCAGGTTTTAAGCAGTTCTCTGCCTCAGCCTCCAGAGTAGCTGGGATTACAGGCGCCTGCCACCACACCCAGCTAATTTTTTTGTATTTTTAGTAGAGACGGGGTTTCACCATTTTGGCCAGGCTGGTCTTGAACGCCTGACCTCGTGATCCACCTGCCTTGGCCTCCCAAAGTGCTGGGATTACAGGCGTGAGCCACCGTGCCCGGCGACATTGCATTCTTAATCTATGGCCTATGGACTCCAGGGAGCCCGAGAACTCTGTAAAATGTTTTTGAGTAGGGATGCATTTTCTCAAGGAAAATGTGTTCTCCTACCATATTCATTAGAGTTTCAAAAAAGTTAAGAACTACTGTTCTAGACCCTATAATGCAGCTTTATAATCCATAAAAATGTAGGCTGGGCATGGTGGCTCATGCTTATAATCCCAGCACTTTGGGAGGGTAAGGTGGGAGGATCCCTTGAGCCCAGGAGTTCAAGGTATCAGAGAGCTATGATTGCACCACTGCACTCCAGCCTGGGCAATAGAGCCAGACCCTGTCGCTAAGGAAAAAGAAAGGTAATTGCTCAAGGCTTCCCAAGGCAGTAAGAGGCCACAGGTACCCTTTCTAAAAGATTGACTTTATTAATTTTTCAAGGGAACTATTTTTTTTTTTTTTTTTTGAGATGGAGCCTCGCTCTGTTGCCCAGGTTGGAGTGCAGTGGTGTGATCTTGGCTCACTGCATCCTCAGCCTCCCAGGTTCAAGTGATTCTCCTGCCTCTGCCTCCTGAGTAGCTGGGACTACAGGCGCGTGCCACCACACCTGGCTAATTTTTGTATTTTTGTAGAGACATGGTTTCACTGTGTTAGTCAAGATCTCTATCTCCTGACCTCGTGATCTGCCTGCCTCAGCCCCGCAAAGTGCTGGGATTATAGCGGTGAGCCACCGCGCCTGGCCTACAGTTTTTTGTTTTTGAGGGTAAGTAGTATGTTTTAATGACGTGCTGTAGAAATCTTAGGTTTTGGCCGGGCGCGGTGGCTCAAGCCTGTAATCCCAGCACTTTGGGAGGCCGAGACGGGCGGATCACGAGGTCAGGAGATCGAGACCAACCTGGCTAACACGGTGAAACCCTGTCTCTACTAAAAAATACAAAAAATTAGCCGGGCGTGGTGGCAGGTGCCTGTAGTCCCAGTCACTTAGGAGGCTGAGGCAGGAGAATGACGTAAACCCGGGAGGCAGAGGTTGCAGTGAGCTGAGATCCGGCCATCACACTCCAGCCCAGGCGACAGAGCAAGACTCCGTCTCAAAAAAAAAAAAAAAAAAAAATCTCAGGTTTCTTTTGTCTAGAAGATAGGGGCTGGTTTTGCCCATAGTGAGAAAGCTAAAATTTGGTGAGCCCAATTTGACAAAAATTCATTTGCTAATGTTTTCCTTCATTGAATTTTGTTTACAGTACATATTTTAGGCGTTCCAGAAATGGAGCTTTTTGTTTGTTTGTTTTTTTGTTTTGAGATGGAGTTTCGCTTTTGTTGCCCAGGCTGGAGTGCAATGGTGCAATCTCAGCTTACTGCAACCTCCACCTCCTGGGTTTCCGACCTCAACTGATCCTCCTGCCTTGGCCTCCCAAAGTATTGGGATTACGGGCGTGAGCCACTGCGCCCAGCCCCCCCTTTTTTTTTTTTGAGACAGAGTCTGTCTGTTGCCCAGGCTAGAGTGCAATGGCTCGATCTCAGCTCACCGCAACCTCCACCTCCCAGGTTCAAGTGATTCTCCTGCCTCAGCCTCCCGAGTAGCTGGGATTAGAGGCATAGGCCACCATGCCCAGCTAATTTTGTAATTTTAGTAGAGATGGGGTTTCTCCATGTTGGCCAGGCTGGTCTCAAACTCCCGACCCTGGGTGATCTGCCTGCCTCGGCCTCCCAAAGTGCTGGGATTACAGGCATGAGCCACGGCACCCAGCCCCGGCTAATTTTTTTTTGTATTTTTAGTAGAGATGGGGATTCGCCAAGTTGGCCAGGTTGGTCTTGAACTCCTGACCTCAGGTGATCCACCTGCTTCGGTCTCCCAGAGTGCTGGGATTACAGGCTTGAGCCACCGCGCCCGGCCTAGAAATGGGGTATTTTAAGTGTGCTTTCCTTCAGTGATTGTGTCAGATATATACTCAAAAAATAGTGTTTTTTTGGAAGCGCAGGATGTACTTTCTGCCACACAGTTGAGTATTACCACTGAAAAAAGCATGTATTTAGGCAGATGTTTTCAACCTCTGCCTAAAAAGTTTTATGGACTAAATCCAATCTGCTGATGTGTTTTCTTTGGCTCATACAGTGTTGTAAATTTGAATTAGTTGTCCACATTTAAAAAGGAGATTTTGTATAAAAATGTGGATTCAGGCTGCTTTTGAAAAAGCAGATCTGGCAGCCACGGACCTGCTTTTCTGCTTTGCAGCAACGGTCTTTTATAGTTGGGGCATGTCATCTCCAGTTTGCCCTAGACCCTGCCAACAGTCTGACATGTAGCCCTGACATGGACAGAGTGTCAGTGTTTACTATTTTATACCTTTATATTACCTATTTTACATCTTTTTTTTTTTTTTTTTACCTGTTCTGGTTATATCATAGAGGTCTCTGATACCCCCATTCAAAGTCACTTTGCTGTCTTACATCTTCATTTATCTTTTTTTCCGTCTTGGCACCTTATATCCTTCCTTTGTTTCTTAAAAAAAAAGAAAAAAAGATTTTAGGCAGCTTTGAAAGATGGAGTTGATAATCCCAGCGCTTTGGGATGCCGAGGCAGGCGGATCACGAGGTCAGGAGATCGAGACCATTCTGGCTAACACTGTGAAACCCCGTCTCTACTAAAAATACAAAAAATTAGCCGGGTGTGGTGGCGGGCGCCTGTTGTCCCAGCTACTCGGGAGGCTGAGGCAGGAGAATGGCATGAACTGGGGAGGCGGAGCTTGCAGTGAGCTGGGATCGTGCCACTGCACTCCAGCCTGGGCAACAGAGCGAGACTCTGTCTCAAAAAAAAAAAAAAAAAGAAAGATGGAGTTGAAACAATGGAGGGGAACCCCCAAAACACTGAATTACTTTGTTTCCAAACTGAAGAAACCCAGACTTTCAAAGCATAGAGGCATTGGTCTGACCCCTGCCTGTTGCCTGTGCCTTCTTTAGATGGTACGTGTTCAGTGTCCTCACTTTCGTTCTGCTTGATTTGCTTTATAGCATCTGGAATGTTGTCACTGCGTAGCTTGGCCTGTCTCAGAAGATAGAAGGCCAAGCAGATTTGTTGAATGTCTGCTTGTAAGACTTTTGACTCTTGTCTTGAGGCGTAACAACTAAGGTTATTCTATTATTTTTTAAAATAATAAACTATGAAGTCCATTGCATTGTTTTCAGTAATGCCATGTGATTTTTGTGTGTGTTTGTGAGGTTAACAACTCAATTTCCTTTTTCTCGATTTTGGTAAAAAGGATGGCATGAATAAAGGATTGATGAATGCGTAGAGGTGAGACTGTATTGTAAAGTTAACGAGGAAGTTTCTTTACTCAAGGGCTTTCCATTATATCAGGACTTCACAGAAGATGGTCCCAGTTTATCTAAAGACTATGTCCTAGAGTCTTGACTAATTCGTTTGGCTTGCAAGACTATCGGCTATCAGAAAAAAACTTTTCACATGAATGTGATTGAGGAATTGGTCAGATTCCAGTGTTGGGTTGCCGAATAGAAAAAGAGAATTAGTGGCTGGGTGTGGTGGCTCACGCCTGTAATCCCAGCACTTTAGGAGGCTGAAGTGGGTGAATCACTTGAGGTCAGGAGTTTGAGACTAGCCTGGCCAACATGGTGAAACCCATTTCTACTAAAAATAGAAAAATTAGGCAGGCGTGGTGGTGTGCGCCTGTAATCCCAGCTACTTGGGAGGCTGAGGCGAGAGAATCACTTGAATTAGGGAGGCAGAGGTTGCAGTGAGCTGAGATTGTACCACTATACTCCAGCCTGGGCAACACAGGAGACCCCGTCTCAAAAAAAAAAAAAAAGAAAAAGGTTAAATTTTTAAATATAAGAAATTCTTGTTTCAGGCATAAGATGACCCTTTACATAGCCTTGCTTTATATACTCAAAGTTCTTACTACGTAAGTATTAAGGAGTTGCTGTGTCACCTTGGCAGTTTTGATGTATCTTTATATATGTATATCTATTATACTGGGAAATGTCCTGAAAGAGACCTTTGTTGACTCCTCTATAATAGTACTCCTCTTCAAAAACTGTTACTGTTTCCCTCCCCAACCCTACATTATTGCTATATAACATAGTATTTATTTTTAATCTATTGTGTTTCATCCTTCACCTCTTTAGAGAGTAAGAAGGGATTTGTTTTATTCAATGTTGAATGCAGTCCCTACCTAGGACATTGAGTCATGTAGAAGAGGCATAGTAAATATTGATAAAAGGGTGAGTTAATATGGGAATAAGTAAATAAGTGACTTGGTGGCAGTCTCTGGAAGTGCTCCCATTGTCAAGTCCTAGTTCACTCAGATTCTGTTAAGTTAGTTGAAAATAATTTGTACAGTGGTAGGTGAGTAAATTGCCAAGGGGCAAGAGGGTGCTTTCTTTTTTTTTTTTTTTTTTTTTTTGAGACGGAGTCTCACTCTGTCCCCCTTGCTGGAGTGCAGTGGCCGGATCTCAGCTCACTGCAAGCTCCGCCTCCCGGGTTCAGGCCATTCTCCTGCCTCAGCCTCCCGAGTAGCTGGGACTACAGGCGCCCGCCACCTCGCCCGGCTAGTTTTTTGTATTTTTTAGTAGAGACGGGGTTTCACTGTGTTAGCCAGGATGGTCTCGATCTCCTGACCTCGTGATCCACCCGTCTCGGCCTCCCAAAGTGCTGGGATTACAGGCTTGAGCCACCGCGCCCGGCCAAGAGGGTACTTTCTGGAGTGATGGAAATATTCTCTGTTTTGGTTGTGGTGGTGGTTACACAGTATGTTTTGTCAAAACTCATCAAACTGTTTTTTGAGGCAGAGTCTCGCTCTGTTGCCCAGGTTGGATGGCCGGGGCGCCGTCTTGGCTCGCTGCAACCTCTGCCTCCCAGGTTAATGTGATTCTCCTGCTTCAGCCTCCTGAGAAGCTGGGATTACAGGCACACACCACCACTCCCAGCTAATTTTTATGTTTTTAGTAGAGACAGGGTTTCACCATGTTGGCCAGGATGGTCTTGAGCTCCTGACCTCAGGTGATCCGCCCGCGTCAGCCTCCCAAAGTGCTGGGATTACAGGTGTGAGCCACTGCGCCTGGCCATTGAACTGTATTGTTAAAGTGTGTACATACATTGTGTGTGAATTAAAAAGTTGATTTGGCAGGGCGCAGTGGCTCACACCTGTAATCCCAGCACTTTGGGAGGCGGAGGTGGGCGGATCACGAGGTCAGGAGATCGAGACCATCCTGTCTAACATGGTGAAACCTTGTCTCTACTAAAAATGCAAAAAAATTAGCCGGGTGTGGTGGCGGGCGCCTGTAGTCCCAGCTACTTGGGAGGCCAAGGCAGGAGACTGGTGTGAACCCGGAAGGTGGAGCTTGTAGTGAGCCGAGATTGAGCCACTGCACTCCAGCCTGGGCGACAGAGTGAGACTCCATCTCAAAAAAAAAAAAAAAAATGTTGATTTAAGGCAGGGCGCAGTGACTCATAGCCCAAGCAACATGATGAAACCCCCCCACCTCTACAAAATAAAATAAATTAAAATAAAAAATCAGCCGGTGTGGTGGTGTGAGCCTGTAGTCCCAGCTACTTAGGGGGCTGAGGCAGGAGGATTGCTTGAACCCAGGAGGTTGAGGCTATGGTGAGCCAAGATTGCACCACTGCACTCTAGCCTGGGTGACAAAGTGAGACCCTGTCTCAAAAAAAAAAAAAAGTTTATAAAAATTTGTTCAAAACCCATTCTATCAAGACTTTTCTGTAGAACTGTAGGTAACTATAATAAATAGGTTGTAATAATGATAGTTTTCTGAGTTGTCCTTCTCCTTCAATCAGAACAGTTGTGCATTTATATTTTATACTTTGAGGCTCTGCTTAACATTTCATTTTTTGTTTTTATTTTTATTTTGAGATAGGGTCTTGTTTTGTCACCCAGGCTGGAGTGTGGTGGCGTGATCACGGCTCACCACAGCCTGGACCTCTTGGGCCCAGGGAGTCCTCCCACCTCAGCCTCCTGAGTAGCTGGGACTACAGGTATTCACCACCATGCCTGGCTAATTTTTGTAGTTTTATAGAGACAGGGTTTCACCATGTTGCCCAGGCTGGTCTTGAACTCCTTCCTCAGCCTCCCAAAGTGCTGGGATTACAGGTGTGAGCCATCACACCCTGCCAACATGTTATTTTTAAAAAGGTAAAACTGGTAAGTCCCCTAATACTCTTCTACCCTACCCCAGGGTTTCTTCAAGCAGAGCACACATTTTATGAAAGCCCTGGTGGGGCAGGGAGGTGTCTTCATTTTCTCCCCCCTGCTCACAGACAGATGCCGGTTGAAAAAATTCAGACATTATAGAAAAATAGGTAATGTTGAAAGTAAAAGTTTCTCGTAATGTCATTCTTCAGGCCAGTGTTTGGATATGTAGAAGAGATTTTTACTGTTTTGTCGTGTTGTATGTATATATATCTTTTCCTTTGGTACTAGATGAAGGTATGTCTGAATAGTAAAGATAAATAGGAACCGTGGAGGAGAAATAGGGATATACTTCTTGAATTTGTTTATTATGAAAGCTTAATATTTAGCATCTTGCTTCAGAAGAACTTAAATTGTAAAAGCCCATTCTGATGATTCCTCTTTTCCTTGAAAATTTAGAAGGTGGCATTAATTCTTGGGTTAATGGTGAATGCTTTGTCTTATTCATAGTGTAGAACCTTGCCTCTTCTATTCCTTTATTTCTGTTTGTCTTTTTTTTGTTTTTTTGAGATGGAGTGTCACTTTGTCACCTAGGTTGGAGTGCAATGGCACGATCTTGGCTTACTGCAACCTCTGCCTCCCAGTTCAATCAATTCTCCTGCCTCAGCCTCCCGAGTAGCTGGGATTACAGGCGCCCACTACTGCGTCTGGCTAATTTTTGTATTTTTAGTAGATTGGGGGTTTCGCCGTGTTGGCCAGGCTGGTTTCGAACTCGACCTCAGGTGATCTGCCCACCTTGATCTCCCAAAGTGCTGGGATTACAGGTGTGAGGCACTGTGACCAGCCTATTCAATTTTAAATGGATGTAGAAATCTCTGGCTCCAGTGGGGTTATTGTGATGGTTAGATGATTAACCCAATACCAGGCATGTGGTAGGTATTCAACACATGAATATCATTATTACTTTCTTATTTCTATGAAGATTTTGACACCATAGATACTAATATTATTGTATATGGAAACAAGAAGATAGGTTGTTTGATAGCTATTTGGAAAAGGAAAGTAGTCATAAGAAGTTAAACCTGAAAAGACAATGAGAAACACTCAGAACCCTTAACCCACAGCAGTTGGAAAGAACAAAGGATACCAAAAAGGCAATATTTTAAGATAGTGAAGGAAGGATGGTGTAATTTTTCAATAAATGGTTCTAGAACAATTGGTTGACCGTTTTGAAAATTAGATAATTAATACTGACAAAATAAGTCTTACATGAAAACCAGAGAGATACAGATGAAATTGAGATACCATTTTCTTCCTGAGATTTCCACTATGACAAAAAAAAATGATGATTATTGTCGGTGAAGGTTTGGAGAAATTCTCAGACACTGGTGATAGCAGTATAAATTGCTGTAGCCTTTTCTAGAGGACAACAGTATGTACTTCGATGAACGCACCTTAAGGATTTCCTATTGAACAGGTCCTTAAAGATAAGAATAATCATCACAATATTATTTATGTAAGTGAAAAATTGATAGCAACCTAAATATACGTTACCATGGGACTGCTTATGGTACATTTTTATAGTGGAATGCTAGGTAGAAAAGAGATGTAGACTGGAAAGTCATGTTTATTGACATAATACAGTGAGTTTAAAAAAAGTCCAGAACTAATACTTTTGTTTCGTTTAAAAACCTTTATGTCGGACTGGGCGTGGTGGCCCACACCTGTAATCCCAGCAGTTTGGGAGGCCGGGGTGGGTGGATCACGAGGTCAGGAGTTTAAGACCAGCTGGCCAACATAGTGAAACCCCGTCTCTACTAAAAATACAAAAAAAAGTAGCTGGGCGTGGTGGCGGGCGCCTGTAGTCCCAGTTATTTGGGAGGCTGAGGCAGGAGAATTGCTTGAACCAGCGGGGCAGAGGTTGCATTGAGCTGAGATTACGCCCCTGCACTCCAGCCTGGGTGACACAGCAAAACTGTCTTAAAAGAAAAAAAAAAAAACCTTTATGACAGACTGGGCGCAAAAACCAAACCTTCCTTCTCTCCATTTCTTCCTTGATCAGTGTCTATTAAGTATATATTAAACTCTAAAAATTCAGTTCTTCAGTCATACTAGCTATATAGAACTATATGGATATAGGACGTTTCATTTTCAGGAAGTTCTAGTAGACAGACAGTGCTGGTATACACTGCCCTTTCTTCCTTTTTTCCCTTCCTTCTTCCCCCTTTCCTTTTCCTCCTTCCTTCTCCCCACTCCAGTCTTCCTTCACCTCCCTTCCCCTGAGCTTAACTGATCCTCCCATTTCCCCCTCCCAAAGTGTTGGGATTACAGGCTTGAGCCACCAATGCGCCAGCCTACCTTGCCTCTTCATATCTTTGTCAGCATCTTCTGCCGGGGTCTCCTAGTACATGCAGTTTTCCATCCTTAGATTTCACAGAAGAGTTTCTGAATTTCCTTTGTCATTTATGTATCACTATTTTCTTTTCTTTTTTTTTTTTTGAGACAGAGTCTTGCTCTGTCACACAGGCTGGAGTGCAGTGGCCGGATCTCAGCTCACTGCAAGCTCCGCCTCCCGGGTCACGCCATTCTCCTGCCTCAGCCTCCCGAGTAGCTGGGACTACAGATGCCCGCCACCTCACCCGGCTAGTTTTTTTTTTTTTTTTTTTTGTATTTTTTAGTAGAGACAGGGTTTCACCATGTTAGCCAGGATGGTCTCGATCTCCTGACCTCGTGATCCGCCCGTCTCGGCCTCCCAAAGTGCTGGGATTACAGGCTTGAGCCACCACGCCAGGCCTGTATCACTATTTTCATATTAACTAATTAAACTCTACTTCTTAGCCCACAATGGACATGTTCAGAATGCACAGAGAATGCTGTTATCTCTGTGCTGAAAGTAAACAATTTGGGGACAGTTTTACTGAACCTCTTAGCTCTGGAGTATGGATATATTTAACTTTTATTAGAGTTTCTGTTCTTCAAAAACAATGCCGGGTGTGGTGGCTCACGCCTGTAATCCCAGCACTTTGGGAGGCCGAGGTGGGCAAATCACCTGAGGTCAGGAGACTGAGATCAGCCTGACCAACATGGAGAAACCCTGTCTCTACAAAAAATACAAAATCTGCCGGGCGCGGTGGCTCAAGCCTGTAATCCCAGCACTTTGGGAGGCCGAGGCGGGCGGATCACGAGGTCAGGAGATCGAGACCATCCTGACTGACACGGTGAAACCCCATCTCTACTAAAAAATACAAAAAAACTAGCCGGGTGAGGTGGCAGGCGCCTGTAGTCCCAGCTACTCGGGAGGCTGAGGCAGGAGAATGGCGTAAACCTGGGAGGCGGAGCTTGCAGTGAGCTGAGATCTGGCCACTGCACTCCAGCCTGGGCGACAAAGCGAGACTCCGTCTCAAAAACAAAAAACAAAACAAAACAAAAAATACAAAATCAGCCAGGCGTGGTGGCGCATCCCTGTAATCCCAGCTACTTGGGAGGCTGAGGCAGGAGAGAGAGAATCGCTTGAACCTGGGAGGTGGAGGTTGTGGTGAGCCGAGATCACATCACTGCACTCCAGCCTGGGGAACAAGAGTGAAACTCCGTCTCAAAACAAACAAAAAGCAGCTAGGTAGGGGCCAGCCGTGGTGGCTCATGCCTGTAATTCCAACACTTTAGGAGGCTGAGGCAGGTGGATCATCTGAGGTCAGGAGTTCAAGACCATCCTAGCCAACATGGTGAAACACTGCCTCCACAAAAAATACAAAAATTAGCTGGGTGTGGTGGTAAGCACCTGTAATCGCAGCTACTCAGAAGGCTGAGGCAGGAGAATTGCTTGAACCCAGGAGGCAGAGGTTGCAGTTGGCCGGAATTGCTCCACTGCACTCCAGGCTGGGCAGCAGGAGTGAAACTCCATCTCAAAAGCAACAACAACAAAAAAACAGGCTGAGCACGATGGCTTATGCCTGTAATCTCGGCATGTTGGGAGGCTGAGGCGGGCAGATCACTTGAGGTCAGGAGTTCGAGATCAGCCTGGCCAAGATGGTGAAACCCTCTCTCTACTAAAAATACAAAAGTTAGGGGTGGTGGCGGGTGCTGGTAATCCCAGCTACTCGGGAGGCTGAGGCAGGAGAATTGCTTGAACCTGGGAGGCAGAGGTTGCAGTGAGCCAAGATCATACCACTGTACTTCAGTCTGGGTGACAAAGTGAGACTATCTGAAAAAACAACAACTAGGTAGGAACTAGATTCTTTTTTTGTTTTTGTTTTTTTGGAGACAGCCTTGCTTTGTTGCCCAGGCCTCAGTGCAGTGGCATGAACATAGCTGACTGTAGCCTCAAACTCCTGAGCTCAAGTGATCTTCCTGCATCAGACTCCTGAGTAACTGGGACTGCAGGTGTGTACCACCATACCTGGTGATTTAGCAAATTTTTTGTAGAGACAGAGTCTCATTTTGTTGCCCAGGATAGTCTTAAACTCCTGGCCTGCAGCCATCTGCCCACCTCAGCTTCCTCAGAGTGCTAGGTTGTTTTTTTTTTTTGAGACAGAATTTCGCTCTGTCGCCCCGGCTGGAGTGCAGTGGCTGGATCTCAGCTCACTGCAAGCTCCGCCTCCCGGGTCACGCCATTCTCCTGCCTCAGCCTCCCGAGTAGCTGGGACTACAGACGCCCGCCACCTTGCCCGGCTAGTTTTTTTGTATTTTTTTTTTTTTTAGTAGAGACGGGGTTTCGCCGTGTTAGCCAGGGTGGTCTCGATCTCCTGACCTCGTGATCCGCCCGTCTTGGCCCCCCAAAGAGAGTGCTAGGTTTGTATGGGTGAAACATCGTGCTCAGGCTGCATTAGAATTTAGATTGATGTAAGTACCACATTTGATGTTCCTTGATTTTTTTTTTATTTGTGGGAAATTTGGAAATTAGACATTAAGTACTTGCCTCAGTGCTAGGCATTTATTGGAGTGGAAATACATGGTATGAAAAATCTTTTTTGATTGGTGTCATTTTCAGGTTTAATTCCTATCCAGATTATTTTTTTAGGGGTAGACTAATTTATTGCTTAGATTGGGGCTTCAAGTGTTGTCTTCAGGATACTGGATTTTTATGATGAGTGAGCTAAAGCTTGTTTAGTGTCTATTTTGGGGCTATGGTAGGCAGATCTCTTCCCTCTGGTTAGTGTTATTACAGCTGTTGTGATGATCTCACTGAATGTAGCTAAATTGGACTTTCAGTTAGCAACAGTTTTAGAAGATTTAGTGTAATGAGCTGGCTTTTTTTTTTGTAGACAAGGTCTCACTTCATTCTCATTTCATTGCCCAGGCTGGAGTGCAGTGGTGCAATCACAGCTTACTGCAGCCCCTCAAACTCCTGGGCTGGAAAGGTGACTTCTGATCTTGAGAGGATTGAGTGATCCTTCTACCTCAGCTTCACAAGTAGCTGGGACTGTAGGTTCTTGCCACCATGCCCGGCTGTTTTTTATTTTTTGTAGAGATGGGGTCTCCCTGTGTTGCCCAGGCTGGTCTTTTTTTTTTTTTTTTTTTTTTTTTTGGTTTGAGACAGTGTCTTGCTTTATCACCCAGGCTGGAGTGCAGTGGGGCGATGTCAGCTCACTATAACCTCCGCTGCCCCCGTACCGGGTTTAAGGGATTATCCTGCCTCAGCTTCCCAAGTAGCTGGGATTACATGTTTGTGCCACCACGGCCAGCTAATTTTTGTGTTTTTAGTAGAGACGAGGTTTTACCATGTTGTCCAGACTGGTCTTGAATGCTTGTGCTCAAGTGATCCTCCCACCTCGGCCTCCCAAAGTGCTGAGGTTTCAGGCATGAGCCACCTTACCTGGCCAAACTGGCTTTTACATTTCGACATCTCTGTAAGGCCTTTGTTTCCCTGGTTCTGGGTAAGTTAATCACCCTGTATCAAGTGTATTCTAGCAGGGATGGCAATATCTTTGATTTCTGTTTTCCTCCAACATTTTATTATGAAAGATTTCAAGCATACAAAAAAGTTGAAACAATTGTACAGTACAGTGAGACCTACATGTCCATCACCTAGATTTTATATTTGTTAGCATTACTTAATTACTTTGTCACTTCTTTTTTTTTTTTTTGAGACGGAGTCTTTGCTCTGTCACCCAGGCTGGAGTGCAGTGGCGCGAACTCGGCTCACTACAAGCTCCGCCTCCTGGGTTTACGCCATTCTCCTGCCTCAGCCTTCCGAGTAGCTGGGACTACAGGCGTCCGCCACCTCGCCCGGCTAGTTTTTTGTACTTTTAGTAGAGACGGGGTTTCACCGTGTTAGCCAGGATGGCCTCGATCTCCTGACCTTGTGATCCGCCCATCTCGGCCTCCCAAAGTGCTGGGATTACAGGCGTGAGCCACCGCGCCCGGCTACTTTGTCACTTCTTTCCACTAATAACTCATTTTACTTTTTTTTGTGGTAAAATATGTATAACAAAATTTTATCATCTTAATCATTTGTTTTTGTGGATACATTTCACAGTTTATTTACATTTTAAGACTAACCTTGATCTCAAAATCACATATCCCTATATGTGTTTTTTGTTGTTGTTGACTTCACGTAAATGCATGGCTTGTTACACAAAGAATATAAATATTTACCATGTCTGTTACACGTAACACATAAGAACAGCTTGTGACAGAAATTCATCAACCCCCCTATATTAAGGTTCTCCAGAGGGACAGAACCCAAGGATATATGTATAAATAAAAGGGAGTTTATTAGGAAAAATTGGCTCTCACAGTTACAAGGTGAAGTTCCATGATAGGCTATCTGCAAGCTGGGGAAAGAGAAAAACTGATCACGTGACTCAGTCCAAGTCCAAAAGCCTCAAAACCAGGGAAGCCAACAGTGCAGCCCTTAGTTCGAGGTGAAAGGCCCGTGAGCCCCTGGGAGGCCTCTAGTGCAAGTCCCAGAGTCCAAAGGCTGAAGAACCTGAAGTCTTTTTTTTTTTTTTGAGACAGAGTCTCGCTCTGTCGCCCAGGCTGGAGTGCAGTGGCCGGATCTCAGCTCACTGCAAGCTCCGCCTCCCGGGTTCGGGCCATTCTCCTGTCTCAGCCTCCTGAGTAGCTGGGACTACAGGCGCCCGCCACCTCGCCCGGCTAGTTTTTTGTATTTTTTAGTAGAGACGGGGTTTCACCGTGTTAGCCAGGATGGTCTCGATCTCCTGACCTAGTGATCCGCCCGTCTCGGCCTCCCAAAGTGCTGGGATTACAGGCTTGAGCCACTGCGCCCGGCCAGAACCTGAAGTCTTATGTCTAAGGGCAGGAGGAGAGGATGCCAAGCATCTGTCACAGCTTGAGAGAGTGAGCAGACTCAGCACGCAATCTACTTATCCCCCCTTCTTCTGCCTGCTTTGTTTAGCTGTGCTCAATGCTGATTGAATGGTGCCCCACCCACATTGAGATTCCAGCTGGTTCCTCTCACAGTCCACTCACTCACATGTCAGTCTTCTGGCAATACCCTCACAGACATACCCAGGAACATTGCCTCGTCAGCCATATAGCCAATCCTCTGTCCAGTCAAGTTGACACCTAATATTAACCATCACAGCCCTTACCATTTTTTTGGTATAAATACAGGTATCAAAATAGTCCTGGGTTTTTTTATTCAATATTTTGGATTTTTTTTTCTTGTGCATATTTTGGATACTACTAGAAGTCAGCACCTGCACCACTTCAAAAATTAACATAATTTGTGATAATATTTATTTTACCTGCTACTTTAAAAAATTTTGGCTGCAGCTTGTCGCTAAGCAAAATGGATAAAGCATGCCATTTCTGTTTTTCCTTCTTAAAATTTTTACTTTTCAGAAATACGTGCCGCTGCCACCTGACACTTCTCGCCACGCTTTTGTCTTATAAACCTGAATTCTCTTTAGAGTACTCCAGGTTTATGTTTAAATGACAGTGCCCTAACAAGAGAAAAAAAAACTGTGCTGTATTTTTCTTCCCATTACCTGAAAGCATAATGGGGGTGTGTGTGTGTGTGTGTGTGTGTGTGTGTGTGTGTGTATGTATACATGTACACACACATATA
The DNA here is from genome assembly GCF_043159975.1 of Macaca nemestrina. Taxonomy (NCBI): domain Eukaryota; kingdom Metazoa; phylum Chordata; class Mammalia; order Primates; family Cercopithecidae; genus Macaca; species Macaca nemestrina. The sequence continues at coordinate 197,630,646 of NC_092125.1, read as the reverse complement.
TAAATAAAACATGTTCTTACAAATGCCCAGGTCATGTTTACCAACAGAAATTCTTTTACTTAATGTGTGGGTATTTTGCATTGTGATACTTTTTTTTTTTTTTTTTTTTTTTGAGACGGAGTCTCGCTCTGTCGCCGGGGCTGGAGCGCAGTGGCCGGATCTCAGCTCACTGCAAGCTCCGCCTCCCGGGTTTACGCCATTCTCCTGCCTCAGCCTCCTGTGTAGCTGGGACTACAGGCGCCCGCCACCTCGCCCGGCTAGTTTTTTGTATTTTTTTAGTAGAGACGGGGTTTCACTGTGTTCGCCAGGATGGTCTCGATCTCCTGACCTCGTGATCCGCCCGTCTCGGCCTCCCAAAGTGCTGGGATTACAGGCTTGAGCCACCGCACCCGGCCGCATTGTGATACTTAATTAAGACTTGAGTAGAAGGTTGACTTAAATTTAAGATCCGCTAAAATTTTCTTTTTTCTTTTTTTTTTGAGACGGAGTCTCGCTCTTTTGCCCAGGCTGGAATGCAGTGGCGTGATCTTGGCTCACTGCAATCTCCAACTCCTGGGTTCAAGCAATTCTCCTGCCTCAGCCTCCAGAGTAGCTAGAACTACAGGCACCCACTACCATCCCTGGCTAATTTTTGTATTTTTAGTAGAGATGGGGTTTTGCCATGTTAGTTAGGCTGGCCTCGAATTCCTGACCTCAGGTGATCCACCTACCTTGGCCTCCCACAGTGCTGGGATTACAGGTGTGAGCCACTGTGCCTGGCTAAGATCTGCTAAAATTAATTGTCATGATTTTACTTCTGGTGGCTGTGGAAGCTACTTATTTTCTTTGGATGTCATTAGATGTCTTAGCTCTTGAAGTACAACTTTAATGCTATATGGATTTTGCCATTTTGCTTACAGTGGTATGCTCCATGCATCCACTATCCCACTGGAATTATTTATTCCATTCATAATAATTTTTGGTATAAACCTAACTGATGAAGCTTCCGGGTATTTAGGTCTACATTCTACTTTCAGGTTATATATTCTGCTTTCATTTATTTGTTTTTTTTTTTTTTTGAGACGGAGTCTCTCTGTGTCGCCCAGGCTGGAGTGCAGTGGCGTGATCTCGGCTCACTGCAAGCTCCGCCTCCCGGGTTCATGCCATTCTCCCGCCTCAGCCTCCCGAGTAGCTGAGACTACAGGCGCCCGCCACCACGCCCGGCTAGTTTTTTGTATTTTTAGTAGAGACGGGGTTTCACCGTGTTAGCCAGGATAGTCTCGATCTCCTGACCTCGTGATCCACCCGCCTCGGCCTCCCAAAGTGCTGGGATTACAGGCTTGAGCCACCATGCCCGGCCTATTTGTTTTTTAAAAATTTTTTTTTTTTTTTTTTTTTTTGAGACAGAGTCTCGCTCTGTCGCCCAGGCTGGAGTGCAGTGGCCAGATCTCAGCTCACTGCAAGCTCCACCTCCCGGGTTCATGCCATTCTCCTGCCTCAGCCTCCCGAGTAGCTGGGACCACAGGTGCCCGCCATCACGCCCGGGTACTTTTTTCTATTTTAGTAGAGTCGGGGTTTCACCATGTTAGCCAGGATGGTCTCGATCTCCTGACCTCGTGATCCACCCGTCTCGGCCTCCCAAAGTGCTGGGATTACAGGCTTGAGCCACCGCGCCCGGCCCATTTATTTGTTTTTTGAGACAAGGTCTCACTCTCCCGCAGTACAGTGGCACAAACATACGAACTCCTGGGCCCAAATGATCCTCCTGCCTCAACCTGTGGAGTAGCTGTGACTACAGGTGTACGCCACGATGCCTGGCTAATTTTCTTTATATATTTTTTTTTTATGTCTTTTTTTTTGTTGTTGTTGTTGAGACGGAGTCTCGCTCTGTCACCCAGGCTGGAGTGCAGTGGACGAATCTTGTCTCACTGCAAGTTCTGCCTCCCGAGTTTACGCCATTCTCCTGCCTCAGCCTCCCGAGTAGCTGGGCACCCGCTACCTCGCCTGGCTAGTTTTTTTTTTTTTTTTTAAGTAGAGACGGGGTTTTACTGTGTTAGCCAGGATGGTCTCGATCGCCTGACCTCATGATCTGCCCGTCTCGGCCTCCCAAAGTGCTGGGATTACAGGCTTGAGCCACCGTGCCCGGCCTCTATATTTTGTAGAGAGCAGGTCTTGCCATGTTGCCAGGTTGATCTTGAACTCCTGGGCTGAAGTGATCTTCCCACCTTAGCCTCTCGAAGTGCTGGGATTACAGGTGCGAGCCATCTGTTTTGATTTTTTTTTTTTTTTTTTTTTTTTTTTTTTTTTTTTGAGACGGAGTCTCGCTCTGTCGCCCAGGCTGGAGTGCTCACTGCAAGCTCCGCCTGCTGGGTTCATGTCATTCTCCTGCCTTGGCCTCCCGAGTAGCTGGGACTACAGGGACCCGCCACCACGCCCAGCTAATATTTTGTATTTTTAGTAGACATGAGGTTTCACCATGTCAGCCAAGATGGTCTCGATCTCCTGACCTCGTGATCCGCCTGCCTCGGCCTCCCAAAGTGCTGGGATTACAGGCATAAGCCGCTGTGCCCGGTCTTGATTTTGATTTTCTAAGGCATGTAGATAGATTTGTCAGGCTTTACCTTTATGGTTTATACTCATAGAATTTTGTTTGAAATCCTTCCTCACCCTGAATTCATACAGATATTCTCTTCTGTTCTAAAAATTTTAAAGCTTTTCACAGTTAGTGTTTTTTTTAAATTGCTTATTTCATTTTATTTTGAGACAGACTGGGTGTGGTGGCTTTCACATGTAATCCCACCACTTTGGGAAGCTGAGGCAGGAGGATTACTATGATCATGCCACTGCATTCCAGCCTGGGTGAGAGTAAGACCCCATCTCTTAAAACAAAAATAGAAAGCTGATTGTGGTAAGTTGCTAACATTGCTTATAAATGCTTTGGAAATAAGATGCATTTTGTGAGGAACTTTATACTTAAGAATAACCAAGTGGCCTTGGGATTGATCTTTTGTGGGAAGGAAGAGGGTTGCCATTTGTTAATGGTGTTCATAAATTGCTATTGGATTACTATAAGCTGCAAAGCAGCTACTAATTTATTTTCTAGAACTAGGAGAATCAGATAATATGGACATTTTGGATAGGCATCTTTTTAATTTTCTAAAGATTTCCAACATTGGTAAGATTATTTCTAATTAGGAAGTTTGGTTGAAAATAAGTTTTTGAACTCTGTGTCAAATCTAGTAGCTACTTCCAATTTGTATTTAAAAAAAGAAAAAGTCTTCAAAGGTTGAATGTGCCTTCATGGATTCTCCAGCATGAGCAAACTAATATATCTAAAACCGAATTCAAAATTTCATCTAAATTATACCTTCTTAGCTTTACTATACTCAGTGTCAAACTGATTTCTTAGTCACTTAGTTTTGAAACCTCCTCTTTGTTGCTTCTAAGTCTCGTCAGTTACTTGTTGAATGCCATGTATATGTAAAACAGTTTCAGATTTCACTCCTGTGAGTTCTCATTTCCATTGCTATTGGATGCCTGGTGAGGAAAGCTCCTTTTCTCATATCTACCTGTTCAATTTTACTTTTTTTTTTTTTGAGATGGAGTCTTGCTCTGTCGCCAGGCTGGAGTGCGGTGGCATGATCTCAGCTCACTGCAACCTCCGACTCCCTGGTTCAAGCGATTTTCCTGCCTCAGCCTCCTGAGTAGCTGGGACTACAGGTACGCGCCACCATGCCCAGCTAATTTTTTTTTTGTATTTTTTTTTTTTTGAGATGGAGTCTCGCTCTGTTGCCCCAGCTGGAGTGCAGTGGCCTGATCTCTGCTCACTGCAAGCTCTGCCTCTTGGGTTCACGCCATTCTCCTGCCTCAGCCTTTTTTTTTTTGTATTTTTAGTAGAGACGGGGTTTCACCATGTTGGCCAGGATGGTCTTGATCTTCTGACCTCGTGATCCACCCGCCTCGGCCTCCCAAAGTGCTGGGATTACAGGTGTGAGCCAGTGTGCCTGGCCAGAGCCAGGTTAACTACTAAGTCTTCCTCCTGAAAACTTTACTTTGTTCCTCTAGTTGTAAGTGTGTACCACTCTGGTAGTGCTGAATTCTGACATGTATTATATAGATCTCTGTGTGTGACACCACCTCTCCCAATCTTTTTGTTTTTGTTTTTGTTTTTTTTTGAGACGGAATCTCACTCTGTTGCCCGGGCTGGAGTGCACTGGCACAATCTTGGCTCACTGCATCCTCCACATCCCAGGTTCAAGTGATTCTCCTGCCTCAGCCTCTTGAGTAACTGGGATTACAGGCCCGTGTCGTCATGCCCAGCTAATTTTTTTGTATTTTTAGTAGAGATTGGGTTTCACATGTTGGCCAGGCTGGTCTCAAACTCCTGACCACAGGTGATCTCCCCACCTCAACCTCCCAAAGTGCTGGCATTACAGACATTAGCCACCACGTCTGGCTCCCTCCCCCAATCTTACAGGTAAACAAACTCCTTAAAGACCTTAAATATGGTAGGTACGTGTCTTGCTGACTGAATGATTCTGTTCCAGGGTCTGTTCACCTCAAACCTGATAGCTTCCCAACTTTATCTTGCCCATCCTGATCCATCCCCTTATCCCAACAGTTTGCCTGCTTAGAAACATGCAATGGCTTCCCATTTGCAGAGATAAAGTTCACTTTTCTTTTTACTTGGCATTTGAGGGTAGTTGTGTTTTGGTTCTTCCCTTGGGTAAATGTCTCTCTCATTCTTTGGCTCTTGATCATTGCATTTTAATAGCCCTTGAACAGTTATATTTGCTTTTCCAGCTGGGACTTTTTATATTTCGCTACCTCCTCCCCCCACCCACCAAAATCACGTATCTTTCCGTCAGTAGCAATTTTGAATAAATTTAAGATTATAGTACATCTGATAATAAGAGGTAACCTGAATGCATATCTGTGCTTATAGTTCTTCTAAGTACTTTCTTTTTTTGAGGTAGAGTCTTGCTCTGTCACCCAGGCTGGAGTGCAGTAGTGCAATCTTGGCTCACTGCAAGCACCGCCTCCCAGGTTCATGCCCTTTATTCCCTACAATCCTAGGGGGAGGTATGATTATAATCTGCATTTTACAGATGGAAGTGAGGCAAGGAAAGATGAAACAGATCCAGGATCGCACAGCTATTAAGGGGGTAGAGCTGAATTCAATCCCAGAGTCTGGTCCTAGAGCATGTAAATCTTTGTCCATTTTTTCATGGAACTCCAACACAACTGGGGCAGGCAGACTGGTGCGTGAGAGTATAAACAGTATTGTATCTGTGAGAATCTCAAGCACAGTATATAGGAATATGTAGAGTGAGGTCTTGTCGTTGGAGAAAAGTGGAGCAATCTTAGCTCACTGCAACCTCTGCCTCTTGGGTTCAAGCAATTCTCCTGCCTCAGCTTCCTGAGTAGCTGGAACTATGGGTGCACGCCACCATGCCTGCACATTTTTGTATTTTTATAGAGATGGGGTTTCACCATGTTGGCCAGACTGGTCCCGAACTCCTGATCTCGAGTTATTTCTCCGCCTTGTCATCCCAAAGTGCTGGGATTATAGGTGTGAGCCACCGTGCCCAGCCTTTTTCTTTTTTAAAAATAATATGGGCTGGGCGCGGTGGCTCACACCTGTAATCCAGCACTTTGGGAGACTGAAGCGGGTGGATCATGAGGTCAGGAGATCGAGACCATCTTGGTTAACGCAGTGAAACCCCGTCTCTACTAAAAATACAAAAAAAATTAGTCGGGCGTGGTGGTGGGCACCTCTAGTCCCAGCTACTGGGGAGACTGAGGCAGGAGAATGGCGTTAACCCGGGAGGTGAAGCTTGCAGTGAGCCGAGATCCCGCCACTGCACTCCAGCCTGGGTGACAGAGCGAGACTCTGTCTCAAATAAATAAATAAATTAATTAATAACATTACAGGCATCACTGCATATTTATCAAAATTGTATCAATGGTTCTTTTTCTAATTTTCTGAAAAAAATTGATAACATACATTGTTCACATAACTTTTGCAAAAACATTGAGGGCTTCAGTTTTCTCAAGGGCCTTTCTTAGTCTTTTTTTTTTTTTTTTAATTAACTTTTGGCCGGGTGTAGTGGCTCACCCCTGTAATCCCAGCACTTGGGGAGGCTGAGGCAGGCGGATGACGAGGTCAGGAGTTCCAGACCAGCCTGGCCAACATGGTGAAACCCCTTTTCTACTAAAGATACAAAAATCAGCTGTGCGTGGTGGCAGGCACCTGTCATCCCAGCTACTCGGGAGACTGAGGCAGAAGAAGCTCTTGAACCCGGGAGGCACAGGTTGCAGTGAGCTGAGATGGAGTCAGTGCACTCCAGGCTGGGCGACAGAGCGAGACTCCATCTCAAAAAAACAAATTAACTTTTTTTTTTTTTTTTTTTTTTGAGTTGAAGTCTAGCTCTGTCGCCCAGGCTGGAGTGCACTGACTCCATCTCAGCTCACTGCAACCTGTGCCTCCCGGGTTCAAGCTATTCTCCCACCTCAGCCTCCTCAGTGACTGGGATTACAGGCGTGTGCCACCATACTCCACTAATTTTTTGTATTTTTAGTAGATACGGGGTTTCACCATGTTAGCCAGGCTGGTTTTGAACTCCTGACTTCAAGTGATCCACCTGACTCAGCCTCCCAAAGTGTTGGGATTGTATACAGGTGTGAGTCACCACACCCAGTCTTAAAAATTGACTTTTAATCGTCAAATAAAATGGTATATGTTTATGATAAACAACATGATGTTTTGAAATATGTGTACATTATGGAATGATTAAATCTAGGTAATCGATATGTGTATTACCTCATTTTTTTTTTTTTTTTTGAGACGGAGTCTTGCTCTGTGCCCCAGGCTGGAGTGCAGTGGCGCGATCTCAGCTCACTGCAAGCTCCGCCCCCCCGGGTTCACGCCATTCTCCTGCCTCAGCCTCCCGAGTAGCTGGGACTACAGGCGCCCGCCACCTCGCCCGGCTAATTTTCTTGTATTTTTAGTAGAGACGGGGTTTCACCGTGTTAGCCAGGATGGTCTCGATCTCCTGACCTCGTGATCCGCCCGTCTCGGCCTCCCAAAGTGCTAGGATTACAGGCTTGAGCCACCGCGCCCGGCCAGCCTCATTTTTTTTTTTGTGGTGAGAACACTTAAAATCTCCCTTGGCGATCTTCAGATATACAGTACATTATTATTAACTGCAGTTACCATGTTGCCCAACTTATTCTTCTTAACTGAAATTTTGTATCTTTTGACCACATCTCTCATCTTCACCTTTTTTTTTTTTTTTTTTTTTTGGAAGACGGAGTCTTGCTCTGTCGTCCAGGCTGGAGTGCAGTAGCACGATCTTGGCTCACTGCAACCTCAGTCCCCTGAGTAGCTGGGATTACAGGCACACACCACCATGCACGCCTAATGGCATTTTTAGTAGAGACAGGATTTCACCATGTTGGCCAGGCTGGTCTCGAACTCCAGACCTCAGGTGATCCACCCACCTTGGCCTGCCAAAGTGCTGGGATTACAGGCATGAGCCACAGTGCCCAGCCTCTTTCCTCTTTTAATATTTTAAAAAATTATTCTTTTCTTTCAGGCCTTCATTTTTGTTAATCTCCTCAGTTGTTAACTGGTCTGACCCTGCCATATCTTTATTTGTTGGTGGCTTTGACTGAGTTTTGAAGACTTTTTTTTTTTTTTTTTTTGAGACAGGGTCTTGCTCCATTGCTCAGCCTGGAGAACAGTGGTGCAATCATAGCTCACTGCAGCGTCAAATTTTATTGTAGAGACGGAGGTCTTGCTTTGTTGTCCAGGCTAGTCTCGAACTCCTGGCCTCAAGTGATCCTTCTCCCTTGGCTTCCCTAAGTGTTGGATTGCAGGCCTGAACCATCACAGCTAGCCTCAGCCTCTTTTTTTTTTTTTTCTCTCCAGACAGCAGTTTTGCTTTGTCACCTAGACTGGATGGTGTAATCATGACTCACTGCAGCCTTGACCTCCTTGGCCCAAGTGATTCTCAGCCTCCCTAGTAGCTAGGACTACAGGCCTGCTTTATTTTTTTGTAGAGACGGTCTCATTTTCTGGCCCAGGCTGGTGTCGAACTGGCTTCTAGCATTTTATATTTCTTTGTATCCTCTGTAGTAGTGCTAGTTTCAGTAAATTATTATGTATGCCAGGCCTCACTAGATTTATACTTGTGTTTTCACTGTTGCCATGCTTGCTCAAATGTTTATTATCTTGGGGCTCAAACTTACCTATTTAGCAAACATGGTGAAATCTACCATGTACCAGGCTTTGCGTTAGGTGTTGGAGGAGATACAAGATAAATATAAGGCACAGTCCCTATTCTTTTTTTTTTTGTGGCGGCAGAGTCTTGTTCTGTCGCCCAGGCTAGAGTGCAGTGGCGTGATCCTCAGCTCAGTGCAACCTCTTTCTCCTAGGTTCAAATGATTCTCCTGAGTAGCTGGGGCTACAGGAGTACGCCACCACGCCCAGCTAATTTTTGTATTTTTAGTAGAGATAGGGTTTCACCATGTTAGCCAGGCTGGTCTCAAACTCCTGACCTCAGGCCACCCACCTTGGCCTCCCAAAGTGCTGGGATACAGGCGTGAGCCACCACACCGTGTCCCACAGTCTCTATTCTTAAGGGACCTTCATGTTTAGTGGGAGAGACAGTTAATTACAATACAGGATGATAAGGGCAATAGTAGAACCTGGAATGAGATGCTCACTAACTCCTTCTGGAGAGTTAGGGGAAGGTGTTTTTTTTGTTTTGTTTTGTTTTGTTTTTTAAGTTAAGGGAAGGTTTTACAGGAATTTACATTTAGCTGTTTCTGGAAGGTTTGGAATAAGCCAAGCAGGTGGTGAGTTTTTGTGTGTGTGTGTGTGTGTGTGTGTGTGCGCGCGCGCGTGTGTGCGCGCGCGCGCACGGTGGAGGTTGAGACAGAAGTGGTTGTTTGGTGAGAGGAGGCTATTCAAGGCAGTGAGACGAGTGTGTCTAGTGGTATGGAACAGGAAAGTTCATTAAAAAAATGTTGTTTGATTAAGGGTAGAAGCATAGGAGTCAGTGGTAGAAGATGGAGTGAGTAGAGCAGGATTGCAATGTGCTTGTATTTTATTCAGTAAGCAGGAAGGACCTTTAATTGAAGGAATGACAAGATCATATTTGTGACAAGTTATTCTGGCATCAGATTTGGTCTCTTCTTGTTTATAGATAAAAGCAATCTAGAGAAGTTGGTTATCCTGGTTTAATGCCTTGGGTTAAATGGGTTATTTTTTTATTTTTTTGTTTTTTTGAGACGGAGTCTGGCTCTGTTGCCCAGGCTAGAGTGCAGTGGCCGGATCTCAGCTCACTGCAAGCCCCGCCTCCCGGGTTCACGCCATTCTCCTGCCTCAGCCTCCCAAGTAGCTGGGAGTACAGGCACCCACCACCTTGCCCGGCTAATTTTTTTTGTATTTTAGTAGAAACGGGGTTTCACTGTGTTAGCCAGGATGGTCTCGATCTCCTGACCTCGTGATCCACCCGTCTCGGCCTCCCAAAGTGCTGGGATTACAGGCTTGAGCCACCGCGCCCGGCCTAAATGGGTTATTAATCAAGTTTGGATGAAAATGTTTACAAAATTCAGCAGTTACAGAAGGTAGACTCTGAGTATATCATCTACATTTCCAACTCTAAAATTAGTTATTTTTTATTGACTGAAATTTCCTTCCAAATAGGCCCTTAGTGAATTAGGTATATTGATTTTTTTTGTTTTTTTTTTTGGGACAGAGACTTGCTTTGTTGCCCAGGCTGGAGTGCAGTGGCGTGATCTTGGCTCTCTGCAACCTCCGCCTCCCGGATTCAAGCGATTCTCCTGCCTCAGCCTCCCAAGTAGCTGGGACTATGGGCGCCTGCCACCACACCCAGCTAACTTTTGTATTTTTTTTTTTTTGAGACGGAGTCTCACTCTGTCGCCCAGGCTGGAGTGCAGTGGCCGGATCTCAGCTCACTGCAAGCTCCGCCTCCCGGGTTCATGCCATTCTCCTGTCTCAGCCTCCCGAGTAGCTGGGACTACAGGCGCCCGCCGCCTCGCCCGGCTAGTTTTTTGTATTTTTTAGTAGAGATGGGGTTTCACCGGGTTAGCCAGGATGGTCTCCATCTCCTGGCCTCGTGATCCGCCCGTCTCGGCCTCCCAAAGTGCTGGGATTACAGGCTTGAGCCACCGCGCCCGGCCTAACTTTTGTATTTTTAGTAGAGACCGGGTTTCACCATGTTGGCCAGGATGGTCTGGATCTCCTGACCTTGTGATCCGCCTGCCTTGACCTCCCAGAGTGCTGGGATTACAGGCGGTATATTCTTTTAATCAGAGATTTAGCATCCTTTGTATTCTCTAGTAGAGTACAATTTAGCCACGTAATAGTGAGTTTAGGAATGTTTTCTAAGACTGACTTTATAAGACACATTAAAAAAATATACCTTAGAGGCTGGGCACAGTGGCTCACGCCTGTAATCCCAGCACTTTGGGAGGCTGACGTGGGCGAATCACTAGAGGACAGGAGTTTGAGACCAGCCTGGCCAATATGGCGAAACCCCATCTGTACTAAAAATACAGAAAATTAGCTGGGCGTGGTGGCATGCGCCTGTAATCCCAGCTATTGGCGCAATCTTGGCTCACTGCAACCTCCGCCTCCTGGACTCAAGTGATTCTTGTGCCTCAGCCTCCTGAGTAGCTGAGACTACAGGCACGCACCACCTTGCCCAGTTAACTTTTGTATTTTCAGTAGAGACGGGGTTTCACCATGTTGGTCAGGCTGGTCTTGAACTTCTAAGCTCAAGTAATCTGCCCACCTTGGCCTTCCAAAGTGCTGAGATTACAGGCATGAGCCACTGCACCTGGCCTGAATGTTCTTAATGTCACTGAACTGTACATATAAAAATGGTTAAAATGGTCAGTTGTATGTTAATGGCACTGGAGATATAAAAAGGAATTTGATCTGATACCTGCCCTCAAGGAGTAGTTTACTTATAAAGTGCATGACCACTGGTTGTCAAGGAAATAGAGGCTAAAGTGGTAAGGAAATGCTGTTAGCTCATAAAAGTTTTGTAATGTGATAAAAAGATAAGTTCTGGGAAAGTAGTCATTATGAGTTCTTGACAAATCAGTCTGATCTACTGGGCTGGGATAACTCAGATGGGAAAGTTACTTTGCCCCAACCTCTCTGCACAGCCTGAGAACATGAGTTTAAAAACCACTGGTCTAGATAGAAACGTTCAGGTGCATCAGTTGGCATGTTTGATTCTTCTCTGTGTTGTACGTTGAGAACTTGAGGCACAGAATTATAGGGTTATTTAAGGAGCAGACTCATTCAACCTGGAATTAGGCATAGGCTTGGGTTTGTTGTTGACAGAGCATACTGCTCTTTTTACAGGTTTTGAAGATCGAATTAGTGTCTTACATTCTGAGTTTGCCATAAAGCTAAATTCTGAATTCTCATGACAATGTAGTTGTTTAATGACCACGTGACTACCCAAACCAGCTCGTTGAAGCCATGTATTTTCACAGTCATTTTGATACTGGCCCAATTAACAATATTTATTGAGTACTCCTTTGTGCCAAGCACTTTTTTGAGAACATTTTACATATATTAATTTATTCACTGTTCAACAACACTGTGAAGTGGGAACAGTTTTATAGATAAGGGACCACAGATAGTGAGATTTAATTTAAATAACTTATCCAGGGTCTCACAACTAGTAGTTGGTGGAGTTGGGAATCAAACATAGGCTTCAGAGCCAGATGTGCTCTTATTATTTATTGATCAGCTGCTTTGGAAATTGCTTTGGGATGACTAATTACTGACTTTTACTTGCTTTACTCTGAGTTGCTGGGCATAAATATTAAAAAATATCAGTTCCTGCCATTTGGGAGCCTTACAGTTTTGAGAATTGCTATTCATTAGGGTTTATTATTATTATTATTTTTGAGATGGAGTTTTGCTCTTGTTGCCCAGGCTGGAGTGCAGTGGCACGATCTTGGCTCACGCAACCTCCGCTTCCCGGATTGAAGCAATTCTCCTGACTCAGCCTCCCAAGTAACTAGAATTATAGGCATGTGCCACCATGCCATGCTAATTGTGTGCTTTGGTAGAGACAGGGTTTCAGCATGTTGGTCAGGCTGACCTGGAACTTCTGACCTCAAATGATCCACTTGCCTTGGCCTCCCAAAGTATAGGCATGAGCCACCATGCCTGGCCAGGGTTTATTCTTATTGGCCATCTGTACTAAATGCATTTGTTAGACAAATGATGAAGAAAATGGGTTGACAGTCTTTCTCTCCAAAGGGTCAGGTACTTTAGGCTTTGCTGGCCAAGAGGCAAAGTTGAGACTACTATGTGGGTACTTACATGACAAGAGAGAAAACAAATTTGCACAAAGTCTTTATTTCAAAATACAATAATCAGGCTGGGCACAGTGCCTCACACCTGCAATCCCAGCACTTTGGGAGGCTAAGGCAGGCAGATCACCTGAGGTCAGTTCAAGACCAGCTTGGCCAACATGACGAAACCCCGTCTCTACTAAAAATACAAAAAAATCAGCCAGGCGTGGTGGCGCACGCCTGTAATCCCAACTACTCGGGAGGCTGAGGCACACGAATCTCTTGAACCTGGAGGACAGATGTTGCACTGAGCCAAGACCACGCCACTGCACGCCAGCCTGGGTAACAGAGTGAGACTATATCTATAGATACGCATATATGTATCTGTAAATGTAAATAATGAGTATAATTTTTGTAATAACAGGTCTATAAGAATGGAATTCTGCTTTTGAGGAATACAATTTCACTTAATTGGGGCTCCAAGTTAGCATTGCCTTTCAAAATTGAGGGCAAACATTTTTGTTAATGCTGATTTGTCATGAAATTTTATATGTGTCATCTTTGAAAATGTCTTCACGCAGATGGGTACTGCCAAATACTTATATTAATCTGTGAACATGTGATTTTAATTGAGCAGATTTATCTTTTGAAAGGCGCAGAAATATGTTAGATTCTTGATATTTGTCTTTTAGCATACCACAACATTGCAGATAAATCACTTCCAATTGAAGATTAGATGGAAGCTCCTTAGCTGCACAGTTAGACAGATTTTGAAATATGGAGATTTACTTTACACATACATTGAGACTGGAAATATGCTGGAACTGTAGTTTGAGCTCAGAAAATCTGCTTCAAATTTGTGTGGGGATGGAGATACCACTTCTTGTTCAACTTTTGACAGTATGAGAAGTGAATAAAGTAATTTGACATTTCTTAAAATCGAAACATTTCTTGTCATTAGTATTATTTTATCACAGTATGTATTTCCCATAGAAGTGCTATTTTGACTTCTAATTGTATTTTATTTCTTTGAGACAGAGTCTCCCTCTGTCACCTAGTCTGGAGTACAGTGGTGAGATCATAGCTCACTGCAACTTCAAATTCCTAGGCTCAAGCAAGCCTGTCCCAGCCTCCTGAATAGCTGGGACCACAGGTGTACGTCATTGAGTGAAGCTAAATTTTTTTTTTTTTTTTTTTTTTTTTTTGTGGAGTTGGATCTTGCTGTGTTCACTAGGCAGGTCTCCAACTTCTGACCTCAAGCTGTCCTCCCACCTTGGCCTCCCAAAGTGTTGGGATTACAGATGTGGGCTACTGTGCCAGGTCCGTGTAATTTTAAATTGAATTCATTAAGTCTGCAACAAAAGCTAACTTCCAAAGCTGTTTGGTATCCACAACAATAATAGTGGTTAAGGATGGTTCTTGTTGAAAAATTTCATACTCAGCCCTGAGCTTTTCGAGAAAGATAAAATTTTACTGCTTCTGATTTATCAAACTGCCGTGTGGTAGGGCAAGTCAGGACATTCACCTTCTTTTTCTCAGCACTACACTCCAGCCTAGGTGATGGAGACCATGTCTCAAGAAAAAAAAAATCTGCAGAGAAACTGCTGATAAATAACCTTACATTTTTACAACGTTTGTCAATTTTTCCAACTAAGTCCTTTTCTTCTCTACACATATTTTTTACCGTCATTTGCTTTCCTGTAAGTTGAGAATATTGTGATGAGTGCTTAGTTTTTTAATATCAATGTATGTTGTATTTTTGGCATATCTGTGGTGTCATTTCATAATAAACACAATGATTTGCCATCAAATTCAATAACAAAATGATCCACACTTCACACTGTGCTTTAAAAGGGTAAAATCAACGTCTGCTTTTCTTGTTTTGATATGGATATGCACTGGTAATTAAAAATAATAAAATGTGATACTGCCTATGCTGTTGAGTTATAACTGTGTCACTGCAATTTGTAGCAGCAAAGCAGTGAGACCACTGAAGGCAGTCCCTGTTGCAGCTACTCAGATCTCCTGTCTTAGTGTGCAGGTAGCCATATGTAAATGAATGTGACTGTTCCTGTAAAATTGTTTATGGGTGTGTAAATTGGAATTTCTCTAGCCCAGCAGCTGATATGGGGGAAAAAAAGAAGTTGGAATATTGCATAATTTTTACTTGTAATGAAGTATTCCTTTTTTTTTTTTTTTTTTTTTTGAGATGGAGTCTTGCTCTGTCACCCAGGCTGGAGTGCAGTGGCGTGATCTTGGCTCACTGCAAGCTCCACCTCCCGGGTTCACACCATTCTCCTGCCTCAGCCTCCCGAGTAGCTGGGACTACAGGCGCCCGCCACCACGCCCGGCTAATTTTTTGTATTTTTAGTAGAGGCAGGGTTTCACCGTGTTAGCCAGGATGGTCTCCATCTCCTGACCTTGTGATCTGCCCTCCTTGGCCTCCCAAAGTGCTGGGATTACAGGCATGAGCCAGCGCGCTCAGCCTCAAGTATTCTTTTGATTAAAAAAAAATTTTAAAACAGAAACCATTCTTAGCTCATGGATGGTACAAAACCAGACATTGGGCTAGATTTGGTCTGTGTGCCATAATTGCTATCCCCTATTACAGAAGGCTCTGAATACATGACTCATTTGGAAGTGATCTGTTTTCTTTCCAAACCCATCTGTAGTAATTTTATCAGTCTTGGATCAATCTTGATTTCCACTGATACCATGAAAACTACCTGGAGCAGACATTGCAGTTTTCTGTGGTAAAACCTAAGGGCTTATTTGCTCAGTTGTCATTATCTTATTCTTAGTATTTTTTTTTCCAGCAGGGAATGGCTGAGATTACATTTTGTTATTCATTGGATTCTTTGGGTTAACTTAAATAGAAGACACTGTCTTCTTTTTTTCACTTTTTAATTACTATCATCATGCTTTTGAAACAAGAACACATTAGTCCTCAAGTATTACATAAACTTGTTACGCCTGGTGGTTTAAAGGACTAGCTTTGACCTCAGGTTCACAAGAGTGGCAAGGTGTTTCCTTATGTTCTGTAGTTCTCAATAAAAGATTGCCAGGGGCCAGGTGCTGTGGCTCACACTGTAATCCCAGCACTTTGGGAGTCTGAGGCTGGTGGATCATTTGAGGTCAGGTGTTCGAAACCAGCCTGCGCAACATAGTGAGAACTTGTCTCTATTTAATTAAAAAAAAGATTGCCAGGCCGGGTGCAGTGGCTCATGCCTGTAATCCCAGCACTTTGGGAGGCTGAGGCGGGCAGATCATTTGAGGTCAGGAGCTTGAGACCAGCCTGGCTAACGTGGTGAAACGCTGTCTCTACTAAAAATACAAAAAACAAAAAAAAAGCTGGGTGTGGTTGTGCACGCCTGTAATCCCAGCTACTAGGGAGGCTGAGGAAGGAGAATTACTTGATCCCGGGATATGAAGGTTGCAGTGAACTGAGATCGCACCATTGCACTCCAGCCTGGGCAAGGGAGTGAGACTCCGTCTCTCAAAAAAAAAAAATTACCAGGGGTACATGAGGTGAGATAAGGAAAAAAAAAAAATCAATCTTGTTTGCCATAGGAGATAAAAATGGTATGGTCCTAGAATGTTAGTGTTTACCTTTTGTTTGGATTTGGAAACCATATCGTTATTTAAGGTCTAATAATGTGTGGAACATGGGAGCATTCTGAGTGATGTTGTGGTCTAAGGCACTGTTGTCGTTTATCTGGGTTATTATTATTATTTTATTCTTTTTTGAGACAAAGTCTTGCTCTGTCACCTAGCCTGGAGTGCAGTAGTGTGAACGTGGCTCACTGCAGCCTCTATCTCCTGGGCTCAAGCAATTCTCCTGCCTCAGCCTCCCATAATTTTGGGATTATAGGTGTGAGCTGCCACATCTGCCTGCCTGGATTATTTTGGGCATTGTCTACTAATTTCTTCTATTCGTGGCCCATTAAAATCTGTTCTCCACTCAGCAACCAGCATGTATCATTGCAGTTTGTGGTATTTTGAAACATAATTATGCTTCTGTTTTATGCTCTAAACACTCCAGTGGCTGCCCTCATTACTCAGAGGAAAACCAAAGTCCTTACGATGATTGCAAGGCCCTGTCCATTCAGCCATGTTTCTGACCTGATCTACCAACAGATCGTTGGTAACTTTTTGCATTGCAGACATTCTTTTTTTCCTTTTTTTTTTTTTCTTTGAGTTGGAGTTTCGCTATTGTTGCCCAGGCTGGAGTGCAGTGGTATGATCTTGGCTCACTGCAACCTCTGTCTCCCAGGTTCAAGTGATTCTCCTGCCTTAGCCTCCTGAGTAGCTGGGATTGCAGGCACCAGCCACCATGCCTGGCTAATTTTGTATTATAGTAAAGACGGGGTTTCTCCACATTGGTCAGGCTTATCTTGAACTCCCGACCTCAGGTGATGCGCCCGGCGACCTTTGCAGACATTCTTATTTTTGTCTCTTCATCAGACAGCCAAGTATGTTTCCTCCCTAGGGTCTTTGCATTTGCTGTTTCCTCAGATAAAGCCCAGTATACTCTCTCTTCCAGTCTCTGCTGAGCTGTCTCATTAGATATAAAATTTTATATCAATACTTGATATAAAATTGTGTAACTCTTACTCCTCCATGTGCCCCCATCTGCTTTCTAGAATGTCAGTTCCAGGCATGAAGGGACTTTTAAATCATTCAACCTCCAGTGTCTAGAATAGTGCCTGGCATGTAGTCAGTACTTAATAAATTATTTGTTGAATAAGTGGACAATTAGTAATGTGTAGAAGGGAAGAGGGTCTATTGTGGAGTCTTCTTGCTAATACACTGCTGTTTGGCCAAAGGAGGTTCAGGAGATAGAAGCTGACAAGTATGCCTGTGGCTGGCCAGATGACATTCAGGACAGGCTCAGTGGGAGGAGGGCAACTGTGGTGTCAGGGGTGACTCAGGGTTTCAGGTGTCTCTTTGCTGTCACAGAGTAACTAAAGGCCAGAGCCTCAGATTTGCTTCTCCACTCATTGCAACAATGGGGAATTGAAGACTTGTTGAAATGATTAAAATTCTTGCTGATATCCAAGAAGAGGTTAATTAATAGAAAGGAAATATGATGGGGTAATAAAGTGGGATATTTGTGTGTGTACTTTTGCCATCTGGTTAGAATTAGAGGGAAAGATGGATGTATTGGAAACGATTGTGTTTTTTTGTTGTTTTGAGACAGAGTCTTGTTCTGTCACCCAGGCTGGAATGCAATGGCATGATCTCGGCTCACTGCAACCTCTGCTTGCCGAGTTCAAGGGATTCTCCTGCCTCAGCCTCCCAAGTTGCTGGGATTACAGTCGTGTGGCAGCATGCCCGGCTAATTTTTGTATTTTTAGTAGAGGCATGGTTTCACTATGTTGTCCAGGCTGGTCTCGAACTCCTGACCTCGTGATCCACCTGCCCTGGCCTCCCAAAGTACCGGGATTACAGGCGTGAGCCACCGCGCCCGGCCTGGAATAGGTTGTTTTTTTTTTTTTTTTGAGACGGAGTCTCGCTTTGTCGCCCAGGCTGGAGTGCAGTGGCCGGATCTCTGCTCACTGCAAGCTCCGCCTCCCGGGTTTACGCCATTCTCCTGCCTCAGCCTCCCGAGTAGCTGGGACTACAGGCGCCCACCACCTCGCCCGGCTAGTTTTTTGTATTTTTAGTAGAGACGGGGTTTCACCATATTAGCCAGGATGGTCTCGATCTCCTGACCTCGTGATCCGCCCGTCTCGGCCTCCCAAAGTGCTGGGATTACAGGCTTGAGCCACCGCGCCCGGCCGAGGTTGTTTTTTAAATTCAGCATGTTACAGCGTAAGAGCAGTTTGCAGTCCTGTGGCAGACATGGGTTTTCCCTCACTAGCTAGGCAGAGCTGACTGATGTGAGCCCCTTGTGCCTCTGGAGTGAGGAATCGGGGGAAAGAAGTTTTGACTGATGTAACTTAGGCTGAATTAGAAGAATAAATGGCAAGAAGACATGCAAAAGTATTTTGAATGAGTTTTTGAAAGTGCTGTATTTGTACTTGTATCAACTAAGTAAATACATTTTGACATTGTTATTTGGTAAAGGATCTGAATACTAAGCCTCATCTAGCTAAGACAGTCGTATCCTGTTAGTACTATTTTTTTTTTTTTTTTTTTTTTTGAGGCGGAGTCTCACTCTGTCCCCCAGGCTGGAGTGCAGTGATGCAGTCTCCAGCCCACTGCAAGCCTCCACCTCCTGGGTTCACGCCACTTTCCCACCTCAGCCTCCTGAGTAGCTGGGACTACAGGCGCCTGCCACTGTGCCCGGCTAATTTTGTTTTTGTGTTTTTAGTAGAGACGAGGTTTCACTGTGTTAGCCAGGATGGTCCCGATCTCCTGACCTCATGATCAGCCTGCCTTGGCCTCCCAAAGTGCTGGGATTACAGGCGTGAGCCACTGCCCCGGCCTTTTGTTATAGTAATATGAACAACAACAAAGCTTTGATAAGCCAGGAGTGAGGACATCTGATTACTTACATGAGCTTCCTGGTCTTGGAACTCGATTTTCCTATTTGTTTTGGAAAACGCTGTACAGAGCTTTGATGTATGACTATGTTCATAGATCTGGGAATGAACAACTGGAGCAGAAGGGAATTTTTGTGCTTTTATGGGTGGGTATGGGGAGTGATTTTACCTTGAAATGCGTTTGTTAAATTCATTTTGGTATACCTCTGTTCATTTCTGTCTTATTTTAAACATCTGATTCTTGTCAGGTTCACCAGGTTGAGTTTTATGGAGCTTGTGAATTAGTCTTGCGTAATGAAAACTTTAGCACCTGAAATATTGCCAGTGAAAGTATCAGGTTACAGGAAGGAAGGTTTTTGCTTTCCATACTATAGGAGGTTAGATGGATGAAAACATGTCAGACAGAGGCAGACTATCTCGTACTTTGAGAGAAAAGCTTGGGTCCTTTTGGAGTAAAGATGAGGGCTAAAGTAGGGTTTGTGTTTATAGATTTCAAGCATCAGTAACAGAATCTGCATTTGGGTGGCCATTTTATCACTACTTATTTTCTCTCATTTCAGAAGTGTATCCTGACTTGTAAATTGAAGAAGCCGGTAGCGCTGCGGGTGTTCTTTTGGAGTAGTGTCTGGAATCCAGTGCAAGTCAAATCATTGTTCAAATAAGGTAAAAGCATGGTGGTAAAAGAAACTAATAACTTCACTAATTTGTAAAACCCATAATATGTTAAAAATTGATTATTTCGAGACCAGCCTGTGCAACATGGTGAAGTCCTATCTCTACAAAAAATAAAAAAATTAACCAGGCATGGTGGCGCACACCTGTGGTCCCAGCTGCTTGGGAGGCTGAGGCAGGAGGATAGCTTGAGCTCAGTAGTTGGAGACTGCAGTGAACCATGTTCATGCCCCTGCATTCCAGCCTGGGTGACAGTAAGACCCTGTCTCAAAAAAAAAAAAAGAAAAAAGAATTGATTATCCAGACGATTCCTTAATGGAAGTTCTGGATTCTTGTGAAACAGTATTTGTTTGAAAAAGGTTGTCTATAAACTTGACATCTATAATCATTGTTAATATTTTGGGAAGCAGTCCCTTTTCATGCTTATGTTACGTGTTTAATTAAAATCGGGGGCCAGGCGTGGTGGCTCACACCTGTAATCCCAGCACTTTGGGAAGCCAAGGCAGGTGATCACTTGAGGTCGGGAGTTCGAGACCAGCCTGGCCAACATAGTGAAACCCCGTCTCTACTAAAAATACAAAAATTAGCCAGGTGTGGTGGCGGACACCTGTAATCCCAGCTACTTGGGAGGCTGAGGCAGGAGAATCACTTCAACACAGAAGGTAGAGGTTGCAGTGAGCCGAGATCTTGCCACTACCCTCCAGCCTGGGCAACAGAGCAAGACCTTGTCTCAGAAAAACAAAAACAAACAAAAGCTTTTTACATGTGCAAAAACACTAAAGTAGATATATCAGACCATCAGCTCTCTAGGGCTTTTTATGAAAAACAGCAGTTCTTCCACATTCCCCTTCCCAGCCCCTTAGAAGCAGTCATTTTCAACTCTCCAGTTCCTTTTGGTATATCTCTGTAAATAATAAGCCTCTTTTGCTTTATAGTGTTTGTTATTATTTATTAACTTCACTTATATTGTGGTAGTTTTTGGCAGGCTTACCTGACCACCTCATATGCCAACATTAATTTTCACTCTGAGGCCGGGCGCGGTGGCTCACGCCTGTAATCTCAGCACTTTGGGAGGCTGTGGCAGGCGGATCACAGGGTCAGGAGATTGAGACCATCCTGGCTAACACGGTGAAACCCCGTCTCTACTAAAATAGAAAAAATTACCCGGGCGTGATGGCGGGCACCTGTGGTCCCAGCTACTCGGGAGGCTGAGGCAGGAGAATGGCATGAACCCAGGAGGTGGAGCTTGCAGTGAGCGGAGATTGTGCCACTGCACTCCAGCCTGGGCGACAGAGTGAGACTCTGTCTCAAAAAAAAAAAAAAAGTCACTCTGTTTATAATGTAGTTTTAGTCATGGCAGTATCATGGTTTACAATATTATGATTACATAAAGCTTATTCACAGCCCAGTCATTTTACATGTTGTGTTTACTTTTCCTTTTTTGCACAACTATTTGTTTTCTGTTTTTAATTATCTTTTTCTCTATTTTGCTTAGTTTCTATGTCTTTATCAGTAATTTCTCCCTAAACTCTAACCAGAAGTGTAAATCTTCCACAGTACATTTAAGCATTTTGGCTATATTATAAATTCTATCTTGGGCTAAGCGCAGTAGCTCACACCTGTAAGCCAAGCACTTCGGGAGGCCAAGGAGGACAGATCACTTGAGGCCAGGAGTTCGAGGCCAGCTGGCCAACATGGTAAAACCCCATCTCTACTAAAAATACAAAAATTAACTGGATGTGGTGGCATGTGCCTCCCAGCTACTCGGGAGGCATAGGCAGGAGAATCACTTGAACCCAGGAGGCAGAGGCTGCAATGAGCCGAGATCATGCCACTGCACTCCAGTCTGGATGACAGAGCAAGACTCCATCTCAAAAATATAAATAAATAGGCCGGGCGCGGTGGCTCACGCCTGTAATCCCAGCACTTTGGGAGGCCGAGGCGGGCGGATCACGAGGTCAGGAGATCGAGACCATCCTGGCTAACACGGTGAAACCCCGTCTCTACTAAAAATGCAAAAAATTAGCCAGGCGAGGCGGCGGGCGCCTGTAGTCCCAGCTACTCGGGAGGCTGAGGCAGGAGAATGGCGTGAACCCGGGAGGCGGAGCTTGCAGTGAGCCGAGATCGGCCGTTGCACTCCAGCCTGGGCAACTAAGCGAGACTCTGTCTCAAAAAAAAAAATATATATATATATATATATATAAAAATAAATAAAAATTAAAGAAATACATTTTATCTTGGAGATACCGTCTGATCTGCTTCATTCTGGCTGTGTGCTCTAGGCTGTCGTGCCTGGGCCATTATGGTGATTTTACCTACATCCTATTATCTTTTCCCATTTCTTTCTCTTTCTTGATTCAGTCCCTTGTTTTAGAGAAGAAGGTATTTCAGTTAGCTTCCTGAGGAAAGAGTACTGAAAAGGTAAATTTTTTAGACATTACATGTTTCAAAATGCATTTTATTTATTTATTTTTTATTTATTTATTTATTTTTTTTTGAGACGGAGTCTCGCTCTGTCGCCCAGGCTGGAGTGCAGTGGCCGGATCTCAGCTCACTGCAAGCTCCGCCTCCCGGGTTCACGCCATTCTCCTGCCTCAGCCTCCCGAGTAGCTGGGACTACAGGCGCCCGCCACCTCGCCTGGCTAGTTTTTTTTAGTAGAGACGGAGTTTCACCGGGTTAGCCAGGATGGTCTCGATTTCCTGACCTCATGATCCGCCCATCTCGGCCTCCCAAAGTGCTGGGATTACAGGCTTGAGCCACCGCGCCCGGACTCAAAATGCATTTTATTCTCTGCCCTCATGCTGATCGCTGGTTTGACCAGGTATAGAATTCTAGTCTGGAAACAGTTTTCCTTCAGAATTTGAAAATACTGCTATATTGTCTTTGGCTTCCACTGTTGGTGAGATGTCAGTTGCCTTTGCATATTACTTGCATGTAACCTCTCAAACTTTTAGACCTCTTTGTCCAAAAGTATTCTGAAATTTCATAATGATGTTCCTGGTGTGGCTGTTTCCATACAGTTTGCTGGCCACTCAGTGGACTGAAACTTCAGTAAAAAAAAAAAAATTCTTGGCCGGGCGCGGTGGCTCAAGCCTGTAATCCCAGCACTTTGGGAGGCCGAGGCGGGTGGATCACGAGGTCAGGAGATCGAGACTATCCTGGCTAACATGGTGAAACCCCGTCTCTACTAAAAATACAAAAAACTAGCCGGGCGTGGTGGCGGGCGCCTGTAGTCCCAGCTACTCGGGAGGCTGAGGCGGGAGAATGGCGTGAACCCGGGAGGCGGAGCTTGCAGTGAGCCGAGATCACGCCACTGCACTCCAGCCTGGGAGACACAGCGAGACTCCGTCTCAAAAAAAAAAAAAAAAAAAAAAAATTCTTTAGTAACTGTTAACTATTCCCACTTAAACACTATGCTTCTGGATTTGTTTTTGGTTTTGTTTTGTTTTTGAGAAGGAGTCTCACTCTTGTTGCCCAGGCTGCAGTGAAATGACGTGATCTTGTCTCACTGCAACCTTCGCCTCCTGGGTTCAAGTGATTCTCCTGCCTCAGCCTCCCGAGTAGCTGCAGTTACAGGTGCTCACCACCACACCCAGCTAATTTTGTATTTTTATTAGAGATGGGGTTTCACCATGTTGGCTAGGCTGGTCTCAAACTCCTAACCTCAAGTGATCTGCCCGCCTCGGCCTCCCAAAGTGCTGGGATTACAGACATGATCAAATAGCAGCACCCGGCCTGTCTTTGTTTTTGTTTTTGCTTTTTTTGGAGATGGAGTCTTCCTCTATTGCCCAGGCTGGAGTGCAGTGGCGTGATCTTGGCTCATTGCAGCCTCCACCTCCCACGTTCAAGCAATTCTCCTGCCTCAGCCTCTCAAGTAGCTGGGGACTACAGGCAGGCACCACCATGCCGGACTACTTTTTGTATTTTTGGTAAAGACAAGGTTTCACCATGTTGGCCAGGCTGATCTCGAACTCCTGACCTCAGGTGATCTACCTGCCTTGGCCTCCCAAAGTACTGGGATTACAGGAGTGAGCCATGGTGCCTGGCTTGCTTTTGATTTTTTAATTCTCTCGTAAAGTAGATGCTTGAGTGCTTGTTTTTGTGCTTTTTTTGTAATAGGGATACCAGTAGTGAGTAAGACAGGATCCCAGCTCTTGGGGCGCTTAACATTTTAGTTGGGGGATGCAGACAAGATTATTTCAGATTTTTCTAAGTGTTGGGAAAGGAATAGGACTATAAGATAACTTAGGGAGGTTTCATAGATGTATGTTAAAGGAAGACTCTTCCTTTCAAGTAGGCGATTAGCTGAGATCTGAAGGATGAGAAAGGGATCAGCCATACAGTGAGGCCGAGGAAGAATGTTCATGTGGAAGGAGCCGTGAGTCTAAAGGTGTTTAGTTTAACATCTGGCTTGTTCAAGGAACAGAAAACAGACTGTTTTGGCTGTGATAGACTGAATGAGGGAGAGAGTGGTTTGAGATGATGCTAGAGAAGTAGGCAGGGGCCAAAGAATTTAGAATCCTTAGAGTATGTCTGTCTAGAACTTTCATATATAAATCTGATAAATTCAGTCATGTTTGTTTTAAAAAACCAAATACAACGTGTTCTGGGAAGAAATGAGAGCCATTTCTGGCCGGGCGCGGTGGCTCACGCCTGTAATCCCAGCACTTTGGGAGGCCGAGGTGGGTGGATCATGAGGTCAGGAGATTGAGACCATCCTGACTAACACTTTGAAACCCCGTCTCTACTAAAAATACAAAAAAATTAGTTGAGTGTGGTGGCGGGCGCCTGTAGTCTCAGCTGCTTGGGAGGCTGAGGTAGGAGAATGGCGTGAACCCGGGAGGCGGAGCTTACACTAAGCTGAGATCACACCACTGCACTCCAGCCTGGGCAACAGAGCGAGACACTGTCTCCAAAAAAAAAAAAGAGTCATTTCTGTAGGCAGTTAGTTCATATGCTGTTCTGGAAGGAAATCCTAGAGAGAGGAGCTTCACTGATCACATGTATCTGGACTAAGTTCTGGTTGAGTGTGTGGATCTACCTGAGGTGGCATTGGCGTCTCTATTTTTAGATAGCTTTGAGGAGTATTTTAAATAATTTTAAGTGGAAGCAACAGGTTGGGTTCTCCTTGATTTCTTTTGTAGACTTAGATGATTAGTATGATCCAAAATGGTAGTAGATCTTTAAATCGTTTTTGGTCTTTTACGTAGAGTTGTGTTTGTATTTAAGACATCTCTGCCTGCTCCCCCAAACTCATGTGGAGAGATACCAGATAGTTACTGCAACAGGAAAGGCTTAGCGGGTAGAGACTAGAAATGGCAAAAATAAATGACAAATCTAAAAGTGACTGGACGGTACTAGATTGGGTTCTCAATTTGAAAAGATACAATCATTGTTGTTCTCAAGGACAGTGCTGCCCAAAAGAAGAATGTGAGCCACATGTCTTTTAATATTTTTTTTTTTTTTTTTGAGGCGGAGTCTTCACTCTGTCGCCCAGGCTGGAGTGCAGTGGCACCATCTCAGCTCACTGCAAGCTCCGCCTCCCAGGTTCGCGCCATTCTCCTGCCTCAGCCTCCCGAGTAGCTGGGACTACAGGCGCCTGCCACCGCGCCCGGCTAATTTTTTGTATTTTAGTAGAGATGGGGTTTCACCGTGTTAGCCAGGATGGTCTCGATCTCCTGACCTCGTGATCCGCCCGCCTCGGCCTCCCAAAGTGCAGGGATTACAGGCGTGAGCCACCGCGCCCGGCCCTTTTAATATTTTTTAATAGTCACATTAAAAAAAAAACAGATGAAATAATTTTGAACGATATGTTTTATATAATTCAATATATCCAATACATTCTCATTTCAACATATAGCTGATATAAAGAATAGTGAGTTATTTTACTTTCTGTTTATACCAAGCCTTAGAAATCCCATGTTTATTTTATACTTGCAGTTCATCCCAGTTCAGATCAGCCACATTTCACGTGTTCAGTGTACATGTATATTAGATAGTACAGTTCTAAGAGTTCATACTTCTGAAGGAACAGATAAACTAGTATGATTAAGTTATTGAATAATGGCCTGCCACATTCCAAACATAATACAAAACAGTGATATAGTAATATAAAACAAAATAAATCTAACACACACGTTTTTTTCCTCCTCTAAACCTCCATGTGATCATCTTTGGGAAGATGATTTGATCTTAAAAAGACCATTGTCTGTAAAAACTGTCAAACAGCTTATTTCTCCTACTACAGTTCTATACAGGCTTTATGTGGAACTCTTTGTAAACAGTGAATGTCTGTATATCAGTACAGGGGTGATCTGCAAAGAACGTCCATGGCCCACTGGCTCTGAATCCCATTCTCAGTTTCTTCAGTTAGAATCTTGATGGTTGGACATTTTTTTAAAGTTCTAGGGAGGCCGAGACGGGCGGATCACGAGGTCGGGAGATCGAGACCATCCTGGTTAACACGGTGAAACCCCGTCTCTACTAAAAAATACAAAAAACTAGCCGGGCGAGGTGGCGGGCGCCTGTAGTCCCAGCTACTCGGGAGGCTGAGGCAGGAGAATGGCGTGAACCCGGGAGGCGGAGCTTGCAGTGAGCTGAGATCCGGCCACTGCACTCCAGCCTGGGTGACAGAGTGAGACTCCGTCTCAAAAAAAAAAAAAAAAAAAAAAAATAAAGTTCTGTAGGTGATTACAGTATTTATTAGTGTTTAGCCCAAGGCTTTATAGTAATACTTTTATTTTATTTTATTTATTTTATTTTATTTTACTTTATTTTATTTTATTATTTTATTTTATTTTATTTTTTTGAGATGGAGTCTTGCTCTGTCTCCCAGGCTGGAGTGCAGTGGCGTGATCTTGACTCACTGCAAGCTCTACCTCCCAGGTTCACGCCATTCTCCTGCCTCAACCTCTGGAGTAGCTGGGACCACAGGTGCCCGCCAGCACGCCTGGCTAATTTTTTTTTTTTTTTTTTTTTTGTATTTTTAGTAGAGATGGGGTTTCACTGTGTTAGCCAGGATGTTCTCTATCTCCTGACCTCGTGATCTATCCGCCTTGGCCTCCCAGAGTGTTGGGATTACAGGCGTGAGCCACCGTGCCCGGTCTGTTTTATTTATTTTTTGGAGGCTCTGTTGCCAAGACTGGAGTGCAGTGGCTAGATCATGGCTCACTGCAACCTTGACCTCCCAGGCTCAAAAGATCCTCCTGCTTCAGCCTCCTGAGTAGCTGAGACCATAGGCACAAGCCACCGTGCCCAGTTAATTTTTGTACTTCTTGTAGAGATGAGGTCTCACTGTGTTTCCCAGGCTGGTCTCAAACTCCTGGGCTCAAGTGATCTACCGGCCTTGGACTCTCAAAGTGCTAGAATTACAGGGGATGAGCTACTGTACCTGGCCAATAATTCCATTTTTAAAAATAGTTAAGTGTCATGATTGGCTGCTTAATTTAGCTTAGAAAAGATTTATCGTAATGAGAGTTGGAAGGAAACCACAAGTCATTATTTAATACAGATTATAGTGTCTTTATTTTTTTTTTTTTTAATTATTTTTTTTTTTTTGAGACAGAGTCTCGCTCTGCTGCCCAGGCTGGAGTGCAGTGGCGTGATCTTGGCTCACTGCAGGCTCCGCCTCCCGGGTTCACGCCATTCTCCTGCCTCAGCGTCCCGAGTAGCTGGGACTACAGGCGCCCGCCACCTCGCCCGGCTAGTTTTTTTGTATTTTTTAGTAGAGACGGGGTTTCGCTGTGTCAGCCAGGATGGTCTCGATCTCCTGACCTCGTGATCCGCCCGTCTCGGCCTCCCAAAGTGCTGGGATTACAGGCTTGAGCCACGCGCCCGGCCAATATAGTGTCTTTATTAAGTAAGGAAAGCTGAGAATTTCTCTTAAGAATTGAGAAGAAAATATTCCCCAATGGTAAAATACTCATTTAAAATGGGGACTAAAATTACTGTTACCGTCCCTGAGAGACATAGGAGAGGAGCCTCTGGGGTGAATTGAAGACTTTTTTAAGCCACCAGCTGTACTATTCATTCTGTTTCCCCTGTGATTAATTGCATAGATGATCCTCAGCTTAATAGACACCCATTGACTGAATTCTCAGAGGAGTATCTCAAGTTGCCTACACTGGAGATACTGTGATGAAAAAGTTCTTTTTTTTTTTTTTTTTTTTTTTGAGACGGAGTCTCGCTCTGTCGCCCAAGCTGGAGTGCAGTGGCTGGATCTCAGCTCACTGCAAGCTCCGCCGCCCGAGTTTACGCCATTCTCCTGCCTCAGCCTCCCGAGTAGCTGGGACTACAGGCGCCCGCCACCTCGCCCGGCTAGTTTTTTGTATTTTTTAGTAGAGACGGGGTTTCACCGTGTTAGCCAGGATGGTCTTGATCTCCTGACCTCGTGATCCGCCCGTCTCGGCCTCCCAAAGTGCTGGGATTACAGGCTTGAGCCACCGCGCCCGGCGATGAAAAAGTTCTAAATGAACTTTTAGCTTACTGTTGATTTTCCCTGCTAACATCCAGCATCGAAGAGATTTGTCTTCCAAAGGTGAATGTGACCTTTTGACTTAATGTCTTTCTTGATAATATGACCTTTCCTTCTAGCACATCTCTTCAGTGTGACATGTGCTTATTTAGCCCAGTAAAGATACAAAAATGCTTTATTGCTGTGTAGGAAGATACTTGCTCATTTATTATTTGCAGGCAGGTTGTTTGTTTTTTTGTTGTTTTTGTTTTTGTATTTGAGGTGGAGTCTCACTCTGTGGCCCAGGCTGGAGTGCAGAGGCGCAATCTCAGCTCACTGCAGGTTCCACCTCCTGGGTTCATGCCATTCTCCTTCTTGTAAGCAGGTTTTAATAAATAGCAAGAAAATAGAATCAGTTATGAAATCTGTTTACTTCCGGGGAAGTTCGTAACTATCTCCTTCCAACCACTCTGGTTTTGTGGCTAAACATAGCTTAAGGTGTTTACTAACTTGTGTGTCAGGCACTTTGTATGTACTTCCTTAATTTTCAGGGCAGTCCTGTAAGGTGTAGGTCACATTTGGAAGATGGAGAGAGTTAAGTATTTTGTCCAAGAATGGGTAGCAGAGCCAAGATTGAATCCAGTTCGTTTTTGCTGCCAAAGCCTCTACTTACTGCCAAACCTGGCCCAGTATTACGAAGTGACTTGTCCATTTAGGACTAGGCATTTTAGGTTGGTAATTTGCTTTAGTGTATTTCCTCACCCGACACCCACCTTAGTGCCCTCTTGAAGTAACATTGTATTACGAACATACAGATAGCTCAGAATGGAATGTGGATTCTAGTCTCAGTACCTTACTGTGTGTTGAGATTATGCAGAGATTTGCTAGTTATCTATCTTTTTTGGTCTTAACTGTGAAATATGAGTAACATTACCCTTATCTTTTTTTTTTTTTTAAGTATCTATTTGAGAATAGTTGAAGATGTATTGAAAATTGTGAAGATATACAGAGCTTATATTTGCTAGGGCTGTTATAATAAAGTACCACAAATGGGAGGCTTCAACAACAGCAGTTTTATTGTCTCACAGCTCTGGAGGCTAGAAATTCAGAATCAAGGTGTCGGCAGGATTGGTTCTGCTAGAGAGCCGTTACAGAATGATCTGTTCCAGTCCCCTTTCCTCGGCTTCCCTGTGTCTCTGCATATCAGGTTCCAAATTTCTCCTTTTTATAAGCATCACAAACCTCAGTAAAGACCCTTAACTCCAAATGAGGTTACATTCTGAGGTACTAGGGGTTAGGACTTCCCATATATGATTTGGATGGGTAGATGGGTCACAACTGGACCCATAACAGTTCCTATGTACCCCATGCCCAGTTTCCACTGTAAATAACATATTAGTATGGTATATTTGTCACAATTAATGAACCAGTATGAATATTATTAACTAAAGTGTCATCCTTGTTATGAACATATAAGAAAACTTTAGTTCAAAGAGAAGGAACTTGGAAAAGAGCTTCCTAGTAGTGATCTTTTTTATTTTACTCTGGTGCTTTTTACACTGTTAACTAATACAAACAAAAACCTCCAAAGTCACATTATGAGCCTGAAAATATTAAAAAATAATTTTCTACTTACAGTTAGGTACAAGACAGGAAACTTACCTTTTTTTTTTTTTTTTTTTTGCTGCATCTAGTGCACATGGCATGCATGGCACAGTAAGTGTTCAGTAAATCCTGATAAGATGAACAGAAGAATGCTCTTGGTACTTGTTGGGCCATATTTTTGAAGCATAAACTCCAGTCTTACCAAATAACTGTGAAGTATAGCAATTGTGAAATCTGCTTTAATGGGAAAGCAAAAATTATTTATTTTTTAAATTTTACTTTAAGTTCTAGGACACATGTGCAGAAAGTGCAGGTTTGTTACATAGGTATATGTGTGCCATGGTGGTTTGCTGCACCTATCAACGTGTCATTTAGGTTTTAAGACCTGGACGCATTAGCTGTTTGTCCTAATGCTCTCCCTTCCCTTGCCCCCCACCCCCAAAAAATTATTTTTAAAATTGTGAAATGGTCCGGATGTGGTGGCTCGACGCCTGTAATCCCAACACTTTAGGAGGCTGAGGTGGGCAGATCATTTGAGGTCAGGAGTTCGAGACCAGCTTGGCCAACATGGTGAGACCCCATGTCTACTAAAAATACAAAGATCAGCCAGGTGTAGTGACATGCACCTGTAATCCCAGCTACTTGGGAGGCTGAGGTAGGAGAATTGCTTGAACCTAGGAGACCGAGGTTGCCGTGAACTGAGATAGCACCACTGCACTCTAGCCTGGGGTACACAGTAAGACTCCTTCTCAAAAAAAAAAAAAAAAAGAAAAGCCAAGCATGGTGGCGTACCTGTAGTCCCAGCTACTCAGGAGGCTGAAGTGGGAGGATTGCTTGAGCCAGAGGCAGAGGTTGCAGTCACCTCTGCAGTGAGATTGAGCTACTGCACTGCACTCCAGCCTGGGCAACAGAGCCAGACTCTGTCTCAAAATACGACAACAACAACAAAGAAGAAGAAAAATTCCAATTCCTGTGTGGAAATCATCTTGAGATAAGCAGTGCCCCTCTGCCTGCTGTATTTTGTAACCCATGGAAAATACATTTCTCATTGAATTTTCTCCACCTCTCTAAGTTACTGAGAAGTAATGTGGTCCTGTTCCTTTAAAAAGTAAGAAGTGGAATTTGCCATATGATAGGAGCAGAAACTAATTCACTTGCTGAAAAGGGGGAAGGAAATGTGATCTCTTGCTGGTTCTGATGGAAAGAAGCCATCAGCACAGTGTCCCTCACCCCAGTAGGATTCTGTAGCCAAACTCTAACTTGCTCTGGAACCTCTCGTTTCCGAGTGAGGTTGGTACTACCTGAATGTGGATTGTCTCAGATGCAAGTGATAAGTTTAAGTACAGTCAGAAGGTAAGTGGCCAAGTCCCTGGACAGTTGATACCTATTTTCAGGAAGATTAGCTTATTTTTAAAAAGGAGTAGATTATAATATGAATATTTATTTATTTATGTAATTGACGGAGTTTCACTTTTGTAGCTTGTTTTAAAAAAGGAATAGATTATGATATGAATATTTATTTATTTACTTATTTATTTGATGGAGTTTTACTCCTGTTGCCCAGGCTGGAGTGCAGTGGCGTGATCTGGGCTCACTACAACCTCTGCCTCCCGGGTTCAGGCAGTTCTGCCTCAACTTCCCAACTAGCTGAGATTATAGGCGCATGCCACCACACCTGGCTAAATTTTTTTGTATTTTTAGTAGAGACGGGGTTTCATCATATTGGCCAGGCTGGTCTTGAACTCCTGACCTCAGGTGATCCACCCACCTTGGCCTCCCAAAGTGCTAGGATTACAGGCGTGAGCCACTGTGCCCAGCCTATAATATGAATCTTAAATAATTTCTTCTACAGTTAATTTCAGAGTCAGTGGAATGACAGTGTATGTGTATGTGTGGTGGGGGTGATTCTCCTTTAAAAGCAAAGTTTCTTTACCACCTAATTCCATTTTTTAGGACATGGCTGAAGTAGTAAAAAAGGAATGTCCTGCTCTATTCATGTATAATTTTTAAGGTTTTTTGTCGGCAATACAGCTGTTCCAAATCATCATTTTACTGATGAAAAAACAGAGGTAAAAACACATGCCCCAAATAAAAATTTGTGGTTTATTCAGTAGGAGCCTTAGTTTTGGTAAATTTCTCTCATTTAGGGAGCCTGAACACTTGTTTGGCAGCGGTTATGTTTTTCAGCTTCTTACCTACTAGTGGCATCGAGAAGGATCAGTTCTACCCAATTCCAGGGGTATTGATACTTTGCAGGGAGAAGAAAAAGGAAAGAAAGCAATTAGTAATAGTCAAACAGGAGGCCAGAGCAACTTCTTTTGTTATTTGTTAACTGATACTAGGGCTTGAAAGGAGGTAAGTCAAGAAGAGGTAGGATGGGCTCCCTGCTGGATAGATGGGAGCCCATATTCCCTGCACCCACTCACAGAATACCGGGCATCTGGGGGCTTTCGGAGACTGAGCTCTCTTAGAACAGGTCTGTTTTACAACTGGGAATCTAAAACATCCAAAGTGAATAGCAGTACTGTTAGAAAGGAATTACCCTAGGCCAGGCATGGTGACTCACGCCTGTAATCCCAGCACTTTGGGGGGCCAAGGCGGGTGGATCACTTGAGGCCAGGAGTTCAAGACCAGCCTGGCCAATATGGTGAAACCCCATCTCTACTGAAAATACAAGAATTAGCTGTGTGTGGTAGTACGCAGCTGTAATCCCAGCTACTCAGGAGGCTGAGGCAGGATAATCACTTGAACCCAAGAGGTGAAGGTTGTAGTGAGCCGAGATTGTGTGCCACTGTACTCCAGCCTGAGCAACAGTGCGAGACTGTCTCAAAAGAAAGGAATTACCCTTTTCTTACCCTTTTTCTTGCATTGAAGGTGACAGAAAAAAGGTCAGCATCATTTTTTTTTCTGTACAGTTTAGTATGAATTTTCTGAGAAACAGATGACTCAGTGTACTTTTTTATCATCCAAAGAAATACTAGACTAGAAAAGGAAGAACAGAGATTGACATTTTGGAGGGCTTGGAATTGAACCTCTATGGATAAGAGCTGGTCCAGTATTTGTTACATTGGCAGTGTTGTGCCAGGCTTGCCATTCCTTAATTGCTGTACTTTAAAGTACTTCAGAGGTTATTTTTGGGGAAACTGTTTTGTTTTTAAGGATAGATCTGTCTTGCTTTGTTGCCCAGGCTGGAGTGCAATGACACAATGGTAGCTCACTGCCGCCTTGAACTCCTGGGCTCAAGCGATACTCCTGGTCTCAGCCTCACAGTATGTGGGACCATAGACACAAACCACTGTGCCCAGGAAACTTCTTAATGGCTACTTAGAAAAGAATCCGTGGCCGGGAGCCACCCCTGTAATCCCAGCACTTTGGGAGGCCGAGGCGGGCAGATCATGGGGTCAGGAGATCGAGACCATACTGGCTAACATGTTTCTATTAAAAATACAAAAAATTAGCCAGATGCAGTGGCGGGCGCCTGTAGTCCCACCTACTCGGGAGGCTGAGCCAGGAGAATGGCGTGAACCTGGAAGGCGGAGGTTGCAGTGAGCTGAGATCATGCCACTGCACTCCAGCCTAGGTAACAGAGCGAGATTCCGTCTCAAAAAAAAAAAAAAAAGTAATTCGTGTGTCCAACATGAGTTAATTTTTTTTGAGATGGAGTCTCCCTTTATCTGTCACCCAGGCGGGAGTGCAGTGGTGCATTCTCAGCTCACTGCAAGCTCCACCTCCCAGGTTCAGGCAATTCTCCTGCCTCAGCCTCCCAAGTAGCTGGGACTACAGGTGCCCGCCACCACGCCTGGCTAATTTTTGTACTTTTAGTAGAGATGTGGTTTCACCATGTTGGCCAGGGTGGCCTCAAACTCCTGGCCTTAGGTGATCCACCTGCCTCGGACTCCGAAAGTGCTGGGATTACAGGTGTGAGCCACTATGCCCAGCCAAGTTAGTTTTTTAATCTGGAGAAAACAATACACAGAATTGGGTGTTTTGTCTTGGCAGTTATCTTGACAAGAACTAACGACCAAGTATTGTTTCTCCTGAGGGCATGGACTTCACTGGCATCCCTTAACGCTCTGGTTTCTGAACACACAGGAGTCTTTTTGCTGATTTTTTTTTTTTGGGTGACATTTGCCAAGCTGGTTCCACTGGTTACGTAGATGCCAAACAAACAGTTGAAGTGAGCTGACATTTTTTACAGTTGATTTTGGACACCATAGAGTTAGAAGCTGTAGCCTTTTGGGGTTGCTAATGAAAAAGAGTAATTTATTATGTATTTTCTCCCCTCTCATGATAATTTTCTCAGTGGTTATGAAGTATTCTCATGTTAAAAAACAAGTTGATGGAACAGCCTCCACTGGGAATGACATTTTGGACTACTTCAAGTCCTGCAATTGGGAGAGAGTTTAAGGTTGTACTTTGGAGCTAGCTTTAGATGTGTTTGAGTTTGAATCAGAATGTTATTTGCTGTAAATGATTCTCTTTTTAGATGTATTTGCAGAGCACGCACATGGAAAAGCACATAACCCAGGCTCTTGTGCAGTGGAGCAATCATTGCTCACTGCAACCTGGACCTGGGCCCAAGCCATCCTCCTACCTCAGACTCCCAGGTAGCTGGGACTACAGGAGCTCACCATCATGCCCAGCTAATTTATTTATTTATTTTAAATCTTTTGTAGAGACAGGGTCTCACTGTGTTGCCCAGGCTGGTTCGAAATCCTGGGCTCAAGCAGTCCTACCCCCTCAGCCTCCCAAAGTGCTGGGATTACAAGTGTGAGCCACTATGCAAGGCTGCATGTCTCTTTTTTTAAATAAAGAACGTCTTTTTTAAGGAGGAAAATACAGGAAAGGAGCTGCAGAAACTGGCTGTATCTATCCACACTTGTTAGGATTTTGACCAAGAATACAGTTTGCCTGTAGAGTATTGATAATGTTTGAAGCTGGATAATGGAAACACTTGGGTTCCCTATAGTGTTCTTTCTACTTTTGTGTGTGTTTGAATCAATACTTCTATAATAATAAAACAAACATCAGGCTGGGCACGTTGGCTCATGCCTGTAATCCCAGCACTTTGGAAGGTTGAGGAGGGAGGATTGCTTGAGTCCAGGAGTTTGAAACCAGCTTGGGCAATGTGGTGAGACCCTGTCTCTACAAAAATACAAAAAGTTAACCAGCTGTAGTAGCACGTGCCGGTAGTCCCAGCTACTCAGGAGGCTGAGGTGGGAGGATCGGTTGAGCCAGCCAGGGAGGTTGAGGCTGCAGTGAGCTATAATCGAGCCACTGCACTCCAGTCTGAACAACAGAGTGAGACCCTGACGCGCACGCGTGCTTGCACAGCTATAAGACAGGCCCTTTTAAACCTTCTTTAACGTCATGAAAAGACAAAGTAGTTGACCGGGCGCGGTGGCTCAAGCCTGTAATCCCAGCACTTTGGGAGGCCGAGGCGGGTGGATCACGAGGTCAGGAGATCGAGACCATCCTGGCTAACACGGTGAAACCCCGTCTCTACTAAAAATACAAAAAACTAGCCGGGCGTGGTGGTGGGCGCCTGTAGTCTCAGCTACTCGGGAGGCTGAGGCGGGAGAATGGCATGAACCCGGGAGGCGGAGCTTGCAGTGAGCCGAGATCACGCCACTGCACTCCAGCCTGGGAGACACAGCGAGACTCCGTCTCAAAAAAAAAAAAAAAAAAAAAAGACAAAGTAGTTTTACTATGAGAAGATTTCCAAAATGGGCATGGACTTTAAATACAGTCCTATTTATTTAGTTTTTTGTTTGTTTGTTTTTGTTTTTGTTGTTTGAGACAGAGTTTTGCTCTTGTTGCCCAGGCTGGAGTGCAATGGTGCGATCTCGGCTCACCACAACCTCTGTCTCCTGGGTTCAAGCGATTCTCTTGCCTCAGCCTCCCAGTAGCTGGGATTACGGGCATCGCCACCATGCCTAGCAAATTTTTTATTTTTAGTAGAGATGGGCTTTCTCCATGTTGTTCAAGCTGGTCTCGAACTCGCGACCTCAGGTGATCACCCACCTCGACCTCCCAAAGTGCTGAGATTACAGGTGTGAGCCACTGTGCCCGGCCAGGTTTTTTTAATATCAGAAAAAAGCAGGTAGATGTTTGATTTCATATTAAAAATAAAATCTACACAACTCATGGAATGTTAACTTTTTTTTTTTTAGAATAATGGGGGATAAATCTCTGCCTAAAAAAATTTAAGAAGCAAGTGCTCTTGTCCTTTCTTCCCGTCTCATCTCCCTCCTTCTCCTGTTCCTGTTCCTCTCCTGTTCCTCCTCCTCCTTCTCCTGTTCCTTTCCTGTTAGCTTCTTTCTGCTCTGCAGAGATAACCACTGATAAGAGTTTGCTGTATGTCCTTATATAGATATGTCTTATACGTACATCTGTACCTACAGATTTCATTTTTTTTTTTTTTTTTTTTGAGGCGGAGTCTCGTTCTGTCACCCAGGCTGGAGTGCAGTGGCCGGATCTCAGCTCACTGCAAGCTCCGCCTCCCGGGTTTACGCCATTCTCCTGCCTCAGCCTCCCGAGTAGCTGGGACTACAGGCGCCCGCCACCTTGCCCGGCTAGTTTTTTTGTATTTTTTAGTAGAGACAGGGTTTCACCATGTTAGCCAGGATGGTCTCGATCTCCTGACCTCCCGTCTCGGCCTCCTGATCCTCCCGTCTTGGCCTCCCAAAGTGCTGGGATTACAGGCTTGAGCCACTGCGCCTGGCCTGTATTTTTTTTTTTTTTTTTTTTTTCTTTTTTTTTGAGACGGAGTCACCCAGGCTGGAGTGCAGTGGCCGGATCTCAGCTCACTGCAAGCTCCGCCTCCCGGGTTTAGGCCATTCTCCTGCCTCAGCCTCCGGAGTAGCTGGGACTACAGGCGCCCGCCACCTCGCCCGGCTAGTTTTTTGTATTTTTAGTAGAGACGGGGTTTCACTGTGTTAGCCAGGATGGTCTCGATCTCCTGACCTCGTGATCCGCCCGTCTCGGCCTCCCAAAGTGCTGGGATTACAGGCTTGAGCCACCGCGCCCGGCCTCTGGCCTGTATTTTTAAAGTAAGTTCTACCAAATTCCACAGAATTCAGTATTTAAAGTTTTAAGAATTTGAGTACCAAATTCCAGAATAATTTTGTTTTTATAACACAAGCAAACTCCCCCGCCGAACTCCCGCAAGATATAGTCTCATTTTGTTGCTTAGGCTGGAGTGCAGTGGTGTAATCTTGGCTCACTACAACCTCCTCCTCCCGAGTTCAAGCGATTCTCCTGCCTCAGCCTCCTGAGTAGCTGGGATTACAGGCGCACGCCAACACACCTGGCTAATTTTTGTATTTTTCGTGGAGACGGGGTTTCACCATGTTGGTTAGGCTAGTCTTGAACTCCTGACCTTGTGATCTGCCTGCCCTGGCCTCCCAGAGTGCTGGGATTACAGGCATGAGCCACCGTGCCTGGGCTTTTTCTTGTCTTTTTTTTTTGAGATGGAGTCTCTTTCTGTCGCACAGGCTGGAGTGTAGTGTGGTCTCGGCTCACTGCAACCTCCACCTCCCGAGCTGAAGCAATTCTCCTGCCTCAGCCTCCCTAGTAGTTGGGATCACAGATGCATACCACCGCACCCGGCTAATTTTTGTATTTTTAGTAGTGACAGGGTTTCTCCATGTTGGTCAGGCTGATCTCGAACTCCCGACCTCAGGTGATCCGCCTGCCTCGGCTTCCCAAAGTGCTGGGATTACAGGCATGAGCCACTGTGCCTGGCCTCGTTTTTGTATTTTTAATAGAGACAGGGTTTTACCATGTTGGCCAGGCTGTTCTGGAACTCCTGACCTCAAGTAGTTCACCCCCTTTGGCCTCCCAAAGTGCTGGGGTTACAGGCGTGAGCCACTGCACCTGGCCCTGGATAATTTTTTTATTTTTAATGTTTTTGTAGAGACAGGGTCTTGCCATGTTGTCCAGGCTAGCCTTGAACTTCTGGACTGAAAAGCAAGCCTCCTTCCTCAGCCTCCCAAAGTGCTGGGATTTCAGGTTTGAGTCACCACACCCAGCCTATATCTTTCAAATTTTTAAATAGTAAAATAACTATTCTCCCCAGAGGGACATCACCCCCACTTTTTAGGAGAGTACCCAGTGCACATGTGGATATTCTTTTCTATAAATTTAAGACCTTAGAATTGAAATTAGTATTTACTGATTTACCTTACTTAATAACTTGAGAGCCATTTAATAGCAGAGTACATGTCGTAAAGGGGTCTCTGATTTTATTTCTTCAGGGGTGGGGTGGAGCATGAAGCCTTGGCAGAGCGTTACTCTAGAGATACCACAGCTGCCCTCTATTCTGTTTCCGGGTATGTTTTACTCAGGAGAGGATGATCTCCAGGGAAAAGAGTAAAATAGTAAACACGTTTCATATTTCACTTGAGCTCAGCTTTCCTCCCATAACTATCCAGAGGCATTCAGAACACAAGTCAGGCCCACTGCTTTGTCTAAAACGCTTTATGGGTAGTGGTATTTCTTTCTTGGTATTTTTGTCTGTCTTTATAAGTTTATGGCTTGTTCACTAAGAATGTCCTACTTCTTCCCTTTAATGCCTGTTGAAAGCGTGGCTCTCTTGACTGGATGTTGGTGGCAGTGAAGTTTTGTTGAAACATGACACTAGTAAATGAAGTGTGTCTCCCTAACAAGATCAGTTTGACGTTCTGTGCCTTTGAATAGGGTGTAGAAGGGATGAGAATGATCTCAATTTCTAGGTTAGCAGAGCTGTGATACATGCATAACTTTATTCCTTGGCTGTATTGTTAATATTTGATAAACTGATTTTTAAAATTATTGTTCCTTCTTTTTTTTTTTTTTGAGACGGAGTCTTGCTCTGTAGCCCGGGCTGGAGACGGGGTTTCACCGTGTTAGCCAGGATGGTCTCGATCTCCTGACCTCGTGATCCGCCCGTCTCGGCCTCCCAAA
This sequence comes from Macaca nemestrina, assembly GCF_043159975.1. Taxonomy (NCBI): domain Eukaryota; kingdom Metazoa; phylum Chordata; class Mammalia; order Primates; family Cercopithecidae; genus Macaca; species Macaca nemestrina. Next base: position 197,592,149 of record NC_092125.1, on the reverse strand, counting down.
GTGCTGGGATTACAGGCTTGAGCCACCGCGCCCGGCCTATTGTTCCTTCTTATGTGGTGAAGAGAATGGAGATTGAAGTGTGAAAGAGTGTGTTTACTCATTTAGCAAATACAAAGTGTCCACTCTATGGCTAAATGCAAAGCACTGAAGATGAAATGGAGAACAAATCAGATGTGGTCTTTGGTTCATTTTGTAGCCTCCTGGGTTTGGTATCCTGAATTGTTAAACTTAGTTAGTTAACTCTTTTGTGTTACCTAACAGTCATCAAATGTAGCATTATCGAATCTGGAAAAGCATGCTCTCTTCTCAGCAGAGATTTCGTCCTGAGGTCTGGTTGAGGAGTAAGGAGTGCAGGCTCACATGGGGTCAGTTCTCAGAAACTTTTCCCTTCTTTTAAGATGAGAAAATCTCAGTAGACACATCTCAATAAAGTCCAACACCTTCTCATTATAAAAATAGTCAACAAAGTAGAAGGGAATTTCGTCAATATGATAAAGGGCATCTATGAAAAATTTACAGCTAACATCATACTTAAAGGTGCAAGACTGAACTCTTTCTCCTTAAGATGAGGAACAAGACCAAGACAAGGCTGTCCACTGTCACCATTTTATTTACCATTGTGTAGTAGACATTCCAGCCAGAGCAATAAGGCAAGAAGATGAAACACGAGGCATTTAAATTGGTAAAGAAGTAGTAAAATCATCTCTTTTTGCAGATGGTATAATATTAAACAGAAAAACCTAAGGATTCTACTAAAAACCAATTAGAGCTAATAAATGAATTTAGCAAGGTTGCAGGTACAAGATCAATATACAAAAATGAGGCCAGGCATGGTGGCTCACACTTGTAATCCCAGCACTTTGGGAGGCCGAAGTGGCAGATCATTTGAGGTCAGGAGTTTGAGACCAGCCTGGCCAACATAGCAAAACCCCATCACTATTAAAAATACAAAAAATTAGCTGGGTGTGGTGGTGTGCACCTGTGATCCCAGCTACTGGGGAGGCTGAGGCAGGAGAAGTGCTTGAACCCGGGAGGTAGAGGCTGCAGTGAGTCAAGATCAGGCCACTGCACTCCAGCCTGGGCAACAGAGCAAGACTCCACCTCAAAACAAGTAAAAAGACAGTGTATGTGTGTGTATATATATATATACACACAAAATGAGCTGTATTTCTATACAGTAGCAATGAACAATAAGAAAATGAAGCTGTTAAGTGAAAATGAATTGTAATTTCATTTCCAGTAGCATCAAAATAATATAGGAATAAATTTAACAAAGGCCAGTGTAAAACTTATATTCAGAAAACCGTGAAACATTGTGGAAAGCACATTTCATGTTCATGGAATTGGAAGATTTACTATTGTTAAGATGGCAGTATTCTCCAAATTGATCTACAGATTCAGCACACACTCTGTCAAAATCCCAGATGGTCTTTTTGCAGAAATTGGCATGCTGATTCTAAATTCATATGGACATGTACCCAGAATAGCCAAAACTATTTTGAAAAAGAGAAAAGTTGGAGGATTCACATTTTTTGATATTAAAATGTAGCTACAGTAATTAAGACTGTGGTATTGACATAAGGAGAGACAGGTCAGTAGAGTAAAATTAAGAGTTCGGAAATGAATCCTTACGTTTATAATTAATTGGGCTTTTTTTTTTTTGAGATGGAGTTTCGCTCTTGTCACCCAGGCTGGAGTGCAATGGTGTGATCTCGGCTCACTGCAACCTCCACCTCCCGGGTTCAAGTGATTCTCCTACCTCAGCCTCCTGAGTAGCTGGGATTACAGGCATGTGCCACCACGCCCAACTAATTTTTGTATTCTTAGTAGAGACGAGGTTTCACCATGTTGGCCAGGCTGGTATCAATTTCTTGACCTCGTGATCCACCCACCTCGGCCTCCCAAAGTGCTGAGATTACAGGCTTGAGCCATTGTGCAGGGCCAATTAATTGGTTTTTGACAAGGGTGCCAGGACAGTTCAGTGGGGAAAGACTAGTCTTTTTTTTTTTTCCTTTGAGATGGAGTTTCACTCTCATTGCCCAGGCTGGAATGCAACGGCATAAGAATAGTCTTTTCAACAAGTGGTGCTAGGACATCTAGATAGCCACATGCACAACAATAAAGTTGGACTAGGTGTGGTGGCTCACGCCTGAAATCCCAACACTTTGGGAGGCTGAGATGGGTGGATTGCTTGAGCCCAATAGTTTGAGATCAGTCTGGATAACATGGGGAGACCCCGTCTCTACAAAATACAAGTATTAGCCAGGCATGGTGGCACATGCCTGTAGTCCCTGCTACTCAGGAGACTGGGTTGGGCGGATCACTTGAGCCTAGGAGATTGAGGCTGCAGTGAGTTGAGATTGCACTACTGCACTCCAGCCTGAATGACAGAGTGAAACCCTGTCTCTAAATAAATAAATAAAGTTAGACCCTTACTTCACACCATTCATAAAAATTAAATCATAATGGATCATAGACCTACATAGAGCTAAAACTAGAAAACTCTTACAAGAAAACCTAGGAGTAAATCTGTGACCTTGGGTTAGACAAAACCTGCTTAGACATGACACACAAAGTACAAGCAACAAAAGAAAAATAGAGTTCATCAGAGTAAAAAACAAAATGTGTTTCAAAGGACAGCATCAAGAAAGTGTAAAGCTGGGCATGGTGGCTCACGCCTGTAATCCCAGCACTTTGGGAGGCTGAGACAGGCAGATCACCTGAGGTCAGGAGTTCGAGACCAGCCTGATCAACATGGTGAAACCCTGTCTCTATTAAAAATACAAAAATGAGCTGGGTGTGGTGTTGCACCTCTGTAATCCCAGCTACTCAGGAGGCTGAGGCAGGAGAATCACTTGAACCCGGGAGGTGGAGGTTGCAGTGAGCCCAGATCACGCTACTGCACTCCAAATAGAGGGAGACTCCGTCTCAAAAAACATTAAAAAAAAATAAAGTGAAAAGAAAACCTACAAAATGGGAGAAAATATTTGCAAGTCATACATCCAACAAGGGACTTGTATCCACCTCGGCCTCCCAGGAAGTGCTGGGATTACAGGCGTGAGCCACCGCACCCAGCCTCATATTTATTTTATTTATTTTTTTTGAGATGGAGTCCGCTCTGTCACCCAGGCTGGAGTGCAGTGGTGTACAGGCGGCTGCCACCACACCTGGCTGCTTTTTGCAGTCAGGTGTGAAATAGGGTTTCACCATGTTGGTTAGGCTGGTCTCGAACTCCTGACCTCAAGTGATCCACCCACTCGCTTCAGCCTCCCAAAGTGCTGGGATTACAAGTGTGAGCCACCACGCCTGGCTCACATTTATTTATTTATGTTTTATTTTGGAGACAGATAACGTGCTTTGTCTCCCAGGCTGGAGTGCAGTGGCACAAACATGGCTCACTGCATCTTCAACCTCCTGGGTCTCAAGCAATCCTCCTGCCTCAGTCTCCCAAGTAGCTGGGACTGTGGGCATGCACCACCATGCCTGGCTTTAAATTTATGGTCAGTTGGTTTTTGATAACAGTGAAAAACCAAATGAGTTTTTGTATTTATGATCAATTGGGTTTTTAAATTATTATTATTATTTTTTGAGATGGAGTTTAGCTTTTGTTGCCCAAGCTGGAGTGCAGTGGCGCAATCTAGGCTCACTGCCACCTCCGCCCTCCAGGTTCAAGTGATTCTCCTGCCTCAGCCTCCCAAGTAGCTGGGATTACAGGTTCCCGCCACCACGCCCAGCTAATTTTTTTTTTTTTTTTGTAGAGAGGGGGTTTCACCATGTTGGCTACGCTGGTCTTGACCTCCTGACCTCAGGTGATCCACCTGCCTCGGCCTCTCCAAGTGCTGAATGGGATTACAGTCATGAACCACCGTGCCCAGCACCCCCCCCCCACCTTTTTTTTTTTTTTTTGGAGATGGAGTCCTGCCCTGTCGCCCAGGCTGGAGTGCACTGGCATGATCTTGGCTCACTGCAACTTCCCCCTCCTGGATTCAAGTAATTCTCCCTGCCTCAGCTTCCCGAGTAGCTGGGATTACAGGTGCCTGCCACCACGCTTGGCTAATTTTTGTATTTTTAGTAGAGACGGGGTTCTGCCACGTTTGCCAGGCTGGTCTCAAACTCCTGACCCCAGGTGATGTTCCTGCCTCGACCTCCCAAAGGACTAAGATTACAGAGTCATTCCACCAGGCATCAATCGTGTTTTGACCATAAATGTAAGGATAAATTTTTTGAAACACAGTTGTGTTTTAAGTAAAACGCATCTGTTTTCAAGGACCATTGATCTGCTTGATAATTAGACAGGCAGTTTGAGTCAAGAAGACTTGGGCTTCTGAAAAGGATGATGGGTTTGTGTTACCCTCTCAAGTGGCTCTGCAGAATGGTTTGAAAATAAATTCTTTCTCCTAGTGACAGAATTATAGCTGAAATCATTTCAAAAGGCTATTTGAAATTCTGTCCTTGCGCCGTGCGCAGTGGCTCATGCCTGTAATCCCAGCACTTTGGGAGGCCGAGGCGGGCGGATCACGAGGTCAGGAGATTGAAATCATTCTGGCTAACACAGTGAAACCCCATCTCTACTAAAAATACAAAACATTAGCCAGGCGTGGTGGCGGGCACCTGTAATTCCAGCTACTTGGGAGGCCGAGGCAGGAGAATCACTTGAACCCAGGTGGCAGAGGTTGCAGTAAGCTGAGATGTGCCATTGTACTCTAGCCTGGGCAATAAGAGCAAAACTCCGTCTCAAAAAAAAAATAAAAATAAAAATAAATATGTAAATAAAATAATTAGTTGCAGTTCACATTAAAGAGGAAACTCCAGAATGGGGGTCGGGGGGCATTACGATATTGCAGCTCTTGAGTGCACTTGTCAATTCTAGTAAGCTTAATATGTGCAGAATTGTTAAGTTTGTCTCTGTGTTTATATGGCAGCTCTTCTTCATCTTAATGAAAATTAGCTTCTTAAGTTTTCTGGTTTCTGAGTGTTGAATTGAGTGTTTCCTTTTCCACTAACTTGTTGCCCTTTTTTATTCTTTTAAAGTCTGATAATATCCACCTGTTGTGTAAGTCATCTAGATGGATTTTTATTTCTGACCCAAGTTAAAATAGAATGTTAGACAGTCTCTTACTAGGCAGACATAGATAGATATCCCTGAACTTGTGACAGAAATAAAGGTCTCCATTTGGCAAGAGTGAACCCAGAGAACCCCAAAATAATGCTTAAGACCAACTGAAAAAATGTATTTTTATTTTTAATATTCTCATTGTAAATTGTTTGTTTATACCTCCACCTCCCACTCCTGAGTAACTTACTCCTTCATTCTGACTTCATATAGTGACACTACTGCCAAAAATAGCTCCAAATTGAAATATCTTTGACCTTGCTAAAGTTTGCAACAGTGTAATCTTTTTGGCCGGATTTAAACTGTGGGTTCTTGGCATCCTCATCTAGGAGTCTCTTATTCATCACCTTTTGTCTCTGACTTCCTGTTGGTTTCTCAGTCCTCCTCTAAATTATGTCTCTAAGATTTTGGTTGTTTCCCCAGTGAGCTGGAGCTATAGCAGCTTCCTAGGCATTTTTTTTGTCTTTCGGACAGTTCTTGACATTCAAGTATTTTATTCGAATATAACAGAAATAAATACCACCTTTCAGTTTATCTATATCTTGTCACCTTTACCAGATTGTAAACTTGGTAAGGGTGGACACTTGGCATTCATTGGTTCCACAAGTTCGTTAGTACCCCTTGTATGCCAGACACTGCTCTAGTAGACAGGCAATATAACGTAGCAGTTAAACGTGCCAACAGTGAGGCTCGGTGGGGTGGCTCATGCATGTAATCCAGGCACTTTGGGAGGTTGGAGCAGGAGGATCCATTGAGCTTAGAAGTTTGAGACCAGCCTGGGCAACATAGGGAGACTCCGTCTGAATGAATGAATGAATGAGCGAGCCAGTTGTGGTTTGGATTTTGGCAATATGACCTTGGGCAAGTTAATTACCTTCTCTATGCCTCAAAATTCTTATCTGTAAAACGGGATTAAAAATGCCTTCCTCAAGGATAAATTGAATTAATAAAAACACTGGTTAAACATTTGCTATTCTGGGTGTTGGGTATACAGCACTAAATAAGAAAGATGAGGTTTCTGTTGGTATAGAGCTTACATCTTACATTCTTTTTTTTTTTTTTTTTTTTTTTTTTTTTTTTTTTTTTATTGAGACGGAGTCTCGCTCTGTCACCCAGGCTGGAGTGCGGTGGCCGGATCTCAGCTCACTGCAAGCTCCGCCTCCCGGGTTCACGCCATTCTCCTGCCTCAGCCTCCCGAGTAGCTGGGACTATAGGCGCCCGCCACCTCGCCCGGCTAGTTTTTTGTATTTTTTAGTAGAGACGGGGTTTCACCGTGTTAGCCAGGATGGTCTCGATCTCCTGACCTCGTGATCCGCCCGTCTCGGCCTCCCAAAGTGCTGGGATTACAGGCGTGAGCCACCGCGCCCGGCCTAGAGCTTACATTCTAATTAAAGACAGAATAACAAGTAAACAAGATAGTTTCACATACTGAGTTTTGCTCTGAAGAAACAAATAAGATATGTACTGGACATAGAGAATGACTGGGTGGCTATTTTTGATTGGGTGGTCAGGGTGAACCTCTGAGGAGATAGCTTTTGAGCTGAGATCTTCAAATTCTGAGAGGTAGGAAGGGAGAAATATTTGATTATTATTTTCCCTTCATAGACAAGAGGTGGCATTGCTTGGCAGAATCTTGCTAGGCAGTGAAGTGTGATAGAATAGGCCCTGGAGTTTTGGCCTGGTTTGGCTATTAACTAGCTTTGTGATCTTTGACAGATTCCTTACTCTTACTGTCTTTGGTGGACATGTACTTTAGCACTTAGAGTTTTTACTGCTGGGAAGATGTCCAAGGCACTAATGGAGTATAAAGGAGAATTGTACCTTGTAGACCAGGCGTTAACTTCTCAGGGCAACTTAGAGGTGCTCTTCTTTTCTGGACGGGGAGAAAAGGAAAAAGAGAATTTGTTTCTTGGTGGGAAAATGACCCTGAAAGCTAACTCTTTTCTTTTCTTTTTTTTTTTTTTTTGAGATGTAGTTTCGCTCTTGTCACCCAGGCTGGAGTGCAGTGGTGTGATCTCGGCTCACTGCAATGTCCGCCTCCCGGGTTCAAGCGATTCTCCTGTCTCAGCCTCCTGAGTAGCTGGGATTACAGCCGCCCGCCAGTACGCCCTGCTGATTTGTGGTATTTTTAGTAGAGATGGGGTTTCACCATGTTGGCCATGCTGGTCTCGAACTCCTGACCTCAGGTGATCAGCCTACCTCAGCCTCCCAAAGTGCTGGGATTACAGGCGTGAGCCATTGCGCCCTGCTGACTCTTGTCTAATAAAGAGCTGGAACAAATTGAAGGTTCTTTAAAAATGAGTCATTTCATCTTTTTTTTTAATGTTACTTTCTGTTTTTAAAGTTTATTTAAACAAGGTGTTTTTTTGTAGATGTGGGGGAATCTTCCTATGTTGCTTAAGCTGGTCTCAAAATCCTGGCCTCAGGCCATTCCCACCATAGCCTCTAGAGTAGCTAAGACTACAGGCCCTTACCACCACATCCAGCTAATTAAAAAATTTTTTACTTTGTAGGCCAGGTGCGGTGGCTCACGCCTGTAATCCCAGCACTTTGGGAGGCTGAGCCGGGCGGATCACCTGAGGTCGGTAGTTCAAGACCAGCCTGGCCAACATGGTGAAACCCTGTCTCTACTAAAAATACAAAAAGATTAGCTGGGCATGGTGGCACATGCTTGTAATCCCAGCTACTTGGGAGGCTGGGGCAGGAGAATTGCTTGAACCCGAGAGGCGGAGATTGCAGTGAGCTGAGATCGAGCCATTACACTCCAGCCTGGACAACAAAAGCAAAACTCCATCTCAGAAAAAAATTTTTTTTTTTTTTTTTACTTTGTAGACACAGGATATTGCTATGTTGCCCAGGCTAGTCTTGAACACCTGGACTCAAACAGTCCTCCTACCTTGGCCTCCCAATGCCCTGGGATTATAGGCGTGAACCACCATGCTCAGCCACTTTCTCTTTTTTTTTGGCGGTGGGGGGAGCTAGGGTATTGCTCTTTCCTCCAGAGCTGCCGTACAGTGGCGTGATCACAGCTCGCTGTAACTTTGCACTCCCTCCTGTCTTAGCCTCTCAAATAGCTAGGACTACAGGTACACACCACCATGACTGTCTAATTTAAAAAAAAAATTTTTTTTATAGATGCGGGGTCTTATGTTGCCCAGATTAAAAGAAAGGTGTTTTTAAAATGTCCAGAGGTTCACATTTGCAAAGGAACTCACTCATTTGTTCTAATGCGTTTTCTTACATAAGGTATAATTGAAAAGTGATCCTCTCTTCAGAGATGTCAAAAACAAACAAATCCAAGTCTGGATCTCGCTCTTCTCGCTCAAGATCTGCATCAAGATCTCGTTCTCGTTCATTTTCGAAGTCTCGGTCCCGAAGCCGATCTCTCTCTCGTTCAAGGAAGCGCAGGCTGAGGTAAGGGGGTGTGACTTTGTATATTGAGGTAATCATTGCATCAGTTGATGTGGATGTTTGAAGATCTTTTGTTAGACTTTCTCTGTGAGTGTCAAATGGACTGGGGGTTGGCTTTAGGTGCAGGGTTGGGCTATAAGATATTCCAGGTCTCTTTAAACGACAAATCCAGATCAGCTTTGATGGCCATGCTGATTGCCTGATTCCTTTCCTCTGCCAGCACATAGTATTTCCCACCCACTTTGGAAGAAAGAACGTTTTATTTTTATTTGAGCTGCTTGCTTCAAATCTCTATAGCTGATTATTTTTCACCAAAGTATTTTTGAAGGCCTGAACCAAAGTTTATTTGCATCACCGCAAATAAAGGATAGCTAAGAGGATTAATAATATGAACAACATGGCAAGGAAAAGAAGCTTCAACTCACTAAAATAAACTTTTAGAAACTTAACCAGGAGTCATTTGTATACAGTGTGCCAATTACTAACAAGCTGCATCTATTTAGTAAATGTATCTTAAAACTTCTTAAAAATCACTGTTGAAAACATCATTTTATCTCACTAAACATAAGAACACTTCTTTTGAATTTATTGCCAATATTTCCTAATTCAGTCAGTTTTCACACCTTCAGGTGGATTTTCCTATTTTAATTATGTCTTGGAATAGGATGCCAAACCTCCAGCGTCTTTCCTCTCTTGGTGTGTGTTGTGAGTTGGTTTTTTCATTCTTTAAAAGTGTTTTAACTTTCTTTTGTGGATAGATAAGAAGCTTTCAGTAGATACAAGTTTCTTTATGTGAGTTTGGGAAATATTGGTGTATTTAAATACTTAATAAAGGGGAATCTTTGAACATTTTCATTCTTTTTCTCAGAAGTATATTAGCAAGGAGATGATTTGTCATGTTTGACACTTGGAACCCCTGCTGTTTATTTCAGATGAGTATCTAGAATTTTTGTCTTAGATGAATTGATTATGAAATTTAAAATAAACCTCAGAAGTCAGTGATTAAACTTTTACTCTTGATGATTTCCAGAGCCCTATAGTACTTCTAAGGGGTCTATTAAACAAAGGATTGGTGGTTTTGTTTTTTACCATTTAACAAAAACAAGGTAGATGTTAAATGAAGTCTGTGAGAAGCCATCCTGAAAAAGTAGGTATGCATAGATATTGAAAAGGGAAACCCTAAATTTATCTACCTCAGGAAATTGCTTTTAAAGCCATGGGACAAGCAAGACTCTTAGTAACTCCTACCCTGTACCCAGAATCTTGATTTAGGGAGTTTAAACCTCAGTTTTAGCTCATTTGGTTATGAAAGATACCTTTTTAAAATTTAATCTGGTAACTAGAAGAAACTAAATAATTGGTTCAATTATTTACCACTTATTTACCAGTTATTCAGTTTTGGTTGCATAGCCTCTATGCAACCAAAACTGAGAGACAAAATTGAATTGAATTGAAAAATGTTAACTAACTCTGAAGTATTTATGACAGCTGGAATTCTGGGCAGTTCTTTTCTCCTTGTTCTGCAAATCATTTGGCAGTTGCTCACTGACTTGGCAAATGAGGAAAAAATATTTTAGTTTAGGAAGGCACTATGTGCTGGGGTAGGTCTAGAGATACTTTAACATGCTATCATATACCTAGAAGAGACTTGTTCTGGAGGAATTTCTCCACTAGAAAGTATGCTTTTATACTTGATTGTAGTCTGACATCTCTGTTTTTTAGAAACAGATAAATATGCCACTGGATGTTCAGTTTTTATTTCTGGCCTATCTGTTTCATGGTTTTTTCTTTTGTTTTCCCTCTCCTGCAAGGAAAGTATCTATCCAGAGAGTTTGAGAAACCATGCCTTTAAATTAACTAACTGCTGAGTTCTACAGAATTGGAGAAAATTGATTATTTCCTTGTATTTCACAGACTGTATCCTTTTAAGTGACATCTCTTAAATAACTTCATTTGCAATCTGCAGAGACTCATTTTCCTGCATCTGTGCAATGACTGCGAGTTTTGGATGCAGTATGCCCAGGGCCCTCACTAGTAATTGGTAACAGAAGCAGCAGTAGCCTATGAGGATGGGAACATGAATTAAACCCTCCTTAGTGCTGGTGGTGGATCACCTACCTCAAGCATAGCCCTTTAATCGGGTCATATTCACTTTCGTAATCTGCATCTGCCTCTCCCTTCTTTTCTTATATTGTTACTGTTTTCAAATGAAAAGTGTGGAAGGTAAGTTTTTTTTTTTTTTAATTGTACTTAATTACAATAACAGCCAGCAGTAAGATATATCTTTGCCAGTTGCTCTTATTCATGGTGTAGATAAAAAATCCTGAGGACAGCGGGCAATAAATAGTGGAAAACCAATCCCACTTTATCTTTAGGTTAAATTGAATGTACTTTCTTCTTAAAAATACTGTTTTGTTTAGTTGTTAAATCCTGAAAAAAACTGGTATATTTGTTAAATAGAGTTATTTGGAAAAACAAAAACGCATCTGTTACCAGTCAGATATGAGAAGGCTTGCTGATTAACTGAAGAGTTTTTATTCTATATGTAAAGAAAATACTATTTGAAATAGTTTTCTAGTAAATTTTACTTATTTCTAGCCAGCTGCTTAGGAGTAATTTTTTAATGTTAATGATCTATATCATAGTAGATGGAAAAAGTGGATCCAAGAACCCCAGTGGATTTTTACACCAACATACGTAATTTTTGGCTTTTTGATGGAAACAAAGTTCCTCATCGTTGATAAGCCTGATGCTCAGGAATGAACAGTTTTTTTTTTTTTTTTTACCAAGTTAGGTTATTATCAAGTGCCTGTGGTTCTGGAAATTCACCTTGCTCTACCAGAGTTCTATATTGTTAACTGGAGAAGAACACAACACTAGCCTTCTGTGCACACCGGGGTGGTGGGGGGTTTTTTAGTTCCTCTTTGCTAACTTCATGTGTCCTTGGGTACCTTATGGTCAGATAGTGCCCTCTTGTGGCACCTATGTAAGATCATGTACTCAGCCACAGAAATATGGCCTAAGTAGTGAGACCATTTCCAGGTCCCCAATTTAAAAAAACAATATTGTATGTTTTGTTTATGTGATTTTAGTAAGTTCTTTTAAGCTTTGAGCAGATGCATTCTCCAAGTTTTCTTTGGTGTATACGTGTTGTAACTACACTTTTACGATCCCAAGCCTTAGTGGTATCTTAAGAAATTCGTCACGCACAAAACGGAGAGCTGACTAGGACAGGGTGTGAAGTGTTGCCACAGTGTGGGTAGGGGTCAGAGTACCTGTCTAGGTACCGCAGCTTGCAGTTTTTCTCTCATTTCCAATGACCTGCAGCCCTGTTAAAATCCCTGTGCCTGTGAAACTGTAAGCTATTATTATGGTATATTAAAATGGTCTTTGTGTAGTTGACTACCTTAAGAAAATGTTGATAGTTTCTCAGTCACTGTAGAAGTACTCCTCCATTTTAAATGTGCTGCAATATGAAGTGACCTGTGTTTCAGTTGTTCAAATGATTCTTACCCATGTTTTTGTACTTAGTAAGGGCCATACGTAGTGGGATTAAATACTTGTGCCCTTGCTTTGAAAACAAAACTGAAAGTGAGTGACACATAAGGGCAGGGATTTCAGAACAGATTTTTCTTGAATAAAAACACTTGTGTCAAAAATTCAAACATTTGTCTCTTTCCTTTCCATTCCAGTTCTAGGTCTCGTTCCAGATCATATTCTCCAGCTCATAACAGAGAAAGAAACCACCCAAGAGTATATCAGAATCGGGATTTCCGAGGTCACAACAGAGGCTATAGAAGGCCCTATTATTTCCGTGGGCGCAACAGAGGCTTTTATCCATGGGGCCAGTATAACCGAGGAGGCTATGGAAACTACCGCTCAAATTGGCAGAATTACCGGCAAGCATACAGTCCTCGTCGAGGCCGTTCAAGATCCCGGTCCCCAAAGAGAAGGTCCCCTTCACCAAGGTCCAGGAGCCATTCTAGAAACTCTGATAAGTCGTCTTCTGACCGGTCAAGGCGCTCCTCATCCTCCCGTTCTTCCTCCAACCATAGCCGAGTTGAATCTTCTAAGCGCAAGTCTGCAAAGGAGAAAAAGTCCTCTTCCAAGGATAGCCGGCCATCTCAGGCTGCCGGAGATAACCAGGGAGATGAGGCCAAGGATCAGACATTCTCTGGAGGCACCTCTCAAGATACAAAAGCATCTGAGAGCTCGAAGCCATGGCCAGATGCCACCTACGGCACTGGTTCTGCATCACGGGCCTCAGCAGTTTCTGAGCTGAGTCCTCGGGAGCGAAGCCCAGCTCTCAAAAGCCCCCTCCAGTCTGTGGTGGTGAGGCGGCGGTCACCCCGTCCTAGCCCCGTGCCAAAACCTAGTCCTCCACTTTCCAGCACATCCCAGATGGGCTCAGCTCTGCCAAGTGGTGCTGGGTATCAGTCTGGGACACACCAAGGTCAGTTCGACCATGGTTCTGGGTCCCTGAGTCCATCCAAAAAGAGCCCTGTGGGTAAAAGTCCACCATCCACTGGCTCCACATATGGCTCATCTCAGAAGGAGGAGAGTGCTGCTTCAGGAGGAGCAGCCTATACAAAGAGGCAAGTATCTCATTTCCCCTGCCTGGTTGTGTTTTTATCTCACTAGCTGGCAGTTTAATTGTAATGTGATCTAAGTTAGAGCTCTGATTAATGGTAAAAGGTAATCCCTATTTCCTAGACTTTTCATTAGTAAACATTAAAAGCATCACCCAAGGAAACCTTTAGGTTAACTCTAGCTTTCCTACCTTCCTGAATTTGTATTGCAGCATAAACTTTCTTTAGACTACTCTGCAATGATGTTTTCACATTTAAAATTTGCCTTGGATTCTACCAATGTAAGCCAAAGAACAGTAGAGATTTGTGGGTCAGCTATCAAAAAAAAGTATGGTCTTTGCCAAAATGAATGGCCATTGGAGCTCTTAGACCCTGTAGCACCCACCATCTACTATGTTCGATCTGCATCAGCCTATCATGGTGAAGAGCTGCACCCTCAATATCCTCCAGTTGAGGAGACTGGGCAGAATGGGAAAGGCCAAGGCTTAGTCCAGGAAGGCCTTGTTTTAAAACCACAAGGTGGGTGTATGTCCCAGTAGAAGCCAACACGGCTGCGTGTTAGGAGAGGACATGACAGTGCTTCCGTCTTTCTCCCCTGGGGGACACGGTGAGTTGGAACATGAATCTTTGTTTGTATGGTTGGATGGATTGGGATGGCAGAGAAGTTACAGGGAAGTTGCATTGGGACCAGGTTGTGGTCAAGAGGGACTAACCCAGCAAGTGGTTTCCCTTTTTTTTTTTTCTTTTATCGTATTTAGCATATTTTTTGATCCCTTGATTCTTCTTGGCTGTATTAATACAACTTTGACTTGATTATTAGGCTTTCTGCATTAATGGTACAGATGAGACATTTTGAATCTGTACTTGGCTTCAGTAAATCTGTTTTATTTATTTACATTTTTATTTCAGTAGGTTTTTGGGGGAATAAGTGGTGTTTGGTTACATGGATAAGTTTGTTAGTGGTGATTTCTGAGGTTTTGGTGCACCCATCACCCGAGCAGTGTACACTGTACCCAGTGTGTAGTTTTTTAATCTCTTGCCCTCTCCCATCCTTCTCCCTGAGTTCCCAAAGTTCATTGTATCATTCTTATGCCTTTGGGTCCTCATAGTCTAGCTCCCAAGTAAGTCTATTTTAAAGCATAAGTTTTGTTCCATGCCAGGACTGTGAATCTTTAGAAGAATTCAGCATGAGCTCTGTTTTTCCATAAGAAAGAGAATGATGATTTTTGCTGCTGTCACCCTCTCCCCCATTAACATGTATTTTGTTTTTATTTGTGTTCACAGTATATTTCATATTTAGATCTTCTAGGTGACTTGAAGCAAATTTGAAGTCTCTTTTTAGACTTGTATTTCCAAATGTGAGTTGTATAAAAGCAAAACAGTCCAAGGTGTTCTATGTTAACTTTGCTGAAAGCAGATTTTAAGTGACTGAGTGAAGGTTGGGTAAGACCTTAGTTATTTTTTGCCCTAGATCACATTACAGGTAAGTAGGTTTTTGTTTTTGTTTTTTAGTATTCTAAAAATAACTTTTGCTGTTCTCTTTGGTTGCTTTTGTAAGACACAACTCCATGGATCATGTATTTTTCTCTTAATTGCCAAGTTCATAGAACTGTGAATGGTAGTTTTTCAGAAATTACTAGGAAGTAACCACGTAGAAAGTCCTTTGTTAATACTGAAATCCATAAGACATATTTTTTCAGAGAATCAAAACCAAAAACAGTAAGGCACTATTTTAGAGCAAGTTGCTTAAGAAGCCTCTTGTGTGTCTCTCTTGTGTTTTTATAACTAGGTATCTAGAAGAGCAGAAGACAGAGAATGGAAAAGATAAGGAACAGAAACAAACAAATACCGATAAAGAAAAAATAAAAGAGAAAGGGAGCTTCTCTGACACAGGCTTGGGTGATGGAAAAATGAAATCTGATTCTTTTGCTCCCAAAACTGATTCCGAGAAGCCTTTTCGGGGCAGTCAGTCTCCCAAAAGGTATAAGCTCCGAGATGACTTTGAGAAGAAGATGGCTGACTTCCACAAGGAGGAGATGGATGATCAAGATAAGGACAAAGCTAAGGGAAGGAAGGAATCTGAGTTTGATGATGAACCCAAATATATGTCAAAAGTCATAGGTGCAAACAAAAACCAGGAGGAGGAGAAGTCAGGCAAATGGGAGGGCCTGGTATATGCACCTCCAGGGAAGGAAAAGCAGAGGAAAACAGAGGAGCTGGAGGAGGAGTCTTTCCCAGAGAGATCCAAAAAGGAGGATCGGGGCAAGAGAACCGAAGGTGGGCACAGGGGCTTTGTGCCTGAGAAGAATTTCCGAGTGACTGCTTACAAAGCAGTCCAGGAGAAAAGCTCATCACCTCCCCCAAGAAAGACCTCTGAGAGCCGAGACAAGCTGGGAGTGAAAGGAGATTTTCCCACGGGGAAGTCTTCCTTTTCCATTACTCGAGAGGCACAGGTCAATGTCCGGATGGACTCTTTTGATGAGGACCTTGCACGGTGAGATGTGCTTCTTCTTAATCCTCAGTGCTTTAGTGGCCTAAGTGGTGTCTCCTAGCCCTTCTCCCTGGGGACATTCTGTTGTGTTCCCCCTGCTGTCTTAAGCTTCAGTGATGATACTTTCATGTCCACCTGTGTTCACTAGAGAGTATGTGTCACGGAGTGATTGTGTGCTTTGAGGGGGACAGTATCCCTGGGGTGATGAAGTATCTCTTCAGTCCTTAGTGACTGGCTCACTCTCTGTTCATCACTACACCCCCAAGTCCAATACTGTTTCTTGTGTTTAACATAGCTTTGCCTGTGAAGCCATCCTGGATCCACTTCTTCGTTCCTAGCTGGGTCACCGAAGTCTATAGTATAGCCCTTCCCCATCAGATAACGTAGCAGTTTTATTTGTATTTTATTTTATTTTTGAGACAGTCTCTCTCTCTTTCTCTCCTTTTCTTTTTCTTTTTTTTTTTTTTTTGAGATGGAGGTCTCGCTCTGTCACCCAGGCTGGAGTGCAGTGGTGCGATCTCCGCTTACCACAAGCTCCACCTCCCAGGTTCGTGCCATTCTCCTGCCGCAGCCTCCCAAGTAGCTGGGACCACAGGCGTCTGCCTCTACGCCTGGCTAATTTTTTGTATTTTTGTAGAGACAGGGTTTCACCGTGTTAGCCAGGATGGTCTCGATCTCCTGACCTCGTGATCCGCCCACCTTGGCCTCCCAAAGTGCTGGGATTACAGGCGTGAGCCACCGTACCTGGCCCAGAACCTCTCTCTCTCACCCAGGCTGGAGTGCAGCGGTACACTGTCAACTCACTGCAACCTCTGCCTATCGGGTTCAAGCAATTCTCCTGCCTCAGCCTCCCAAGTAGCTGGGATTACACGCGCCTGCCACCACACCTGGCTAATTTTTGTATTTTTAGTAGAGGCTGGGTTACACCATGTTGGCCAGGCTGGTCTTGAACCCCTGAAGCCAGGTGATCTGTGTGCCTTAGCCTCCCAAAGTGCTGGGATTACAGGCATGAGCCACTGTGCCTGGCCACAATTTTAGAGTTAAGGAAGGCAATACATCTACCGCCTGTCCCCTAAACTTTAGGAAAGAGTTGGGAGGCCAAGGCTAACTGGTTTTTTACTTGGTGTAAACTACTCAGCCAGCTGGAAGTCTATGGGAACAGCATTCCAGCCACACCCCACTGCCGCTTCATGACATCACCTCCCTGAATCAGGCCTTGGCTGGTCATGCTAGCTGATCTTTTTATTGATTGATTGAGATGGAGTCTCAAACTCGTGGGCTCAAGTGATGCTCCTGTCTCTGCCTCCCGAAGTGTTGAGATGACAGGTGTGAACCACTGCACCCAGCTGTAGTTGATCTTTTAAAATACTTTCTCATTTGTTGGGTGTGTTAAAACCAGCAGTGACTAAGGTTTAACACTTCACTCCACTTGAAGATTCCAGTAAAAAAGAAGAGAGAGAGTTTGGATATCCTTTTCCATAGTTACAGTGCATTGAGGTTACTTTCAACTTCGGTAGGAAGAAAAGAAGTTTATGGATAGATTTAAAACTCTTCAAAAAAATATTTTTATGGTTTTAATGTTCTTTCTGTATATCATGTTCTAATTGGGCCTCCCCGTATTTCTTTTTCAGACCCAGTGGCTTATTGGCTCAGGAACGCAAGCTTTGCCGAGATCTAGTCCATAGCAACAAAAAGGAACAGGAGTTTCGTTCCATTTTCCAACACATACAATCAGCTCAGTCTCAGCGTAGCCCCTCAGAACTGTTTGCCCAACATATAGTGACCATTGTTCACCATGTTAAAGGTGAGTCCAGACCCTGGCCTGCTTCAGGCTGGTGTTCCACACTTAGAAGAAGGATGAGTGGGTGGATAAGGAGTTTTGGGGGGCCCTCTATCTCATCTAAAGGGCCTTTGAAGCTAGGGGCTGGCTTGAAGGAAATTCTGTTCAGGAAGCAGTTTCCATGTTTTAATTGCAGAGCTTAGCATTTTGAAATGCTGGTAACCTGTGACCAAGAGAACAGATTAAAGCCAATAGCAAAATGACTTTTCTAGCATCTCTGTCTTCTCTCCTCTAAGTGATCTCTTACGGACCTTGTGGTGTGAATTTCTTCCCCCAAAGTATTCTGTCATCCCCCTGGGCAAATGGAGTTGGGCAGGTTAGGGAATGGCTAAGAGAAGTGATGGAGAAGCTGGGTTGGGCCAGTTGGCAGGTTCCATCTGAATATAAACTCAAGCAAGAGTTGGTGCTGTGTTTCTGAGGAGAATAAGCTTCAAGCTTCTCTGTCCTAAGACATGGGAGCTACAGTGGAAATCTAATGCCCAATATGGGACTGTGTTTGAACCAGCCATTTTTCCTTCCTCTTCTCAGTGTATTTGTTGTGTGGATCTAACTACTTTAGTTGCATCTCTGTGGTTACCGGTTCCTGCAAAAGAGTTAAAACATTGTGTCTGCCTTTGGTAACATACTGTGTTTCTTTTAATCCCAACAGAGCATCACTTTGGGTCCTCAGGAATGACATTACATGAACGCTTTACTAAATACCTAAAGAGAGGAACTGAGCAGGAGGCAGCCAAAAACAAGAAAAGCCCAGAGATACACAGGTAAGGACCTTGGCCTTATACTGGAGGTTGTAATAAAAGACTTTGTACCAGACATTAAACTCACCGTTTTAAATTCTGCTGCTAATGCACCTTTAATACAAAATTTACGGTAACATCCTTCAGACTCTAAGAGAGCTGTAGGCATTTATATTTTAGAGTGTACAGGACATGCTTTGGGACAACAGTCTCTCACATTGGGCCTGAGGAAAACAGCTCTCTTGACATAGATTAACTCCTGTATTACTGGGAGCTGGCAAATGTTAGCCTGAAATTACTGTGCGTAGGTAGAGTAAATGCTAGTTTCTTTTCTTTTCTTTACTTTTTTTTGAGGTAGAGTCTTGCTCTGCCACCGAGGCTGGAGTACAACCAGGCTCCCTGCAACCTCTGCCTCCCAGGTTCAAGCAATTCTCATGCCTCAGCCTCCCAAGTACCTGGGATTACAGACGTGCGCCACCATGCCCAGCTAATTTTTATATTTTTAATAGAGACAGGGTTTCACCATGTTGGCCAGTCTGGTCTCGAATTCCCAACCTCAGGTGACCTGCCTGCCTCAGCCTCCCAAAGTGCTGGGATTACAGGCATGAGCCACTGTGCCCGGCCTAATGCTAATTTGTTTAGGCAAACCCATATATTAATATTTCATGGTAGTTTAGTCATGGATTAAATCATGGTAGTTGGATTCCTTTGGAAGAATTTGCCTGGGGGCTAGAGGCGGTAGCTTGTAGGATTGTCTCAAAGAATTTTAAAGCCCAGCAGGTTTAAAGATATTCCATTTGGTTGTGGGAGTCAGTTCAGTGGATAGGGACTAGAAATAAAGTTGGCCTTACCTTTAAGGCTGTGGGTGAGTCCATCTTTCTGTGTGTAGCAAAACCGGGAGAGAACAAAAACCTCTAACTTGTGTCACACTTTGGGAACCTGGGACTCTGTGTGTGTGTGTGTGTATGCCTACGGGACAGTATAAGTATGTAAGTAAAGAGTAAAAGTAATACATATATAAGTCATGAAACATAAGGAAAAATAATGCCTGTGAATCTGTTACCCAACTTAGGAGCTAGAATATTACCAGTATCATGTTCACACAATGGAATACTATATTGTTTTGTATTTTCAATTTTAGGAGAATAGACATTTCCCCCAGTACATTCAGAAAACATGGTTTGGCTCATGATGAAATGAAAAGTCCCCGGGAACCTGGCTACAAGGTGAACTGTTGATTTGATCAGTAATTCCAACAAAATGAGTGCGTTGGGCATGAACTTGACAGAAATGTGTTTGTTTAAATTACTCTCTACTTAAGTTTGTGTTTTTCTTTTAAGGATGGGCATAATTCTAAAAATGAACTACAAAGGGTTAATTTTTATTAAATGTATCAACAACCTTTGTGAAGTGGTTAGAATATGGTAAATGACCCCAAAGTCTATTGAGGTGAGCTTGAGAAAAAAAAGAGAGGAGTTTTGGAACAAGTGCCCATGATGAGAGAAGAAACTTTTTGTGATATTTTTCTGCTTGTAAGTATTATCAAATCAACTGTATACATGCACTATTTCCAACCATGATTTCAGAAAGACATGCATGTCAGAGAAGAGTGAAATATTCATGTCTTAACTTAAGTAGACTGTTTTTAAACAGCTGGTCCAGTTTTTTTTCCTAACATTGTACCATATCTATCATCTGTCAATTACTGTTAAACATTACTTTGATGGCCCAGCTACATTTGCAGTGATGTGCACGTAAACACTGTTATTAAGAAGTTAAAGCTTGTATACAATTTTTTACTGTGAAATAACTAAATTGGGCTTTAAAAAATCTTAGTATTTATTGATCTTCATTCACATATACAGTTGACATTTAAAATTACAGATGGTTATTCCAATGCTGCTGAAACCTTTTCTAAAAAAAAATTTGTCTTGTTGGTTGAATGTGATGAGAGGCGCTCTTGGGCAGTCTCTCTTCTCTCCCACCCCTCTTTCCTCCTCCGAGTACCCCTTCTCCAGCTTGGCACTAGCCATGTAAAACCCAAGGTTTTCTTTAAAAGATCAGAAGATATCTTATCCTCCATGCCCTAAAAAGCCAACCCCTGGGAGCAGTGTTGCATTTGTCTTTTTGTCTTTTTTTGCTCATTGGAGGATGCAGAGGCCCAGTTCCCTCTGTTAGGAAACAAATTAAGTGATAAAACAATAAACGGCCGGGCAAGGTGGCTCAAACCTGTAATCCCAGCGCTTAGGGAGGCTGAGGTGGGCGGATCACCTGAGGTCAGGAGTTTGAGACCAGCCTGACCTACATGGTGAAACCCCGTCTCTACTAAAAATACAAAATTAGCCGGGTGTGGTGGTGCATACCTGTAATCCCAGCTACCTGGGAGGCTGAGGCAGGAGAATCACTTGAACCCAGAAGGTGGAGGTTGCAATGAGCCGAGATTGCGCCACTGCACTCCAGCCAGGGCAACAATAGCGAAACTTTGTCTCAAAAAAAAAAAACAACAAAAAAAAAACAATAAACCTACTTTCTGCCACTCCTGCTGTTAAACTTAATTTTTTTAAGTTTAGTAGTTCATGTATATAAATTGTTAATGCAGAGTGAACTGCTCATTTCTTCCTCCCTGAGTTACCTCCATGAGACAAATCTAGTGTGGGATGTCCTGGAACTACCATGCATCTTTGCCCCCACTGAGTTTCTCAAGAATTGTTGAAAGCCTTTGCTACAGTGGTCTGGGCAGGTGTGCTGTTGCTGCTGCAAAACATACCTTCGTAGCTGTACTGCTTAGGAAGCTAGCAGAGAAGTTTTTTCCTTCCTTCCCTCCTCCTTTCTTCCCTTCCTCCCTCCCTTCCTTTTTCTTTCTTTCTTTCCCACTTCCCCTTCCCCTTCCCCTTTCCTTCCCTTTCACCTGGTAATACCAATTTATGAATTCCCTATAGTTTTTAATATTCCCTTTCTAGAGAAATTTCTCAGCATAACTCAGGGCTTTGAAGGCTACTTAAGTCTTCCATTGTCCCTCTTTGGACTCAGTACTCAGAGATAATTCCAACTGGAGGATAAGCCATGCATGGATACTACAGTATAGGTAGGGGAAGGTGAGCATTTCTACTCTCAGTGGTGGCTAAGCCTGAGCCAGCCCAACCACCTACTTTTCCAGAGCTAATTTTAGCCTTCTCAACATTTTTATTTTATTTTATTTTATTTTATTTTATTTTATTTTATTTATTTATTTATTTGAGAGAGAGAGAGTCTCGCTCTACTGGCCAGGATGGAGTGCAGTGGTGCGATCTCCGGCTCACTGCAACCTCCACCTCCTGGGTTTAAGCGATTCTTCTGCTTTAGCCTCCCTAGTAGCTGGGATTACAGGCACATGCCACCTTGCTTGGCTGATTTTTGTATTTTTAGTAGAGAACAGGGTTTTGGTTGTTGCCCTTGCTGGTCTCGAACTCCTGAAGTGATCTGCCTGCCTCAGCCTCCCAAAGTTCTGGAGTTACAGGCGTGAGCCACTGCCCCCGGCCAGCCTTCTCAACTTCTAAACTAGCCAGAGTCATTACTGGGCCAGAAAAGAAACAAAGTGAGATCAATGCATAGCATTTTCAGAAGGCCAGCATCATTGTTTTGGAGAACTGGCTTGGGTTCTGTGAGGGATCCTTATGGAGTAACTTCTGTGGGACATCCTGCATCCCTTCCAAGGTTGGGTGAGATGCCTCACATTTCCCAGTGCTTCCTCTGCACCCCTCCATTGGAGTAAAAACCACAGTTTGTGGGATGGTTGAGTTGATGGCTCTCAATCCCAGAAACCTTAATTTTGACTTATCTTTTGATAGGCTGAGGGAAAATACAAAGATGATCCTGTTGATCTCCGCCTTGATATTGAACGTCGTAAAAAACATAAGGAGAGAGATCTTAAACGAGGTAAATCGAGAGAATCAGTGGATTCCCGAGACTCCAGCCACTCGAGGGAAAGGTCAGCTGAGAAAACAGAGAAAACTCATAAAGGATCAAAGAAACAGAAGTACGTAAGCCCCTGTCACCCCTTTTAGACTCTTAAGTTTCTTGTCTGCCCCCTTTGGGCTGTACACCAGAACTTTCAAATCAGAGGAGTTTAGGGTTAGTAATTACAGCAACCTGTTTCTTCTTTTAATCCATGTAAATGTCAATAGGGTCCCTAGTTTGAAAACAATTTCTGCATCAAAATAGTGTGATCTTTGTCCAAAGAAGGCTTCATGACAGAAGTTAATCTGTTAAATTGACCACAGGGATGGTGTGGAGAATCATTAGAATCATTTGGGAATTCCTTTTGCAGTTTTAGATGTGCCTTTTTTCATCACACATTTTCATGGGGAGGTTGTATTATAGAAATGGCCCAAAGTCATTGTCAAGTAATAACACTGTTTAGTCAAAGAAACAGGGTGGAACTAGATAGGACATGATTGTTGATCTTAAGTGCCTTTTAAACTAGTTTTACAGACAGTTCCAGGAGAGGTGTTCCAGGTACTCCTTAAACAAAGATGGCATTGTTGAACTTTGTGGGGCAACATTCATGCCTATGTCCTGATGTTTCTGTTTATGTTTTTGAATGTTCCATGACTTTTAATCATGTGTCACAAAAAGTAGCACACTTGAAGCCCCATACCTTCTGGTAAGAAGCAACACTTCTGCTGATTCTGAACTTCAGCTGGCAAGCTTTTATTTTTTTGAGACGGAGACTCACTCTGTTGCCTGGGCTAGAGTGCAACTTCCGCCTCCCTGGTTCAAGTGATTCTCCTGCCTCAGCCTCCTGAGTAGCTGGGATTACAGGCGCCCACCACCACACCCAGCTAATTTTTTGTATTTAGAGATGGAGTTTCACCATGTTGGCCAGGCTGGTCTTGAACTCATGACCTCACTATTCACCCACCTTGGCCTCACAAAGTGCTGGGATTACAGGTGTGAGCCACTGTGCCCGGCTGTGTTTTTGTATCAATTTTCTGATAACCCCTTGAGATAAGTTGAACAGTTGGTGTGATGCCCATTTTGCCCATTTGAAAGATAAGCCAAGCTTAGAATGATGTGCCTTACGATTACAAGTATTGGGCGTGGGCCCAGTGGCTCTTGCCTGTAATCCCAGCACTTTGGGAGGCCGAGGCAGGCAGATCATCTGGTCGGGAGTTCAAGACCAGCCTGGCCAGTATCATGAAACCCTGTTTCTACTTAAAAAAAAAAATTAGCTGGGCATGGTGTTGTGCACCTGTAGTCCCAGCTACTCCAGAGGCTGAGGCAGGAGAATCGCTTGAACCTGGGAGGCGGAGGTTGCAGTGAGCCGAGATCTCACCACTGCACTCCAGCCTGGGTGACAGAGGAGACTTCATCTCACCAAAAAAAAAAAAATCACAATTATCAGCTGACCGCAAACACAGATCTTTTTGTTCTACTTTGTCTCTCATTCCAGTGTGTTACTTATGCATTAGGAGCCTTGGCAGCTTTCAGGGCTGCCCATAGATAAAGAACCTGCGAATCCTCAGCAGGGAATGGAAGTAGTAGTACAGTAGTGCCTGGGCCGCCACTTAGAAGTGGAACATGAACCCCTCAAGCGTTTCAGAGTTGAGTCTGGATAACTAACTCTTGATTTCCTCTCCCTGGAACACATGCCTACCTCTGACTTGCTATGTGACTTTGAACGAGTCCCCTGCAAACCCCGGTATTCTGTGATTTTTTTTTTTTTTTCTCCGAGACAGAGTCTCACTCTGTCGCCCAAGCTGTAGTGCAGTGGCGTGATCTCGGCTCACTGCAAGCTCTGCCTCCTGGGTTCACACCATTCTCCTGCCTCAGCCTCCCGAGTAGCTGGAACTACTGGCGCCCGCCACCACGCCCGGATAATTTTTTTTGCATTTTTAGTAGAGACGGAGTTTCACTGTGTGAGTCGGGATGGTCTCCATCTCCTGACCTCGTGATCCGCCTGTCTTGGCCTCCCAAAGTGGTGGGATTACAGGCATGAGCTACCACACCTGGCCCATTTTGAGATGGAATCTTGCTCTGTCGCCCAGGCAGAGTCGCTGGAGTGCAGTGGCACAATTGTAGCTCATGGCATCCTTGAACTGCTGGGCTCAAGTGATCCTCCTGCCTCAGCCTTCCAAGTAGGCTGAGCTAGGAGTACAGATATGCACCATGATGCCCGGCTAATTTTTTAAATTTTTTTTAAAGACAAGGGCTGGCTATGTTTCCCATGCTGGTCTTGAACTCTTGGCCTCAAGTGATTCCCACCCACCTCCTTGGCCTCTTGAAGCATTGGGATTACAGGCATGAGCTGCCACACCTGGCCCGTTTTGAGACAGGGTTTTGCTCTGTCACCCAGGCTGGAGTGCGGCGATGATATCACTGACCTACTGCAGCTTTGACCTTCTGGGCTCAAGTGATCCTCCCACCTCAACCTTCCAATCAGCTGGGACTACAGGTGTACACCATCATGCCTGGCTAATTGTGTATTTCTTACAGAATTGAGGTTTTGCCATGTTGCCCAGGATGGTCTAGAACTCCTGGACTCAAGCAGTCTGCCTACCTTGGCCTCCCAAAGTGCTGGGATTACAGGCATGAGCCACTATGCCCAGCCAGAACTTTTTTTTATATAACTGAAGAATGACTTACCCAGGTCACACAGCTAATAAGAGACAATGCTGGCCAGGTGTGGTGGCTTACGCCTATAATCCCAGCACTTTGGGAGGCCGAGGTGAACAGAGCATGAGGTCAGAAGATTGAGACCATCCTGGCCAACATGGTGAAACCCTGTCTCTACTAGAAATACAAAAAGTAGCCGGGCATGGTGGTGGGCGCCTGTAATTCCCGCTACTCAGGAGGCTGAGGCAGGAGAATCGCTTAAACCCAGGAGGTGGAAGTTGCAGTGAGCCAAGATCGCAGCACTGCACTCCAGCCTGGAGATAGAGGGAGACTCTGTCTCAACAACAAAAAAAAAGAAAGACAATGCTAAGACTCAAATTTGAGGCCTTTTGAGAGTTTTTTTTTTTTGTTTTTTTTTTGTTTTTTTTCCCCCTTAAGGTAGAGTCTCACTCTGTCGCTCAGGCTGGAGTGCAGTATGATCTCGGCTCACTGCAAACTTCTGCCTCCTGGGTTCAAGTGATTCTCCTGTCTCAGCCTCCCGAGTAGCTGGGATTACAGATGCTTGTCACCACATCCAGCTAATTTTTGTATTTTTAGTAGAGATGGGGTTTCGCCATGTTGGCCAGGCTGGTCTTGAACTCCTGACATTAAGTGATCCAGCCGCCTTGGCTTCCCAAAGTGCTGGGATTACAGGAGAGAGCCACTATGCCCGGCCAGAGAGTCTTATTTTTGAAAACCTCTTGAAATAGCACGGATGTTTAGTGGGGTCACAGTTGAAGTTATGTGAATCCTATGACAGTAACTTAGATTTCCCCTTTGTATGAGTAAGTATGTGTAGGTGAGGAGCAGGGAGCATGATACCTTTCATAATGGAAGACTGAGGGAGGGAAAGACAATGATAGGTTACTGACATTTGGCTGGCCCTGCTACTCCTCTACTCCTGGGATCCTGGCCTTGCTGCCCCCTAGAGGTATTCAGTAACCTCCACTATCACATGGCAGGGCTGGTACTGACCTTAGTACATAGACAGTGACTCATGGTACTAAGATAATTTGCCCTAGTCTGTAATTTCCCCCAGATGAAGGAAAGGGAAGGGACATAACTCTGGGAGAGTTACGCCAGATCCTAGGCTTAGTGACACAACCTGTTTGAGCTCAGTGGGAGGTAATATGTGGAGTCGTCGTATAATTAGAGCTAGGTTAGAATCCGGGCTCTGCTTGGCTCTCTCACCTGAGCCTCCTACCTATAAAATGAGGGAAATAATACTGAGTCATATTGCCCTTTACTGCATGCCAGCTATGTTGGTATAAAGTGTTTAAACACATTGTTTATTTAGAGAACCCTATAAGACAGGTAGCATTCCTGTAAGAAAAGTAATAGAAAGCACTAACCGATGATAATATACAGAGCTATTTATCTGGCCCAGTACCAGATACTTCGGAGCTCTCAATATAGTGTTAATTTCCTTACCAATTCATGCCTGTATCTTAGACTGAGCTACTGGAGGCCATGGACTGTGTTTTGTTCCTGCTTCTGTGTATGTCATATGTTTATCACAGACTCAGATATAGATGTGTCACTGAACATGACTGACAGAATTGAGGGGAAGTATCTTGGGTTGGTAGGTTGGGGGTGAGCTGGTTTTATAAGGTTACTCATCATTAGTTTCTTCATCACAGGCACACTTTTGATTGTCCTGTGCTTATCCATGAGGCCCCAGCCAAGCAGTGTCCCCTAGAAGATGATTGATGGCTCTTCTCTTTTCACAGGAAGCATCGGAGAGCAAGAGACAGGTCCAGATCCTCCTCCTCTTCCTCCCAGTCATCTCACTCCTACAAAGCAGAAGAGTACACTGAAGAGACAGAGGAAAGAGAGGAGAGCACCACGGGCTTTGACAAATCAAGACTGGGGACCAAAGACTTTGTGGGTCCAAGTGAAAGAGGAGGTGGCAGAGCTCGAGGAACCTTTGTAAGACCCTCCCCTCTCCCCCTTTCTGTAAGCTCCTTGCTCCTACCAACTCTGATTATGTTTCATCAGAATACCAGTTTTGTTGCCTTTGACATAAGTAATCCAATCCAAAGACCCTGGAATCTTTGGTTCTCCTTCCCACATTTCCTGGCCTTTCCGTTTTTTGTTGCTTTTCTGTTCATAATCACTTAGCTAGAAAGCCTATTACAGCTTCTGGTCTCAGAACTTCCCCCACTTACTTCGACTACTGCTGTTTATAGGGAGGCCCTTGGGGCAGGTTTGTCCTCTGTGTAGGCTACAGACTTGAAATGAGCAGAAAGGGAATGGCTGGAAACCAGCTGACCAGCATATGACTGGAAGACAGCTGTCTATTCCACACCAGAAAAGTGTTTGAACAGAAAGCAGGGGGGTTTGTTCCCCATTCCTGGCATGATCCTTTGTTCCTTTTTCCCTCATTTATTGCAATAGCAGTTTCGAGCCAGAGGAAGAGGCTGGGGCAGAGGCAACTACTCTGGGAACAATAACAACAACAGCAACAACGATTTTCAAAAAAGAAACCGGGAAGAGGAGTGGGACCCAGAGTACACACCCAAAAGCAAGAAGTATTACTTGGTATGTGTCTGGGGATAACCAGGAAGGGTCAGAGGGCCTTTGACACCCACAGTAGCTGATACCAGGCCTTAATTAGTTTGTTCAAAACTGCGATTAAATTTATGTGCAGGAATATTGCACTGGGGTGTGCTAACTGGATGGGTGTCCTCTAGAGAGGCAGTCCTGGTCTTCAAAGGGTTTATCATTGAAGATGTTTATGGTTTCCAAGATAAGCAAGAAGCATTGGTCTTGTCTTTTTAGTCTGTGAACTTGTTTTACTGCTCAACCACCACCCCACCCTCAGTCTCCCTCATTCCTGTGGATAGAGCCATAACCCTTCCCCAATGCTGCTGTTCCTCACTGCCACTCCTTCATGCAAGAATGACAAGAAAGACAGCTCAGGATCTCTTTGAGGAAAGGGATGTCTCTCCAAAATGAAATGCCACTGGGGCTTCTCTCATCTAAGCTGTTAATCATTCCCCTGCACTCTGGGCCTCCTTCAGATTAGAACTTTTATAGGCTGAAGTACCTTGGCCTTGAGTGAGCACTCTTGGCCTTGGTATGTAACAGCAGGCGAAGATCCAGGCCGGTGTGAGTGTTATAACTAAGGTAAAGGAGCAGCTGAATCTCCATCACCTGCTAGAATGGCTGGAATGAATCTATATTGTCAGTTGGACAGCTAGGAAACAGGTATTGTGTTTCCTGTGCATGGCCACCATCCCTTTTCTAGGGTTGCTGCTGCTGGTAGCTGCTTTGAGGCTACTAGAGGACCTTTGAACTTATCTCTAGGGAATTGTAGTTGGATGGGCCCAGGTTGGGTGCTGGAGTGGGACTGCTGTAGGGGAAGGATTAAAGGCCATCTCCCTTGCCCCATCTGCCACCTGAGAGAGTATTGCCAGCCTGATTCATTTAGTGTGAACAAGCAGCCGTGGTCAGAAGAAGCTGACACTTCTGCTGAGCTGAGCTCCAAGAGCCTAAGACCCAAGCTTGTGTGGGGGGTGGTTTAGGTTCTGAAGTCTTGGGGCTGATAAGGTAATGACTGCTGGTTTTCAAAATGTTTTCTCATTCATTGTTTGATTGGATCCCTCCTTCTGTCTCATGAGATTGTCAGAGCAAGGATTGTTTGAAATGTAGGTTAATCCTTTCCTTGAACTAAGTGAAAAAGAAAAAAAAATGAAATGTAGGTTAAGTGTTCTTCCTACTTTGTCACACTGCCTCCTTGCATAAAACAGGGGAGATACAAAATGAGAGTGGAGTCGGAGGGTCAGGAAGAGCCCCAGCCCCAGCATTGGATTCTGAGCATTTGGAGTGCAGTGACACTATCTCGGCTCACTGCAGCCTCTGCCTCCTGGGTTCAAGCGGTTCTCCTGCCTCAAGCCTCCCGAATAGCTGGAACTACAGGCACACACCCCCATGCCTGGCTTTTTTTTTTTTTTTTTTTTTTTTTAATATTTTAATAGAGACAGGGGTTTCACCGTGTTGCCCAGACTGGTCTCGAACTCCTGAGCTCAGGCAATCCACTCGCCTCGGCCTCCCAGAGTGCTAGGATTATAGGCATGAGCCACTGCACCCAGCCGCATTGCCTCCTTTCTTAACTGCTTAGCAACCCAGTTCACATGGAGTTTCACGTTTTGGTGTGATTGGCTTTCTCAGACCCATCCTTTGAGAGAGGATATACTAAATCATATGGAGTTGCTTAAAGTTCCTAAGCTTTTTCCTCGTTTGCAGAGTGGGAGGTGATAGGATAGATATGAGGATTAAATGAGATAGTATATAAATGTCTTACTTCAGTGCTCAGTGACTTTTTTATTTTCCTTAAACTATGAAGGGTTCATGCTCAGTGAATCATCATCATCATCGTCCTCATCATTATTACAATGCTCAAGCTGTTACCTTAAAATTTCTAAATCACTCAACTGATATTCTTGTGGATCTGAACCACTGGCATTTTTGGAGCAGGGGACAGGGAGAAGTGCAGAAAAGGAGCAAAAGGCTGGGTTTAGGGCACAGGTTCTTTTGGGAAAGGCACATTTGGGTGGGTGCAGAGGAGAGAGCTCTGGCCACATCTTACTCACTCTGGCACTGATGGCAATTTTCTTTCCCCTCAGCATGATGACCGTGAAGGAGAAGGCAGTGATAAGTGGGTGAGCCGGGGCCGGGGCCGAGGAGCCTTTCCTCGGGGTCGGGGCCGGTTCATGTTCCGGAAATCAAGTACCAGCCCCAAGTGGGCCCATGACAAGTTCAGTGGGGAGGAAGGGGAGATTGAAGACGACGAGAGTGGGACAGAGAACCGAGAAGAGAAGGACAATATACAGCCCACAGCCGAGTAGGGGCCACTATTGACGGGATTCCTGCCCAGGGGAGAGAGGCACTGGGAAGATGGCTGGCTTAACAGAGGAACCTCAAGAAGATTGCGTAAATCCTACCCCCACCCCCCACCAGCCGTGCAGATTGTACTACCACAAAAGGCATCCCTGGCACTGTCTCCCACTGGACAGAGGAGGCTGGCCATGGAGCCCGGGGGTCAGGCCCAGTTCTTGAGCAGAACACAACGCATTGGGCTTTCGCTGTTTTTCTCATTTGTTGTTGGTGTGTGGGGGTGGGGGCAGGGGTAGGGTGGGAGAGCGATGCTTGGATTTTTGTTTCCTATTAGAAACCAACAGTTTTGTTCTAATTTCTTTTCATTTGGAGCTAAGAGGACTAATTCGATGATTTTCAATCTCTTCTCCCCTGTCCTGATTTTAAAAGCCCTTCTTTTTTTTTTTTCTTTTTTCTTTTTTTAGGCATATGTAGTAATATTAGAAACATTTAATTTGGGAAACTTTGATTCTTGAAAGAGAAAACAAAGCATGTGAATAAACTTTGAAGTGTTCACCTCAGTTTGGGACCAAACTGCTTGGATCTTTGTAAAAACCGGTTTTGTATGTCAAGGAGGAGTTTAAGGCCTTTCCGACCACCTTGTGTTCCCCTTTTCTGCGCAGCCATGTATCACGTGGAGTTGCTCCTAACCACACCTCACGTGCCCCTGAGCCCTATTTCCTGATTTCTTCTGGGCTGGACTTCCCTATTCTCCACCAGCAGCTCCAGTATCCCAAACTTTCTAGTCCTGCTGATCCTCCCAGCAACGGGGTGGAAACTGGAGGGCAGTGTCTGGTCTGTTTTCTAAGAAACTTATGAATTCTATTATCTTTACAAATATAAGATGAGAAAATTTTTTCAATATTTTTTATTAATCTTTTTATAAAATGAAAAGAAACTCCTGTGATCGATTAAGGAAGGTGGTTATGGCTGGGTGGTTCATGGGGTTTTTTTGGTTTTTTTTTTCTTGTCTTTAACCTTAAGCTGTTTAAGTTGAAGCATTCTCAGATGTTTGGGGGGAAACATCCTCTTAAAATGGGTCCTTGTGCTTGCCTTCTGGGGAGGCGGTCCTGAGCAGGTGAATCATAAGGCATTTATGCATATGTTATATGCGGACTGCACCCACCTCTCCCCCCAGCCTTTGCCTCTTGGGTTGTTGTGCTGCTTTCCCCTTACTTTGCTACATTTCTATAGTTAAGTTGGTTTTACTTGAATGATTCATGTTTAGGGGGAAAATGAAAATCTCCCTTAAAATTTGTTTCAACTCCTCCTGCAAATAAAATAAATGAAGTGGCAGATGTAAACTTGCTTTGTTCATTGTCACCCTGAGTGTGTGTGTGTGTGTTGAGGGTGGTAGATAACTTCTCACAACAGTTTCAGAAAACCTGAAAGACAAAGGGCCTGTGGGGCCTTGCGCAGGCTGCTGAAGTCCCAGACAGACACAGTCGTTCCTGGGAGGAGCATTGTGTACCTTGGACACCCCAGGAGAAACAGATTTTTTCCGCTAGTGTCATAGGCAAGGACTTTGGCTTCCTCCGTGGTGGTGGGGCAGGGGTCAAGGGATGTGGTTAGTAGGCTCAGCCTTCTACCTGAAAGAGCCTATCCCACATGGACTGGCCATAGGTGGGCCCTAACATTCAGACTCCTGCCGGCTGGGGGCTCAACTGTGAGCAGAAACCTTGGAAGCTCGTAAAGTTCATTCTCCCTGCCTAACTCCCAGGGAGAACCTGGAGGTGTTTTCTGAAACCAAACCAAACCAGACCTCTGGCCCCAAAGCAGGGGTCTTTGCTGTCTCCTTCCTATATGGGGGTAGAGGGTGGGTACGCGGCCAGAGAGGAGTACGCCTTGCAAGAAAGACTGGAAGTGTCCACTCAAAAGTTATTGCTGGTACAAGGGCAGCCACTTCGTTCACTCAAGGCCGGTTTAGAGCTGTTGCTACCTGCTGGGGGACCCCACCCTGGTATGTGCCTCTCCCCACCTTTTCCCCTGGAGCCAAAAGCTTGTGAGGTGGGGGAGGGTGGGCCTGGGAAGGCTCTGTGCAAATTGTAGCTGGGAGCCTCCGGGCAAAAGCTGAGCGAAAGGGAGAGGCGGCTGGCCTAAAATTTAGGTAGGCGGGAAAAGCCTGTGACAGAGCTGTAACCGCTGCACAGGCCAGAGACCCTAGAGTCCTCCTCACCCCGGGGTTGGGGGCTGAACCTGCTGAGCCGGGCCGCCCCCTCTCCACACCCACTCCCAGCACCTGGCCCGACCTATCGGCTGGCGGCTACGCCTCCTTTACCATACTGTCTCGCCTCCGGTCGCGCCCTGCGCGGGCCCAGTACTCGGCCGTCAGCGGGAGCTGCCAGGCTCTGGAGGGCGCCCCGGAAACCATGGGTAAGTGCGGAGACTTTGAGGTGGCCTCTCTCTGCAACCGTGGACATGGCAAGAGCCCACACCACACCCCGGCCCCCGCTGCCCTCTACGGTGTCTGGGGACACGCCCGCCCTGGCCAGGCTGCCCCGCCTGGGTCTTTCTGAGCCGCGCGCCGGCCCCGTCTTCCGCCCGCAGAGGTCCTCGTCCTGGCCGGATACCGCGCGCAGAAGGAGGACGAGCTGAGTCTGGCGCCCGGGGACGTGGTCCGGCAGGTGCGCTGGGTGCCCGCGCGGGGCTGGCTTCGCGGAGAACTGGGGGGCCGCTATGGCCTCTTCCCAGAGCGCCTGGTGCAGGTGAGGCCGAGCCAGGGGCGGGCTGTGGAGTCTCAGCGCGCGCCCCGCGGGAGCTGAAAGCGCCTTCCCCGTGCCCTGATTTCCAGGAGATCCCAGAGACCCTGCGGGGTTCCAGAGAGGCGCGGAGACCGCGCTGTGCGCGCCGCCGAGGTGAGCGCAAGGTCCGGGACGGGGTCCGGTGGGCGGGCGCGCAGAGTCAGTGCGACCCCGGCGCCTCTAGCTCTTGGTGACGGGCACGGCTCTGGGCGGGGCCCCGGGTCCGCTCTGCGGCCTGTGATTGGTTCTCGAGTACAATGCTCCGCCCTGGGGCGGGGCTGGAGGTACCAAAGGCTACGTTCGCGCCTCGCGCTACCCCCAGCTCCTCGTACTGGGGCGTCCGGCTCGAGCTGCGGTGCGCTTGTCCGGTGCTAGGTCATCCTGCCAAATACCCGGGGCCCCAAAGATGGTGCAAAGTGAACTTCAACTACAGCCCAGAGCAGGCGGACGAGCTGAAGCTGCAAGCTGGGGAGATCGTGGAAATGATAAAGGAGGTGAGGGGTGAGGTGATGGGACCGTTAGGGGAAAGATGATGGAACACGCCTCCCAAGTGAGCGGGGTGGGAAGTGAGGGTGTGGACAGTGGGAATGGCAACGGCGCAGATATGGGGAAGCACGGGATAGAGGGAGGAAGGGGCGCTTGGGCAGAACCAAGGGTGGAAGATTATCCTAGGGATCCTTGGGGCAGAACCAGATGCCCCTGCGTCCTACCCCCTCCCCAGATTGAGGACGGCTGGTGGCTGGGGAAGAAGAACGGGCAGCTGGGAGCCTTCCCATCCAACTTTGTGGAATTGCTGGACAGTGGGCCCCCAAGTGAGACCTCGACCCTGTGACTCGCAATCTCCAATGACCCTCCCAGTGGCATGAGCCTGTGATTCACATATCCTGACCCTGTGACCCCTTTGACCCTCTCCCATGACCTAACCTGTGAATTAGCACCCTCCCTAACCTCACTGTCCCTCACCAGGCTTTGGTAACCCAGACATGCCTTCAGTCAGCCCTGGTCCCCAGCGGCCTCCCAAGGTAACTTGGCTCAGAGTGGGCACAGAGGTGGTGAGTTACTCTTGGGGTGGTTGGAGGCTCATCTGGTTCCTCCCTGCCCCTTCCCCCACTAGCTGAGCAGCCTGGCCTATGACAGCCCTCCAGACTACCTGCAGACAGGTGAGCACCCATCCAAAGGGTCCCCCACCCCCTCAGCCACTCCCAAGGTTGTGACTTGGGGCCAGCTGGGCTGATGGAGGCGGGGGCTGCTGATGAATGGGGGAGGCTTGGCTTCAGAGGACAGTGGACTGACCTCTTCCCAGTCTCCCACCCTGAGGCCTACAGGGTCCTGTTTGACTACCAGCCTGAGGCCCCAGACGAGTTGACGCTGCGGAGGGGGGACGTGGTGAAAGTACTCAGCAAGGTGTGAGAGGAACAGGGTGGGGGGGCCCAAGGAAGTGGGTGTTGAGAAAGGGTAGACCTGCACATGTACCCCCTGAATCTAAAATAAATGTTGAAATTACATCTATAAGAAGGAGTGGGACCCCGGAAAGGACCTTGGGGGACCTGGCTCACCTCCCCACCGGTGTGTTTCTTTCCCAGACCACAGAGGATAAGGGCTGGTGGGAAGGAGAATGTCAAGGACGAAGAGGAGTTTTTCCAGACAACTTCGTACTCCCACCACCGCCAGTGAGTACAGAGCCAAGACACTCAGGTGGTGGGGGCAGGCTATTTTGGACAAAGGTGGGGATCATGGCACTCTCCGGACCTAACTGAAGGGTCACTAAATGAGGGTGGACCTAGACATGTGGCAGCTCCTTTTGGAATATAATACCAGTTGAGTATCCCTTATCCAAAAGGTTCGGGACCAGAAGTGTTTCGGATTTGGGAATTTTTGCATATACATGAGATAGTTGCCGGCGCGGTGGCTCACACCTGTAATCCCAGCACTTCTGGGAGGCCGAGGCAGGTGGATCATGAGGTCAGGAGTTCAAGACTAGCCTGGCCAACATGGTGAAACCCCATCTCTACTAAAAATACAAAAATCAGCTGGGCGTGGTGGCACTCATGTAATCCCAGCTACTCAGGAGGCGGAGGTTGCAGTGAGCCCAGATTGTGCCATTGCACTCCAGCCTAGGCAACAAGAGCAAGACTCCATCTCAACAAAAAAAAAAAAAAAAAAAAAAAAAAAAAAAACAAAACTTGGGAATGGGACCTGTACACGACCTAAACACGAAATTCATTTCTGTTGCATATACACCTTAAACCATAGCCTGAAGGTGATTTTATGCAATATTTTTAATAATTTTGTGCATGAAACAAAATTTTGACGAGACCTGTAACATGAGTTAGGTCGGGTATGGAATTTTCCACTTAAGGCGTTATATTGGCACTCAAAAAGTTTCAGATTTTGGAGCATTTTCGAATTTTTTTTTTTTTTTTTTTTGAGACAGAGTCTCGCTCTGTTGCCCAGACTGGAGTGCAGCAGCAGGATCGACGCTCACTGCAACCTCCCAGGTTGAAGCGACTCTCCTGCCTCAGCCTCAGAGTAGCTGGGATTACACGTGCATGCCACCACATCTGGCTAATTTTTGTATTTTTAGTAGAGACGGGATTTTGCCATGTTGACCAGACTGGTCTTGAACTTCTGTCCTCAAGTGATCCACCCACCTTGGCCTCCCAAAATGCTGGGATTATAGGTGTGAGCCACTGTGCCTGGCCTGCATTTTGGATTTCTGATTTTTAGATTAGGGATGCTCACCCTTTACTTCTTTTCTGCATAGATCAAGAAGCTGGTCCCACGGAAAGTGGTATCTCGGCAATCAGGTGAGTGCCCAGGGAACCCAGGATTGGGGGGTGTTCTCTGGGAGACCCACTGGTCCAGTTGCTTATAAACACCCACAGCACCCCAGTGGTCCAGTATGCCCCTATAGGAGTCCCCTCACCTGTGGGCCAAGAGCTGGGTAGGAATGCATGTGAATCAATGTGTGGGTCAGTTTGTGTGTGTGTTAATATGTTAGTGTTTCTCTGTGTGTCTTGAGAATGTGGCTCTTGGTGGGTATAGATTTGTTTCATTTTGTAAGGAAACATATGAATCTGTCTCTTCATATATAAGACTGTATATGTTCACATGTCTTATCTGTCAGTGAATAGCTCTGTCCGTGAGTCTGTAGAATGTCTTTTTATTTATCTTTTTTTATTTATTTTTTTGAGACGGAGTCTCGCTCTGTTGCCCAGGCTGGAGTGCAGTGGTGTGATCTCAGCTCACTGCAAGCTCTGCCTCCTGGGTTCACACCATTCTCCTGCCTCAGCCTTCCAAGTAGCTGGGACTACAGGCGCCTGCCACCACACCCAGCTAATTTTTTGTATTTTTAATAGAAACGAGATTTCACCATGTTAGCCAGGATGGTCTCGATCTCCTGACCTCGTGATCCACCCGCCTCAGCCTCCCAAAGTGCTGGGACTACAGGCGTGAGCCACCGCACCCAGCCTTACTTATCTTTTAATGTAATATTTGACACATGTCAAAAGTATATGTAACACATATGTTATAAAATTTAACACCCACTGGCAAGGCACAGTGGTTCACGCCTGTAATCCCAGCACTTTGGGAGGCCAAGGCAAGTGGATCACCTGAGGTTAGGAGTTCAAGACCAGCCTGGCCAACATGGCAAAACCTTGTCTCTACTAAAAATATAAAAATTAGCCAGGCGTGGTGGGCATCCCTGTAATCCCAGGCTGGAGTGCAGTGGTGTAATCCCAGCTCACTGCCCTCTGCCTCCCAGGTTCAAGTGATTCTCCTGTCTTAGCCTCCTGAGTAGTGTGCACCACCATGCCCAGCTAATTTTGTATTTTTAGTAGAGATGGGATTTCACTATGTTAGCCAGTCTGGTCTTCGAGACCAGGGCACAGTGGCTCATGCCTGTAATCCCAGCACTTGGAGAGGCTGAGTGAGGTGGATCACCAGGTCGGGAGTTTGAGACCAGCCTGAATAACATGGTGAAACCCCATCTCTACTAAAAATACAAAAATTAGCCAGGTATGGTGGCGGGCACCTGTAATCCCAGCTTCTTGGGAGGCTGAGGCGTGAGAATCGCTTGAACCCAGGAGATGGAGGTTGCAGTGAGCCTAGATGGCACCACTGCACTTCAGCCTGGGAAACAGAGTGAGACTCTGTCTCAAAAAAAAAAAAAAAAGAAAAAGAAATCATTTCCTGCTCCAAGTTTAGAAGGATAATCATCTATATTAAAACTTTTAAAATGTTGCTATTCATATTAGTGCTTTTATTCATGTAGTAATAATTTTAATGAGTGATACAATTATACCTTTTTCCCTATGGACAATGAGTTGTTCCAGCATCATTTATTATTTTCTACATGTGAGTTTTATACAATTTTGGGGGTTTCTTTTTTCTTTTCGAGAAAGGGTCATCGGGTCTTTGTTACCCTGGTTGGAGTGCAGTGGCAATTGTAGCTCATTGCAGCTTCCACCTCCTGGGCTTAAGCGATTCTTCCACCTCAGTCTCTCTTGTAGCTGGGACTACAGGCACAAGCTACCATGTGCAGCTAATCTTTTAATCTTTTTGTAGAGACAGGGTCTCACTGTGTTGCCCAGGCTGGTCTTGAACTCCTGGGCTCAAGCAATTCTCCTGTTTTGGCCTCCCAAAGTGCTGGGATTAGAGGCGTGAGCCACAGTGCCTGGCTTAGTTTTATACATAAAACTATAATCTATAATTTTTTTTTTTTTTTTTTTTTTTTGAGGCGGAGTCTCGCTCTTTCGCCCAGGCTGGAGTGCAGTGGCGCGATCTCGGCTCACTGCAAGCTCCGCCTCCCGGGTTCCCGCCATTCTCCTGCCTCAGCCTCCCGAGTAGCTGGGACTACAGGCGCCGCCACCACGCCCGGCTAATTTTTTTGTATTTTTAGTGGAGACGGGGTTTCATTGTGTTAGCCAGGATGGTCTCGATCTCCTGACCTTGTGATCCGCCCGTCTCGGCCTCCCAAAGTGCTGGGATTACAGGCTTGAGCCACCGCGCCCGGCCTTTTTTTTTTTTTTTTTTTTGAGGCAGAGTCTCGCTCTGTCGCCCAGGTTGGAGTGCAGTGGCGCGATCTCGGCTCACTGCAACTTCCGCCTCCCAGGTTCATGCCATTCTCCTGCCTCAGCCTCCCGACTTGCTGGGACTACAGGCGCCCACTACCACGCCTGGCTAATTTTTTGTATTTTTAGTAGAGATGGGGTTTCACCATGTTAGCCAGGATGGTCTTGATCTTCTGACCTCATGATCTGTCTGCCTCGGCCTCCCAAAGTGCTGGGATTACAGGCGTGAGCCACTGCACCCGGCCATAAAACTAGAATTTTTCATGAGGTTTATTCCCAGATATTCTTAGGTATCTCAGAGTTTTTAATGTGTCTTTAAAAAAACAGACATTCTTCTGTTTATTGCAGGAATACAGAAATGCATTGATTTTTGTATATTGTTTTTATAGCCAGCCATGGTGCTAAACTCTGATTATTTCTAGTAATTCATTTGTAGATTCTTATAAGTTTCCTATGAAGACAGACATGTCATTTGTGAATAATTTTTGTTTCATTCTCTTCATTCCTGCCTTTTAATTTCATTTTATTAATTTATTATAGCAATTAGGATCTCTCATATGATGTTAAATAGAAATAGTGATGGTGAACATCATCGTCATGTTCCTGATTTTGAATCTAGTTTTCGTTTTTCTTCTTTTTTCTTTCTTTTGAGACAGCGTCTTGTTCTGTTGCCCAGGCTGGAGTGCAGTGGTGCAATCTCAGCTCACTGCAACCTCCACCTCCCGGGTTCAAGCAATTCTCCTGCCTCAGCCTCCCAAGAAGCTGAGATTACAGGTGTGCACCACCATACCTGGCTAGTTTTTGTATTTTTAGTAGAGACGGGGTTTCACTATGTTGGTCAGGCTGGTCTCGAACTCCTGACCTCATGATCCGCCTGCCTCAGCCTCCCAAAGTGCTGGGATTACCGGCGTGAGCCACTGCGCCCTGGTCTCGAAGACCAGACTGGCTAACATAGTGAAACTCCATCTCTAATAAAAATATAAAATTAGCTGGGCATGGTGGTGCACACTACTTGGGAGGCTAAGACAGGAGAATCACTTGATTCTGTCACAGCCTCCCAAATAGCTGGGACTACGGGTGTGCACCACCACATCTGGCTAAATTTTTTTGTATTTTTAGTAGAGATAGGGTTTCACCACGTTGGCAAAGCTGGTCTCAAACTCCTGACCTTGTGGTCTGCCTGGCTCGGCCTCCCAGAATGCTGGGATTACAGGTGTGAGCCACTATGCCTGGTCTATCTGGTGGATCTTATGTAAGATGGGAATCGGCTGGGCATGGTGGCTCATACCTGTAATCCCAGCACTTTGGGAGGCTGAGGCGGGCAGATCATGAGGTCGGGAGATCGAGGCCATCTTGGCTAACACAGTGAAACCCCGTCTGTACTCAAAATACAAAAAAATAGCCAGGTGTGGTGGCACATGCCTGTAGTCCCAGCTACTCAGGAGGCTGAGACAGGAGAATCGCTTGAACCCAGGAGGCAGAGGTTGCAGTGAGCCGAGATCGCGCCACTGCACTCCAGCCTGGGTGACAGAGCGAGGCTCTGTCTCTAAATAAATAAATAAGATGGGAATCATCTTTCCTTGCAAGCTGGTAAAACTTGTCTGTAAATTCATCTTGCCATATTTTTTTCATTATGGGATTATTTTAAACAACTTCTTCAATTTCTTTAATAGTTAAACAAAAGTCAGGGTAAAATTCTTCAATCAGTTGTGGAGTTACATGTTTTTAATTGTATATTTTATGTAAGTTTTCTAATTATTTGCATAAAGTTGTTCATAGTATACTCTTTTATTTTGGAGAGATAGGGTCTTGCTCTGTTGCCTAGGCTGGAGTGTGGTGGCACAATTGGAGCTCGCAGCAGCCTCAGACCTCAAGTGATCCTCCCACTGCAGCCTCCCGAGTAGCTAGGACTATAGGTGTGCACCACCACACCTGGCTAGTTTTTAAGTTCATCGTAGAGAAAAGGTCTTGCTGTGTTGCCCAGGCTGATCTGGAATTCCTATGCTCAAGTGATCCTCCTGCTTTGGCCTCCCAAAATACTGGGATTACAGTTGTGAGGCACTTCACTCAGCTCTTTGTGTTATCTTTTTAATGAAAACTGTCCTGGTGGGTATGAAGTGGTATCTCATTATGGGTTTGATTTGCATTTCTCTGATGGCTAATAATGCTGAGCATATTTTCATGTGCTTATTTCTTTTGG
Source organism: Macaca nemestrina (assembly GCF_043159975.1). Taxonomy (NCBI): domain Eukaryota; kingdom Metazoa; phylum Chordata; class Mammalia; order Primates; family Cercopithecidae; genus Macaca; species Macaca nemestrina. The sequence continues at coordinate 197,552,441 of NC_092125.1, read as the reverse complement.
AGAAATGTCTGTTTGGATCCTTTGCCTATTTAAAAAATTGGATTATTTGTCTTTTTTTGCTATTGAGTTAGAAGAGTTCTCTATATATTCTAGATAGAAGTCCCTAATCACATATATGCATATATGGTTTGCAATATTTTCTCCCATTCTCCCTTTTTTTTAAGTCTTGCTCTATTGCCCAAGCTGGAATACAGTGGCATAATCTCAGCTCACTGCAACCTCCCCCTCCCGGGTTCAAGCGATTTTCCTGGGTCAGCCTCCCAAGTAGCTGGGATGACAGGTGTGCACCACCACACCTGGCTAATTTTTGTATTTTTAGTAGAGACGGGGTTTCACCATGTTGCCCAAGTGGTCTTGAACTCCTGACCTTGTAATCCATCCACCTCATCCTCCCAAAGTTTCTCTCTTTCTTCAGGTTGTCTTTTCACTTCTTGATGGTGTCCCTTGATGTACAAAAGTTTTACATTTTGATGAAGTCCCATTTATCTAATTTTTTGGTTGGCTGTGCTTTTGAACCAATGTCAGATCCCAAGATTACACTCCAAATTGAGATGCCTTCAACTTAGCCAGTGAAGCTGCTGATCCTCAATTTGCCCTACCCCGCAGAACATCCATGTGGACCAAGCTGAGGGGCCGGGGATGAAAGCAGCCCTAGGCAAGAACATTATCAAGCATACAAAATGCTCTGCAAATTACCCCAGCACTTTGAGAGGCTGAGGCGGGCACATTGCTTGAGGTCACGAGTTTGAGAACAGCCTGGCCGACGTGGTGAAACCCTGTCTCTACCAAAAAATACAAAAATTAGCAGGGCGTGGTGGCAGGCGCCTGTCATCCCAACTATCTGGGAGGCTAAGGCATGAGAATCGCTTGAACCTGTGAGGTGGAGGTTGTAGTGAGCCGAGATCGCGCCACTGCCCTCCAGCCTGGGTGACAGAGCGAGACTGTCTCAAAAAAAAAAAAAAAAAAAAAAATCCTTCGCAAATTATCTCATACCTTTGGATAATTTGCAGAGCATTGAAATGGTTGTTGGATTTTTTTTTTTTTTCTTTTTTTGGGGGTAGGGAAGGAGTCTCGCTCTGTCTCCCAGACTGGAGTGCAATGGCACAATCTCGGCTCACTGCAACCTCCACCTCCTGGGTTCAAGTGATTCTCCCCTGTGAGCCTCCTGAGTAGCTGGGATTACAGGCACCCACCATCATGCCCGGCTAATTTCTGTATTTTTGCAGAGAGGGGGTTTCACCATGTTGGCCAAACTGGTCTCGAACTCCTGACCTCAGGTGACCCGCCCACTTCGGCCTCCCAAAGTGCTGGGATTACAGGTGTGAACCACTGTGCCCGGCCTGTTGGATCATTTTTGTCCAGCTTCATAGTTGCCTTGTGAGGAGAGGATTTGTCCACCACCTCATTCAGCCAGAGTCAAGCCCTGCTTCTGTCATTCCTCCCTCCTAACATTGCTCTCATTCTGTGCATTCCTTGTCTCACTGCACCTCTAGTTTATAAATTCTCTCTCTAGCCTTTTGGCTCTGTTTGCTCTGTAACCTGTACCGGCAACATAAGCAATATGCATATAAGTAAGTGGATTTATGTTGCATTTTTTTTTTCAAGAATGCTATTTTTCATCTCTAGTATTTCCGTTTTCTATGTGGTAATTTTCCAAACCTGTGTGGTTATTCCTGATTGTCCTTTGTTCCATGCACATCCTGAATTTCTTCAAATATGTTATACATAGCTATTCAGTATTCTCTACCTGACACTTCCAGTATCTGTTGTATGTTGTGTCTGCTGACTCCATTCTTGGTGACCTGCCCTCTGGCGTGTTTTGTGACCTTTGTTTATGAGCTGATAGCTGGATTTTAATCTGTGGGACTCTTGCAGGTCTTAGTAGAAGAAGACTTCTTCCAGCGAGAATTTGCTTTTATTTTTTGTTTTGTTTTTTTGAGATGAAGTCTTGCTCTGTCACCTGGGCTAGAGTGCAGTGATGTGATCTCAGTCACTGCAACCTCCTCCTTCCGGGTTCAAGCGATTCTCGTGCTTCAGCCTCCCTAGTAGCTGGGATTACAGGCATGTGCCACCATGCCCGGCTAATTTTTGTAGTTTTAGCAGAGATGAGGTTTCACCATTTTGGCCAGGTTGGTCTTGAACTCCTGACCTCAGGTGATCCACCTGCCTTGGCCCCACAAAGTGTTGGGATTACAGGCATGAGCCACCGTACCCGGCCGAGAATTTGCTTTTACTTCTGCCAGTGGCCAGAGAACACCACCCACCAGAAGCCGCTTCGGTCCTCCTGAAGAAAGGTGGCACTGCTGTGTGGTACTGAGCTCGGGGCCTGTGGTGAGCTGAGGAAGCAGAGCCCAGGGCCCTGGCTTCACACCACAGGGCCCAGGCTCAGTAGCCACAGAGCAGAGCTGCCCTCCCTCTGCCTTTCTGGCTTCAGTTCTCTCTCTTTTTTTCTTTATCTTTATCTTTTTTTTTTTTTTTTTTGAGACTAAGTTTTGCTCTTGTTACCCAGGCTGGAGTGCAATGGCATGATTTGGCTCACTGCAACCTCCACCTCCCAGGTTCAAGCGATTCTCCTGCCTCAGCCCCCCAAATAGCTGGAACTGCAGGCGCCCGCCACCACACCTGGCTAATTTTTGTATTTTTTAGTAGAGATGGGGTTTCACCATGTTGGTCAGGCTGATCTTGAACTCCTGACCTCAAGTTGATCCTCCCATCTCAGCCTCCCAAAGTGCTGGGATTATAGGCGTGAGCCACTGGGAGTGCTGGTGTGAGCCACTGCACCTGGCCCAGTCCTCTCTTCTGTAGACCTCCTTTACCTTTTAACTCCAACAGTGTCTCAAAATTGTGTCCTCAGCAGGATATAATTGCTTTCTGATGGGAGCACCCTTCAGAGCATCTAATCAGCCATAACCGTGTAAGAAGCAGAAGTCGGCCGGGCGCGGTGGCTCACGCCGGTAATCCCAGCACTTTGGGAGGCCGAGGCGGGCGGATCACGAGGTCAGGAGATCGAGACCATCCTGGCTAACATGGTGAAACCCCGTCTCTACTAAAAATACAAAAAACTAGCCGGGCGTGGTGGCGGGTGCCTGTAGTCCCAGCTACTCGGGAGGCTGAGGCAGGAGAATGGCGTGAACCCGGGAGGCGGAGCTTGCAGTGAGCCGAGATCGCGCCACTGCACTCCAGCCTGGGCGACACAGCGAGACTCCGTCTCAAAAAAAAAAGAAAAAAAGAAAAAAAAGAAGCAGAAGTCAAAGTTAACATTTACTGAGCTTTGACCATCTGGCTGCCAAACAGTCTTCTGGGCACCTCGCATGTATTAAAAGTCACTCAGACCTCACAACCACCCTACAAAGGTGTGTGTTAGTTGTCCATGTTTTATAAATGAGGACACTGAGGCATAGATCACTTGGCAAGTTCCCACACAACTAGCAAGGAGTGGAGCTGAAATTCAGAGCCTGGTGTCTGGCTGTGGGATCCATGCCCCCACCGTCAGATTTGTGGATTTGTATACGTATCTGCGTGTGATATATAGGAGTTAACATCAGCACTTGTGCACAAGCCAGAGTGGCTGTTTTTCTAAGGATCTGAATGTCACTGTGTGTAACTGCCTTCAGGCGATGCTCATGTCACCTTAGTGTGCCCTTCTCTGGCCACCCCATTTAAAATGGTTCCTTCCTCTGCCTAGTGTTTTTTTGTTTTGTTTTGTTTCTTTGAGACAGAGTTTTACTCTTGTCGCCCAGGCTGGAGTACAGTGGCGCGATCTTGGCTCACTACAACCTCTGCCCTCCTGGGTTCAAGCGATTTTCCTGCCTCAGCCGGAGTAGCTGAGATTACAGGTGCACGACACCATGCCTGGCTAATTTTTGTGTTTTTAGTAGAGACGGGGTTTCACCATGTTGACCAGGCTGGTCTTGAACTCCTGACCTCAAGTGATCTGCCCACCTTGGCCTCTCAAAGTGCCAGGATTACAGGTGTGGGCCACCGTGCCCAGCCCCTCTGCCTAGTCTTGTCAGTCACACTTAATAACTCTTTAACACATTATGTATTTTACTCCTTGTATTTATGTCTGCTTCCCCAATAGAACACGAGCTCAGTCTGGCTGCTGTGGGAAGAACACACTCTAGGTGGGGTGGGTACAGCCAAAACCCAGGTTGGAGGCTGTTGGAATGTCCAGGTGAAGGTGACGGTGACTTGATCTAGAGCACTTAGTGGTGGAGGTGGTGACAAGTGATGGAATTCAGGAAATACCTGGACAGTAGTGTGGACAGGATTTACTGATGGTTTGGATGTGCCTCACAAGGAAATAAAAGGAGTCATCTGTCATCCAAACAAGTGGGTAAATGGGCCAGATGGGGACCGTGGGGAGAGGGGTAGATTCAAGGGTCATGGGTTTGGGAAGCAAGAGATTGGTTTGGGATATGCTAACAGTGTGATGCCCATCAGCTCTCCAAGTGTAAGTATTGAGAGGGAAGTCAGATATGAGTCTGGAGTCAGAGAGGAAGGAGCTAGAGATGAAAATTTGGGAATCATTGACTTATTGATAATTAAATCGATAAGACTGGGTGGTATCTCTAGAGAGTAAATGAGAGAGAAGATAAAGAATTCTGAGGGTGGGCTGGGCGCGATGGCTCACGCCTGTAATCCCAGCACTTTGGGAGGCCGAGGTGGACGGATCACAAGGTCAGGAGATCGAAACCATCCTGGCCAACACGGTGAAACCCTGTCTCTACTAAATATACAAAATATTAGTTGGGTGTGGTGGCGGTCACCTGTAGTCCCAGCTACTCAGGAGGCTGAGGCAGGAGAATGGGGTGAACCCAGGAGGCAGAGCTTGCACTGAGCCAAGATCACGCCACTGCACTCCAGCCTGGACGACAGCGAGACTCCATCTCAAAAAAAAAAAAAAAACCCACAAAAATTGGCCAGGCGCAGTGTAATCACGCCTGTAATCCCTGCACTTTGGGAGACCGAGGCAGGCGGATCACGAGGTCAGGAGATCAAAACCATCCTGGCTAACACGGTGAAGCCCCATCTCTACTAAAAATACAAAAAGAAATTAGCCGGGCATGGTGGCGGGCGCCTGTAGTCCCAGCTACTAGGGAGGCTGAGGCAGGAGAATGAACCCGGGAGGCAGAGCTTGCAGTGAGCCAAGATCGCGCCACTGCACTCCAGCCTGGGCACAGAGCGAGACTCCGTCTCAAAATAATAATAATAATAATAGTAATAGAAAAATTAGCCGGGTGTGGTGGCGCATACTCAGACAAGATTAGCCTCCTGCCCACAGTCCCCTGCATAGAGCACAAGACAGGGCCAGTGACTGTCAGATGGATGAATGCTCCACTCCTCTCTCTTCCCAGCTCCTATTAAGGAACCAAAAAAGTTGATGCCCAAAACATCCCTCCCCACAGTCAAGAAACTAGCGACAGCCGCCACTGGGCCCAGCAAAGCCAAGTAAGGAGCAGGATGGGGTTGGGGGAAGGAGGAGGGTAGAAGGAACACCCCTCCCTGTGCCCCACCCTGAGGGCCTGATGAAGATATGTTCCAGGACATCTCGGACACCCAGCAGGGACAGTCAGAAGCTCACTTCCCGAGACTCAGGTAAGGGCTGCCCTCCAGTGCAGGGAGGACGGGAGGCCAGGGATGGGGTGGCTGTGCGGATGGACAGAGGGGAAGAGACTGAGGGTCAGAGTAGGCTTGGGTCCCTGAAGTTCTGCTCTCTTAGGCCCCAATGGTGGCTTCCAAAGCGGGGGTTCGTGTCACCCTGGCCGAAAGCGATCCAAAACCCAGACTCCCCAGCAACGCTCTGTGTCCAGTCAGGTGAGGGGCAGGAGACATGGGAGAGGGGATGCTGGGCAGAGGCTGGTTCCCAGCTGTGGTGTGCACAGGTGAAGTCTCCCAGGCCAAGGGGAACCAGACTCAACCTCAGCTGAGACTTCACCTCCCATCATGGCAGGAGGAAGAGCACAGCAGCCCAGCAAAGGCCCCCTCTGTGAAGAGAACCCCCATGCTGGACAAGACCACAACTCCAGAGAGGCCCCCAGCTCCAGAGAATGCCCCCGGCTCCAAGAAGATCCCGGTTCCTGACAAGGTCCCCTCCCCAGAGAAGACCCTCACTCTAGGCGACAAGGCCTCTATCCCAGGGAACTCCACCTCGGGGAAGATCCCAGCTCCTGACATAGTCCCCACCCCAGAGAGGATGGTGACTCCAGAGGACAAGGCCTCTATCCCAGAGAACTCCATCCCAGAGGAGGCCCTGACTGTGGACAAACCCTCCACTCCAGAGAGGCTCTTTTCAGTGGAAGAGGCCAGTGGCCCAGAAGTCCCACCAATGGATAAAGTCCCTGATCCAAAGATGGCCCCTCTGGGGGATGAGGCCCCCACCCGAGAAAAGGTCTTGACTCCAGAGCTTTCTGAAGAAGAGGTGTCCACCAGAGATGACACTCAATTCCATCACTTCTCTTCGGAGGAAGCCCTGCAGAAGGTCAAGTCCTTTGTAGCCAAAGAGGCTCCATCATCCCAGGAGAAGGCCCACACACCAGAGGCACCCCCACTCCAGCCTCCTTCCTCAGAGAGGTGCCTGGGAGAGATGAAATGCCCCCTTGTTAGAGGGGACAGCTCCCCACACCAGGCTGAGTTGAAGTCTGGGCCAGCGTCCAGGCCTGCTCTTGAGAAGCCCCACCCCCAGGCAGAGGCTACAACGCTTCTAGAGGAGGCACCTTCCAAAGAGGAGAGGACCCCTGAAGAGGAGGCATCCCCCAATGAGGAAAGGCCTCTGAGAGAGGAGGTGCTCCCGAAAGAGGGAGTGGCTTCCAAAGGGGAGGTGCTCCCCAAAGAGGGAGTGGCTTCCAAAGGGGAGGTGCTCCCCAAAGAGGGAGTGGCTTCCAAAGAGGTGCTCCCCAAAGGGGGAGTGGCTTCCAAGGAGGAGGTGCTCCCCAAAGAGGGAGTGGCTTCCAAAGAGGAGGTGCTCCCCAAAGAGGGAGTGGCTTCCAAAGAGGAGGTGACCCCGAAAGAGGAAGTGGCTCCAAAAGAGGAGGTGCCCCCTATAGAAACAGCCTTTGCCCAAAAAACACATCCTATCAAGCCGTCTCCAGACTCCCAAGAGACACTCACGCTCCCCTCCTTGCTTCCGCAAAACTACACGGAAAACAAGAATGAGGGAGTCGATGTAACGTCGCTGAGGGGCGAGGTGGAGTCTCTAAGGAGGGCGCTGGAGCTGATGGGGGTGCAGCTGGAGTGAGTGGGTAGCGGCGGGGGTTGTGGAAGGTAGGGTCCCCCCTAGCCCTCACCTGCCCAGCGCCTCACCTCCGCCTTGGCCCGCAGGAGGAAGCTGACCGACATCTGGGAGGAGCTGAAGAGCGAGAAGGAGCAGCGCCAGCGGCTGGAGGTGAGGCGCGGGTCCTGGCGGGAGCGGGCTGGTGGCGGGTGGCCCCCTGACACAGTCTCCACCTCACTCCCGGCCAGGTCCAGGTGATGCAGGGGACCCAGAAGTCCCAGAACCCGCGCATCATCCACGCGCAGACGCAGACCTACTGAGGGCGGGCCTGGGAAGGGACCGCGGCCCGTCCTGGCTGGGGCCACCCACGTCCTTGCACACGACTTTGGGAAACTCGAGAAAGTAAACTCTGCCTCGCAAGGGGCCACGCCGGTCTGGTCGCTATGGGCGGGGTCTGCGCGGGGGCAGGGCCTGGGCCTCCGCATTCCTGACGGTCCCTCCCGGGCACATCTGTCCAACATGTGGCTCCCATTACCGTTCCCAAGGCCTGCGCGCGGCTATTTTTATCCACCGGATGGTGAGGGGCGGGGGATGGTGTCTCCTTCCGACGCCAGCAGCGCGCTGGAGAAATGGCGGGCAGGAGGGGCCCAGGCGGGGTCGGGCTCTGACGCCCGGCCTAGATTCCGGAATCCAGCTGTGCGCCGGGGAGGAGCCGAGCGGGCCTTCTCGCGAGCTCGGACCCCTCCCAGCTGGCCTCCCTGTCCGCTCAGAGGGACCCCTGCCCTCTCGTTTGAACGCACCTCGGTGAAGACGTGAACGGCCCAGCCCAGCACGCATGCTTACACCGGGGCTAGTAGGACCTTAGCCTCTAGGTCAGGGTCCCGAGGCCTGGTGTGTGTGTGTCATTGCAATGTATGAACCCAAGGCACTGTGGGGACAGGGCTACGTGTGCCCAGGCGTTTGCCGGTAAGGAATGCGTTTTGAGGAATGCGCGTGCACTTGCTCTGTGTGAGGCTGGGTGCAGGCCTGTGGCCTTCTGCCTTTCCGCTGGCTGTGAAGTGAACGCGGGCAGGTGTGCTGTGTCGTGGGGTTGGTGGGTGGGGGTGGTGCAGCTAGGGTAAGGGAGTCAAGGGGGGGCCTCAGCCCTAGGACCCCTGCGTGGCAGGAGCCTGGGGGCCGCTGGGGGCAGGAGTAACAGAGGGAGAGACTGAGTCACTGAGAATGCAGCTTTCTTTCATTTGGTCACTTCACCTCTTCATCACCCCCAGAGAGGGAGTGGGGACCCTGCATCGTGCCCCCTCCCCGCCCCTGGGGTCTTCTGGCAGGACTGGGGAAGAGAGACTCGCGGGGGCTGGCGGTCCACGCCCAGTAGCACCTGGGGGCCGTGGGGGCCAAGGCAGTCCGAAGGTCCGGAGCAGGTCTGGGCTCATGTGCAGGTCCGGTACCCCAAGCGCCTTGCAGCGGGAGCCGGGGCCCATCAGTAATAGTGCATGCGGCCCAGGGTGCCCGCGCCCGTGGCCGTGGGGCTGGGCCCCAGCGTGCCTGTGCCCAGCAGGTCCGGCTGCCCGGTGCGCCAGATCTCCCGCAGGATCCTCTCACGCTCCTCCAGCCGCTGCGCCCGCTCCAGCTCCTCCGCCGATGTGAAGACGTTGACACTGAGGGGCCCGTCGGGCTCCGCGGACAGCTCGGGGCCCGGCAGCGTGTCGTCGGGTCCCAGCCGCGTCACCGTGTCCTCCTCGTCCTCGTCGTCGTCCTCGGGCTCCAGGGTGCTGCTGCGGGGGTCCCGGCGCTGAGCCGGGCCCCGGGGCCGCGGGCGGGGCGCCCACGAGATGCTGATGACGAGCAGGCAGAGGGTGAGCAGCAGGCCGAAGCAGACGCCCAGCACGAAGTAGAGGCCGAAGCTCTCGGGGTTGGCTGCGGGGCACAGGGCGGGGGTCACGGAGAGGGCCGGGCGGGTGAGGGTCGTCCCACTTCCAACAGACCCCAGGTTCAAGGTGTGGGGACGAGGCCCGTAACCCCTACTCGAAGGGCATTAGGGAACCGCCAGCGGGCAAGGGGGCGGGGAGCGGGGCGGAGGGGACGGGCAAGGCGCTGGGGAGGGAAGGGGATGGTGGGCAGGGAAGGGTTCAGGCCCCCAGTCTTCCGGCGCCCGCCCTCACCGCGGATGTGCGCGTAGGCAGCCAGGCTGTTGCTGAGCAACTCCATGTCCCTTCGCGGGGCATCCATGCTGCTCTGGGGGGCAGCTCCCCTGCCAGCCTGCGAGGTCAGCAAAGTCAGATCCTCCTCCCAGCCTGGAGCCCACCCCGACCCCTTCCGCGGGCAGCTCCTCTCCCGGGAGCCGCGGCCCCAGGTTCCACCCTGGAAAGAGCGCTTCCCTAACTTCGTGGCGGCCCTGGGCCCTGCCGGGGGGAACCCCTCTCCCGGGCGCGGACGCCCCTCCAGCCCAGGGAGCAGCGCCGGGGACCGCGGGAGGCCCCGCCCCCTGGTGAGGTCCCCAGCTGAGGCCCGGTTCCGCTGTCCCCGGACGGGATGGAGGATAGGAACACTGAGCCTCCACGCCCCAGGCGGGCTCCGGGAAGGGAAACCGCCTCCCTCCTCGCCCGGCCGCCCTGCGGGGACCCACCGGCCCGGGGCCGGGCCCACTCACCGTCAGCGCCCCGCTTCCCGGCTGCCCGGCCCCGGCGCGTCCAGCGGCCGCATACACTGGGCCCGGCCGCCCCTCCGGCCCCGCTGGGCTCCCAGACCGCGGCAGCGCGGGCGGGACACGGGCCGAGGGACGAGCCGGCGGAAAGTTTCCTCCGAGGAAAGAGGAGGGACGGGGCGGGGCGGGCGGGGAGGCGGGGAGGAAAAGGGCTGGGAGAGGAAGGGGAGAGGAGCGGGCAGCCGGGAGGAGGGAGATCCCGGCCCGCGGGCCGTCCGTCCCCCACAGGAAACCGCCGGGGAGGCCGCGGCAGGGACCCGCCCCCAGGCCACTAACAACAACAACAGCGAGGCTGGAGCTCTGCCTGCGTGCGGGCCGAGGGCTGAACCCTGGACAGGTTCTTTGACTTACTCCGGCTGACAACCCTACGACGTGGTACCATTATCCCCACTTCGCAGATAATATAAACAGAGTCTTGGAGAGATTGAATTGACTTTACAAAAACTGTCGGGATTTGAACCTGCTGTTCTCTGACCCTAAAGCCTGAGCTCAAAACCACCGCTCCCCCTCCTAGGAGGCCCCATCCAGGGAAGGCTGCTTCTCTTCCCCAGACCCATGCCGGTCTGGAAGGGAGGGGACTGTCCACCCCTCCTCCCTGGGCCCAGGCTTGAATGTGCCCCCTGGCCGAGCTCTGGTCTGGTCACGCAGGGTTAATGATTGTTAGACTCCAGCTTTGAGCCAGGCACCGTCCAGCAGCCTCGCAGTCCCCAGCGTGGGGCCTCTGTGCCTGCAAGCTCCTGCGCTCTTGTGCACCAAGCAGCTTGTGGCGGCTTGTGGCAGATCCCACCCCATCCCGCCCCCCACCCCAAGGCTAAACCTACCTGTGCTCACACACGCATTTCCCACCTGGGCTTGTGCATGCAATGTGGTGTGTGATCAGTGTGTGTGGCTGGGGGCTTCTTTCTGCCCTGTCTCCCCGGGGCCCCCCATCATGGGCCTCCCCTCCCTTGTTGGAGCTAGGATGAGGGGGAGGCCGTCTTGGCGGGAGCCTTAGAGAGGAGGAGGGAAGGGGGAGAGGAAATTGCAGACATAGCTGAAGGCGCTGCCTGAGGCCTGTGGGCCAGCGACCCTTTCTCTGTTCGGGCTGCAGACCCCTACTCCCCCAGTCCCGAGACTGGGTTCAAGTGGAGGGCATATCTAGATGGGGGAGGACCAGGACTGACTCCTATGGGGATGGAAAAGGGACTCCTGGGTGTTTTTGTGACTGTTGAGTCTGTTCTGTGAATGTGTGGGGAGGTATTTTTGCCCACATCTGTATATTTGTCTATTAATGTGATGTATTTGAATATTGTTGTGGGGGCGAGTATGTCTGCATATACATCTGTGCAGCCACTAGTCAACAAATATTGTGTATGCCTAGCACTTCCTAGTCTAGTTCACAGCATCTGTGGATTTAACCAACTTTGCATCAAAAATATTCAAAACCGGCCGGGCGCGGTGGCTCACGCCTGTAATCCCAGCACTTTGGGAGGCCGAGACGGGCGGATCAAGAGGTCAGGAGATCAAGACCATCCTGGCTAACACAGTGAAACCCCGTCTCTACTAAAAAAATACAAAAAACTAGCCGGGCGAGGTGGCGGGCGCCTGTAGTCCCAGCTATTCGGGAGGCTGACGCGGGAGAATGGCGTAAACCCGGGAGGCGGAGCTTGCAGTGAGCTGAGATGCGGCCACTGCACTCCAGCCTGGGCGACAGAGCGAGACTCCGTCTCAAAAAAAAAAAAAAAAAAAAAAAATTCAAAACCAAAATTGCATCTGTACTGAACATGTACAGAATTTTTTTCTTGTCATTATTTCCTAAACAATAGATATATTTTATTTTATTTTTCTTTGAGACAGGGTCTCACTCTGTCACCCAGGCTGAAGTACAGAGGTGCTATCTCAGCTCATCACAGCCTCTGCCTCCTGGGCTCAAGTGAGCCTCCCATCTCATTGTCCCAAGTAGCTGGGAGGGATCACAGGCACGCACCACCATACCTGGCTAATTTTTGTAGAGATGGGGTTTTGCCATGTTGCCCAGGCTGGTCTTGAACTCCTGGGCTCAAGTGATCCACCCACCTCAGCCTCCCAAAGTGCTGGGATTACAAGTGTGAGCCATCGTGCCAGCCAATAGTATATTTTCATAGTGGTTACATTATATTAGATATTATAAGTAATCAAGAGATGATTTAAAGTATACAGGAGGATGTGTGTAGGTTAAATGCAAATACTGAACCAATTTATTTTACATCAAGGACTTGAGGATCCTCGGATTTTGGTGTCTATGGGAGGGAGCCAATCCCTTGAGAATACCAAGGGACAGGGTTTTTTTTGTTTTTTGTTTTGTTTTGTTTTTGAGACGGAGTCTCCCTCTGTGGCCCAGGCTGGAGTGCAGTGGCACGATCTCAGCTCACTGCAAGCTCCGCCTCCCGGGTCCAGGCCATTCTCCTGCCTCGGCCTCCCGAGTAGCTTGGATTACAGGCAATTGCCACCACGCCTGGCTAATTTTTTGTATTTTTAGTAGAGACAGGGTTTCACTGTGTTAGCCAGGATGGTCTCCATCTCCTGACCTCATGATCCGCCGGCCTCAGCCTCCCAAAGTGCAGGGATTACAGGCGTGAGCCACTACACCCGGCCCTGAGGGACAGTTTTAATGGGGATTTAACAATAAACAGAACAGACACAAATCCTTGCCCCCATGAAGCTGACACTAAATTGGAGAAACAACAGAAGATCATCTCAGATGCTTCTAAGTGCTGGGGGGGTGACAGGATAGGATAATGTGATGGAAAACACCTGGGGGTGGCTCTCACAGGGACATCCACAGTGAGACCTGAATCCTAAGGAGGGGGCAGTTGTGCCAGGATCTGGGGATAGTGTCTGGGCAGGAGTAAGAGCGTGCTTGGGATACCTCCCTCCAAGAGCAGAAAGCCATGTAGATGGTGTGTGGGTGCAGGGGAGAGTGGCAGGGGCTGCCCATGCAGGGACTCGCTGGCCTTGCTGATGAACTTTGCCCAGGCTGGAGTACAAAGGCTCGATCTCACTGCAACTTCTGCCTCCCGGATTCAAGCGATTCTCCTGCCTCAGCCTCCCGAGTAGCTGGGATTACAGGCATGCACAACCACACCCTGCTAATTTTATATTTTTAGTAAAGATAGGGTTTCTCCATGTTGGTCAGGCTGGTTTCGAACTTCCGACCTCTGGTGATCTGCCCACCTTGGTGTCCAAAGTGCTGGGATTACAAGTGTGAGCCACCGTGCCCGGGTGCTTGGTTTTTAGTGTAAGTGTGGTGGGGAGCCCCTGGAGCATTGAGCAGGGGAGTGTCATGGTCCTGTGACACATTTTGGAAAGATCCCTGTGGTGGTTCAGTGTAGGGTGGGCCACTGTGGGCAAGAAGGGGAGCAGGGAGGGTAGTGAGCAGGCTGGCAGCTGTCCAAGCCCTCACGGGGCCAGTGGAGAGGCAAGAGGGCTCAGACTCAGGTGGTGTTCTGAAGGGAGTTCCTGCACTGGACTTGGATGTGAGGGAGAGTGGAGTTTAGAACACTTTCATACTGGGCTGGGGCACCTGAGGAAAGCCCATGTGGGAAGCAGGTTTGGGGGAAGTCAGTCTCACTGTAGATAGGTTAGACTTGAGATGCCCATTAGATATCCAGGTGCAGGTGTTGGCAAGGCAAGTAGAACCCCCAGGAATCTGGCTGGAAATGATATTTGAGAGTCCTTACCACATAACATGGATTTACCACCCCAGAAGTGGATGAGACCCACCTGGGCTAAGGGGGCAGAGAGAGAAGGGTCTGAAGCTCAAGCCCATTGAGGGGTCTCCTGGAGGTGAAGTCAGCAAGGAAAGACCAGTGAAGTAGGAGGAGAAACAGGCCAGAACAGGGACATGATTAGCCAAGTGTGATCGGGCTGAGAGGTGAAGATGAGGCCAGAATTTGCCCACTGCTTTGGCCGAGATTTGAAGACCGTCAGCAATATTGAGTTTCTGTGGGTTGTATTCCTATTTCTTCAAGAGATGTATGTCACTGACTGTTTGCACAGGTAGCTTATTTATGTGCAGCATTGCTGGGAGTGCATGAGCATGTTTAATGCCTGCCATCCACGGAAATATCGGTGTGTGCTATAGGGTGCTTGTATGACCACATGTGTTGTGTGCCTCAGTTCGTGTGGCACATACCTGTGTCTGTGAGAGTCCACGTGTGTGCTCCTCTATGTGCAGTCTAAAATTTTGGATCTGTTTCTGTCAAGCTGTTTGCATGCACCTCTGTGCTATGCAGCTCTCTGTATCTCTGCCTGCAGGCAAAATTGTGTTTGTGTCTGGGTTGGTATGTGACATATGTGTTTGGAGTGCGTCAGGTATGACTCAGCCCTAGTGGAGCAGGATGAGGGTTGAGATGGTTGCTGGCTGCTTCAAAGAGAGGGACGCACATTAACCAGAGTGCTGTCTTCCCCAAGGGCTTGCTGTGGCCAAGCCAGGCCAGGTGGGAGAAGCAGCAGCCTTGCCCTGGAGGGTTTTGAGAAGCGCTGCTCCTGGAGGACCTGGGGAAGGTGCCTGAAACCTTTGGCCAATGTGGTTGTCCCCACGGTCCACATGCCCTCCCCACCCCCTGCCTAGCTGCTTGACTGCCTGCTGCTCCCCAGCCCACCAGCCTGTCCGTGGGTCAGCCCAGCCACCTGCTTCGGATCTCTCTGCAGGTTTGTCACCTGCTGTTCTGGCCCTCATCCCTACTATCCACCTGCCCATCTCCTCCCTACCTCCTCGCTGCCTGTCTGCCTAGGACTTACCTGCTGTCTGCTCACCCACCTGCTTGTTGACTGCTATCTGCCTGTGAGACTAGAGATTTGTCACCTTGGAAAGCACGGAGAGTGCTCCTAAGATGAAACACGGGAAGGACAGGCCTTGATGGAAGGTCGGGGGGCTGAGAGATCCAGAGCCTATGGGAGGGGCCTTGGGAGTGCTGGCATATTCAGGACCCGGTGCAAACCCAAGCACAGCTCTGCTCCCGGCCCCAGTGGCCAAACTGAAGCCTGGCCGTGTCTTTTCTGCCATTGACATGGGCCTCACCCAACCATGGGGATAGGTCTTGGATGGAGGGAAGATGGGGACTCACCAGGGGCCTCCTGAGTCCTTTGAGTGTCTCCATGACCCCAGCACCGGGACAGCTGCTGGAAAGAGGATACTGGCAAAAATTTGCTAAATGAACAATAATAGGCCCGGTGTGGTGGCTCATGTCTATAATCCCAGCACTTTGGGAGGCCGAGGTGGGCAGATCACTTAAGTCCAGGAGTTTGAGACCAGCCAGCCTGGGCAACATGGCGAAACCCCGCTTCTATAGAAAACGACAAAAATTAGCTGGACACGGTGGCACACACCTATAGTTCCTGCTACTCAGGAGGCTAAGGTCGGAGGGTCGCTTGAGCCCAGGAGATCAAGGCTACGGTGAGCCGTGATTGTGCCACTCTACTCCAGCCTGGATGACAGAGGAAGACCCTGTCTCAAAACAAAACAGCAACAACAAGAAAACAATAATAGGGACATTGAGTACCCTTTCTGGCACCTGGCACTCTGCCAAATGCTGGGCACGCTCCGAGCCTTCAGTCTTCCCAGTAATCCTGTGCATTTTATAGCATGGCTCCCGTTTGCCAAGAGAGAAGTGAGGCTCCACGAGGTTAAGCAGTGCCTGTGGAGTCACATGGCTGCAAGTAGTGGCCTGGACTGGACTGCAGAGTCCATGCTCCCCACCACTTTCCACGGGGCAACTCTAGCCCATGATTCTCCACCCCTCAGACCCAAAGCTGCCTTTTCATAATGCTTGCTGTTGCTCCCTTTATGCTTCTGAAATGAAATTTACGGCTAATATACCAACCTTTATATCTAATTAAAATTCATCCAATGGTTTTTTGGTCCTTATTAGTATATAAGAAATACAAGGTAATGATAGTGTGTTTGTGAAGTGCCCAATTGCTGGGGAAGCTCTGTGCACAGACTGACACTGGAGTGTGGTGGTGTCAGCGTCTGAAACGATGAACTCTTGGTAAACTTCTGAACACAATGAAGTGCACGTTTCCTCCTCTTTACACAGGAGTTGCATTCCTGGAAAATTCAGTGTATACTAGAATGCATACACTTTGTGTTTATATGCAAAATGGAGTTAGAGCCTCAGCTCTGGTCATTCAAAACAAGCCTTTCACTTACGTCGTGCAGGATGTAGAATCTGCCTTCCTTCCAGGGCTGTCTGGAGTCCCTGGCGCCACCGTTGTAACTGCCAGTCATTGTGGTGACCAGTCGCCTCATCCCCTTCCCCTACAGTGGCCACAACAGGAAAGATTCCCGCCCTCATTTATGGAGCTCAGCGTTTGAACGGGGGAGACGGGCATGATCGATAATTGGATATATGTCAGGTTGTGATGAACACAATGAAAACAAAAAACGAATAAGGGGTTAGAGAAGACCAGGTGGACAGGTGATGGAAGGCCTCACTGAGGAGGTGGTATTTTGAGCAGTCACCTCAGTGAGGGAGGAAGTCACGGAAATACCTGGAAGAAGAGCCTTCAAGAAAGAATCACTGGTGCAGAGTGTTAGGGTCACCCTGACCAGACCGTTCCCCTCCTTTCCCATGGGTCTTACAATACAGTCCTCTGTGACCTCCACACAGCTCCCCCAGGGCTAAAGGCAACCCCCCTGCCGCCCTGCACTGACCCTTCCAGTAACTGTCCAGACGACTTCAGCTGAACTGGCAGACAGTTCCAGGATGCAGTCCGAACACCTGCTAACCAAAGCTGGCAAAAACATCTGGGAATACAGGCGCCCACCACCACACCCGGCTAATTTTTTGTATTTTTAGTAGAGACGGGGTTTCACCATGTTAGCCAGGATAGTCTTGATCTCCTGACCTCGTGATCCGCCTGCCTCGGCCTCCCAAAGTGCTGGGATTACAGGCTTGAGCCACCGCGCCCGGCCTAATTCTGATATCTCTTCACCAATCCTTCCGTATCGGTGCGCACCCCCTGTACCTGCTCCTTCGCCCTTATTTCTCTTCCCCCCATCTATTCACCTCACTAAGAGACGTAACCTCAAACTGTCGTATATGTTCTGTTACTTGCTCCCAAGGGGCCTTCGACTCTCCCTCCATCCCTACGCATCAGCTCAGAGGAACACTTCCAGGGGAGGGCCGGCAAGCAGACTCCACCCACATATGCCTCCCATCAAAAAAACCAAGTATCTTCTTAGCGTCATAGATACCTTCTCAGGTTGGGTAGAAGCATTTCCTACCCCGTTGGCAAAAGCTGCAGAAGTCTCTCAAATTCTTATAACAGAAATCGTCCCCAGACTTGTTCTGTCTCGGTCCATACAATCAGACAATGGCCCTAGCTTTCTCTCTCAAATCACCCAACAAGTCTCTCAGTCCCTTGGTGTCCAGTGGCGCCTCCATATCCCATACCGACCCCAGTCATCCAGAAAAGTCGCAAGGGCAAATGGAATTCTCAAGACTCCGTTAACCAAAATAACTCGCTCTTGAAGTCAAAAAACCATGGACCTCCCTTTTACCCATAGCACTGGCCCGCATCACAGCCAGTCCAAAAGCCCCCTCCTTCCTCAGTCCATTTGCATTCATGTATGGACGCCCTTTCCTCTTACAAAACATATCCCCACTAACTCTCAATTAGAATACCTCCCAGCACTCTCCCTCATCCGTCATCTCTTCCGCCAGCAAGCTGACCAGGCCCTTCCAAAACCCCACCGAGGCCCCACCGACCAAACTCTCCTCCCAGGAGAATATGTCTTCCTAAAAACCCTCACTCCAACAAACCTTAAACCAAAGTGGAAGGCCCTTTCCAAGTTCTTCTCACTATCCCCACTGCAGCCAGGCTGTCAGGACGTAACTCTTGGTACCATCTTTCCAGGTTAAAAAGGACGCCTGCAGCTGACCTGCCACCGACTATTCCCTGTAAATACTGTAACCAGCTGTTCCCTGTAAATACTCCAGCACCCTCCTTGGACCGACCTGATTCAGCCTTACACCCATCCCAGAAGACCCCACCCCCAACCCCCCATGAAACGTAACAGGTAAGTTACCACCCCTTACTGTGAAATATCGAAACCCTTTACTGCGCTGTCCTTATAGTTGCCTCACTTACTCTGCTCTTTGCCATAGGAATATATACTGTAACACCCCCAGGGTGGAACTTTAGTCTCATAAGCCTCCTCATAGCAGAATAAAGGCCACTAATAAGTGACTGCCCCTCCTAAATGTCCTGCTTTTGCCTGTCTTGCCACTTCACTCTCTTTCTTACCCAGAACAACCCACTCGCACAGCACTCCGTAACTGGGCGACTGATTTCACCTTCCAAAGGGCCCTGTGTGAGTTTAGCCCAGATGAAATCGATTTCTTCACCTTCACTCTTATCCTTTGCCTGCTTAGTCTTCCTTCCCTTCTCCTCCTCACTACCACTCCATCTACAACGAACCATCCAACAGGCACACACAATACTTAACCAAACCAATCCTGACCTCGCACAAAACTGCTGGTTTTGTGTCCGCCCCTCAGAAACCATATCAAAAAATGCCTTCTCGGTCCCACTTCAAGATTGGACCCTCACCAGCACGACACTCCTTCCTCGCTATCAACGCTCCGGAGGGGTAAATGCACTTAAAAGTTACAAAACTGACCTCACCCCCTCCACCTCCAGGAACAAAGTTATCTTAGGGGCATTTACATCTGATACCAAGTTAGACCAACAGGCACCCCTTTGTATACTGCGTGACCTTCCCTCAGGAACCCCTTTAGGCAGTCTCCCCACAGGCTCATGCAACTACAGCTCACCCCACCTGCTGGTATCCAGGTGCTAACAATATACAATCCCACTCAAGTACTCAAATTTTCTGGTCCCCCAAAAATCCAAACCACTAATCTCAACACAATAAACTCAGGTTTCTGCATTGATCGACACAAACCCGGTATGACAATTGCAGGATGGACTGCGTGCCCTAGCCCGCACCCAACCTCCAATTGTCTACAAGCTCAGGTAGCCAGAGCCCCCACTGGGGAACAACTTTTAGTGGACACACAATGTTTCCTCCTACACTGGGAAAACGAAACAGTAGGGCTAGCCAACTAACCTCAACCCGCCCCTTCCAACCACTCACCCGGGCGGCCCTGTCTTCCTCTCTCTCTGGCTGGTGGTCAGAAAACAAAATCCTAAAGCCCCTCTTTGCCACAGACCTCCAATTTTGCCTTCCTAGCCAGGGCATATTCTTTCTCTGCGGCACTTCCACCTATCTCTGCTTACCCACTAACTGGATAGGAACCTGCACACTAGTCTTCTTTAGTCCAAAAATAGACATAGCCCCTGCGGATAGACCCCTACCCTTCCACATTCAAACACTATCCCGCAGACACCGAGCCATACAGCTCATACCCCTGCTAATAGGGTTAGGCATTACAGCAGCTGCAAGAACTCGAGTTGCAGGAATTGCAGCCTCTACCTATTACTACAAATCCCTATCCAAGGACCCCTCCGATAACACTGATGACCCAGCATCCACCGTATCAACCCTGCAGGCCCAACTAGACTCCCTAGCCGCAAGTAGGCCTTCAAAACCTCAGGGGCCTCGATTTACTTACCGCAGAAAAAGGAGGTCTCTGCCTCTGCCTAGATGAAGAATGATGCTTCTATTTCAATCAGGCAGGCCTGGTTCAAGATGCAGTTAAAAAATGAAAGGACTGGCCCGGCATGGTAGCTCACGCCTGTAATCCCAGCACTTTGGGAGGCCAAGGTGGGCAGATCAGGAGGTCAGGAGATCAAGACCATCCTATCTAACCCAGTCTCTACTAAAAATACAAAACATTAGCTGGGCGTGGTGGCGGGCGCCTGTAGTCCCAGCTACTCAGGAGGCTGAGGCAGGAGAATGGCGTGAACCCGGGAGGCGGAGCTTGCAGTGAGCCGAGATAGCACCACTGCACTCCAGCCTGGGTGACAGAGCGAGACTCCGTCTCAAAAAAAGAAAAAAAAAAATTAAAGGATTGGGCTCAAAAAATCCGGGAAAACAGCTCTTCCACGTGGCCCCTCCTGGCCCCTATGGCCGTTCAGCTCCTGGGCCTCCTGGCTACTCCCACTCCCATACCCGTCATAATCATTCTCCTTTTCCTAATCTTTGGGTCCAGCCTCTTACATCTCTTTATCCAGTGTTTTTATTTTTATTTTATTTTTATTTTTGTGAGACAGAGTCTCACTCTGGCGCCCAGGCTGGAGTGCAGTGGCGCGATCTCTGCTCGCTGCAAGCTCTGCCTCCCGGGTTCACGCCATTCTCCTGCCTCAGCCTCCTGGGTAGCTGGGACTACAGACGCCCGCCACTGCGCCCGGCTAATTTTTTGTATATTTAGTAGAGACAGGGCTTCACCGTGTTAGCCAGGATGGTCTTGATCTCCTGACCTCGTGATACACCCGCCTCGGCCTCCCAAAGTGCAGGGATTACAGGTGTGAGCCACCGCGCCCGGCTGCGCCCGGCCTCTTTACCCAAGTTTTTACAGAACCGCATCTGAGCCTTCATCCACGGAACCATACAAGACATGATGCTACTCCAAGAATACCAACAATTTCAAAGCCAGAACCAAAACTAACCCCTACCTTCCAGCCTCTCCCCCTAACCACCACTCCCTCTCAGCCAGAAGCAGCCTGATGAGAACAACACCCCCTTTTCTATCATCTATTAAAAGGCTGGAATGTTAGGGTCACCCCGACCAGACTGTTCCTCTCCTTTCCCATGGGTCTTACAATACAGTCCTTTGTGACCTCCGCACAGCTCCCCGAAGGCTATCGGCAAACTCCCCGCCACAACTGACCCTTCGAGTACCTGTTTGTCCAGAACACTTCAGCTGAACCGGCAAACGGTTCCAAGATGCGGTCAGAACACCTGCTAACTAAAGCTGGCAAAACCATCTCCAGGAGGCAATCAAGACACCTGCAGCCCAACTCGGTTCACACACCTCGACCCAGTTCCTCGCCCTGTGAAGCCCTGCTGCAGTCTGTAAGTGGGGCTGCCTCCTCTGCCTGTCAAGGAGCAGCCTGGCAGGACAAATAAAAATGGCTTGCCTGACTTTGGGCCTACTCGTCCTTTCTCTCGGCTAACTGTACACAGGCCGTGCGGTGGAAGCGCGCTCGGCTTGCTCAGGAGCAGGAGGCCCGAGCAGCAGGAATAGAGTGAGGGGTGAAGGGCTGGGAAGGTGGGGAGGTACCCAGGTGTGCAGACTCACGGTGCAGAGCTTTATAAGCCACACAGACCTTTGGATTTTCTCCTGCGTGGAGTGGAACCACTGCGTGGAGTGGTTGTAAACAGAAGAGGGACACAATCAGGGTTTTTGAAGGCTCACTCTGGCTACCATATGCTGCCTGGACTGTGGCAGGGGAAGAGTGGGAGACCAGGAGGCCGGAGATGGAGGCTTAGGGTGGCTGCAGTGGAGCTGTGACAAGTGATTAGATTCTGCCTGTGTTCTGAAGGTAGGGCCAGCCGACAGGAGTAGCAGTGGCTTGGACATGGGGTGTGAGAGAGAAGGACGAGAGGGAGGGAGGGAAAGAGGGACGGAGGGACAGAGAAAGTCAAGGCCAACTTGGCTTCAGAGCCTGAACAATCCAGCCACCAAGACTGTTCCTCACTTCCTTTCCCACTTCCGCTAGTTTGACAGGTCCGGTTTGACTCTTCCCAGGGACACTGGAGACAGGGTGGCTAAAGGGGATGCCAGCTTCTCAGCTGTCATTTGGTCTGACCTTTCAGGGGCACACGAGTGGTCAGTGTGACTGCACTAGTCCCACCCATCCTTCTGGTACTTTCCCCTTCCTTTGCTGCCACAGGGCTCACAGTAAAAACCTGTGAAGGAACAGCAATCCAGGAAGTGCACTTTTTTTGCTTTAAATTGACCAACTCACAGCCAAGAAGTTTAGATCAATACGTCAAACTGTTCAGGAGTGCCAAGGTGTACCAGGCCCAGACCCAGGTGCTGAGGAGGTAAGGGTGAGCAAAACAAAGCCCCTGCCTGCAGGGAGCTTCCTGTCTTGTGCTTTGCTGAATGTAAGAGTGACACGTGTAGGTGCCCAGGAGGTATCTGTGCCCTGAACAGAGGCTTAACGGGTGGCGGGACAAGAGTGAGGCTGAACAGAGACAAGGTCCAGAGCTGAGAGAGGCACTGGTGGATTGGAAGTGGGGCACCTCCCAGCAGAGCATCCAGGATGGGAAAGGCATGGGCCAAATGTAATGGGCAAAATATTTGGACAGCTGGCTGCTGGGGCAGGTGTGGAACTGTGAGGTGAAGGGAGGAGTGAGGGGCCTGGGGCTATGCTCGGAAGCACTGCAGGGGATTAGCGCGTTCTCATGTCTTGGAGAGGCGCCCCTCTTGCTCTGTGGACCCCTGACTGGGAAGGGGCTCTGCCTGCACAGATCTTGTTCCTTGGGTGGCCTGGGTGTAGGCTCCTGGACACCGAAGTGGGTCCGCGTGGGTGCTGTGGTGTGCCGGGGAAGGCTGGACACCGAAGTGGGTCCGCGTGGGTGCTGTGGTGTGCCGGGGAAGGCTGGACACCGAAGTGGGTCCGCGTGGGTGCTGTGGTGTGCCGGGGAGGGGCCAGCCTGCCTCTAGCTTCATTGCTAGAATGAAGTGCAATCTGCAAAGTCTAAATTTTTTTCTTTTATTTTTTGAGAAAATTCAAGCAGTTCTCTGCCTCAGCCTCCTGAGTAGCTGGGATTACAGGCACCCGCCACCACGCCTGGCTAATTTTTTTTTTTTTTTTTTTTTTTAAGATGGAGTCTCGCTCTGTCACCCAGGCTGGAGTGCAGTGGTGCGATCTCGGCTCACTGCAAGCTCCGCCTCCCGGGTTCATGCCATTCTCCTGCCTCAGCCTCCTGAGTAGCTGGGACTACAGGCGCCCGCCACCACGCCCGGCTACTTTTTTGTATTTTTAGTAGAGACGGGGTTTCACTGTGTTAGCCAGGATGGTCTTGAACTCCTGACCTCGTGATCCACCCGCCTCAGCCTCCCAAAGTGCTGGGATTACAGGCATGAACCACTGTGCCCAGCCCAAAGTCTAAATTTAAGCAAAGGAAGGAAGGAAAGAAAGGAAGGAAGGAAGCCTTTGGCTTCCTATTGAGGAGAGGGAGGGGGAGGGTGGAGCAGGAAGAGGCCTGGCTGGGCCTTCTCCTTCCCTGGCTGCCCTGGATGGGGACATGGGCATATGGGCAGTCTGGGGCAACAGGCTCCCACACCCCAGATGGAGTTTGGCAGAGGTATGATCAATACCCTGCCTGGGATGCCCCGCTACCTCCTGCATGCAAGGTCAGGGGGTGGGCCAAGCCAAGCAGGGAGCTCCCACATGGGCAGTGGGCGGATGCATAGGTCTCAAGAGACTGCTGGGCGCTTCAGGTTCCCCTACCCCCGCCAAGACAGTGGTGCCAGGTGCCACCTGCTGGCTGCAGAGAGCAGGGAGGGGCGCACTCAGAGCTGCAGGAAGCCAGTTGGGAATCCTGCATCACTCGGCTGCGATGGAGGGAGATGGGGCTGGGTTGGGGCTGGAGAGGCCGAGACGCAGGCAGGGAGGGCCAGAACGCAGGAGACACAGGCCACAGTGGTTCCAGATCAGGAAGTTTTATTGCTGACATGCAGGAAGAGTCCCCATGTAGTACAAAAATATGTCTTTATACAAACTTTTTTGTGACTTTTTCCGTTTCTTTACAATAGGACTTCTCTCAGTGTGTGACACCCAGTGAGGGCTGGCCCATCCTCCTCTCCTTTGCTTCACCAGAAATGTAATCAGACACATGGCTTGACCTTGGAAGGGCCCAGTCTGTCTGACAGGGCTTTGCAGACCCGGCGGCTATTGCTTTGGAAAGGAGGAGAAAGACCACGCACGGGCAGCAGCCTGGAGGGGCCGGGTGGGCTGCTGAGCGGGGGTTCCGCCGCAACGGGCCCTGGCCCAGCTTCAGGCCCTCACAGGAGGACAGTCAGGGCTGGGAGCCCTAGGCCGGACTGCATTTCCGCTCCCGCAGGAGACTTTTATGAAATAAATATAGAAAAGAGGGCATCCGCCAGCCCCGCAGCACAAGACCCTGGCCCTCAGTGCTGCACAGCTGAGACAGACGCAGGCTTGCTGCTCAGGGGGAGTAAGTGCTGGGCTCCAGTGGGCTCCCACAGGCCCACTGAGGCAGAGGCATGAGGCGCCCAAGTGCTGGATGGGGCATGGGGAGAAAGGGGCATGGGCAGCCCTGCTACTGCTGGCAAGAGGTGGCCCCATTTTTTCCAGATGGGGAAACTGAGGCACAAGGAGGTTTGGGAACTTGCCCAAGGTCACTCACAGTGAGTCAGCTTTTTCGGGGGAGGAGAGCAGCTCACACTCTGGGAAACACAGTCACCTCCCCACTGGGGAGCAGGGCCAGGCAGGAGGCGCCGCAGGGCCCATGACTGCTGGAGGGAACCCTCAGCCTCTCTGAGGACATACGGGGGGTAGGCCTCTGGGGAAGGGTCTTTGCTTGGCATCAGGCAGGGCCAAGTCCAGTGAGGGCAAGGGGAGGGGGGCATTCTGGTGAGAACAGCATTTCTGGCAAGACGGGCATCCACTTCAAAATCTCGGCTCAAAAGGGCAGCAGGGCTGTTCTCAAGCCAGGCAGGCAGGCTCCCCCGGTCCCTACGGTTCTCCTGAGTCCCCACCGCCCATGGAGGACCCTTGCTAGGGTCCACTGGGAGAGACACCACATCTATTATGAGGCAAGGGCACAGGAGATGTCCCCACCATCCTCTAAACCCAAGAGTAGGGTAGAAGAGCATACTGGCAGGCCCCCCAACTCACAGCCAGGCCTGCAGCCCAACCCCGGGGCCCCTCTGCATCGGGAGTCCACGTGAGCTTGGTACCACAAGGAAGGATGGAGAAGGGAACAGGTTAACGCGCGTGCACAGCACCTCAGAGAAGCCACTGCGATGGGAGAGAAAGAGCCAGGTCTAGAAAGGCCTCCCATCACCGGGAGCAGAGAGGGACTGGTGGGCTGAAAGGGGACAGGGGCCAGCAGGAGGGGCTTCCCTGCCTGGGGGTGAGGAGGGAGCCCACGTGTGGGCTGTGGACTCCTTGCTGTCCAGCCAGGCTAGGGGCAGGGAGTGGCCATGGTCTGAGCCACCTAGAGATGGGAGAGAAGTTGGTACGGTAAAAAAATAAATATATTTGAGTTCGGCTTAAGATGAGGTGAAGGTTTTCCAAAGCTTGGACTGAGGGGCCTGGGTCAGAAGGAGGAGGATGGAAAGAGGCTGTGGCAGGGGCCTGGGAGAGCAGGGAGAAGGGGACACTCGCTCTGGGGCACGCAGCGAGCTGCACTTTCAGCTTATTTGGACTGTGGGGAGCAGCGCCCCAGGTCAGGTGGTGGCCGCTGGGGAAGGCCCTGGGGCGGGGTGAGTGGGCTCCCTCCTCCTCCCTCTCGCTCAGTCCAGAGACAGCATGGTTAAAGAGACAGAGGTAGATTAAAACATCATGATTAAAAGCAGATTAGTTATCTAGGCTTCTCAGATTTAAAAACCAAACAATCGAGCAATCATCCCAAAAGGTAGCTTCGTGGTACCTCTGCTGACCCCACATGTGACCTGGGCTGTCCCTGTCCCTGCCCTGTCCCTGTTGCGGCCCGGGAGAGTCCAGCACTACAGGGCCCAGCCCTGACAGCCATGCCTTTGGCTGGGGCTGGAAGAGGTGGCAGCAGTGCTGGTGGCCCTGGCTGAGGCTGTTACTTCCGAAGGTAGCGCTGCGCCAGGATGGCCGTGTCCAAGGAGGTCATGGGCTGTGCGTCGTGGCCCAGCCGTCGCACCGGAGGCGCACTGCCGAACTGCCGCTTGGGCACCCAGCTCCGGGCGTCGTGGATGGAGCTCTTCTCCTCGGCCAGCAGCAGCTGCTGCCGCATGTAGTTCTCAAACTCATACTGGGAGCACTCCTCCGTCACCTTCACCTTTGAGGCCGGGAGAGAGGGAGGGAGCAAGACAAAGATAAACCCAGATGAAGGCAGCGTGAGGGAAGGAGCAAGACAAAGATAAACCCAGATGAAGGCAGTGTGGCAGAGGGCAGGCATGAATGCTGGCAGCCTGGCTGCTGCAGTCACCCTTCCAGGCACCACAGCCTCAGGCCTCAAGGCAGACGGTGGGAGTAGCGCTGAGGGCAGGTCCCTGACACCCTCCAGCCAACCAGCACTCGCCTTGCAGGCCACCCTTCGGATCTGGGACTGATGCAGACTCACGCTTCCTAACTCACTGGCTGCGTGAGAGGTCACTTTACCTCAGAAGCCTTAGCTGTCTGGCCTCTCACAAAGGTTCTCTGAGCCCTGAGGCGGCCAGTGCATGTCAAGAGGTACGAGCAAGCCCTGGGCTAGGGGCTCAGCACCTGGGGGAGCCACATACACGGGGCCCCATGCTGAGTCCCTGGGGTGGTCCAGGCAGATGGTAACAGAAGCTGAAGTGGTGTCCCCGTGCCAGTCACCACAGAGGACAGCAGGGCTTCGGGATCAGACTTAGGTTCAAGGCTCAGCTCCACTACTTCTAAGCTGTGTGGCTTTGGGAAAGTCCTTACCTCTCTCACCCTCAGCTTCCTTTCTGTAACATGGGGCTAAGGACACAGGCCGCGCAGGCCCACACTGAGGGCTGAACGACGTGCCCTCGGGGTAGGCGCTCACTGCGGGCTAGCCAAACAGCTAAAGGGCGGAAGCTGGAGGTGGGCAGGGCTTGGAACTCTCCGTCCTCGGGGGCCAGGAGGCTCTGGGAGGCTCTCCCAGGCACGGCCCCTCCTGGTCGTACCTACACACTGCTCACTGTGGAGCTCCAAGGTGGGCCAGGGAGGGAAGGTCCTTCCAATATCCAGGGCCCAGCAATGCTGTTGCTCGGCCAAATCCTGCCCTCCAGGGGGCACCCTAAGATCACCTGCCCGCTGCTGCCTGGTGCCAAGTCTCTGCCCCCACCCTAGGCCCAACACTTTCTCCAGTGCAGGGAATGGGGAGGAAAGAAACAGGGAGAAATGAATCATCTGAAAAATGAAAAGCAGGAAGGGTGAGAGAGAACTCTGACTCACAGGGGCAGAGAAATGTGATGTGGGCAGCAGGAGGAGGCTGAGAGGGCTGGCCTGGGCCACTCAGGCACTGGCTCCAGCTTGGCTGCCCCACAGGCCTCTCTGGCCAAAGATCTCCAGCTACACCAAGCCCAAGGCAGGCCCCAGGCAGCTCAGGCTGAGGACTGAAGTCTCCCTTTCCCACCCCAAGGCTGGGCAAGAAGACCAGGGAAACCCTGTGGACGGCGGGGAGCTGCCACCTCTGCCCTTGCCCTGCCTGCCCCCAGAAGCCCGTCCCTTGGGGCTGGGTAACGGCCCATCTGCCCTCCCCAACTCACCTCCTGGGAGCTATCCACATTGCTCATTTGGTCATCGATGTCAGGAACTACTTGCAAAGGCCCACTCAGAGATGACAGGGACTGCCTGCAGGGAGGCAGACAGGTCAGGCTGGCCCCAGAGAGACCAGGTCCATTGATCCCAGACTTAGCTGGAGTCAGACACACCTGGGTTGTGTTCCTGCCACGAGACTCTGCTTTTCTGAGCCTCAGTTTTCTTATCCATAAAGGGGGACAATTTCTCTTTTACAGGTGGTGGTGAGAATTCAGTGAGGCAATGCCCATCCCCCACTGGCATGGCCTGGGCAGCTATGGCAGCCCATAGTCGCTTAACCGTCAGCTCTGCCTACGCCTTCCTGATCTTGCCCATGCAGAGAATCTGGAAATCGGACTCTAACTGGCAGAGAAGCAGGCTGACTGCAGGCTGCTTTTTCTGGGTAGGATGGGCAGAGGCCCCGAGGACGCGGCCTGGTGCCCAGTGCAGTGCCCGTCCACTTACCATGATGCAATGATGGCACTGAGGGCCTCCAGGACATCGGCAGCAGCCAGGCGCTGCTGGGGGTCAAGGACCAGCAGCTTCCGGATGAGACATACGGTGTTCTCAGAAACCCGTCCATCCCTGAGGCAGGGAGTTGGGAAGGAGGGCTCAGTAGGTGGTGCTGGGTCTGTGGCCAGGATGCCCAGGTTCACTGTGCCATTTCCCTGCCTTGAGCCCATCAGGCTGGCCGCCCCCCGCCCCCCGGGCGGCAGGACTCACTCAGGGATGGTGTACTCGGCAGCCTTGATCTTGCGGAAGAGCTCCTGCGGGATGCTGTCGTAGAAGGGAAACTGGCCATACAGCATGGTGAAGAGCACCACACCCAGGGCCCACATGTCACTGGGCTTGCCACGGTACGGCCGGCCTGCGGGCACACACACCACACTCAGCCTTCAGGCTGCAGCACCACCACGGCTCACCAGCCTGGAATCCCACCCGGGGCCCTCCCTCCACCTGCCACCCTCACTTCCGGTGCCCCCAGAGCCATCCTCTGAGCTCCTGCCTGTGCTCCCCCATCCCCTGTTCCTCAGGATGCACCTCTCCTGACCCCCGAGGAGAGGGCTCACTCTGCACCTGCTCACAGCACCTGCCCTGCCCGGCCAGACGGCAAGGCCCTGGGAACCAGGCCTGGGTCTGCAGCCCCAGCACCCAGCACAGCAGCTCACAAGCAGGGGGTCAAGAACGTTGGCAAAGCAGGTAACTAGCTGGCTCCAGATGAGCCAGCCACTCCGCCTGTCACCGTCCCCACACCCTGCTGCCTCCTTCACGACCCGGACGACCACTTGCAGAGTCCCCTCCTTTGTCTACTTGTGACTCCCCGTCTGCCCTCTAGAAGGGAAGTTCTCAGGTGCAGGTGCCTCCCTGCGGTGTTCACTGCTGAGCCCCAGTGCCTAGCATGGACCCAAGTATTTGCCAAATGAAGGATGTCCACTTAATTAACATCGCTGTGACAGTTTCCTCATCTGTAAAGCAAAAAGGAGCAGACATCTAACCGAGCACCCGCTTTAGGACAGCACTGGAAGAAATACTTTTATTTCACTAACTGCACTCCACGGCTTGAGGACACTGAGGTCCAGTGATCGGCCCTGTCCAAGGCCACATGGCTGTTCAGTGGGCCCACATCTGACCGTCAGGCCCTGCTGCTTGCCTGCTTTCAGGGCAACCTGTCCACCCACCCAGCAGCAATACGGCACCTCCCATGTGCCAGCCATTTTCTGACCCACTCCCCCAAATGCGAAATATGAGGACTACTGGAGCGTTCGAAAGCCCTTGGCCCTGCCCACTCCCTGCGATGCACCCTCCGGTACACCAGCAGGCTGTGGCAGCCTGGACACCAGAACACAACTTTGTTCTCCGTGGGCGTGGAAGGGATGCTGCTAGGCACCCTAGTGTCATCTCCCTGGGCGCCCAGGGCCCAGTGAAGGGCAAGCAGTTTAACCGGGAGAGGGTGTGCCATGTGTGCATGACAGTGCCATTACAGGCCTCAGCCTGTATCTTCAGAAGGTACCACGGCACCTTCAGGATAGTGCTGCTGCCTACCACAGAGGGCTGTTGTGGGGAGTAAGCACCTGCCCTGGCTGGTACAGCAGGTAGTTCTGTGGAAGACGAGCTTCTCCCAAGCTCTTTCCAGGCTGTGTCATCCTTGGCTCTTTCCAGCCCCCGGTGCCAAAGAGCAGCTGCGGTGACTGTGTGGCTGACCCCATGGCTGACTCGAGGACAGCCCCCTCTTCCTAGAACTTGCTCCACCAAGTGGGGTCGCCAGTACAGAACCGATTACTTGTGCCACCATTCTTAGCTCTGTATGGCTCCAAAAAAGGTGCTGCCTCTCTTCCCGTGTCTGGAAGATGCTTCCTGCTGAGCTGTCCTGCTGGCTTAGGCAGGAAGGATCTGCTTCCAGGACCTGCGGAGGGTTCCCTCAGCCTGAGCCTCTGCCCTGACCTGGACGTATGACTGGCCCCTCCCCAGACAAACTCGCTGGGAGCCTGACCTGGGCAGGCAACCTTCCCTGGGCTTTGGCTTCTGAGGGGACACTGCACCTGCAAGCTTCCCTTTCAGCAAATCATCATGCCAGACGGCTCACTGCAAGCTCCGCCTCCCAGGTTCGCGCCATTCTCTTGCCTCAGCCTCTCGAGTAGCTGGGACTACAGGTGCCTGCCACCATGCCTGGCTAATATTTTGTATTTTTAGTAGAGACAGGTTTTCACCACGTTAACCAGGATGGTCTCGATCTCCTGACCTTGTGATCCGCCCAACTTGGCCTCCCAAAATGTTGGGATTACAGGAGTAAGGCACGGTGCCCGGCTGATTAAGGGCATTAGTTAATCCCTCAGGTACTACTACTGCCATCCCTATTTTATAGATGAAAAAACGGAGGCCCAGAAAGGTCTGTAACTTCCCCAAATTCACACGGTTATTAGCCAGACTATCACCTCCATGAGGGCCAGACCAGGTCTGCCTTTTCACAGCCCCATGCCCCATGCTCATGCTGGGCACATGGGGAACAAATGAAAGGGCAGACCTGGGCCCGAAACCCACATGGTAGGGCTGGTACTTCAGCTTCTAACCCAGGAGGGAGGAAGCTGAAGTCAGAAGGAGATTGGAGGCCGTGGTCACACGGCTTGTTCAACAGCAAGGCCAGAATTGAGAACCCATGTCTCTGGTCTCCCAGTCGAAGACTCTTTCTGATTCAGTCAGATCCCTTTGTTTCACCCTCCAAGACTGGCACGAGTCTGGAAGAGCCAGAAGGATAGGCTGCTGGCAACAGCAGGGAGGCCCACAGAGCTTCTGATTGCACATGAAGGCCACTCTAGCCTGGTGCTGTGAGACAGGAGTCCCAACCAGGGCCAGCCCCCCGCCCGAGCCCTGCAAACAGCCACAGCCCCACTCACAGGCTGGGTAGAGGGAGGAGCCTGGCTCTATCTCCTATAGGAATGCTTTGGGGATTACTGTGGAGGGTGTCAGGCTGTGCTGGGCCATGGGGGTGGTGCCCAGGGAGTTAGGGTATACCCCTGGCACCCAGATCCCTCTAGCAGAGGCTGTGGTGACTCCAACCAAACCCCCAGGTCTGGGGAAAGGTGCTACTGGCTTTGCACACGGGCAGCCCTGGGGACAGGCCTGGCTCTCCAGCAGAAGCAGCAGTCGGGGGAGCCTCCGAGGGAGTTGTAAGT
This sequence comes from Macaca nemestrina, assembly GCF_043159975.1. NCBI lineage: Eukaryota > Metazoa > Chordata > Mammalia > Primates > Cercopithecidae > Macaca > Macaca nemestrina. The sequence continues at coordinate 197,521,462 of NC_092125.1, read as the reverse complement.
GCTTGTATTACAGCAGCCTGCTCACCAGGACGTGTGTGAAGACCTGGGATGAGGCTGGCTCTGCCACTGCACAGAAAGGGCGCACTCACGTGTGGGGTGGGGATGAAGGATCCTGGAGACAACCCCAAGTTCTCCATGTTGGAGGGATGGGAGCTGGTGTAAGCCCCGGTTCCCTAAAGGATTTGGGCCAAGGACAAGGGGGAAAGGGAAAGCAACAGAGTCTATGGTGAAAGAGTTGGGAGCGTGGGCTTTAGTGGGAGGCAGCCCTGGGGCTCTGCCTCCATTTTCCAGTTTACTATTTATTAGCTATGACTTTGGACAAGAGATGTCATCTCTAAGCCTCAATTTCCTCATCTGTGAGAAAAGGACTTAAGATATTGACCTCACAGGATAGCTGTGTGGTTTAAACAGATCATGTGAGTCACGCTCAGCACTGTGTCTGGAACTTGGAAATCAGATCAGTGGGCAGTAACTTTGGGAGTTTTTTTAATTTTTTGAGATGAGAGTCTCGCTCTGTTGCCCAGGCTGGAGTGCAGTGGTGCAATCTCAGCTCACTGCAAGCTCTGCCTCCCGGGTTCAAGCGATTCTCCTGCCTTGGCCTCCTAAGTAGCTTGGATTACAGGCAACTGCCACCACGCCCAGCTAATTTCTGTATTTTTAGTAGAGACAGGGTTTTACCATATCGGCCAGGCTCGTCTCGAACTCCTGACCTTGTGATCCACCCGCCACAGCCTCCCCAAGTGTTGGGATTACAGGCATGAGCCACTGCGCCCGGCCCGTGAGTTATTTATTTGTTTTGTGTATTATCTGTCTCAACCCCACTAGAAAGTCAGCTCCATGAAGGCAGCGATGTTTGTCTACTTTGTTCACTGTGGTCTCCAAAGTGTCTAGAACAGAGCTTTGGGCCTGGGTGGCCCTCAGCAAATAGTAACAGAATGAGTGAACAAAGACAGGGAGTGAGGGCTCTGAAACGCAAACTCACAGTGGCACGCGCAGTTGAGAACTGTTCAATGGCTTCCACTCGCACTTGAAGTAAGGGATGACGTCTCTTAACGAGGCCTACGCCAGACCTTGCCTGATCTGGCCCCCGCGCACCTCTCTGGCTTCCCCTTGAACCAGGCTCACTTCTGAGCAGCTTGAAATTGCTCCAATGTGCCGTGCTGCCTCTGGGACCCTCCGCCTCAGCCCAGTCACACACACCCAGGGAATTCCTAGTTCCCCTTAAGATCATAGCTCAACTGTCACCTTGTGGGGAAAGTCCTCCAAGCACCCTTCATCCACGCTCACAGCAATCCCGTTCCTCCCTAGCACTAATCTCAGAGGAATTAAACATGCATTCGTGTTATCGTTACGTCTTCCACCTCCAACAGACCAAACATTTTGTATGGGGAGCGACAGTACTGGTCTGGGCCCCCAGTGAAGCGCCAGCACCTTGCCCAGGGCCTGCCCACAGATTTGCTGAGTGGATTGTCACAGAGCCTGGCTGTACTGAGCTTGGAGGCCCACTGCCTGGCACACACACATACCACTGAGCACGTCAGGACTGATGTAGGCAGGGCTGCCCCTCTGGTCCTTCAGAAGGTCCCCCTCGCTCACCAGATGCTTCCCGAGGCAGAAGTTGGTGATGGTTATCCGATGTGTCCTAGGAATGGGAGACAGAGAGTGAACAAACCTCAGTGTCTATAGCAACGGGCACAAGACACATAGGCAGGGCACACCTCACTGGGCCAGTCCCTGATCCTGAACAGCAGGAGGTGGGCTTCTCGCCAGAGGGCGAAACAGCTGCCCCAACCCCCTCTCCAGGGAGCAGAGGAATCAGGCCCCAGACTTTTCTGCCCACCAGCCGAGCTGTCCCAGCAGGGATTGGCTTCTCTCCCAGGTCCTGAGTGTTGCACAGGCCATCCCCGGACCTACTGCCCTGGATGAATCTCGGGGTACAAAATAGGGCTTAGAACAACTTTCAGAGATTTCCCAAAAACAGCCTCGTGTCATATTCTAGACTGGGAGTGACCAGAGATTTAGTTCAATTTCCTCATTCACACATGAGGAAAAGGAAGGCCGGCAGAGATGAGTGACTCCACCTTGGGAGGTGACCCCAGGGTGGCCCCAGCCGCCCCCACACCACGGAGTCTGTCAGGTCACTGTCTCACTTGGCCCCACAACCACGGCAGAGGAAGAAACTGACAGTGGCCAGTGAGGGGGATTTTCTCACTGTCCGGTTTCAGATGATACAACAGAGGCACAGGGAAGTGAAAGGACTTGGCCAAGGTCATGCAGCTGGTGAGCAGAACAGCAGGATCCAAGCCCAGGTCTGCGAGGTCCCAGAGCTGCGCACACAACTGACAGCTTCCTCATGCCCAGATGTGTCCCTGGGCAGGGCCCCAGGCCCTGAATGACTTTTCCTTCTGTTCCATCAAAACTGACTCATCCCTTACCTTGTGCTTGTGATTGTGATTCTGCCCTGGCTAGATCACAGACTCTCCCTCTGAAAGGCATGGGGCAGAGCAGCTTTGGGCTCTGATCCTTTGGAGAAAACTCACATGTGGACAAAAGGAAGTGCCCTGAGAGGACCTTGCACCACACCGTAGGCTGGGAGCGGGGGCAGGCCCTGTCTAAGAGGCCTGGGAAAGGCTTCCTGGCCCAGGGCAGGCAACGAGGAAGGGTGCCTCTCTGCCCAACTGCCCTGCTGCTGTGTCGGCTGGCTGGGTGGAAAAGCTAGGGGGAAAAGCTGGGAGGACAGGAGGAAGGAAAGCTCCATGGGGGCCTTGCGCTGCCTCTCACTACCATCAACTCTCAGAGCTCTCAGAGGCACAGCGCATGCGTGGCTGCCGGTGGATTTCCCCAGGAGCTGCGTCCAGGAGGTTCTGAGAGCCCTCAGCAATCTTGGGGAATTCTGCTGGCAAAGGCCTTGATGCAAAACAAAGGCCAGTCTGTCCTCTGGATTCCTCATGGAAACGCTGACTCCAGCGCCTACACAGGCCTGCCCTGTCAGCTGCCATAGGAATCTGACTGGTGACCCACGGGCGGCTAGAGCCTGAGTGCACAGGTGAAGGGTCACTGTGCAGGGTCACGTGCACGTCAAGGAGTGGACTGCTCTAGCTCTGAAGCTCCAGTGCCGCTGCCCTGAATATAGGACTGCTCAGGCCTCTTGTCCAGAAGGTTCCCACAGAGCAGAGGCACTCCTGGTCAGAGATGGCTGCGGAAGCTGCAAATGTATCCTGTGGGTCTCTGAGGCTCAAGACGCTGGGAGGAGGACAGCTCAGGAGACAGTACGGTGGGTTTGGGAGTCAGGTTCCTAGTCCTGGCTCTGCCACATCCTTGCTGTGTGAATCTCTTGCTAAACCTCCATTTCCTCATGTGTACAACAGTGAAATCCTAGCACCAAACTCCAGAACTGGGTTAGGATTCAGCAAGATAAGACAATCTCACAGACAGCACTTAGTCCAGTGCCTGGCAAATAGTAGCAGCTGGTGGTTGGCACACCTGGTGGGAAAGATTCTGTCTTGGAGGCGGCAGGGGAGAGGTGCCATGGTGTGACAACAGGCCTGGGACAGCACGTGCCAGTGTGGCTGAGCCTTCAACTCAACACTGCTGGTGGGACTTTCCCGCCCTCTGCCCGGGCACGAGCAGGCACAGCTGGCGCTCTGCAGGGCTGAGTGGCAGAAGCACTGGAGTCTCTCCACAGGAAGCGGCACGGGCAGCTCCAAGGCCTCCTGAGGTTTGGCAATGCTCCCCTGCCCCGCCGCCACCACCCAAGCAGGAGGTGCACAGCTCCCTGGGAGTCCCACACGTCCTAGTCTGGTCCTGACAGGAGGGGGCAAGGGCAGAGTGGGACAGAGGGAGGGGACGTGTGTCAGTAGGATTGGCTCTGAGTGAGTCACGCTTTAGCTATGGCCCTTTGGGCTGCCACAGTGTTCTCCTTTTCTAGGAACTTGGTGTTGCCTGCCTACCAAAAAGAAAGGAGGAAGCAGAAAGACCCCACAGCACCTCGCATAACCCTAGAAGAGGATTTTGGATTTCGATCCTTTTAAAATCCAAAGCGGGATGAACTTGTCCTTGCAGCTGCCTTGCCAGCACCTCCCCTGTCTGCTCCTTGGGAGCTCTCTGCTCTGCTGAGAAGGCCTCCAGCTGGCCCGCCTGCTGCTCCAGTGGAGGCAGAGCCTGGCATGACGGGCGGGAAGGGGCTGGAGTGGGCTGGAGCTCCTTCAGGTCAACTCTCAACGGAACGAGGTGAGTGTGGGGCCCCAGAGCAGAGGATGTGGCAGAGGATACACACAGAGCAGTGGGTCTCTCTGCACCACACCACCCTGCCGCTCTGGAGCGCCCATGACTCAAGTGCAAGGCAGCCAGAACCTCTGTCTGGTTCTGGGTGTGAGTGAGGCATCGGCATTCTGCACCCTGAGGAGCACGCACGCACACTCACAGCAGAGCTGCTACAGCCACGCCGGTGTCTGCAGGGTGGTGCGACCCCTTGACTACACTCCCAGGACCAAGGGGGCCTGCAGAAGTGAGAGTTGGAAGTAAATCCCCCAGCGACACAGAGGGGCCAGGAGTGCTGATGTGGTTAGCAGGCATGAGCCCGGCACGTTCCCATGACAACTCCACGATGCTCATTTAGAGCCAATGAATGGCTGCTGTGGAAGGCCTGGGAGCTCTCTAGTCCAGCTGGAGGGGACATGGGCTCTGTGGCCAGATGGATTTAGGTGCCCAAAAATTATGCCCTCTTTGTGAACAGTGAGCCTGTAGTCCACAGCAAGATGGGACTGGCCCAACGCCCCAGAGAGGGCCAGGGGAAGGGGCAGGACCCAATTTCCCAACTGTACGACAACTGGCTCTCCACAGTCCAGGGCTGGTTTAGTCGGAACTCCCTACCACCTCCTTTCATGGTGCAGAGCTATGGCTGGGGGACCGCTGGGCCCTCACCAGGGGTGTCCTCGTTGGCCGCTCAACATGCAGCAGGCCTCATTTCCAGAGACGTGAGCCCACGGGTCCTGTTCTCCTGTCTCTCAGCCACAGGCTCTCCAGTCCTGGCTGGATTAGCACTGGGGTGTGCTTGTGATGCGCCAAAGCCCATCATATTAGGTAGCCTCACATCCACTTATTTGCATCTCAGGCCAATCTTCCCAGGAAGCCAGGATGACCTTCACTTTCACAGATGAGGAAATGGAAGCTCAGAGAAGTGCTTGGTACCTCAATAAATGAATTCAATCAATAAGTAACCAAACGAACACACTCTCACGGTCTCCAAGATGACGAAGAGCTGGCACTGGGAAGTGAGCCAGGTCTGACCCCCATGTCCGTGCTGCTTCCGTCCTCCCCAACTCACTCACTCAGCCAGTCCAGGGTTTAAGCAGCCCTGGAATTTCCTGTTTCCCTCCCTTCCCCCTGCAGAGCATAGCAGGGCAAGGTTCTCATCCCTTCACTTTCTCAGTCTGGCAAATCCCAACTCATCCTTCGCGAATCGACTCAGGCAGCAGCCACTGTCCCTCCACATGCCCCTTGCCCTCTGCATGCTGCTCCTCCACACATGATACCATCTTCTGGTCAGTACCCCATCAGATGGTGGGCTCCAGAGGGTAGTGGTGGCACTGAGAGTTTCTGTCTGCAGCCCCAGCACCAGGTGGTGCTAGTCGAAGCATGGAGAAGGCTTAGCTGCTGAGATGCACAGCAACGTCCCGATGGCCTCTCAGGCTGGAGCTGTGGGTCTGGAGTCCCCAGCAGTAACTCGCCATCAGCTGAGATGGGGCACAAGGTAATGCCCCCTCCCCAGAGGCCAGCTTTCAGGCAGCTTCTTTTCCTCTGACCACTGTGGCTTTGGCCCCTTTAGAGGACAGTGGGCCTCGGGCCCCTCCTGGGCTGGGCTGGTACAGCCACATCATGGAATGAATCACCCACAACAATTCTGCTGTGAGATTCGGGCTGCCTTTGTAAGCCCTCCAACCTGCTCAACGCCGAATTGAGAGGTGAGGGAGGGAGGCTCAGGAAGAATGGGTGGGGGCGGGGCGGGGTGGGGGAGATGCGCCCTTCTCAGCCCCACATTTCCAGGATGGTGGTAGTCCACAGGGTGGGCCCACTTCCTGCCGGTCCTGGGTCCCTACATGGTTGGTGGTCCCTCCAACATGGTGAGACAGTGGTAGCACTGTCCCAGATCACTCCAAAGAGGCCCAGGACCCTCTGCTGAGGTGGGATGACAACCTGAAACCAGGGCCAAATTGGTCTCCCTCTGCTGCTGGTTCACCAACAATGTTGGGGTGGGCCGCCTGATCCCCTCCAAGTCTAAGGCATGCTCTTCCTGCTGCTGAGAGAGTTGGTCACATTTTACAGGTAACTACTCACAGCTGCATCCCTCTCCGGGAGGCTCTCTTAGCCAAAAGCAGCTGCCTTGCCTAAGGGAGTGCCCCTCCCTATGGACAGCAGACATTCAGTGACTGCTGGCGGGGCACAAAGGCCATGCGCGGGCCATCTGCAGGGCCATCCCACTCTCGAGTTTTTCAGGCTGAGGCCCTGCTGGGACTTCACTGAGGTTCAGCTTCTCCCTCTGCCTAATTCCACCCCGTCACCCTGAGAGCACTCCACAGTAAACCTCCTGCACGTAAACCTCAGAGTCTGTTTCCTGAGGAAACTGACCTACAGCAAGGCCTCATTTTGCTCATTCCTTCACCCCATTTGTCCATTCAAAAAGGATATATTTTTGTAGAGATGGGGGTCTTCACTATGTTGCCCAGGCTGGTCTCAAACTCCTGGGTTCAAGTGATCCTCCTGCCTCAGTCTCCCAAAATGCTGGGATTACAGGCAGGAACCACTGTGCCTGACCATTTAGTCCATTTTTATAGTAATTTTCTGAGTATCCACTAGGAGCCAGGCATGACAAATAAATGGACCAGGGAGGAGATCTAAAGTTCTTCCCAGAGCTCCCTTTCTGTGGCTCAAAACTCCCAGTCTCAGCAAGCCCCCAATTCCCATGTTCATCCCACCCCAGACTCCTGGGATTCCTGGAGGAAGTGGGTTGTTTTGAGTCGGAATCTCCATGAGGACACTGCAGGGCACCAGAGAGTTGCAATGTGTAGCCTGCCCCAGGCCTAGGGTAACAGCGTGGACGAAGAGACAGGGATCTTACCTCTTGTTGAGCACCATGTTCCCCAGCTTCAGGTCTCTGTGCACGATGTTCTTCTGCAAAACAACAGGCGTATGGTTTATATTATCAATGTGAGAGGTGGGGTCAGGGCCCATCCTGTAAGATGGGGGCTCTCCCGGTGTTAGAGAAGGTGGGAAAAATTCTACGATGTGTCTCTTTAGGCTCCAACCACAGGCAGATCAGGACAGTTCTAAGTTCACATGACCCATGCATCTGAATGGGGAACGAGTGTGCACCTAGTCAGTGTCTCCCCATCTGCGGCGGCTTCTTCAGCTCTTTCTCCCCTCTGGGCAGCGGCTGGTGGGGAAAGTCACTCATCTTTTCACCTCCATTAGATATTCCATAGACAGGATGGATCTGGGGGTCGGGGAGGAGCTGTCATCGTTTTGTGACTAAGTACCACAGGCTCGGCCCACATTAGCGGTGCACCGGGAAGAGGCTCAGGCTCTCCTACCCTTTGTCCCGGCATGTCTGACACCTCTAATCCTACAAAAAGCTCAGACGTGCTGTAGTTGCTTGGGTGGGTATCTCACTGTCATCACTACATGGGGGACACCAGGCCTCTTAACTGATGGGGAATTACCACACGGGCTCTGCTGGGCTGCAGGTCAGCCCTCACCAGGAAGGTGGCCTGCAGGGTGGCACTGTGCCTCCCCCTGTGCACCTGCCATTCGGCCACTCTTCTTTTGGACACTCCCAGCTGCAAAGCACACCCGGGTGTCCAGGACAGAGCTGCCTTCTGCTCAGCAGCAGCAAGAAAGGTGGCTTTCTGTGGCCAGAAGGTGTGGCAGCAGAGTGTGGCCTCACCTGGTGCAGGGCCTCCACCACGCGGACCACGTCGTAGAAGATGACCACAGTCTCCCGCTCGCTGAGCCTCTTCTCCTTGATGACGTAGTGCTGCAGGTTGATGAGGTCAGCGGTCTTGTCGCTGAAGTCGTGAGCACAGAGGCAGTCCAGGACGAGGCAGATGCGCTTCTTCATCTTCTTAACCATCCGGCTGGATTCTGTGTCCTCAACGATTTCACAGGTGCGGTCCTGGGAGGCAAGGGGGCAGCACAGGGGTTGGCTGTGAACTCGACAGGGCCAAGGCCAGGGCTTGGGACTCTCTGGAGTTGGACACTCAAACCAGTGAGGGAGCCTGGAATTAGCCTGCATGTGCAGGCCATAGAGGACTGAGGCCTGGGCAGCCCAGACCATGGGGTGGCTCAGCACTGTGAAGCCTCTTGTGTGCCAAATGCCAGGACCAGCAAGAGGCTGAAGCTAAAACATCTCAGGTGAAAGCTTAATGCTTTGATCATAATGCAAAGGATTCAGATCAGGTCTGGGCATTTAAAGCCCAAGGGCCCTCTCGGCCCAGTGCTTAAGCAAAAAAAAAAAAATGGGCATCCTCCCTCCACGGCACCCAGGTTCCAGTAATTACCAACAGAACCCCTCTCGATGTCTAAGATGGTAGAAGTTAGAAAGAGGTCAATCTTGGCAGGCTCCAGAGGCCACACAGGTTCTGTGTGTCCAGGACACCTGTTTTCCTCATGGATGCAGTGCTCCTGACAGTCACATAGTGGTGGCTAAGTGACTCTGACCTCAGACTGCTGGGTTCAGGCCCCAGCCACCTTGTTTTACCTGTGGGACCTGGGCAGTTTGCTTACCCTCTCCAGGTCTCTAGTTCCTAATCGGTAAAAGGGAGCTGGTAATCCCTCCCTCACAGCCCGAGAGAAGTAAATAAGACAATCCATGTCCTGTGCTTAGGTCCTGCACTGCCAGGGCTCAGTAAGTGGGTACTGCCACCAATGTTGTGGCTGCGAGATGGACACAATGCTAGCAAGCTCTAGACCCATTTTCCTTGCTGAAAGGTATTTCGAGTAAGACAAAAAACAGGTACAACTTGCGGACTTCATCTGACCATCTTGAGGAAGTCCTTGGTGTCATGCGGGGTAGACTGACCTGTCCCCTCTGGGGAACTCCTGGAGGACTAAATATCTACATTTCTTCTTCTTTTTCTTTTTTTTCTTTTTTTTTTTTTTTGTGAGACAACGTCTAACTCTGTCACCCAGGCTGGAGTGCAGTGACATAATCTCAGCTTACCGCAAGCTCTGCCTCCCGGGTTCACGCCATTCTCCTGCCTCAGCCTCCCAAGTAGCTGGGACTACAGGGGCCCGCCACCATGCCTGGCTAATTTTTTTGTATTTTCAGTAGAGACGGGGTTTCACCATGTTAGCCAGGATGGTCTCGATCTCCTGACCTTGTGATCCGCCTGCCTCAGCCTCCCAAAGTGCTGGGATTACAGGTGTGAGCCACTGCGCCCAGTCTCCACATTTCTTCTTAAGAGCAGGACCACACCTCATATTTGCTTTTCTCAGAGGCCCTAGCACAGTGTCTGGCACACAGACGGTATACTAGAAACACTTTTGATCAGCCAGGTTCTCTCATCCAAAATGACATGAACTAAGGCCAAGCTTCTGAAGATATCAGAGACAAAATACCAAGAAACCACAATCACTCTCAATTTGATTTCATGTTTACGGGGATACTCTTAATTTCTGGAGTTGCCTAATAATACTCTGAGTCACCTCTAATTGCAAATCTAAGAACAAAGACCTTGGTGGGGTGTATACATGCGGGGTGGGAAGTGCGTTCCATTTGTTCTATTTCAGGAACTCAAGCTGACAAGGAGTTTTTATTGCCTGAACAGCAATGATGATGACAGAGTTCCAGCAGCAGCTCGGTGCTTGACACACTCTCATTCATCGTCCCAACCACCACTGGAGGTAGGTACTGTTATCACTATCCCCATTTTACAGATGAGGAATCTCAGGCCTAGAGACCTGAAGTGACTTGCCCAAGGTCATACTAGCTGAATCCAGGACTGTCAGCATCAAAGCCTGAGTGCTGTCTCTGGCCCTGTGCTGCCTCTGGAACAGCAGGTCTGTCTTAGCAAGAGCTGGTCCTGGCCAGCAAATGGCTGAGGGCTCAGTGGACGCTCAGCTGAGGAACGAGGCTGTTCCCAGGCCTGTAAGGAGGCTTCGGGTCATTCTGAACCCAACTCTTCATTTCTGGAGACACAACTTCAGTGCTGCCCCAAGAATGGTTCCTGTCAGGTACACACTGTTAATCAACACCTTTCCTAAGGGACCTGGAACATCTGAGCACAGGAGCACAGGCACGTTTGCTGGACAAACTGAAATGCCTGAGCAGGCGGAAGAACAGGTGGCTCCAAAACAACTGTGGAGATCTACAGACGGCCCCAAATGCTGGTTCCTACTTGTCGTCTTCCCTCCCACCCTAGCCTGGCCAATTTCTGACGATGCAGCTAAAAAGGGCCCAGAGCTGGGCACGGTGGCTCACGCCTGTAATCCCAGCACTTTGGGAGGCCGAGGTGGGTGGATCACCTGAGGTCAGGAGTTTGAGACCAGCCTGGACAACATGGTGAAACCCCTTCTCTACTAAAAATACAAAAGTTAGCTGGGCATATGCCTGTAGTCCCAGCTATTTGGGAGGCTGAGGCAAGAGAATCGCTTGAGCCTGGGAGGCGGAGGTAGCAGTGGGTCAAGATCGCCCCACTGAACTCCAGCCTGGCAACAGAGCGAGACTCCATTTAAAAAAAAAAAAAAAAAAAAAAAGGACAAGAGGGCCCTTCTGAGATGGAGTCTCACTCAGTTGCCCAGGCTGGAGCTCAGTGGTGCAATCTCAGCTCACTGCAACCTCCACCTCCCGGGCTCAAGCGATTCTCCTGCCTCAGCCTCCCTAGTAGCTGGGACTACAGGCACATGCCACCACGCCCAGCTAATTTTTCTATTTTTAGTAGAGATGGGATTTCTTTTTTTTTTTTTTTTGAGACGGAGTCTCGCTCTGCCGCCCAGGCTGGAGTGCAATGGCCGGATCTCAGCTCACTGCAAGCTCCGCCTCCCAGGTTCACGCCATTCTCCTGCCTCAGCCTCCCAAGTAGCTGGGACTACAGGCACCCGCCACCACGCCCGGCTAGTTTTTTGTATTTTTTAGTAGAGACGGGGTTTCACCGTGTTAGCCAGGATGGTCTCGATCTCCTGACCTCGTGATCCGCCCGCCTCGGCCTCCCAGAGTGCTGGGATTACAGGCTTGAGCCACCGCGCCCGGCCGAGATGGGATTTCATCTTGTTGGTCAGCATGGTCTTGATCTCCTGACCTTGTGATCCACCCACCTTGGCCTCCCAAAGTGCTGGGATTACAGGCGTGAGCCACCGCACCCGGCCTGGGCCCGAGTGTCTTTAAGTGACTTCCTGCTTTCCCCTTTTCTCAGAAAAGCGGCTCTTCAAAGAGAGCCTGGCTGCTGTAAGATGCAAACTGTATGCATTCCTGGCTAGGCTGTAACCATCCCCACAGGAGCACAGCCAGTGTGGTCCAGCCTGACTTCCAGCCCAGCCCAGCCCAGCCCAGCCCCCCACCCTGGAAGTCCTGATGTACGCAGCATGGCAGGGACACCCGAGGGTCATGTGAGCTGCTCGTATGGCTGTGGCCCAAGCAAGTGGCAGCCCCTGGAGCCGGCCAGAGGTGGGTGCGAAGGGTGGGGGGGGCAGGCCGCTCACCTGGAAGAGGCCGTGGTGGTGCACCACGCCGTCCTGCGTGTGCAGGAGAGAGAGCAGCGAGTACTCGGTGTGCAGCAGCATCTTGCCCTGCCGCTCCTCCTGGCTCTCTATGCCTTGGTCCCCCCTCTCCTCCAGGGTCAGGATCTTTAGGAAAGCACAAAAATAAAACCAAAACCAGAACACCTCACTTGACACAGCAGAACAACCAGAATGGGGGAAGCAGGGGGCTTTCTACCACATGACATTTGCGCACAGCGCACACACAGACACACCAAGTGAAATAGTTTTTCTTAATATGATGGCGATGTAATTTATGCACAGACAAAACTCTTTAAATCAGAAGTTGTTCCGAGGGAGACTGTGAACTTGACTGCTTCTCGGGAAGAAATGGCACTACTCTTGTTCACAATGACGCAGGTGTGAAGGTGGAGGAGGGAGGAGTGGGTTGGCATGACAGGCCCTGGTTCTGAGGCACCCTCACCCTCATGTCTCACTTACCTTCAGCTGATAGAAGTCATCCGTGCCATCTTTCCTTGCCAAACACTGCACAATGCTTGGCACTGGTGAGTTGCCCAGACGAGGACCTACGGCACAGAGAGCTGCTGGTCTCCTTTTCAGAAGCCCTGGCTGTCACAATGCCAGGTCACCATGTGGTCTTTCTTACTAGACCTTCTATTCAGGAGGGCACCATACCTCACGTGCACTGAACTGATCCCCCCCCCCAAGGTCTCCTGGTAGAGTTTTCAAGGTCTCCCCTCCAAAAATAGAGGGGTATGTGTGCTCTGCCTGGAGCACATCCAGCGTTTGCAGGCACATTTCCCAAAGAGAGGTTTTCAACCCTGGGTGCATGCTGGAGTCTCTGGGAGCATCTATGAAAAACAAGAGATCCGGCCAGGTGCAGTGGCTCAAGCCTGTAATCCCAGCACTTTGGGAAGCCGAGGCGGGTGGATCACGAAGTCAGGAGATCGAGACCATCCTGGCGAACACGGTGAAACCCTGTCTCTACTAAAAACACAATAAATTAGCCGGGCGTGGTGGCGGGCGCCTGTAGTCCCAGCTTCTTGGGAGGCTGAGGCAGGAGAATGGCGTGAACCCAGGAGGTGGCGGAGCTTGCAGTGAGCGGAGATCGCGCCACTGCACTCCAGCCTGGGCGACAGAGCAAGAATTCGTCTCAAAAAAAAAAAAGAAAAAAAAACAAGAGATCCAGGTTGGGTGCGGTGGCTCACACCTGTAATCTCAACACTTTGGGAGGCTGAGGTGGGAGGACTGCTTGAGCCCAGGAGTTCGAGACCAGCCTGGGCAACATAGTGAGACTTCTTCTCAACAAAAAATAAAATATTGGCTGAGCACAGTGGAGCATACCTGTAGACCCAGCTACTTGGAAGGCTGAGGTAGGAGGATCGCTTGAGCCCAGGAGGTTGAGGCTGCAGTGAACTATGTTTGTGCCACTGCACTCCAGTCAGGGCAACAGAACAAAGCCCTGTCTCAAAAAAACCAACAAACCCAAGAGATCCTGGATCCTCTGAAGAGCAACTGCAGGGTGACGATCCAGGAAACTATAGCTGCAACAGGTTCCCTGGTGATTCTGATACAGCCATCTGGCCCCTGTTCAAGTGCCAGCTTTGGGGACCTTCTGTACTTCTGGAGATGCACAGTGCTTATTGTCCCTTGACAGCGCCTTGCCTGAGCTTTCAGAGTGGAAATCTGATGTCACAGTGCCACTGCTGCGTGAAAAACTCTTAACAAAGTCTGCTGCTCTTTGTTTTCCTTTTTACCAGTGACATGTTCATAGACCCACTGCTCTTAACATACCACCCAAACTCTTTGGCCTCCAAGGCCTTGCATGATTCGGTTCCTTCCCACCTTTCTAAGCGAGGATTCCCTGTCCCATGCCATACTCCAGCTCCTAATGTTGGGTTCCTAGTTCCCAACGTGGTAAGCCCTTTCCTGCTGCTGGGCCTCTGCAGTGCTGTTTCTTCTGCCTGCAATGTTCTTCTCACAGATGCTGCTCGTCCTCCTCAGGTGTCAGCTCACATGGAGCTTCCACATAGACAGGACTCTCTTGCCTGCCCTACCCACAGGCCCTTCTCATCTCACATCATCGTGGAACTTCTTCAAGGCACTTGCACCACCGGTGATGACTGGTGAGTTGTTTGTTTCTCTGTGAGGGAAGGAACTTGTCTGTCTTATTCACTGCTGCATGCCTGGCAAACAGCACAGGCCTGGCACGTAGCAGGCATGCACCATTAAGTATGTACTGAATGACGGGAGCTGGAACTATCCTGTGCCTGTAAGTCCAAACTGCTCTCCCAAAGTAAAACTCACTCCCAGTCTCTGGCCACAACTCTGACTATAAGCAATTTGGACTGCTGGTCCTTATGCATCATGCAGAAATGCTCTGCTGCTCCTCTGGCCAACTGCCAACACCTGTGCCAGGATTTCTGTGCCAATTTAAAGAAATTTGGGGGGCTATACAAAATGCTTTGTGAAATTATGCCATCCAAGAATGGCATAAAGCAGTGCCTCGGATGATCTTGGGTTTTCATTTTATTTTATTTTTTAGAGACAGAGTCTCACACTGTTTCCTAGGCTGGAATGCAGTGGTGTGATCACGGCTCACTGTAACCTCAAACTCCTGGGCTCAAGTAATCCTCCTGCCTCAGCCTCCCAAGTAGCTAGGACTACAGGCATGTGCCACCATGCCCAATTAATTTTTATATTTTTCTTGTAGAGACGGGATCTCACTATGTTGCCCAAGCCCAAACTTGCGGAGTCTTGAACTCTTGGCCACAAGTTATCCTCTCACCTCGGCCTCCCAAAATGCTGGGATTACATAGTGAGCTCTTGCCACCTGGCCAGAGCTTGGGTTCTAATGCAGCTAATGACTTCTAATGGGTGTGCTTCCTGTGGGCACATCAACATTCTAGGGGCACACATAGGATTCTCTGGGGGAAGACACGGAGCCTAGCTATTAGCTAAGACTGATGTAAGGCTGGTGTGGCTAAAACACTGACAGCCCCTAGTATAGAGTGACCTAAGGCTTGGGTCTTCCACTGATATAAATATACTCCACTTCAAGTAGTGAGTCTAGGGACCAGGCCTGGGGCAGGGCAGGACCACACACTGCTGAGGGTGGGCCACCCCACTCTGATGTCTGCAGGTCAGATCATGTGAGCCAATGTACCCTGCCCCTGCCTCCCAGCCCACCCATTTTTCCCAAAGGTCAGAGGCTTACCAAGGATGAATGGTCCAGCTCTCTTTGCATTATTTCCAGAAATCCCACTTCCTAGAGCCTTGGCCCTGGCCGACGTTTCCCCAGCTCCTCTGTCTGATGCTCTCCGCTTCATTCTCAGCTCTAGACAAGAGAGAAAGACCCCTTCTCACTGAGTAAGTCAGCGAGTTTCCTTATGCTAACCCAGCCTGCAGGTCTTTGACTTGGGATGCGTCACACAGTTGCCGCTGCTGCTGTTCCGCTGCAGCCGCCACCTCCTCCCGCTCCCAGAGGAGCATCCAAGGCTCCCAGTGACAAAGAACCACAGCTCCTTTACTTGGATTGATTAGATGCTAAAGGTGGACATCCTTTAAGGTAGCATATACAGGGTACAGAGGTGGGGAGCCAACACACCAGCACCAAGTGTCCAGTTAAATTCAGAGAGGAGAAAACTGTGCTTTGTGCAGATGCTAATGCCAAACAGAGCCCCAAGAGACCACCACAGAGACACAGAGGAGAGCCAGTCCCATCCAGCTGAACACCAACCCTGAGCAACTATTCCCAAAGTGAGATGTGCCCTCCAAATACCTACAGCCTAATGACCCGAGGTGCCCATTCCTGGCCCATATCTGGACAGTAGGCCCCAGGAATGGGATGTTTATTACACATGAGGCCTGGGGGCTTCTTATGCCCATGGAGTTTGATGACTACGGCCCTGAGAACCCCTCTTCCCATCTTTCCTTGACTCTCTGGTCCTCTCAGATGAAAGAACTCCCCAAAGCTGTCAGTGGCAGGGTTTACTTTCTCTTCCCTCATAAACTCAAACTTTTCCTGAATTACTTTTCAGGAAAAGACAATTCATTGTGTATTTAAGAGTCAGTTAGAGAACACTACTGAAGATCACTGAGCACTCTGATTTGCTTGATAATCCCGAGATCCTCCTGTGTAAAAATGAAAGGCGGACATTGGGGCCAGAGACTAAAAGACACCTCTGGACACAGATTAAAAAAAAAAAAAAAACAGATGAAAACACAAAAGAAGAGTTGTTTCTTCCAGCTCTCCAAAGTCAAACACCTTGGCAAAGCAGCGTCCGAGGGGGACAAGGAAACAGATGTGTACAGACGAGTTCCACGTGGGGAAGGTCAGGGGTCACAGGATGCCCAGCGTGGGCGGGGGGCTCCAGAAAAACTTCCCTAAGGATACAGGAGTGGGCCAGGACATTTGTGGTAGGAGGGCCTCAGTGAGCAAACATGCCCAGGTAAGAAATGGCACGCAAGCAACCAAATCCAGGTAGTTTGCGCTGCTGAACATCCAACGTGAGGCAGGGAGTGGTGAGAGGTGGCCTAGGATAGAGGCCTGACATCCACCTTAGGAGTGTAGCCTTTACCCTTCCATAATGGACTCAAAAACACAGAATCCCAGCCTGTTCCTGTCTTTTTCTTCATATAAAAGTAACTGATGTTCTCTGTAGAAACGTTAGAAAATACACATACGCAAAAATAAGAAAATAGGGTACCCATGACCTCACCTCCCAGATGTAACTGCTGTGTTGACATTGAAGCATGTTTTTCCTGTGTGTGACTGTGTGTGTACTTACAGAAAGTTTTATCATCACAAACACGTGGACCACACTGTGATGCTATTTTATAAGTTTCCTTTTTTCCCACCTAAAATACATTAAGGGAGGCCAGGCGCAGTGACTCCATGCTTGTAATCCCAGCACTTAGGGAGGCCAAGGTGGGTGGATCACTTGAAGTCAGGGGTTCAAGGCCAGCCTGGCCAACATGGTGAAACCCCGTCTCTACTAAAAATACATAAATTAGCTGGTCCTGGTGGTGCACACCTGTAATCCCAGCTACTTGGTGGCTGAGGCATGAGAATCGCTTGAACCCGGGAGGCGGAGGTTGCAGTGAGCTGAGATCACGCCACTGCACTCCAGCCTGGGCAACAGAGCGAGACTCTGTCTCAAAAAAAAAAAATTAGCTGGGCATGGTGGTGGGCGCCTGTCTCGGGAGTCTGAGGCAGGAGAATCGCTGGAACCAGGGAGGCAGAGGTTGCATGAGCTGAGATGGCGCCATTGCACTCCAGCCTAGGGGACACAGCAAGACTCCATCTCAAAACAAACAAACAAAAACCATTAAGGATAAATTTCATAGTATGTGAAATACATCTCAGTAAAGCTGTAAAAAACAAAAAAAAACCCATTAACATCCCTGCATCACAATATTCTTTTGCAACATCACTTGAGACAGCTACACAGGCTCCTTGGTACAATATACAGTGATTTCTCTGACCATTCCCTATTTATGGACATCTAGGTTCTTTCCACTTAAAAAGAATTAGCCAGGCGCGGTGGCTCGCACCTGTAATCCCGGCACTTTGGGAGGCCGAGGCGGGCGGATCACAAGGTCAGGAGATCAAGACCATCCTGGCTAACACGGTGAAACCCTGTCTCTACAAAAATCCAAAAAAAAAAATTAGCTGAGTGTGGTGGCGGGCACCTGTAGTCCCAGCTACTCAGGAGGCTGAGGCAGGAGAACGGTGTGAATCTGGGAGGCGGAGCTTGCAGTGGGCCCAGATCATACCACTGCACTCCAGCCTGGGCGATAGTGAGACTCCGTTTCAAAAAAAAAAAAAAAAAGAATAGTCACGCACATACAAGTATACATCTTGTTGGCCGGGCGCAGTGGCTCATGCCTGTAATCCCAGCACTTTGGGAGGCCAAGGGCAGATCATGAGGTTAGGAGATCAAGACCAACCTGGTTAACACGGTGAAACCCCGTCTCTGCCAAAAATACAAAAAATTTGCCGGGTGTGGTGGCATGTGCCTGTAGTCCCAGGTACTCGTGAGGCTGAGGCAGGAGAACAGCATGAACCCGGGAGGCAGAGCTTGCAGTGAGCTGAGATTGCGCCACTGTACTCCAGCTTGGAAAACAGAGCAAGACTCCATTTCAAAAAAAAAAAAAAACAAGTATACATCTTGTCATACTTATCTGTCTCCCTCTGGATAAATTCCAAGAAGCAGAACTGCAGAGTCAAGTGGGGCACATTTTTAAAAAATCCCCATTAGGCTAATACAAGGGGGGCATGTTTTTAACAGTATTTGACATATGTTGCCAGGCTTCCAGGATGGCTCTGCCAATTTACAGTCCCATCAGCAGTGTGGGAGAGTGAGTTCCAGAACTTGTACCAGGACTCAGTTATTTCCTTACTCTTATAAATAGCCCATTTGGTGGGCAACAAAAAGCATAGCATTTTAAAATCCGTAATTCTTTCATTATTTCTGAGATTGAATTTGTTTCATATGCTTACTGGCTGTGTTTATTATTTCTTTTATGAATTTCCTTTATATTCTTTTTCTATTTTTTACTGCTATGTGTGTATTAGTGTTACTGATTTTTAGAAGCTCTTTCTATGTAAGGATGTAACTAATATATAGCTTTTTCATCTTTAACCTTTTTTTTTAATTAAAAAAAAGAGAAAAGGTTAAGGGCTGGGTGCAGTGGCTCATGTCTGTAATCCCAGCACTTTGGGAGGCCGAGGCGGGAGGATTGCTTGAGCCCAGGAGTTCGAGACCAGCCTGGGCAATGTTGCAAGACCCGTCTCAATAAAATTAGTATAACATTTAAAAATTTTTTTTAATTAAAATTAAAAATAAGGTTGATTTTTTATGTAGTTAAATATTTCAGTCTTTTCCTTTAGTTTGTTTTTGCTGATACTCCTGGAAGCCGTCTCCTACTCTAAGAACAGGTGTGTCTTCACCAATAACACGGAATCCTCACATGCTATTGTTTTGGCCCTTTTTTTTTTTTTTGAGACGGAGTCTTGCTCTTGTTGCCCAGGCCAGAGTGCAATGGCGTGATCTTGGCTCACCACAACCTCCGCCTCCCAGGTTCAAGCGATTCTCCTGCCTCAGCCTCCTGAGTAGCTGGGATTACAGGCATGTGCCACCACACCCGGCTAATTTTGTATTTTTAGTAGAGACGGGGTTTCTCCATGTTGGTCGGGCTGGTCTCCAACTCCCAATCTCAGGTGATACACCCACCTCCGCCTCCCAAAGTGTTGGGATTACAGGTGTGAGCACTGTACCCGGCCTGTTTTGGCCCTTATTCTAAACTCTAGGAGACTGACTCTATGTGGTGAACCGGAAAGTAGGAGGGATGATCCAATGCACTGCAGGTCTAATCTACCAGGCTCACCTCCCATCATCCCAATTTGTTTTCAGAGCTGTGCCACTGGGGAGCACAGCCATGACTTAATTTTGAGAATAACTAGGATTGTGTAACTCACTGAGCCCCAACAGTCCCCAGATGGAGCAGAAGCCACAGTTAGGCTTGGCTGGGCCTTCTGCCAAAGAGGCTCATGCTGGAAGCAGATGCAATGTCGTTCATACAAAAGCAGAAAAGGGTAACACTGCTTCTAGAGACATCTTTAAAAGCTGGGCAGTAATGTGTCTGGCGCTGTTCCTGCTCTTTGCTTGGCTAACTCCCACGCATCCTTCTCAATGTAAGTATCACTTCCTCAGAGAAGTCTTCCTTGATAGCCTCATGACCAGTGGGTCCCAGTTAGTCTCACTCACGGTGGTCTGTAATTTTCCTCCATAGTACTTTCCAAATTTTGTAATTATGTAGTTATTTGTGTTTATATGCTTAATGTCTGCCCCCCTCCACCAGAAAAATTCCACCACAACTAAAAATTTCACAAGGAAAAACAAATGAATAAACATATATATAAAACCACTGCAGCCCACTGCCCGGCCTAGCAGATACTCCATGAGTGAATGGATACCCTCCCTCCAGTTGGTGACAGTCATTGGCAGGGTCAGTGGCCCTGGGCCTGTCCTGCGCTCCCCACTGCCTCCAGTAGTAAGTTGGCATCACCACCCTTCTGACCCTGTTCCCTGTCTTCCTGGGAACAGTAAGCCTCCTCTTTCTTTCCCAGGTCTCTGGAGAGCATCATGGAGGCGTGTCACATCTGTGTAGACGCTGCCTACGCGCCTACGCACAGGCATGGTCTAGACAACAGTTTGTAGGGAGCAGCTGCAGCACAGACAATGAGTGGGCTCAGCCTGACCCATCCCTCCCCCCATCAGGATTCGACTCAAGCAAACGGCACGGGAACTGCTCCAAGACACAGGCTGACAGAAGGATGGCAGCAGACGGGCAGGGAGACGAAAAAGACGCTCGCGGGGGAAGAGGGAGCAAGGCTGCCTCCCTTCCTGCCACCCCTTCATGCTACCCACAGTTGACTGAAGCAAAGGAAGCGTCATGAAGAGGCAGGCCCAGAAAACCGGAAGCTGCTGCAGGCTTACTAGTAGGGTGAGCAAAGACACAGCTCCCAGGGACAGACCCTCCTTTCCCTGCCCCATCCTCCAATCATACAGCTGTGCGTCCCTCCAGAGACACGCCTGCAAGTAGTCCACAAACACTCTTCTAGGGGGCCTGCTCAGAGGGACCCTGGCTTCACGGTGAGATCTGTGATGATGATGCCCTGGCTACTCTGGTCTCAGGAAGACTGGGAGCCCAGGTCCCCCCAGACACCTGGTTCACAGGCTGGGGTGCAGGGCCCACTACTCAGTGTCCCAGGAACTCAACCGTCCTTGCTTAGCAGTCTCTGGAGCTTTGGATCTGTTAACTCTTCTACATTCTTCTTTTTTTTCTTTTTTGAGACAGAGTCTTGCTCTGTCGCCCAGGCTGGAGTGCAATGGTGCCATCTCTGCTCACTGCAACCTCTGCCTCCCGGGCTCAAGTGATTCTTCTGCTTCAGCCTCCCAAGTACCTGGGATTACAGGCACCTACCACCACACCCAGCTAATTTATTTTTTATTTTTAGTAGAGACAGGGTTTCACCATGTTGGCCAGGCTGGTCTCGAACTCCTGACCTTAGGTAATCTGCCTGCTTTGGCCTCCCAAAGTGCTGGGATTACAGACATGAGCCACCATGCCTGGCCAACTCTTCTACATTCTATCCTCACAAGTCAGCACCAGTCCCCTTAGAACCTGAACTCAACAAGAAGCTCAGTGAGGCAACAATGAGCGTGAGGGGAGGAGGCCAGGATAGAGCAAGAGAGCCCAGCTGGCACCCCACCGTCCGCAGGCTGTAGCTGTGCCCGATTCTGAAAGCAAGGGGTTCCATTGCTTTGCCAAGCCTGGGGAGCAAGCATGGGCCTCAGGGTGAGAATGCCTCACCTGTGGGACAGCTCCCACCGCATGGCCTGAGTAGGGGGTACCTGATCTTACTCTGTCAATTTGGGGCTAAAGTCATCTCACCCTAAAGCTACTGGGCTATGTGAGCCCAGGTCTCCCAGCAAGGCAGTGAAAGTCAGGCCATCAGAACTACATAAAGGTTCCAAGGCTGAAGATGCCCAGAGTCCAGTGGTATAGTGTGACCAGGTCCAGGAGAGCTGGCAGGGGTAGCTCTACCCCATGGTTCAACCTGGTGGACACACCAATCTCCAAAGGGATGTGGGATACAAACAAAGATGGCACTGAGTGGATGAAACGTCACCACTGATCTCCCCAGCTCAGTCTGTCCTCATGTCTACCCGACTACAAAGCAGCTGAAGCCTGGCCAAGGCATGGAGGGTCCCCCCCGACACACAGAGAAGCATCCCCACAGGCGGCCACATAGGAGTGCACACATGTTGGCAATTACCTACTTGGCACACAGTAAGGGACTGTCCAGGATGAAGAGGCCGCCAGCCTCCCTGAAGGGGTCTGTGGTCATGCTCCAGTTGGAGGTGAAGTGTGGGTGGTGGAGAGGAGTCTGGAATTCAGACCTGGTGCCTCCAGCTTAAGATCTCCTGGAGCTGGATTGCAGGAGAAGGGCAGAGCACATATATTGCGCTGTAAAACTTTTACTGCCGAAGGACATAGCTTCTGAGTGTGTGCATTGGTCAAAACAATTGAACAGTACAGTTAAAAGACGTGAAATCACTGTGTGTAAATATACCTACTTTTTTTTATTTTTTTTTGAGACGGAGTCTCGCTCTGTCGCCCAGGCTGGAGTGCAGTGGCGCGATCTCAGCTCACTGCAAGCTCCGCCTCCCGGGTTCCCGCCATTCTCCTGCCTCAGCCTCCTGAGTAGCTGGGACCACAGGCGCCGCCACCTCGCCCGGCTAATTTTTTGTGTTTTTAGTAGAGACGGGGTTTCGCCGTGTTAGCCAGGATGGTCTCGATCTCCTGACCTTGTGATCCGCCCGTCTCGGCCTCCCAAAGTGCTGGGATTACAGGCGTGAGCCACCGCGCCCGGCCAATACCTACGTTTTTTAAAAGGCAAGCTGCAATCTTAATCAAGTGGTCAAAGTCACTATCACCAATAACAGAACAAACTGGCATCACATGCCTCCTGACATGATGCCCTTAATCAACATGTCCTACTCATGCTATTTTTTTTTTTTTCGAAGACAGGGTCTTGCTCTGTCACCCAGACCGGAGTGCAGCTTCCACCTCCCAGGCCCAAGTGATTCTCTCACCTCAGCCTCCTGGGTAGCTGAGACTACAGGCACACGTCACCATACCTGGCTAATTTTTTAAATTTTTTGTAGAGAGGAGGTCTTGCTATGTTGCATAGGCTGGTCTTAAACTCCTGGACTAAAGTGATCCTCCCACCTTGGCCTCCCAAAGTGCTCGGATTACAGACGTGAGCCACCGCCCCCAATCTACTCATGCTGTTTTTTTTTTTTTTTTCCAAAAATGTATAATTTGAATCTAATCATGAAACAAACCCAAACTGAAGGACATTCACAATAGGCCTGTATGTTTCAAAAACATCCACGTCAGATAGTTAAAGAAAAGCTGAAGGGGCCAGGCGCGGTGGCTCAAGCCTGTAATCCCAGCACTTTGGGAGGCCGAGACGGGTGGATCACGAGGTCAGGAGATCGAGACCATCCTGGCTAACACGGTGAAACCCCGTCTCTACTAAAAAAAAAAAAAAAAAAAAAAAAAAAAAAAGAAAAGCTGAAGAATGATTCTAGATTAAAGGAGACTAAAGACATACAACAAAGAAATACAATGGGTGATCCTGGAGAAAAAAGGTATAAAGGACATGACTGGGCAACTGGTAAAATCTGAATATACACTGTTTACTAGATAATAGTATTGTATCAGCTAAATTTCCGGAACTTGCAAATTGCATTGTGGTTCTACGGGAGAATGTCCTTGTTGTTTTTTTTTTTTTTTTTTTTTTTGAGACGGAGTCTTGCTCTGTCACCCAGGCTGGAGTGCAGTGGCTGGATCTCAGCTCACTGCAAACTCCTCCTCTCGGGTTCACGCCATTCTCCTGCCTCAGCCTCCCGAGTAGCTGGGACTACAGGCACCCGCCACCACGCCCGGCTAGTTTTTTGTATTTTTTAGTAGAGATGGGGTTTCACCGTGTTAGCCAGGATGGTCTCGATCTCCTGACCTTGTGATCTCGGCCTCCCAAAGTGCTGGGATTACAGGCGTGAGCCACCGCGCCCGGCCAGAATGTCCTTGTTCTTAGGTGATACATACTCAGGTGTTTCGGGGTGAACGGTCATGAAGTCTGTAACTTACTCTCAGGTCCCCGGATGCAGAGGAGAAAGTCCAACCTGCTCAAATAGCTCCCAAGACCTGATTCACAGGTTCAGAGGGACCTGTGGCTTGTGGGTACACAGCCAACAGTGGCAGAACGTGCAGTCTCATATATGTTGGGCAGAGCCAGCCTGGCATGAACAGGAATTCAGTCTTGTACGGCCCCCTCTCTTCAATACTGTGCTATATGAAGGAAATGGTGGGTGGGGGGAGGGCCTCCATGCAATCTCCGGGCCTGCCACCTGGTGGTGTCTTTCTGCAGTGCATCTTTACAGGGTTTCTCCGCACCAAGTACAGGATGGTGGGGCCCTGCTCTCTGCAGGCTGATCAGGAAGGATGAACTCCATGGGAAGAGCCCACCTCAGCCACCTGTGTGAGTGGGGCTGGGCAATCAGATCGCAGGAGGCTGCTGTCTCTCTGCCCACTGTGGAGGTCCTCCAAAGGCTCCATGCTCTTCAGGAAGAACCCCAATTCCTCAGTGAGCCTAACCAGACCTAGACTACCTCTCCAGCCTCACTGCCCTTACATGCACCCTAAATCCAGCCACACCAAATGACACAATCCCGAGTATGCCATGAACACCCCTGCCCCGCCCCGCTCTCCCTGATTGGCACATCCTTGTCCCTCGGTCCTCACTGAAATGTCACCTGCTGCACAAAGTCTTCACAGAAGGCCTCCTGCCAAAGCTGGCTGCTTCTCCTCCAACCCCCAGAGCACCTGAGCACACCTCCATCCCCTCCCACTACGCTGCACATTGGTATATCTGTCTGACTCCCCCATCTCAGGCTGTGGGCTCCCCCGAGGGAGCAACTCCCATCCACCGCTGCCTCCCTGCACCCAGCCCACTGCCCGGGCAAAGCTGGAAGAGAACACAGTGTGGGGCTGTTTGCTGGGCATCTATAAGGCACCATGGTCCCTGTTGGGGCAGGAGACAGAAGCAGTTGAATAAAGAGGTACAAAGTGTGATTCACAGGAAAACTATGTCCAAGGAGAGGTCAGTGGCTGGAATGGGACGCTGAAGAAAGTACAGATGGTCATACTAGCCAGTATCTGCCAACTCACAGCTGGAGACAGGGTGCCGCAGCTGTAGGTAACTGGGGCTGCACTCGATAGTCTGTCCGGGAAAAGTGCCACGTCAGAAACGCATGAGGCAGAATGGGGTCTAAGCTGGCTGGTCACCAGGGGTTACGCTTAGACAGCATTTGCTGCTGGAGAGCAACCCCTACTGAAGAATCAAACCTATTCACAACATGCCTGCGGCTGTGCAGAAGCCCTCACTGATGAAGGGATGGACCAGGCCCTGTGTGGGAGAATCCCCCAAATCCAGCCAAACGATCTGCTTTCCTGTGACAAGATGTGGGGAGTGTGTGAGTGACAGCCTGGCCTGTCCCTTCACACTGGTGACAGGTCCTCCATGCCCCTCCAGGTTTGTGGTGTGAAGGTCCTTCTGTTGGTCAGAAAAATTTCAACCACTTTCGCTTCTCTGAAGAGAACTTCTGGCCTAACTATGCATTTATCTGACTACACCTGGGGTGAAATGATGACACTCGAGGTGAGTGATGTGAAATCTGAATGTGTGATCCAACTGAGGTCACCACCCATGCTCTACAGACCACCTGTCCACACTAGGTGGCTGCCAGGTCTCTTGTAGATTACTGTGCGCCTCTCTGGGTGGTGAATTTCAGACTTAGAACCTGCAAGGGCAGCTCACACTCTCAGATTAACCAACATAACTAATTTTTACACATGGTTTTATAGTTTCCAAAGCACTTGCGAATATAATCATCCCTCAGTATCCATGGGGGATTGGTTCCAGGACCTCTGACAGATACCAAAATCCAAGGATGCTTAAGTCCCTAATATAACGTTGTATTTGCATATAACCTGTGCATATACTCCCATGCTACACTTTTTTTTTTTTTTTTTTTTGAGATGGAGTCTCGCTGTGTCGCCCAGGCTGGAGTGCAGTGGCCGGATCTCAGCTCACTGCAAGCTCTGCCTCCCGGGTTTTTACGCCATTCTCCTGCCTCAGCCTCCCGAGTAGCTGGGACTACAAGCGCCCGCCACCTCGCCCGGCTAGTTTTTTGTATTTTTTAGTAGAGACGGGGTTTCACCGTGTTAGCCAGGATGGTCTCGAACTCCTGACCTCGTGATCCGCCCGTCTCGGCCTCCCAAAGTGCTGGGATTACAGGCTTGAGCCACCGCGCCCGGCCACTTTTTTTTTTTTTTTTGATGGAGTCTCGCTCTGTCACCCAGGCTGGAGTGCAGTGGCACGATGTTGGCTCACTGCAACCTCCGCTTCCTCGGTTCAAGTGATTCTCATGCCCCAGGCTCCTGAGTAGCAGGGATTACAGGTGCATGCCACCATGCCCAGTTAATTTTTGTATTTTTAGTAGAGATGGGGTTTCACCATATTGACCAGGCTGGTCTCAAACTCCTGGACCTCAAGTGATCTGTCCACCTCGGCCTCCCAAAATGCTGGGATTACAGGCGAGAGCCACCACGCCCAGGCCCATATACTTTAAATAATCTCTAGATTTATAATACTTAATGCAATGGAAATGCTGTGTAGTTATTATACTGTATTAAGAAATAATGACAAGAAGGGCCAGGTGTGGTGGCTTACGCCTGTAATCCCAGCACTTTGGGAGACCAAGGCAGGTGGATCATGAGGTCAGGAGATTGAGACCATCCTGGCTAACACGGTGAAATCCCATTTCTACTAAAAATACAAAAAATTAGCCAGGCATGGTGGCGGGCGCCTATAGTCCCAGCTACACGGGAGGCTGAGGCAGGAGAATGGCATGAACCTGGGAGGCGGAGCTTGCAGTGAGTTGAGATCGCACCACTGCACTCCAGCCTGGGCAACAGAGCGAGATTCCATCTAAAAAAACAAAAAAAAAGAAATAATGACAAGAAAAAAACAGTCTGGCTGGGTGCCATGGGTCATGCCTGTGTAATCACAGATCATGTGATCATGCCATTGTACTCTGGCCTAGGTGACAGAGCAAGACCCTGTCACCAAAAAAAAAGGACTGGGTGCGGTGGCTCAAACCTGTAATCCCTGTAATCCCAGCACTTTGGGAGGCCGAGATGGGTGGATCACGAGGTCAGGAGATCGAGACCATCCTGGCTAACACGGTGAAACCCCATCTCTACTAAAAAAAACAAAAAACTAGCTGGGCGAGGTGGCGGGCGCCTGTAGTCCCAGCTACTTGGGAGGCTGAGGCAGGAGAATGGTGTAAATCCGGGAGGCGGAGCTTGCAGTGAGCTGAGATCCGGCCACTGCACTCCAGCCTGGGCGACAGAGCGAGACTCCGTCTCAAAAAAAAAAAACAAACCTGTAATCCCAGCACTTTAGGAGGCCAAGGCGGGCAAATCACCTGAGGTCAGGAGTTTGAGACCAGCCTGGCCAACATGGTGAAACCCCATCTCTACTAAAAATACAAAAAAAATTAGCCGGGCGTGGCACTGTTTGCCTGTAATCCCAGCTATTTGGGAGGCTGAGGCAGGAGAATTGCTGGAACCTGGAGGCCAAGGTTGCAGTGACTCGAGATTGTGCCACTGCACTCCAGCCTGGGTGACAGAGCAAGACTCCACCTCAAAAAATAGAAAGAAAGAAAGAAAGAAAATGTCTGTACATGTTTAGTCCAGACACAACCATCCATTTTTGTTCCTGAACATTTTCGATCTACAGTTGGTTGAACCCACAGATGCAGAACCCATGGATGTGGAGGGCTGGTACATAATGATAACTGATCATGTCCCCACAACACACACACAAAACACAACATTTTCTAGAAAAAGAAATTGAGCTCGGGCGTGGTGGCTCATGCCTGTTACCCCAGCATTCTGGGAGGCTGAGGTGGGAGAATCACTTGAGCCCAGGAGTTCAAGGCCGGACACAGCTCGTAGTCCCGGCTACTTGGGAGTTTTAGGTCGCTTAGTTTGGAGGATTGTTGAGCTCAGGAGTTCAAGGCTGCAGCGAGCCATGACAGTACCACTCTAGCCTGGGGGACAGAGTGAGACCTTGTCTCAAAAAAAAAAAAAAAAAAAAGAAGGCCGGGCGCGGTGGCTCAAGCCTGTAATCCCAGCACTTTGGGAGGCCAAGACGGGCGGATCACGAGGTCAGGAGATCGAGACCATCCTGGCTGACAGGTGAAACCCCGTCTCTACTTTAAAAAAAATACAAAAAACTAGCCGGGCGAGGTGGCGGCACCTGTAGTCCCAGCTACTCGGGAGGCTGAGGCAGGAGAATGGCGTGAACCCGGGAGGCGGAGCTTGCAGTGAGCTGAGATCCGGCCACTGCACTCCAGCCTGGGCGGCAGAGCGAGACTCCGTCTCAAAAAAAAAAAAAAAAAAAAAAAAAAAAAGAAAAGAAAAGAAAAAAGAAGTTGACACTCAGAACTCTGAGACCTGCCTGAAGTCACCTGGCTAGCTGTTGGAAGAGTTGGGATATAAAAACAGCTTTTTCAATGCTGTATCCCATATTCTTTTTCCCTGACTACACTGATTCCTCAATTGTTCCTTCTCCACCCAATGTCTGCATAGTTCCAGGCATGCCAAACATAGAGAGGACAGTACTCTCTAGACTTACTTCTAAACAATCATTCTCCTGCAACCAAGGTGCCATCAAGCCAGAAAGCTGCAGTGAGCAGGGAGGGAGATAAGCCATGCTTCCCTCGGAAGGAAGCATTTCAGGGGCTGCTGAGTGGGGCCTCTCTGGAGAAAAGGGCTGAGTCAGAGGCTGGGTTACTGAGATATCCCTCCATGAGCCAAGAGGCAGCATCCCCCACCCTTCCCTGACACAAGCACTCTGGGCACCACCCCTGGTGCACTTAATACTCACGTTTAGATGCTTCTACCAGGGACACCTACAGACCTGCTCTCCATCCACAAAGGCAGTCCAGGAAACCCAGAGGAATTCATAGCTCAGAGAACCAAGGGTTTCAAGCCATGGACCAGTGACGCAAATGCCAATTGGGATAACAAGATGGATTTGGGGGTCATGGAGGTCTGGGCTCAAATTTCAACTTCTGACACTCACTTCTCTTGTGACTCTACACTAGTCGCCTACCCTTTTGGGGCCTCAGTTTCCTCATCTGTAAAACATAGATGGTAGTACGCCCCCCTTCACAGGACAGCTGAATGATGCTGTTGCTGGCGGTATCACCAGGTCTTTGCTGGGTGAAGGGTAGGTGCTCCCTGCTCCGTGCTGAGGACGCTTCCCTGTGGCAAGTCTCTGCAGGTATGTCTTTTTTTCATTATCATTTGATGGGCACCGCTTGCCAGAAACCATTCCCAGTGTTTCCCAGATTCTCTCTTTAACTGGCACCACTTTCTGATGTGGATTCTCCCCTTCCGTTATTGAAAAAGCAAAGCCTAAAGACTGTGGCCCAGGTCGAGGCTCTGGTGAGGGCTTTTCCGCTGAGTCTGAATGACAGCCAGCCCCGAAGGAGGCACGCACCCTCTCCCTGGGAGCTTGGTGGCTGTGAACAATCTCCTTAGGAACCCACTGGAAGCCATTTGCTTTGTGCTCAGGACAGATGCTGACAGGCTGGGGAGGCGGATAGAGAGGAGGATTAGTAATCCCTCGATTTCAGCCAGGACTCCCTGATGACAAAGATTCATGCATGTGCTGTCATCTTCACTGTTCCAAAAGAGAGCGATGATTTTGTTCATTTTTAAAACGCAGGACATGTATAGCTCCAATTTGTCAAGAATACATAATACCATCATCTAATGCACAATATCACATCTCCAAATGCTGCACTTTATTGCCTTGGGGGTTATAAGTGAACTGGCTGCTTCTAACCAGAGCTCTCTTTGTATGGGGTGACCCCACCCGCTGAGGCCTGCTCTGCTCCCAGCCTGTGGGAGAGTACCTGCGGCAGCCAGAGAGGAAGTGACTCAGCCCAGTGGGAAGTGGGAGGGGCGGTCAGCAAGAGGGCCCTGCGCCCAGCCTGCTCCCCCAGCACATCCTCTGCCACCGCTGCCTTTCCTCAGCAGGAGTCCAATGTGCAGAGCACAGCAGGCCTGGCGGCCAGGCAGGGCCTGAAAGTCCAGGGTCTGCAGCTTGGTGACCTAGCTCTAGTCTCCTCCAGGAGGCAAGGTTCATGAGTTAGCCCCATATAAGGAGACTGCGTAATCAGTGAGATCCCTCCTCATCCCATTGCCCCAAGGAAGTCCCCACTGGGCTTTTCTGTGACCTCCTTTGGAGGCTGCAAAGGAAGTCTAGAAGCTAAAGGCCCCTGGCCAAGGGGATGCATCCCAGAGAAATTCTGGAAGAAAAGTCTCAGGACTGTGCACACAGAGAAGCTTTCTCTGCAGGCTCTCCTGGGGGAAAGATAAATGGAGTTAGAGACCCGTCCCCATGGCCCTGAACCAGGCCGGCTGCTCCTGGGAGCAAAGGGCTTCACCAGCAGTCATGATGAGAGCCACCAGAGCAGAATCCGGGGCAGCACTGCCAGACCTGCCACTGGCTCTCCCCTCCCAAGGGCCTCCGGAAGCAGCTGATGTGACAACAAATAATCCGTCACTGTGTGTGGGTGTCGGAGGAGGAAGGGACAGACTTACAAGCTCTTTCTCTGGGCCGTATTGGCCTGGCATCTCCATCCCGAGAAGTAGCCTGGGAAAGCAGCCAAGCACACTGGCTTAGGGGATGTTTGCGGTGGCCCCTTGGCTCCGCAGGGTGCCTTCTGCCATGCGCAGTGAAGGCAGACTGAGTCACTGGCAGGTCTTCCCTGTCATACTGGCCTGCTCTGGCTCACTTGGACTAGAAGAGGAGATTGCAACAAGGGAGATCCTGGCATGGGCATACGACTAAGAGGCCCCTCAGCTCCAACTATCAGTTATTGCTTTGTGCAGTGACTCAGCCCTGGAATAAGGCCTGCCATGGGGTCCCATGTGGAGTTCAAGTTCTTACCACCCACAATAGCCCAAATCAGGCAAGGAGAAAGCAGCAAACAACCAGTGGTTGAGTCTAAAAGCCACCATTCTGTTCACTGTGTGACCTGGACACATGCTTCTCTGCTCTGCAGTCTTCTCATCTAGAGGACGGGGACAGCGCTACTCCCAAAAACGGTTCCCTTCAGGATTGCCACAGCCCAGCACATAGGAGGCACGAGATGCTTAACTTAGAAAGGTTACGTTTCCTGGCCGGGTGCGATGGCTCACGTCTGTGATCCCAACACTTTGGGAGGCCGAGGCAGGTTGATCACCTGAGGTCAGGAGTTTGAGACCAGCCTGGCCAACACAGTGAAACCCCATTTCTACTAAAAATACAAAAATCAGCTGGGTGTGGTGGTAGATGCCTGTAATCCCAGCTACTCAGGAGGCTGAGGCAGGACAATCACTTGAGAATCACTTGAACCCATGAGGTAGAGGCTGCAGTGAGCCAAGATCGTGCCACTGCACTCCAGCCTGGGTGACAAGAGTGAGACTCTGTCTCAAAAAAAAAAAGAAAAAAGAAATGTTACATTTCCTTCCTTCTATCCCAGATTTCCAGAGTGACAGACAGGAAAGCCCAGCCAGGCCAGGCCTAGGTGCCTGCGATTCTCTTCATACTGTTTTCAACAGCAAAAATCACCACAATTATCCTGTGAGAAAGGCAATCTGGACTGGGGCCAGCAAATTGCCTTTCCTTAACTGCCTCTGTTAAAAATTAAATTAAATTTCACAACTTTAGGCCAAGCGCGGTGGCTCACGCCTGTAATTCCAGCACTTTGGGAGGCTAAGGCAGGTGGATCACCTGAGGTCAGGAGTTTGAGACCAGTCCGGCCAACATGACAAAACCCTGTCTCTACTGAAAATAACAAAAATTAGCTGGGCGTGGTGGCGGGTGCCTATAATTCCAGCGAGTAGGGAGGCTGAGGCAGGAGAATCATTTGAACCTGGGAGGCGGAGGTTGCAGTGCGCCGAGATCGTGCCATTGCACTCCAGCCTGGGCAACAAGAACAATACTCCGTCTTAAAAAAAAAAAAATTCACAACTTTGACAGCGAACAATAAAGTTCACTTTCTGAAGTCTGACTGAATGCTGAGGGCTATGGCTGCTCAGAGGGACAACAGGCTGCCTGCTATGATTAGAAAGGCCAACAGCAGGCGGTCCCTTCAGAGTGCCCCTCTGTTTGCCTCACCTGCTCTGAATCACCAAGAGCTGGACGCGGCACATCA
The DNA here is from genome assembly GCF_043159975.1 of Macaca nemestrina. Classification (NCBI taxonomy): domain Eukaryota; kingdom Metazoa; phylum Chordata; class Mammalia; order Primates; family Cercopithecidae; genus Macaca; species Macaca nemestrina. The sequence continues at coordinate 197,489,831 of NC_092125.1, read as the reverse complement.
CGAGGGCCAGGAGCCACCACTGCAAGACTATGTCCATGCATTGAGGGCGTGTTCATTATGTGTCTGCTTATATGTAGGTCTCAAGAAGGGTCTGGTCCACCTCAGGCCTCCCAGGCTCTGCACAAGCCCAGAAGGTATGCAGAAAACAGGTGTGAAACCACAGCCAACAAAGAAAAAGAAAATGTACCTGTCTTGGGCCCAGCAATGCCAGTTCTGGGGATGGATCCTGCAGATATACTCACACAAGTTCACAAAGATAATGTGCTCAACAAGGGTCCCTATAGAGACACGTGTAGTAGCAAAAACCAAAACCATAAAAATCAACACACACACACATGCCCCCAAGGCAGGAAACTATCTAAATGGCCATCCAGAGAGGACTGGTTAATTATGTTCATCTAGACAATGGAATACTATACAGCCTTTCCAACTAGCTCCACGCCTGCCCGTAAAGATGTCTATGTTACCAAAATAAGCACACTGCAGGAATATATGTATAACATAATCCTACTTAGGTTAAAAAAGATTATACACACCTTTGAATATGCATAGGAAACTTCTAGAAGAAATTTTTTTTTTTAGATGGAGTGCAATGGTACAATCTCACTGCAAACCGTCATCTCCCTGGTTCAATTCTCTGCCTCAGACTCTCGAGTAGCTGGGATTATAGATGCTCGCCACCACACCCAGCTAATTTTTGTATTTTTAGTAAAGACAGGGTTTCACTATCTTGGCCAGGCTCGTCTTGAACTCCTGACCTCATGATCCACTAGCCTCGGCCTCCCAAATGCTGGGATTACAGGCATGAGCCACCGCGCTCAGCCTAGAAGAAATTTAAGTGGACACCTCCAGTCAATAGAACTAAGGGCCCAAAGAGGGGAGGGAGAGCTTTATTATATATTCTCCCGTATTGTTTAACTATTGTACCATAAACTACTAAAACAACAATAATTTTTTAAAATCTAAAGATTTTCTGAACCCATTAGAATTATTAATAGTAGTAGTGGAGCCAGGTGTGGTGGCTCACGCCTGTAATCCCAGCACTTTGGGAGGCCGAGGTGGCAGATCATGAGGTCAGGAGTTCAAGACCAGCCTGGCCAACATCCTGAAGCCCCGTCTTTACTAAAAATAGAAAAATTAGCCGGGTGTGGTGGCGCGCGCCTGTAGTCCCAGCTACTCAGGAGGCTGAGGCAGGAGAATGGTTTGAACCTGGGAGGCGGAGGTTGCAGTGAGCCAAGACTATGCCATTGCACTCCAGCCTAGGCAACACAGTGAGACTCCGTCTCAAAAAAAAAAAAAAAAAATAGTAGTAGTGGAATCAGGCAAGGCTGGGCCTCAGAGAAGGCGGACTTGAGAGAGTATGGCCTGGGAAGAGGTGTAAGCATAAGTGCCCTGGATGTGTGAGCTTGTGTGCCAATGCAATGGTGCAGCAAAAGAGTGAGAGGCAGAAGGACAAAACGAACACCCCTGCAGCTCTCCAGATAGTCTGCAAACATACCTGTAAGGAACTTTCTGCTTGCGACCTGGCATCCATAAGGGCTGAAAGCTGGCTCAGGACGCCTCTTTTGGGACACTCACAGGCTCACTGCCAAGAACTCACCTGGGCCTTGCTAGAGCTGGCCCCTGGGTCCTGTCTGCCTATCATGCACTAGGCTGAACGTGCTACAGGCCATAAAGCCTTGTGTCTCATGACTACCTTAAGTGCAAGAATTGTTATGCCCATTTTACAGAGGAGGAAGCTGGGGTTGGAGACAGGAAGTGTCTTGTTCAAGGTCACTCACTTCAATATCTGAAGCCACATCTGATTTGAGCCTAGGCCCTTAACTGCTGGGTGACATGGTTGTAAGTCTCCTTGCCCACTACCCATAGGGCAGGTCGGGGAGGGACTTGTCTCAAGGCAGTGGCAGTTTCCATTCTTCAGGCAAAAAACGGACTGGTTCAACTTTGGGGCTGGCTCTATGAGTCCAAGATTCTATGTAGGCTGGACTCCCCGGGGCCAGAGCCCGGCCAGGATGGAGGAAGGGGACATGGGCTCTAGAGTCACACAAATTGAGCTGGAAATCCCAGCTCTGCCCTTACTGGCTGTGTAATAGCGGACAGGCTGTTTACCCCCTCTCTGAGCCTGGGTGTTCTCTGTAAAATAAGAGACAACCCTTACCTCCTTCGATTCAATAATGTATTGCAGTATTGCAAAGGACCTGCGAGGTGGTGGGGCTCCTTTTTTTCTTTTTTTTTTTTGAGACGGAATCTTGCTCTGTCAGCAGGCTGGAGTGCAGTGGCGTGATCTTGGCTCACTGCAACCTCCGCCTCCTGGGTTCAAGCAATTCTCCTGCCTCAGCCTCCTGAGTGGCTGGGTCCACAGCCACACACCACCACGCCCAGCTAATTTTTTGTATTTTAGTAGAGATGGGGTTTCACCATGTTGGCCAGGATGGTCTTGATCTCCTGACCTCGTGATCTGCCTGCCTCAGCCTCCCAAAGTGTTGAGATTACAGGCGTGAGCCACTGCACCTGGCTGGGCCTCCTTGTTTTTCTGCTGGTTTCCTTCCTGTTTTCTCAGAAGGGCCCACTCCAGGAGTCAGAAAAGAACACACACTATGAAACTTACCCCAAACTCAGTAATGCTGAGAGCGCCATACTTATTGCAAAAAGTAGCAGGACTCTTGCTCCCCAGAGTTGGCAGATGCCAGCAACGGGATTCCAAAAGCCCCATGGAATGCTGGGCTACACCAGGTCCAAGGTCCCCAAGGCGCTGAACTGAGCTTCTCCCTAGAGGCACTGTTGTCCCCTCAACACACCTCACATCAGCTCTGCCCCAGAGAGAAATGACAAGCACATCAGTCCTGTTCTTGCCAATTCCCACTACAATGACCAGTCCACTCTCTCTGCCTTCTGGACCCTTGCATCCAGACTTCCTAAAGGCTGAAGATCCTCTATGTCTTTTGCCAAGTAGGTGGCAGTGTGTAAACATATTTAGAGGGGACAGCTTTATTCTGCATGCCAAGACCCCTTCTCAGTTCTTCTACCTTTGCTGCTTTCCAACAACTAGAGTTCCTTTGAAACCATCAGGCCTGTAGACTGCTAAGTTTTGGGGAGCCTGAACTCACACCCAAGACTGACTGTCATGGCCAGGACAGAATGAACACGATTGGTGGGTTGTGGCCTCTTTTTTTTTTTTTTTTTTGAGACGGAGTCTTGCTCTGTCGCCCAGGCTGGAGTGCAGTGGCGCGATCTTGGCTCACTGCAAGCTTCACCTCCCGGGTTCATGCCATTCTCCTGCCTCAGCCTCCGGAGTAGCTGGGACTATGGATGCCTGCCACCACACTCGGCTAATTTTTTGTATTTTTAGTAGAGACAGGGTTTCACCGTGTTAGCCAGGATGGTCTCAATCTCCTGACCTTGTGATCTGCCCGCCTTGGCTTCCCAAAGTGCTGGGATTACAGGTGTGAGCCACCGTGGCCGGCCTGGGTTGTAGCCTCTTTAGGGAGAGGGAACACCTGCGTTCCCCTCAGGCAGTAGGACCTCATCCCAAAAGAATAGATTCACTTGCTGGGGGAAAAATAAGGCTGCCCCAATTTATTAAAAGGAGGCCTAGAAATTACTTAAAAATAATAATAATAAAGATAGTCTTTGAGGCAGCAATTCACTTCTAGAAATTTATCCTGCAGATGATACCTAAGGTGGGCAAAATCATATGTATGAAGAAAGTCACTTCAGCAGAAGTGTTTAGAGAGTAGAATACAGAAAACAACCCAAGTGTTTGTTAGCAGAGAGCTTGTTGAATAAATTACACTCACAGTGGGACACATCATAGCCACAAACGACCCAGACCTGCATGTGCCGAAGTGGAACTATCTCTAAGACGGTAAGTAAATTACAGCAAGCAATTCCATCCTTTCCCCTCTTGGATCTTGATTACAGAGCCTGGGAGGATACGCTGGGGGTGCTGTGGGCCCTTGGCTACCTTCAAGGCCAGAGTCTCACCTGAGCAGGTGGAGGAGAAAGAAATGCTCTTGTTTCAGATCATTTTCTCATTTACTTTCTTTACACAACAAACCCAAGGACAAATCATGTAAAAAAAAACTCCCAAATTCCAAAGGGCCTGTTTGAAGGCCCGCCCACCAGCACACCCCTTGCTATAGTCCAATCCAGCTGAGGGACAGCTTCTGGCTCCCTTAGAACTTCAAGGGTCAAGGACACTGGGCAGCTTTCTCTCCCTTCCCTGAAGGTTCTGAGCAAGTCCTGGGTGGCCTCTGGCAGATACCAATCCTTCCTGAGGGGCTGAATCTGCTGAGCCAGCATCAGGCAGCAACCTCAATTTCCAGACCTCTCTCTAGATAAGCTCTCCAGGGGACACAGAGAAAGCCTCTCTCCCCGAGGGTCTCTGCTGTTCAGGACCCCGTGGTATGTTGAATTGAGGTGGATACTGCCAGAGGGAAGGGTTGCTCGCAGGGCCATTGGAAAGCTGAAGATTTATCATTTTACAGATGTGGAACGTAAAGAGGTTCACCTCCCTGGTTAAATCTGGGCAGAGGAAAGGTGAAGGACGGAAAGCTGCCCTTCTCCCTGGTGGTGACTCAGGTGAAAGCAAAGGGAAGCCTGGCCCAAGTTCAGACAGGGTTCTACAAGACGTTCCAACTGATCCTCTCCCAAGAGGGTGCGCCCAGGGTTTACAGAATGAAGCTGGCAGATTTCACTGGCCATTATCTTCTCCTTGAGCCATCCCTATCTCTGCACTATCATTCACTCTGTCACCAAAACCAAGGACCTCAAGGTCACTGTCACCATTCCTCCTCCCTCTGGCATCACTTCCAAACACTCCCAGAGTCCAGTTGATTTCCCCCCAAACAGCTCATCTCTGCTCTTCTTCTCAACCCCATTGCCTCTGCCCTGATCCAAGCCCCTCTCAGTCCTTGCTGGGATTACTGCAACAGCCTCCTATGGGGACTCCAACCTCCCCTCGACCCACTCCATCCTCCAAAGCAGATGCAGGTCTAATGGTATGTTTCCTCCACTTAATGCAAGGCATCCATCACCAACAGAATACAAAATTCAAGCATCTGAGCCCTAGTGTCTGCCTACCTCTCAGGCACATCCTGCAGTCTGTCCCTTCACACTCTGGGCTAGAACTCCTGTGGTTCCTAAATTGACACATGAATTACCACATATCCATGCTTGTGCCAGGCTGCTCCCCGTGCCTGGAGGGCTTAATAGACCCCCAGAAAACTCTATTCATTCTTCAAGATCCAATTTAAGTTCTTTTTTTGAGACAGGGTCTCACTCTGTTGTCCAGGCTGGAGTGCAGGGGTGTGATTACAGCTTACTGGGAGTCGGGAACTCCCAGGCTCAAATGATCCTCCCACTTCAGCCTTCCAAGTAGCTGGAACTACAGGTACATGCCACCACACTTAACTAATTTTTTCTTTTTTAATTTTTGTAGAGATAGGGTCCCACTATGTTGGCCAGGCTGGTCTTCAATTCCTGGGCTCAAGAGATCCTCCTGCCTCGGCCTCCCAAAGTGTTGGGATTATAGGCGTGAGCTGCTGTGCCCAGTCCCAGTCCAAGTTCTAAGGGCTCTCTGAAGTTCTCCCCAGTCTCCTCCTCATCCTAGAGCTCAATCACTTCTTCCACTGGGGTCCCCCACATGCTGCAGACTTCTGTGAGAGACTTGCCAAACTGTGCACATGTTAATTGGTTAGGAGCCTGCCCGTCCTGCTAGACCACAACCTCCTCCATGGTAGGGCCAGCCTCTCCATCCTCCTCCTGCCCCCAGGACCCAGCACAGCCTCAGCCACACATGGGAGCTCATGTATGTGGAATCAGGGCTCTATATTTTGAGTTACCACACTCATGAGCGTGTGTGATGCCTCTCGATGTTGCTTAATCAGGTACCAGACTCGGGTTGCTAGCAGGGACACACAGAGAAGAAATTCTAAATACATTTTCTCCCATGTATACTTTTTTTTTTTTGAGACACGGTCTCACTGTTCACCTGAACTGGAATGCAGTGGTGCAATCTCGGCTCACTGCAGCCTCGATCTCCTGTGCTCAAGAGATTCTTCCACCTCAGCCTCCCTAGTAGCTGGCACTACAGGTGCGTATGACCATGCCCAGCTAATTTTTGTATTTTTTGTAGAGAGGGGTTTCGCCACGTTGCCCAGGCTGGTCTTGAACTCCTAGGCTCAAGTGATCTGCCTGTCTCAGCCTCCCAAAGTGCAGGGATTACAAGCATTAGCCACCACGCCTGGCCAACCCATGTATACTTTAAAGTACTATTTTTTTCTCAGCAGTCCTACTTCTATATTTAAAAATAGTTCTTTTAAAGAGCCAAGCTGAATCATCTGCATGGCTCCCATACAGAATGGGTAAACTCCCCTTAGATTTTCTTTTCAGAAAGAATAAAATAAAATTCTGTGATCTTGTGATCCCTCAGGACACTTCTGACAGCTCAGTGGGACACAGTTCTAGTTGCCATGAATTGCTGCAACTAATTCATGAAAGTTCTTTCCTGTAGCCTGTAATAAAACCTAACATTTACTACTCAGTGTCTGCTAAGTACTCATCCTGTAACATCTTACTCCTCACAACTGCCCTATTAGGAAGGTACTCTTATTGTCCCCATTTTACAGATGAGAAAGCTGGGATGGAGAGAGTAAGTAACCCCTAGTGACCAGCATGGATAGGAGTAGAACACAGATCTGTCTGATGGCAGAGACAAATAAGCTTTTTCTTTTTCTTTTTTTTTTTTCTTGAGATAAGAGTTTTGCTCTTGTTGCCCAGGCTGGAGTGCAATGGCGCAATTTTGGCTCACCGCAACCTCCGCCTCCTGGGTTCAAGCGATTCTCCTGTCTCAGCCTCCCAAGTAGCTGGGATTACAAGCATGTGCCACCACGCCCGGCTAATTCTGTATTTTTAGTAGACAAAGGGTTTCTCCACGTTAGACTGGTCTCAAACTCCTGACCTCACGTGACCTGCCCACCTCGGCCTCCTAAAGTGCTGGGATTACAGGTGTGAGCCATTAAGCCCGGCCTCAAATAAGCTCTTAACTACTACAATCTACTGCCTTCCCCAAAGGTCAAATTAAAAGCACAAGTTAGCAAACACAGCACCCTTTACAACTGGCCTTTGAGAGGGCAGTCTTATCTCCCCAGATGCTCAAGCAACCTGCAATCCCAGGAAGAGAGGGGCACATGTGCCAGGCACTTCTGCGCCAGGCAGAGAAGCCCAGGCCAATGCAGGGAGCTTGCCATCTGGCACTGGTTGCACATGGTGCTTCCTCAGCAAAGATCCATCGCCCCAGCACCAACTCTCCTCTCTCAGAAGCCTAGGTTTGTCTCTGAAGAGTTCTCCAGCCCTTCAGTCCCTCCTGTCCTCCTCCTTCCCTCCTCTACTGGGACTCCAGTGAAATCTTTCTAAAATATGTAACCAATCATGTCATTCCCCTGCCTCAGACTTTTTCACTTGCTCCTGGCTGCCCTGGGCATGATATCTCAAATTGTTAATATGGCATTCTTTCATCCACCTATACTGCTTCACTTGTACCGTATCAACTTCCATACCACTAGATCGAACAAGCTGAGATTTCTGGAATAAACTATGAGTTTATTTGTCTGTCTCGCTCTCTAAGTATTCATTGTCAACTAGCTAAGCCTCTCCTCCTCTCCTTTTAGACTCAGCTCCAGCATCACTTCTGCCAAGCTTCCCATGGCACACTCCGGACCCCACCGCACCCCCAAGGCTGAGCTCGCACCTTTCTCCCTTTCTCCACTGGGCTCCCACAGCACTCTGCTGCTGCTGCTATTAGCTGCTGCTGCTGCTGCTTCTTTTGAGACAGAGTCTCACTCTGTCACCCAGGCTGGAGTGCAGTGGCTCAATCTCGGCTCACTGTAACCTCTGCTTCCCGGGTTCAAGCAATTCTCTTGCCCCAGCCTCCCAAGTAGCTGGGATTACAGGGCTGTCCCACCACGCCTGGCTAATTTTTCTATTTTTAGTAGAGATGGAGTTTCACCATGTTAGCCAGGCTGGTCTCAAACTTCTGACCTCAGGTGATCCACCCGCCTTGGCTTCCCAAAGTGTTAGGATTACAGGCATGAGCCACGGCGCCCGGCCACTACTAGCTTCTTTAGACCACATTTCAACCATTTGTTTATGGGTCAATTTCCCTTAACTAGACTGTATGCTCCTTGAAATAAAAATAGGTAACATTTATTGAATCCTTATTACGTGGCAAACACGGTTGTATGTTTTACGTGTTAACTTTTTACTCTTCATAATGTCTATGTTATCATCCCTGTTTTATAGATGAAGACACTGAGGCACAGGGAGGCTAAGCAATGTGCCCAGGGACACACAGCTGGAAAGTTGCTGAGCCAGAATTTGAACTCACGAAGTCTGGCTCCAAAGCCTACTGTTAACCACTATACTGTCTAGCACTTGCCTGTAAGCAAGGACTCTTGTTGTGGTCATGTGAGAAATGAATGAATGAATGAATGAATGAGGACTGTCTAGAGTAACCCAACCAACAACTTGCACAGCAGAGCCATCAGGAAGCACTAAACGAGCTCACAGGCACTGTTTACAAACAAGATTCTTTTGGCCCTACAATTACACATTCTGCTCTTCCTTATCTCACGCAAAACTACTCAGAAGGAAAGGCGCCCAGCCCAGTATGCCTACCCTCTTCCCCACTGGTTCTCAAAATCAAAGCAAAGCCAACCGGTTTCCTCCAGTGACTTAAAACAGAGCAAAGTCTATCCTGCCACACAGAGGGAGGCTGTCATCTCTTCCTTCCGCTAACAAAAGGGCTTCAAACCTGGGGACTGGGGTGGGCAGAAAACTCGGCATCGGGAATCCGAATGTCCCTACTTACTGGCTGGAAGGCGGGGCCAAGTGGCGTGGGAATGGGCGGGCCTGACCGGCTCGGCAGGTGAAACACTGACCACAGCAAGCTCTCCTTGGAAAAGGCCGGCCAAACGTGGCCTTGGCAAGCAGGTAGCTGTGACTCGTACCTGAACGCCGCCCGGGATATAAAAATTCCCCAGTAGCGGTAGCGCCCGTGCCAAAGAGTGAGGGCTCTTGGAGGAAGCCCTGGCTGGCCCTCCCTTGGGACTCGTTCTAACTATCAGCTCACTCTTGGGATTAGGAGGGAAGCACGGAGAGGCAGAAGGTTCTTTTTGGGAAAATCTGGCTGGGTTCACACACCGGTTGCTTCATTCACTGGCTGGGTGACTCTGGGCAAAGCTGGCAGTGCCCACTTCCCAGGGCTGCGGCGGGGACTGAAGCTCCCGCGGCCTCCCGGTACCCGGCGCGAGGCAGCCCTCGCCCCTGCCGCCGGGGAAGGGCAGAGCCCCCAGTCGAGGAGGAGGCATTCGCCGGGGCCATTTCTGCTGCACCCGATGGCTTCAGGCTGTCACCGCCGCGGCCGCCGGGGCCCGCCCCGCCTACTCGCAACCCCCACCCGGCTCCCAGCTCCTGGACCCCTGCCCTCACCTTCGCCGGGTGGTCAGAGCTGTTCGCCCATAGTCCGTAGCCCAGAGCCGGGGCTGCTCGGCTCTCCGTCCCGGGGGGCCGGGGCCGGGCTGGGGGCGTGCGAGTCGCTCACCGCCGCCTTCCAGCGAAGCCACCCGAGCCGCCGCCGCCGCCGCCGCCTCCCTCCATGGCTGCGGCGCCGCCACCTGACAACGGAAGTGACGCACCGCCCCCTCTTCCCCAGCCTTAGCCGCGGCCCCGCCCCCCCGGGCCCCGCCCCCCCTGCGTCTCGGGCCCCGCCCCCCGCCTGCGCCTCCAGCTCCGCGGCTTTCGGATTGGGGGGCCATCTTGACGATGGGCGGAAGACTTCAGGCAACAGGCCAGAGTCCGATTGAGGATTGGTTCAGGATGGGGTCTGGGCGAAACCTGTTACACGATTGGAGGCCGAGGCTCTAATGGGGCGGTACTTACTGCTGATCTACGTCTGCAGCGAGGCTGGGACGGAGGCACCGCCCCGCCCGACCCCACAGAACCTCGCGGGCCCTACACTCGCCCTGCGGAGGTTAAAGTCCCCGGCGGTTGGAAGATGGGCCAATTGTAGTGTATTTATCAGAAAAGTGACTCATCCTTGATCCCCATTTCCCGGTTTGTGGAACTGTGAGGAAAGCGCTGCAGTTAGGCTCAATAAAAGACAGAAATTCCTGTCGCAGCGCTCATAAGTCATTTCCCTCTAGGTCTCTCGCCTTTGTAGAAACCCAGAGGATGGCCAGCTTCAACCTGGAGATCCCTGAAGCTTTGACCAAGGAGGTTGACAGTGAAGCGTTCCTATTAGCGACTACAGCTATCTAACCTTAGTTCCTCCTGCTGCAGTTTCGGTCCCTTTCTCCTCCTCCTCCAGCAACCACGCCCTCCATGAATCAGCTTCTTGCACCAGCAGATGAGCCCTTTAAAGGGATTGCATCAGGCAAGTGACTCACTGGGGCCCTCTAAGAGCCTGGCTTCCCTCCCTTGGCATGCAGAAGCAGCTAAAAGGGCTCAGTGTCAGCAGTACCAGCGGCCATAGCCCCACTCCCTTGTCCCAGAGGTGTGAGTCAGGGTGTTTGCTGCTTATGATGTGTAACTCTTGGCTGTCTTTCCATTTGTCCCCTGGGTCACTCTATATCCATGTGTGGGCACACGTGTCTAAGCTTGTGTGCATCGCTGGGTTTTCCTAGGGTGTGTGGCCACTTGTGTGTGTGTGCATTTGTCATCTCCACCTAGGCAGTGCCAGGACACGAGAGCTGGTATGAGTGAAGTCTGGCTGCCTCTATCTGTGTCCTTTGTCTCTGAATGCCTGATGCCCAATGAGCTGCTGATGGGGCTGAATAACAAGAGTAATCAGGACTGCTCCCACCATTATGCCACGCTCTGCATGGAGCACTTGAGACATTAGTATCAGGTAGGTGGCTGTTTACAGCTGAGGAAGCCAGTGCTCAGAAAACGAAATTAATGTGCCCAAACACACACAGCTAATAATGGCAGGGCTAGGATTTGAATCAAGTCTGATGGATTCCAAAAAGCTTGGCTTTGAATCCCTGCTGCATCACTTACAAACTGGGCGACTATGTGCAAGTTGCCCAATCTTCCCCTTCTGTCCAAATAGGGATAACGCTTGGGGGATCACTGTGAGGACTTGGAGTTATGGAAACAGCTTTTTGCAAGACCCAGCGAATGCTCATACTCATCTCAGTTAAAGGGCTTCAATGAGGTGGGTGACCAAAAGACAGGCATAAAGAAGGCCCCAGCCCACCAAGCTCCTCTCTCTGACAAAACAAAAAGCCTAGGGATTCCGGAAGCTCTGACTCTGACAAAAATGAGTTTTGGGTTTTCCAGAGCTCTAATTATCAGCTAGATGAATCACTCTGTGCTGACACCACCATCCCTACCCCCAGGAGACTCTCAGCTGATTGAAAATACAGGATTTTAACAAAGGAGAGGAAGAGAAACGGAAAGCTGGGAGGAGAAGAAGTAATGAATAGAAACCAAAGGTGTCAGCCAGAGGAAATGAGAAACTGTCATCAGGACACCAGCATGAGGAGAACGCTGGGACACACACACACACACACTCTCACACTCACGCTGACATACTCTTGCTGGCTCTCCAACTCTGGGCTTACTGGCAGACGGTGCTGCCATAACAAAGTGTCGCCTGTCACAACAGCATGAGATCGTTGCTTGACGAGATATAGGCAGATCTGCCTATCACAGAAAGAGGGAAAGAGGCCTTCAACCCCTAGGGGCTTCCTCAGGCTTCTGAACCCCAGTCTCCCTTACTGGTTGGCTCTGGCTTCTCTTTGTCACCAAATCGCAAGGCCTAAGTCTGGCAAATTTGGAGTGTCAGACCTACACTCTGTGGCTAGGTACCACCACTGTGATGAACAAAGGCACCCCTTATCATACTCTATCATCAGTATGATGCCAAGAGTGCTGGGAAACGGAATAGCACGGTAGTTAAGATCATGGAGTTGGAATCATACAGACCTGAGTTCAAATCCCCATTCTGTTGTTCACCTTGAGCAGATCACGTAACTTCTTTGAGCCTGTTTGCTCATCTGTAAAATGGTGCTATTAATATATGGGTTTTTTATAATGATACAATAAGATTACTTTCAGGGCCGGGCACAGTGGCTCAAGCCTGTAATCCCAGCACGTTGGGAGGCCAAGGTGGGTAGATTGTCTGAGGTCAGAAGTTTGAGACCAGCCTGGCTAACATGGCAAAACCCCATCTCTACTAAAAATACAAAAATTAGCTGGGCGTGGTGGTGGTGGGTGCCTGTAATCCCAGCTAGTTGAGAGGCTGAGTGGGGAGAATCACTTGAACCTGGCAGGCAGAGGTTGCAGTGAGCTGAGATCACACCTTTGCACTCCAGCCCGGGCAACAAGAGCAAAAGCCCATCTCAAAAAAAAAAAAAAGAAGGATTACTTTCATTCCACAAGATTGATGGAGTGCCCACTATGTGCAGAGCACTGAGCTAGATGCTGGAGATTGGGCATAACCAGACAATAGCTCTGCCCTCGTGGAGCATGAGAGCACCCAGCACGGGGCAAGTAGTACAATTCGACAAAGAGTAGCTGTTTTTTATATATTTTATTTTAGAGACAGGGTCTTGCTCTGTCATCCAGGCTGGAGTGCAGTGGCACAATCACAGCTCACTGCATCCTCAAACTCCCAGGCTCAAAAGATCCTCCCACCTCAGCCTCTCGAGTAGCTGGGACTTACAGGTGTGGGCTACCATGTCTTGCTAATTTTTAAAATTTTTTTTATAGAGACAGGGTCTCACTATGTTGCCAGGGCTGGTCTTGAACTCCTGGGCTCAAGTGATCCTCCCACCATCAGCCTCCCAAAGTGCTGGGATTATAGGTGTGAGCCACTGCACCTGGCCAGTAGCTATTTTTCATGACCATTATGGTGCCTATCTTGGCACTCTGCCTCTAACTTAGCCATGGGATCTGGGGAGAGACCCTTTCCCTCTCTGGGCCTCAGTTTCCTCAGCTGTAAAATGACAGAGTTGGACTGGTTCAGTAGCAGCAGTTCCCAACCTTTCCACCTTCAAAGGCTTTTTTAGTCTTTTTCCCTCTGCCTCCACACTATCCAGAATCTGGTGGGAGAGTAACACTTTGCATTGTTTTTCATCTTTTCCTTGGTGTTCTCCCCTCCTTCTCTCACACAGATAGGTTACTCTGTATTCGTTACTTCAGGAAACAAAGGATACAACAGAATGCTAAGCCCATTTTTAGCTTCTGAATTCCAAAAGCTTAGCTTTCAGGGAGGAATGGACAGAATTGTTGTGCAGATACAAATTTAGAAAACTGTATACCAGGGGGATCTGGGAGTCTGAGATTGAGGAGGGGGGTCCCTGAGAAGAGAGAAGCTTCTTCTCAGTCTTCTAACTGGGAATATCACCTGGGCCCAAGGGCTTGAGAAGCAGAGAGGAGCTGTGCTCCTTTTCCGGGGTGGGGCACCAGGGAAGTCACAAAACCCTCTGGAGAAATGGCTGTGTGCTGCATTTTGGACAAACAGGACCTCACTCACCTAAGACCCAAGAATGTCCTCGGCCGAACATGGCCTGGGGAAAGCAGAAAAACAAAACAAAACTCTGCACACCTGAGAGGGGTATGGGTTACACTTGGAGGGGGTCTTTTGATGGGGGGCGTGGGGAGCAACTGAACAGCATCCTTCATGGGCTGATGACAAAAGATCACAACCAAATGAGAACATCTCAGTGGATGCCAGTGTGACTGGATGACCAAATCAGACTACGCTTCCCATGCTTTGGCACCTTGAAAGGAAGAGCCTAGAATTCCAACATAATGCCAAGGAAAATGGGGGAACAGTGAATTGACTGCAATTAACTTTCTGCCACTCTGACTGAGTGGGGCAAAATACAGGAATTCAAGGGAGTTAAAGAAAATTCAAGTTCTGTTTCGTACACACCAGAAACTGGAACCAACTACACTCTGTCCACATGCCTTGTGTCATGTGCCCCACCCCCTCCCATTTCTCCACTCTCATCTGCCTCTCTCTCCCTCAATAGCCACAATGTTATTATTATTGTCCCAAATCCCCAAGCTTTCCCACCCCAGGACCTTTGCACAGGCAGTTTCCTCTGCCCTGTCCTGGCTTTTTAAATGACAGCCTCCTTCTCAGTTTAACTACTTTCCTGCTGGATGGGGTGGCTCAAGCCCTTAATTCCAGTGACTGGGGCCAAGGCAGGAGGATTGCTTGAAGCCAGACGTTTGAGACCAGCCTGGACAACATAGTGATACCGTCTCTTAGGGAAAAACAAAGTTATGAAATTAAGACAGTGTGGTGGCATGTACCTGCAGTTCCAGCCACCTGGAAGGCTGAGGCCTGAGCCCAGGAGTTCAAAGCTGCAGTGAGCCATGACCGCACCACTGCTCTCTTGCCTGGGCAACAGAGCAAGACCCCATGTCTTAAAAAAAAAGATTTCACTTCCTCAGACTACATTTTCCAAAATAAAACTACCTGTTATTGTCTCTCAAAAGGCCCTGTTTATTTCCTTCAGGGCACCTGCAAATATTTTTACTTTTTTAGTTTATCTGTTTCCTTCACTACAATGTTCACTTCCTGAGGCAACACCCTTGTTCATTTCGATATTCACCAGTTGCTACCACTGTGCCTGGTACATAGCTGCTGCTCAAGAATGACCTGTGGAATGGCTGACCAGTGGCAGTTGGGGAGTTCCTGGCTTCCCACAGGCTGGTGAGCCCCTTCCTGGGCCCCTAACAGCCTTTTCCAGCAAGCCAAGACCAGATTACAAAAGACCCATCTTTGGGGATTGAAGACTCCGCTGTGCTCTAACCCAGGGGCTTGGCAAAAATGTGTCTCTGCAGGGCCTGGTTCCCCTCATTCTCATATGTCTTCCCAAGACCTTGCCTAGAAATGACAGAGGGCCACTGGGGTCTGACACACGACACTTAACGAACATGTCTTGGGCCTCTCTTCTCAGCACCCACACTAGCCTTACTGCTTCCCTTGCTGCTCTGCTGAGGACGGAGAAGCCCCCGGTGTGTCATCACAGACTCAGAGCTCGACTTTTACTGCATCCCTAAGCTGAACCCCCAGCTAAGACCTCTTCGTTTTCTCACACACAGGCACACGTGTGGGAGAGGTCTGCAAGCGAAGCTGCTGTGGGACTCCCACCAGTTCCTCATCTCTCTCCCCACTTGCGAGGGTATGGTGATGTTCCCACAGTGAAGGCCTTCCCTCTACACCTGCCCTCTGGTTTCTCTTTCCAGCAGTCACTTTGTGGGGTCAGTCCTTTTAACTCCAGTTGTCAGAGCGGCTGGAAAACTCAGAAGTTCTCCCTAAAGGCAAAGGGCAGACTTAAGGGGCTTCTAGACCTGTAGGCAATAAAATAAATACAGTATGCAAAAGAATCACGGTGGATGGGTGGATGTGAATGCAGATTCCTGGGTGCTAGACTCCGGTTCAAGTCTGGGTAAGGAGGAGCCAGGAAAGTGCATTTCCTACACATATCCCAGTTGGTCCTGATGAGGTGGTCTGCAGACAACACCTGACAGACGGAACCAGAATGTGAATGCAGTGCCCTCGGGCTGCTAATGTCCCCATGAACATTCCTCTCAAATCTCTCTCAAGAATGACAGCATCTTAAGGTCAGGGGCCCTGCTTTATTCAAAACTCTGCCACAGCAGTTCTCAAGCTGGATTTCATCTTTGTTTTCTTTTTTTTTTTCTTTTTTTTTGAGACAGTCTTGCTCTGTCGCCCAGGCTGGAGTGACATGGCATGATCTTGGCTCACTGCAACCTCTGCCTCTTGGGTTCAAGCAATTCTCGTGCCTCAGCCTCCCAGGTAGCTGGGATTACAGGCACACGCCACCATGCCCGGCTAATTTTTCTATTTTTAGTAGAGATGGGGTTTCACCATGTTGGCCAGGCTGGTCAGGAACTCCTGGCCTCAAGTGATCCATCAGCCTCAGCCTCCCAAAATGCTGGGATTACAGGTGTGAACCACTCTGTTCAGCCTCATCTTTGTTTTCTTTGACCACCTCCCCCACTAGGGTATAAGCTCCTATATAAAAAGGTTCAAATCTCACTTGACAATGTGTGCTTGGCCAGACCTGGGGGCTCACGCCTGTAATCCTACCACTCAGGGAGGCTGAGGCAGGAGATGGCTTGAGTCCAGGAATTCAAGACCAGCATGGGCAACATAGTGAGACCTCATCTCTATTGAAAACAAAACAAAACAAAAAGATGATGTGTGCTTAGCAGAAGGCCTTGGCACATGGCAGGTGTGCTGTGGATATCTGATGAGTTCAAACTCTCTGGTTCCACAGGACAAAGCCATTTTCTTTCTTTTCTTTTTTTTTTTTTTGAGACAGAGTCTCCCTCTGTTGCCCAGGCTGGAGTGCAGTGGCGTGATCTTGGCTCACTGCAACCTCCACCTCCTGGTTCAATTCGAGCGATTCTCCCACCTCAGCCTCCTGAGGAGCTGGGATTACAGGTGTGCACCACCACGCCCGGCTAATTTTTTTTTATTTTTTTATTTTTAGTAGAGACGGGGTTTCACTATGTTGGCCAGGCCGGTCTCGAACTCCTGACCACAAGTGAGCCACTTTCACTAAGACAGTTGTTTGCCTGTGGCAGGCCTAGAATGACAAGACAGCTACTACAAGGACTTGGGTTCTAACCCTGAGAACCCAATAATTCTCAGATCAGAGATGGAATTCCTGCTATTAGCAGAGCTCTCACACCCCAGGGGAGGGCCCAGGTTACTCCAATCTCTCTGCTTCAAGAAACAGCAATGAGACTAACAGCCTCTTCAACAGGGACTGAGTAGAAAAGCCATTTTCCACCTGCCCAGACTGAAGTACTCTCCTACCATTCTCAAATTGCTACATATTAGAATTGCCTGGGAAATTAAAAAACTCCCAGCCCTCAGACCATACCCCATACCAACGAAATATGAATCTCTGAGGGTGGGACAGGTGATTCCAATGTGCAGCCAAGCTTGAGTCTGCCCCTGACTACACAGGACGGTCTGGGAGCCCAGCACACAGAAGGGAAGGCCTGGGGCATGGACCTGTTTGTATTCAAGTTGGGTTTCACAAGAAAATGAACACAACTGCAAGAGGAATGGAGACAGTTAGAGGTGGCTTAGACTGAGCATGTTTAATTATCCTCACTGGGAGAGTTGAAAACTACTTGACAGGTTCCATGATCAATAAGTCAGAGATTCAGATCATCAAAAAGGGGGATTGTCACCTACCCCAAGGCCACAGACAGATAGGATTCTGGGTCCCAGAGGGAGTCTGGGAGGTGGAACCCTGTGAAACGCAGCTTTGACAGATGGTGTCTGTTGGACACCAGCTTCTGGCCTGGCCCTGCTCTCTTCTCGGGTTCTAGACAGGGTGTGAGGGCAGGGAGCTGGCTCCAGAGAACACTGGAGGAAGCCGAGTTGGGGCCAGGGCTTGCTGAGGGCCTCACTTATAGTTTTTGGAGGGAAATTCCCACCGGCCTTGGCCCTTGCCACCAAAGTTCCGCACCCGATGGATAATCTGTAGCTGTTGCTCAATGGTCGAGGTGATGTTCACGTCATCTGGGATGTGGACGTAGCGGACATTGCGGCCTGTCACAAAGAGGTCATCCAGCTTGACCTGATGCCCCCAACGGTCCGTGTAGGTGACTTTGGCCAGGCGGATGTTCATGAAAGCGTCGACATTGTCTATGCGTCCATGGGCCACGCTCTCATCCCGCAGGTCCACAGTGGTTACCCGGCCCTGGAGGCCCTGCAGTAGGATGATCAGGCTGTTCTCAGAGATGGTCCGCTCCTTCACTGAATGGCTCAGTGCCATTCTTCCACACCAGCTGCCTGCTTGCTGTTGACAGGAGCACACAGATGGCAGCTATAGCAGGGTAGGGGGTACAGTTGCCAACTCACCTCCACCAGGTTCTCAAACAAAATTCCCAGCACAGACCACCTCTGCAATTTTTGTATCTGTGGACACAGATACTTCCCGCACATGTCTCATGGAATCCTCACACCAACTTGCAAGCCAAGGATTACTTATGCTTATTTTATGAATGAGAAAAATATGGCTAGGATGGCCAGGCACACTGGGATACACCTGTAGTACCAGCTACTCAGGAGACTGAGGGAGGAGCTTCACTTGAGCCCAAGAGTTCTGCTGACCTGCTTGGGCAACATAGCGAGATCCACTCAGTTTGAGACCAGCCTGGCTAATACGGTGAAACACCATTTCTACTAAAAATACAAAAAATTAGCTGGGCGTGGTGGCACACGCCTGTAATCTCAGTTACTCAGGAGGCTGAGGCAGGAGAATTGCTTGAAGCCGGGAGGCAGATTGCAATGAGCCAAGATCGCGCCATTGCACTCCAGCCTGGACAACAAGAGCAAGACTCTGTCTCAAAAAATAAAGAAAATGATGAGCATTTCTATTGAGCCAGGGACAAGAAAAGGATGCCTTTTATGGCTTCTAATCAACAGTAAAACGTAGGTAATGGCAATGCAACGTTCAAAAAAACGATTACAGAAAGAAGGGAAGGGAAAGAATTTAGAGAAACAATAATTATAAAGGAAGATCACTGTCCTTGTTTGTCAATTATATGATTATCTACATTGAGAATTCAAGATAAATTATTAGGACCAACAACAAAAGTCAGTATCATTCCTAATAATACATTAATTTAAATAAATCAATAACTTTTAAAAACAAAAAATACGGCTAGGAGAGGTAACTTGACCAAGGTCACAGTAAATAAGTGGAATTGCTGGAATTCAAATCCGTAGCCGTAGGCCAGGCATGGTAGCTCCCACCTGTAATCCCAGCATTTTGTGAGGCTGAATCGGGTGGATCGCCCGAGGCCAGGAATTCAAGACCAGCCTGGCCAACATGGTAAAACCCTGTCTCTACTAAAAATACAAAAATCAGCCGGGCATGGTAGTGTGCACCTATAATGCCAGCTGCTCCGGAGGCTGAGGCAGGAGAATCGCTTGAATCCGGGAGGTGGAGGCTGCAGTGAGCCAAGATCATGCCACCGCACTCCAGCCTGCATGAGAGAGACTCTGTCTCAAAAAAAAAAAAAAAAAAAAATCCATAGCTGCCTGGCTCCAAACCTCACACCAGGTGTACATTAGAATCATCTGGCGAGTTTTTAACTCGACCTTCCCCACCCCAGATTCTGATTCATTTGGTTAGAGGGGTGGGCCCAGATTTCCTATTTTGTAAAAGTTTCCAGCCGGGCGCAGTGGCTCACGCCTGTAATCCCAGCACTTTGGGAGGCTGAGGTGGGCGGATCATGAGGTCAGATGGAGACCATCCTGGCTAACATGGTGAAACCCTATCTCTACTAAAAATACAAAAAAATTAGCCGGGCATGGTGGCGGCACCTGTAGTCCCAGCTACTGGGGAGACTAAGGCAGGAGAATGGCGTGGACCTGGGAGGCAGAGCTTGCAGTGAGCCGAGATCACGTCACTGCACTCCAGCCTGGGCGACGGAGTGACTCCATCTCAAAAAAAAAAAAAGAAAAAAAAGAAAGAAGAAAAAAAGCTCCCCAGGTAACTCCAAAGTGCTGAGGGGTACTGGTTAGAAATGCATAATCTCAGGTCTCTCCCCAGGCCTGTTCTGAGATAATCCACTCCTTCACTGAGTGGCTCACTGCCATTCTTCCACACTGACTGGAAACAGACTCTGCATTTCAACATGACCCCGTATGTGAATTAGATACACGTGAAGGTTTGAGACTCAGTGCTTGACACCAGTAGTTCTCATACATTATCAGAATCATCTGATACATACAGTGTGTATCAGAATCATCTGAGGGGCTTGTTATCTCAGCTTGCTGGGCCCCACTCCCAGTTTGACTCAGGAGGTCTGAGGTGAGGCCAGAAAGAGTCATTTCGAACATATTCCCAGGTGATGCTGATGCTGCTGGTCAGGGGCCCACACTCTGGGAACTATTGGTCTATACCATGCAGCTGTTAGGTAAGTAGAAATTTAGGTAATGAGGCTGGGCGCAGGGGCTGACGCCTGTAATCCCAGGATTTTGGGAGGCCAAGGGGAGTAGATCACCTGAGGTCAGGAGTTCAAGACCCACCTGGCCAACATGGTGAAACCCAGTATCCACTAAAAATACAAAAATTACCTGGGCATGGGAGCACCTGTAATCTGTTACTTGGGAGGCTGAAGCAGGAGAATCGCTTGAACCCAGGAGGCAGAGGTTACAGTGAGCCAAGATTGTGCCACTGCACTCCAGCCTGGGTGACAGAGCGAGACTCTCAGAAAAAAAAAGAAAGAAAATAAATCTAGATAATGAATTGGGGGGGGGGAAAACCCAACCGGTAGTATATAAGGTACATAGGTTTTGAAGGTAGAGAAACCCAGGCTGGAATCCCCACTCCACCCCTAATTATGTAAACCTAGAAAAGTTAATGTCTCTGAACCTGTTTCCACATTTATTAAACTACAGGCGAAACAAAGCTACCAGAATCACACTCCACTGAAGGTACTCTCCTTTGATTTCAACGTACCCCGATATTGTATTAGTGCACTAGGTCTTACCTATCCCTTATTTTCAGACCCTGAGTTAACGGGGGTGCAACGCTCTCTCTTTACGACCTCACTCAGCATCCCGTCCAGGGCTGTGCAGTGTGGCACTGAGCGTGGCAAGCTAGACTAGGCCAGTGATGAGCGGGGCTGGGAGCTAAGTCCTTGGGCAGGGCCTAACGACCAGCCACCCGGCTGCAGCCTGACGAATCTGCGATCAAGCAAAGGTATGGGGTTGCTGCTGCGACTGCAAAGAGCAATCACTAGACCTCGAGTCAGGCCCGGGTTCTAGGACAGGCTCTGCCACCTTCTAGGAGGGAGACCACTTAGCAAACCACTTAGCTTCTCCAAGCTAGCTAAGCTACCGGTAAAACGGGATGAGCACCCCTTACTCAGAGCAGCGGGAGCGGGTCTGGGGAAATGAGCTATACTCGGTAAATGGGGAAGAAAACGCTTCCTGGGCTCCGGCACCTCCTTCCGGAGGTCCTGGCATACCCCGCATTCCGCCCCGCGGCTCCCTGCACCGCCGACCCGGACCCACCACGCGACATTCCTTCCGCTTTCCCCGTCTGGGTCGCCGCCGAAGCTAGCGGGCGCCTGGACGGGCTGCCTCCCGCCGGCTGCAGCAGGACGGAGAAACCACGCCGGCGACCGGGCCGCTCTGTCCTCCGGGCGCAGAGTGCGTCTGTGCTCTGCGAGTCATCGCGGCACGGAGAAACTACGATTCCCAGAATGCTTCGCGGCGCGGGGCTCGCGCTCAGCAAATGCCGGCCTGCGTCATTGAAGTCTCCTTCACTAGTCGTTCATTCACTCCGCACGCGTTCTTGAACGGGCACCCTGGGCCAAGCTCCTTCCTAGGCTCCGGCATAGAGCAGTGACCAAGATCAAGTGGCTCCCCGAGCTGATGGCGCTGCAGGGGAGAGAGTCTTAGGAAAACAAACAAGAAAAATAGGGAAAAAGTTCTTTAGAAGATTGAAAGTGTGACGTGGTAGTGACTAGGTGGTCTTTTATTGGATTGTCAGGGGTGTCCTGAGAAGGTGACATTTGAGTTGGGATTAGTGACATGACGCCAAGCTTGTGAAAACTATGGGCGGAGCATTGCAATTAGAGGGAACAGTTTGTTAAATAAAATTTATAGGAGGCAGGGCTGGGCGCGGAGGCCCACACCTGTAATCCCAGCGCTTTGGAAGGACAAAGCGGGAGGATCATTGGAGCCCAGGAGTTCGAGACTGGTCTGGGCAACATAGGGAGACCCTGTCTCTACAAAAAATAGAAAAAATTAGCCCACTGTGGTAGTGTACACCTCTGGTCCCACCTACTCGGGAGGCTGAGGCAGAAGAATTGCCTGAACCCAGGAAGTGGAGGCTGCAGTGAGCTCAGATTGTACCACTTCATTCTAGCCTGGGCAACAGAGCAAGACTCCGTCTCAAAGAAAAAAAAAAAAAAAAAAGGCAGCCATTGGTTTGGACAGGGCTCCTGCACCAAGCCCAACAGACAAAACCAAAATGGAGTCACTCATGCTAAAGTTCCACATCACCAAGTGGAAACTAAGTTGCTTATCTGATATTCAGATAAATCAGAAGAGTGAGAGATACTTAAATCTCCAAACCATCCAGTTTTAGCTGGCAGGATAAGGAAGTCCCCTCTGCTTTAGCCTTCAAAGTTACAAGGAAAGTAACTTTGAAACAACCAATCTGCTTTTTGTTTTCTGTTTCTGCTTTCCTCAGCCCTTTTCTGTCTGTAAAACTAATCTCCTCTGCTCAGCTTATTTGAACACTCATTCCGTTTTATAGAATGAGGTGTTGCCCAATTCTAGAGTTGCAAATGAACCCAAATTTAACAAATTTAGCAAATAAAAGCCAAATCACCAATTAAAAGTCAATTTTTTTCTTTTCACAATTCATGCAAAGAACCTGGGGGAAATGACCTTGACAATTTAGGAACACAGGAAAGGCCAGGGAAGCTGGGGAGAGTGGTATAACAAGAGACCAGAGAGGAAGCAGGAGCCAGAGCATATAGGACTTTGTGAGCCAAGGTAAGGAGTTTAGATTTCATGGTTAGGAGTGCAGCCTCCGGATACAGTGCCTAGGTTCAAATCTGCTCCTGGCTGTGACTGGGCAAGTTAGCTATCTTCTCTGTGCTTCCGTCTTCTCAACTAGTAGTAGAAGTGCTATGATAGGCTATTGAAAGGGAGCAACGTGATTTGATTTACTTGTAGAGACAGGGTCTCACCGTGTCACCCAGGCTGGAGTGCAGTGATGTGATCATAGCTCACTGCAGCCTCAACTTCCTGGGCTCAAGTGATCCTCCTGCCCAAGCCTCAAGAATAGCTGGGACTACAGGCACAAGCCACTGTGCCCTACCTGATTTACATTTTTTTTTTTTTTTTGGAGACAGAGTCTCGCTCTGTCGCCCAGGCTGGAGTGCAGTGGCCGGATCTCAGCTCACTGCAAGCTCCGCCTCCCGGGTTTACGCCATTCTCCTGCCTCAGCCTCCCAAGTAGCTGGGACTACAGGTGCCCGCCACCTCGCCCGGCTAGTTTTTTTGTATTTTTTAGTAGAGACGGGGTTTCACCGTGTTAGCCGGGATGGTCTCGATCTCCTGACCTCGTGATCCGCCCGTCTCAGCCTCCCAAAGTGCTGGGATTACAGGCTTGAGCCACCACTCTCAGCCCCTGATTTACATTTTTGAAAAGTCATTCTGTATAGCCTTGGAAAAATCACTTTCTTCCTCAGCCTCAATTTCCTTATTATGAAAACAAAAAATAAGGTTTTTCTCAGAGAACTGGGAGATTTGAGTGACTTTCATTAATGTGTGAAAGCACCTGGCACAGAGAAGCAGCTCAGTAAGTTAGGCTTCTTGACTGGGCAGGGTGGCTCACATCTGTAATCCCAACACTTTGGGAGACCAAGGCAAGAGGACTGTTCAAGCTCAGGAGTTTGAGACCAGCCTTGGCAACATAGTGAGACCCCATCTCTAAATTTTTTTTTTTTTTGAGACGGAGTTTCACTTTTGTTGCCCAGGCTGGAGTGCAATGGCCCGATCTCAGCTCACCACAACCTCCATCTCCCGGGTTCAAGTGATTCTTCTGCCTCAGCCTCCCAAGTAGCTGGGATTACAGGTATGTGCCACCACACCTGGCTGATTTTTGTATTTTTAGTAGAGACCGGGTTTCTCCATGTTGATCAGGCTGGTCTTGAACTCCCGACCTCAGGTGATCTGCCCTCCTCAGCCTCCCAAAGTGCTGGGGTTACAGGCATGAGCCACCGAGCCTGGCCAAAAATGTTTTAAGAAATTAGCTGGGTGTAGTGGGTGCGCCTATAGTCCCAGCTGTCACAAGAACCTTAGGGTGTCACTTTGCCATGCGGAAACCTCTGTGGCTAGCAGCGCCTGTGCTTGACTTTTGCTTGTGCCTGCTGGGCTCGTTCTGCCCGCTCAGTCTGGAGGCTGAGCTCAGCTCGCACTACGGGCCCGGATACCACGCCTGCCAAAGGCGTGCCAGGTGTGGAGCAGTGAGGGGTGTGTGAGTGAGCACAGGGTCCGACCGCTACACACAGCCAGATATGCTGGCTGCTGCAGCGGGTGGGCAGCTCCAAGCCCCGGCACGGGCAGCTCCAGGCGCCGGCACAGGCTTTGGCTCTGTGCAAGGCTGCAGCTGGACCAGACATACCGCAAGTGGCTTCTGCTCTGGGCACCAGCATCTGGACAAAGGGAACACAGTGGTGGCCGAAAGCTCAGAGACACCAGGAACCACAGAGCCCCAGAGAGGGTGTTACAGTGTGTCACAGCCCTGGTTTGGGGAACCCCGAAGTCTGGGTCCCAAAAAGGGCTGCTGCTTTTCACCTCCCGAGGAGCAGGGGCGGGGCATGTTGGGGGCGGGGGCGTGTTTCAGTCCATGTGTGTTACAGCTTTTTCAGTCCTACCGCCCTGTGCGGCCCGGCTCTGGCCCGTGGCTCCTGGGCTGGCTGGGCCCCGCCACTGCTTCCTGTCATGTGGCACAGCTACCCGCTGGTGGAGGGTGGTTCCCCAGAAGGGTCCCCACTCTTCACTCCTGCAGTCTGGGAGTGTGTTACCACCCGCAGCTCAGCTGAGCTGGCCAGGAATATGTTACAGCTCCTTTCACTCCCGCTGTTTGGCGGGTCCCAAGTTCTTGTTTCGCATCCAGGAAGAATGAGATTATGTGGATAACTGGAGGGTAAGCAAGCGGGAGAGAGCTTTACTGAGTGACAGAACAGCTCTAGGGAGGCCTGAAGTGGGTAGCTCCTTTCTGCAGGCAGGTCCTGTGGAGTGTCTGAGGCTGGCTGAGTCTGGGGTTTTCATGTGCTCAGAATGGAGGAAGTGCATGCTGGTTGGCCCATGGGTGGCCATGGGTGGGCCTGGAAAAAGTACCATCCAATTGGCTGGAAGGCATCAATGAAGTTCTTACTCCTGTCCTGGACTCCACCTGGAACAGCCCCACCTTCAGGCTTCAGGCCACCCCTGGCTTGAAGGTGGGGTTTCAATGGGGATCTGCCCCTTCTGCCTAGGAACCTGACTGCCTCCTGGCACTATTAACATGCCGTCTGCTGGTGCCCAGGTTTCCTGGGCTGAGGTGCCTGCAGGCCTGCACCAAGCCACCCTCAGTCCCTTGGCCTCCATCCCAAGCTTATTGGTGCCCAAAGCCTGGCGGGGGGGTGCTGAGGCAGCAGGGATTGGTGTGTCAGTGTCACCCCAAGTGCACGCACACCAAGCTGGGTCACAACAGTGGTGGGGCTTAGCCACAACTTTGCTCTGCACTGGAGTGGGCGCCAGGAGTGGGGAGAGGCCCGGGAGTGGGAGCAGGCACTTCTGAGCCTGCAGGGGCAGGGGCTTTCTGGGCCCTCAAGAGCACAGGGATGCCCGACTCTGGAACCATGGCTGGGCGGCTGCAGCTGTGCCCAGGAGTGAGGGCTCCATGCCTTGCCAACTTGGTAGGGTGTGGGGCTCCTGCTGGTATCACCTGTTTCTGGCCCCTGCTGACTCCACAGAGCACGCAGCCCCGGCTGCACCTCCACTGCTGCAGCTGGCATGAAGTGGTTCAAGCTGGCTGCTCCAGATGGGCCTCTGCTGCTGCCATCACAGCTACTTGGGAGGCTGTGGCTGGAGGATCTCTTGAGCCCAGGAGGTTGAGGCTGCAGTGAGCTATGATTGTGCCACTGCACACTGCACTCCAGCCTGGGTGACAAATACCCTGTCTCAAAAAAAAAAAAAAAAAAAAAGGCTTCTTTCATTCCTTCGCTCTCTCATTGATTGATTTCCATCTCCCCTAGGAGGCTTCCCTTTTTATCAGCAATCACTGTTGGGCTACTCTTATTCTAAAAATAAAATTGTCTTTCTCCTCCATGCAATCTCCTGTTTTCTTACTTTCCACAGTCAAACTTCTCAAAAGGCCCTTATGCCAGCCTTTCCTCAAGTAGGATCACTTTTCCAGCTGAGACTGGATTTGCTTCTCTTCTTTTAAATATTCAGTCTCCATAGAGACTGTCAAAAGTTGCCAGTGCCGACTATATTGAGAGTTTTCATGGCTGGGTATTGGGATGTTTCAGTGAGTGAGAACTGTGCCTCAGATAAACCTCGTTGGTGATAATACTGCTACTTACGTAAGTCTTAAACTTACGTTAGTGAGTTTATGTTTTTATATATATATATAATATATATAAACTAACATAAATTTATATTATATATATAATTTTTTTTTTTTGAGACAGTCTTGCTCTGTCGCCCAGGCTAGTGCAGTGGTGCGATCTTGGCTCACTACAACCTCCATCTCACAGGTTCAAGCGATTCTTCTGCCTCAGCTCCCTAAGTAGCAGGGATTGCAGATGCGTACCACTATGCCTGGCTAATTTTTGTATTTTTAGTAGAGACAGGGTTTTACCATGTTGGCCAGGCTGGTGTCGAACTCTTGACTTCAGGTGATCCACCTGCCTTGGCCTCCCAAAGTGCTAGGATTACAGGCATGAGCCACTGTACCTGGCCTATATTTTATATATATAATGTATGTTACTGAGTTAATATATTTTATATATATAAAAATGTATGGCCGGGCGCGGTGGCTCACGCCTGTAATCCCAGCACTTTGGAAGGCCGAGGCGGGCGGATCACAAGGTCAGGAGATCGAGACCATGGTGAAACCCCATCTCTACTAAAAATAGCAAAAATTAGCCGGGCGCAGTGGCGGGCGCCTGTAGTCCCAGCTACTCGGGAGGCTGAGGCCGGAGAATGGCGTGAACCCGGGAGGCGGAGCTTGCAGTGAGCCGAGATTGCGCCACTGCACTCCAGCCTGGGCGACAGAGCGAGACTCCGTCTCAAAAAAAAAAAAAAAAAAAAAAAGTATGTTAGTTTATATATTGTATATATATAAATTTATGTTAGTGAGTTTATATATTTATATACATACATATTTATGTGAGTTAATGTTAGTGAGTTTATATAATTTATATATATAAATTTATGTTAGTTTATATATGATATATAGAAATTTATGTTAGTTTATATGTTTTATATAGAGAGAAATTTATGTTAGTGAGTTTATATATTTTATATATATAAATTTGTTAGTGAGTTTATATATTTTACATATATAAATGTATGTTAGTGAGTTTATAAATTTTATATATATAAAAAATTTATAAATTTTTATAGTGGATTTATATATTTTATATACATACAAATTTTTTTTTTTTTTTTTTTTTTTTAGACGGAGTCTCGCTCTGCCGCCCAGGCTGGAGTGCAGTGGCCGGATCTCAGCTCACTGCAAGCTCTGCCTCCCGGGTTCCCGCCATTCTCCTGCCTCAGCCTCCCGAGTAGTTGGGACTACAGGCGCCCGCCACCGCGCCCGGCTAGTTTTTTGTATTTTTTAGTAGAGACGGGGTTTCACCGTGTTAGCCAGGATGGTCTCGATCTCCTGACCTCGTGATCCGCCTGTCTCGGCCTCCCAAAGTGCTGGGATTACAGGCTTGAGCCACCGCGCCCGGCCTATACATACAAATTTTTGTTAGTGAGTTTATGTTAGTGAGTTTATATAATTTATATAAATTTATGATAGTGAGTTTATATATTTTATATATGTAAATTTATATGAGTTTACACATTTTATATACATATAAACTTATCCTGGTGAGTTTATATATTTTATATATGTATATAAATTTGTAAGTGAGTTTATATTTTTATATATAAATGTATGTTAGTGAGTTTATTTTATATATAATATAAATTTACGTTCATGAGTTAATTTCTGAATGAATTAATATTATTTTTATTTTAATTTCCAATATGACAGATAATATATGTAACCCACATAAACAAAAGCTGTCAATCATTTTGAAGAGTATGTAGAGGTTCCAAGACCAAGAAGTTTGAGAATTGCTGCTGAACAGCGAGGCTTCCACTTTCTCACACCAATGGCTCTGCTTACTGGAACCTGGTTTCTACTCCCAAGCCCCCACTAACTTTTTCAGCAAAGGTTGCTAATGATATCCTTGTTCCTAAAACCCATATCTCCTCTTGTAGTCCTCACTTCTGGCATCCCCCTGAGTGCTCGAGCATTCTGATCACCCTCCTCCTTGGTGTTTTGTTTTTTCTGGGCATTGTGTCACTTACCTTCACCCATTTCTCTGATTGCTTCTTTTCCATTTCTCTCTCTCTCTCTTTTTAAGCCCACTTCATTCTCCTGTCCCCTAATGTGTGTGTTTCCTCTGGGGCTGTATTTCCAGATGGAGTCTCGCTCTGTCTCCCAGGCTGGAGTGCAGTGGCCGGATCTCAGCTCACTGCAAGCTCCGCCTCCCGGGTCTATGCCATTCTCCTGCCTCAGCCTCCCCAGTAGCTGGGACTACAGGTGCCCGCCACCTCGCCCGGCTAGTTTTTTGTATTTTTTTAGTAGAGGCGGGGTTTAACCGTGTTAGCCAGGCTAGTCTCGATCTCCTGACCTCGTGATCCGCCGGTCTCGGCCTCCCAAAGTGCTGGGATTAGAGACTTGAGCCACCGCGCCCGGCCAGGGTAGCTGTCTTGAGCTGTCTCCTCCCATGCTGCCGAGTCCAGGTCTGTGCCCCAGCCCACACTGCTCTCTGGATCTCCATTTTCCCATGTCTTACATTGCTTATTCCCCAGATGTCTTACTGCTACTCAAAACCCAGTAGGTCTATGAGAAAAATTCATCAAGTCCCTTCCAAATCAGCTCCTGCTCTGAATTTTTCCATTTCTGCAGTTGCTACCACCATTTTTCAGCTACCTAAGTTGGGCACCTTGAGTAACCTTGATAACTTCTATAATTTTTTCTTCTTTGCTTTTTTTTTTTTTTTTTGGAGACAAGTTATTGTTCTGCCACACAGGCTGGAGTGCAGGGGCATGATCTTGGCTCACTGCAACCTCCACCTTCCAGGCTCAAGTGATCCTCCCACCTCAGCCTCCAGAGTAGCTGGGACTATAGGCATGCACCACCACACCTGGCTAAATTTTTTTTTTTTTTTTTTTTTTTGAGACGGAGTCTCGCTCTGTCGCCCAGGCTGGAGTGCAGTGGCGCGATCTCGGCTCACTGCAAGCTCCACCTCCCGGGTTCACGCCATTCTCCTGCCTCAGCCTCCCGAGTAGCTGGGACTACAGGCGCCCACAACCGTGCCCGGCTAATTTTTTGTATTTTTAGTAGAGACGGGGTTTCACCGTGGTCTCGATCTCCTGACCTTGTGATCCGCCTGCCTCGGCCTCCCAAAGTGCTGGGATTACAGGCGTGAGCCACCGCGCCCGGCACCTGGCTAAATTTTTTTGTATTTTTAGTAGAGACAGAGTTTCACCACATTGCCCAGGCTGGTCTCAAACTCCTGAGCTCAAGAGATCCTCCTGCCTTGGCCTCCCAAAGTGTTGGGATTACAGGCATGAGCCACCTCACTCAGCCGATAACTTCTATAATTTCTTGATTCCCCCACAGCTGTCACAATCACTCAGTCACTAGCCCTGCAAATTCTTTGAAGTATCTCTGCCATCATTTCCTTACTTTTTTTTTTTTTTTAATAGAGACAGGGTCTTGCTCTGCTGCACAGCCCAGAGTACAGTGGAGTGATCACAGCTCACTGCCATCTCCAACTCCTGGACTCAAATGATCCTCCCTTCTCAGCCTCCTGAGTAGATGGTGCTGTAAGTGCACACCATCATGCCTGGCTAATTTTGAGATGGGGGTTTTGCTCTTGTCGCCCGGGCTGGAGTGCAGTGGTGCAGTCTCAGCTCCCTGCATCCTCTGCCTCCCTGATTCAAACAATTCTCCTGCCTAAGCCTCCGCCTCCCAAGTAGCTAGGATTACAGGCATGTGCCACCACACCCAGCTAATTTTGTATTTTTTAGTACAGACAGGGTTTCTCCATGTTGGTCAGGTTGGTCTTGAACTCTCAACCTCAGGTGATCCACCTGCCTTGGCCTCCCAAAGTGCTGGGATTATAGGCATGAGCAACCATGCCTGGCCTTAATTTATTATCAAAACCATCTCACTGGTCTTTGTGTCGCTTACAATTTTTTGCCAACAGATTCAAAACCCAGTTCTGATCTTATCATTTACCTTCTAAGAACACTTTCAATTTACTAGCAGCATAGATTCCAATGCTGTCATTTAAGTAAGCCTTCTATAATTTGATTTGATCTTCTAGCTGGATCTCTGTTAGGTTCTCTGCCCAAACTCCCCAGTCAGTGTTTCTTTCTTTTTTTTTTTTTTTTTCCTGAGACAGAGTCTTGCTGGGTCACCCAAGCTGGAGTGCAGTGTTGTGATCTCAGCTCACTGCAACCTCCGCCTCCTGGGTTCAAGTGATTCTCCTGCCTCAGCCTCCCAAGTAGCTGGGACTACAGGCAGGCAACACTATGCCCAGCTAATACATAAATCATACCTCCCCTGCTAGTCTCCTGAATGTTGGTCAGGGAGAAGACCTTAGGAGGCCCAGATGCTTCACACTGTAAACTGCAATTATATGAGGAACACTAGTTTTATGAATGTGAAGGTGATCAGGATCTAAATGAAGATGGTCAGTTGCAGTGGGAATGGAAGGGAGGGATGAATGTTAAAGACCCATGACAAGAGCCAGTCGGAATCTTGGAGGCTGATTACATCTGGAATGTGGGTGGAAGGAGGAGGAAGGAGGAATCAATTTTAACACTGAGGCTGAGCATGGTGGCTCATGCCCGTAATCCTAGCACTTTGGGACGATGACATGGGCGTATTGCTTGAGCCCAGGAGGCTGAGACCAGCCTGGGCAACATGGCAAAACCCCATCTCTATAAAAGTTTAAAAGATTAGCCAATTAGCCGGGCATCCCTGCTACTCAGGAGGCTGAGATGGATCACTTGATGGAGCCCAGGAGGTCAAGGCTGCAGTGAGCTGAGATTGTGCCACTGCACTACAGCCTGGGCAACACAGTGAGACTCTGTCTCAAAAAAACAAAAATTGAGCCGGGCGCGGTGGCTCACGCCTGTAATCCCAGCACTTTGGGAGGCCGAGGAGGGCGGATCACAAGGTCAGGAGATCGAGACCACGGTGAAACCCCGTCTCTACTAAAAATACAAAAAATTAGCCGGGCGCGGTTGTGGGCGCCTGTAGTCCCAGCTACTCGGGAGGCTGAGGCAGGAGAATGGCGTGAACCCGGGAGGTGGAGCTTGCAGTGAGCCGAGATCGCGCCACTGCACTCCAGCCTGGGCGACAGAGCGAGACTCCGTCTCAAAAAAAAAAAAAAAAAAAAAAATTGCCAGGCGCAGTGGCTCACACCTGTAATCCCAGCAGTTTGGGAGGCCGAGGTGGGCAGATCACAAGGTCAGGAGTTTGAGACCAGCCTGACCAATATGGTGAAACCCCATCTCTACTAAAAATACAAAAAGTAGCCAGGCGTGGTGGCATGCACCTGTAATCCTAGCTACTCAGAAGGCTGAGGCAGGAGAATCGCTTGAACTTGGGAGGCGGAGGTTGCAGTGAGTTGAGATTGTGCCACTGCACTCCAGCCTGGGCGACAGAGAGAGACTCCATCTCAAAAAGAGAGAGAGAAAAAAATTAACACTGGGTATCTGGAGAGATCGTTAATAATAAGAGGGGCGGATTTGGGGTTGCTGCCCGTGGAGGAGATCTCACTGTTTGGCTACTCAGCAACTGAACTCCTTCCCTATGTTTGAGGAAATCTGACATTCCATGGACTTCAGTGGGGGAATCTCATCACAACAGATGACTTAAAGGCCAGATATTGTCTTTGATTCTTGTTGGCTGTGATGGGGGCTTGTGACATAAATTCAAGCATTATCAGAGTTTACATCGGGAGCAAGTGACACAAACCAGCAGGAACTGTTTAGGCTCTGTCCTGGTGTCTGCGTCATCCAGAGCTGCATTCCCGATGGTGGTTCCAGTGCTGGAATTATTTCCTCCACTGCCCGCCCTTCCTTGGTTCCTGGCCATTTTTTGATGGTTCTCCCGTCTTCCTGACAACTCTTGGGTTGCCTGACGTCCTTTCAGTAAATTCCTTTTCTATTGAAATAGCTAGGACTGGTTTCAGTTTTTTGTAGCCAAAACCCTAACTAGTACAAGGTGCACTTGAAATGAGTTCATTCCAGGAGCCTTGAATTTCTCTGTTCTGTCTTTTTTTTTTTTTTTTTGAGATGGAGTCTCTCTCTGTCACCCAGGCTGCAGTGCAGTGGCGTGATCTTGGCTCAGTGCAACCTCCGCTTCCCAGGTTCAAGCAATTCTCCTGCCTCAGCCTCCCAAGTAGTTGGAATTACAGGCGTAGACCATCACACCCAGCTAATTTTTATATTTTTAGTAGAGACAGGGTTTAACATATTGGCCAGGCTGCCCTCGACCTCCTGACCTCAGGTGATCTGCCTGCCTCTGCCTCCCAAAGTGCTGGGATTACAGGCGTGAGCCACCACGCCCGGCCTGTCTGTTCTCTCTCTTTTTTTTTTTGAGACAGAGTCTCACTCTGGAGTGCAGTGGCGCAATCTTGGCTCACTGCTGAAACCTCTGCCCTCTGGGTTCAAGTGATTCTCCTGCCTCAGCCTCCTAAGTAGCTGGGATTACAAGCACCCACCACTGTGCCTGGCTAATTTTGTATTTTTAGTGGAGACAGAGTTTCACCATCTTGTCCAGGCTGGTCTTGAACTCCTGAACTCGTGATCCACCCGCCTCAGCCTCCCAAAGTGCTGGGATTACAGGCGTGAGCCACCGCACCCAGCCTCTCTGTTCTCTTTAGGTGAGCTCTGTTGTGGTTCTGTTTCCAATTGTCAGAGGATCACAAAATCCTGAGAGTTAGGGTCGACTCCCAGGTCACCTGCTCCAATTTACCACCAGTGCCAACATACTCTTTATGACATTCTCTGATGCTCCCCTAACCTCTATCTGAACCACTCCAGTGACAGCAACTGACTTCTTTGCCAGCTGATCACTTCACGGTCAGGAAGCTTTTGGTAACTTCTACCCATGTGCTTCCAGTTTTTTTAAACCTTTTTTTTGTATTTTTATTGAATTTACAAAAATGTCTGTCCAGTTATGACAGTAAAATGGGAAACCACAATGACAAACGGTGGCACGAAAAACAAGACACGCCCATCAGGAATTATACCAAACCCTTTCCTTTTTATTCATTCAGAAGGGAATCCAGTGCACAAATGTCAAATGTGAGCATTGTCTTTTTTTTGTTCTAAGAAGGGGGAAAGACACTTATTCTGGCAGCCACTTCTAGTTCTTTTCTATAAAACTGTCTTATTTTGTATTATATTAAAAAATTTTCCTCGTGCCTTTTTTTTTTTTTTTGGACATAGAGTCTCATTCTATCACCCAGGCTACAGTACAGTGGCGCAATCTTGGCTCACTGCAACCTCCACCTCCTGGGTTCAAGTGATCCTCCTGCCTCAGCCTCCCCAGTAGCTGGGATTACAGGTGTGTACCACCACACCCAGCTAATTTTGTGTTTTTAGTAGAGACGGGGTTTCATCATGTTGGCCAGGCTGGTCTTGAACTGCTGACCTCAAATGATCCGCCTGCCTCAGCCTCCCGAAGTGCTGGGATTACAGGCATGAACCACCATGCCTGACCTCTTCATGCCTTTTTTTTTTTTTTTTTTTTTTTTTTGAGACGGAGTCTCACTCTGTCACCCAAGCTGGAGTGCAGTGGCCGGATCTCAGCTCACTGCAAGCTCCACCTCCCGGGTTCACGCCATTCTCCTGCCTCAGCCTCCCGAGTAGCTGGGACTACAGGCGTCCACCACCTCGCCCGGCTAGTTTTTTGTATTTTTTTAGTAGAGACGGGGTTTCACCATGTTAGCCAGGATGGTCTCGATCTCCTGACCTTGTGATCCGCCCGTCTCGGCCTCCCAAAGTGCTGGGATTACAGGCTTGAGCCACCGCGCCCGGCCCTCTTCATGCCTTTTGAAAGTGAAGTAAATGTACTAAATCAATGAAAATGACTGCATTTTCAGACACTGGAGTGTGAGGTGATGTGGACCATCCAGGGAAAAAGCCTGCAGCACAGGTGGGCCTGGGGGTGACAACACAGAGGTAAGGGTTGAAGGTAGTGACATTTTTGAAAAATAAGTAATGCAGAGCAACTTTCAGAAAGGGTGGAAACTAAACCCTGCGGGCACATCAGACACTGGAATCAGCAATGGGATGAGAATAAGGAATAGGCTAAGGATGAGAAGGAGTCAGAGTGAGAGGTGAGGAGAAGGAGTGGGAAAGACAGCCAGGGATGAAATAATGATCCTGTGCCATTGACTTGGCTATTTTGACAGACTTTATAAAATGGCTGTGTTGAACTCTGTATCATACAGAGCAGTCCTCAGTCAGAAGGCACTGAGGGAGAGAGAGGATGTATGGGCAGAAAGATGTGATTAGAGCTACAGAGGTGAACGGTTGAGAGAGTTTTAGGAAGAAAAGGGTGTTGAGCAGGGCCAAGAGCTTTCAAAAAGCCAAGGAGCCAGTCGTGGTGACTTATGCCTGTAACCCCAGCACTTTGGGAGGCCTAGGCGGGAGGATCACTTGAGCCCAGGAGTCTGGAGGCTCAGTGAGCTATGATTGTGCCATTGCACTCCAGCCTGGGCAACAGAGTAAGACCCTGTTTCAAAAACAAAACAGAAAACCAAAAAGCCAAGGAGCATGGGGATGAGAAAAGGCTTTTGGATCTATTAACAGCAATGTTGGCACCTGGAGACCTGAGAGCTGAGATCTGTGCAGTGCAGTGCTGGCCCCATAGCTGAGAAGCTGATGACTACATGGTGAGGAACAGAGCGGAATGGCTAGAACAATGAAGATGGAGAGAAGCAGCCCCTGGAGAAGCAGGGGCCAAAGGAGTAGCTGTGTTACTGGTTGACAGTCTTGACTATGAGTTGTCCAGGTTCTTGGCATTTTGAACAAAGAATTGGACAAAATGCACAAAGAAAGCAATGAGAGAAGAAGCAAAACAGAAGCACAGATTCATTGAAACAAAAGTACACTCCACAGAGTGGGAGTGGGCTCGAGCAAGCAGCTCAAGAGCCCTGGTTACAGAATTTTCTGGGGTTTAAATACTCTAGAGGTTTCCCGTTGGTTACTTGGTTACACCCTATGCAAATGAAACCTGCCCCACAACCAGTCAGATTGGTTGTGGGAGGGACCAGTCAGAGGTACTTTCCATTTTTCATCTGTGAGGCAGTGGAAAGTGGGGGTTGCAGAGGGAGTAGCTTCTGATCCTTTCCTTACTTGGGCGTGGAGAGGTGGCGTTTTCGTTTTGATTCAGTTCTAGGAAGTCAGTGCAAATTGGCCTTAGGTTCCTGCCTCCAGACCCTGTTCTCCTGCCTCAGCTGGGCACGTTTTTACAGGAGGAGGAGAGCCTTAGCAGCCACTCAGATAAACACCTGAAGCAGAATATATTTGAGGTAGGGGGGAGATATGAGGGACACATTAAATATTAATCAATATAAAACAAATATTAGCTTCTTGTCAGTTGTAACCTAAGCTGAGGAGTCTTGAGGATATCCAGAAAACGGGTCAAATGTCCTTTGCTGACATGGGGCCCCCCGCTGGGAAACCTGCTGGCCTCAGTGTTTCAAAAGGGAGTGAGGGAGCTCTATAAAGAGAATGAAGGGCACAGTGATCTGAGGTGATTGTGCACATCTAGGCCCTGGGGCCTGCCCCTTGCACTGCTGGCACTGCTGGTGGTGTGTGGCTCCATCAGGCCTAATGCAACTGAGTTTTTTTTTTTTTTTTGAGACAGAGTCTCGCTCTGTCCCCCAGGCTGGAGTGCAGTGGCACCATCTCGGCTCACCGCAAACTCTGCCTCCTGGGTTCAAGTGATTCTCCTGCCTAAGCCTCCGCCCCCACAAAGTAGCTAGGATTATAGGCATGTGCCATCACACCTGGCTGATTTTTGTATTTTTAGTAGAGACAGGGTTTCACCATGTTGGCCAGGCTGGTCTTGAATTCCTGACCTCAGGTGATCCACCTGCTTTGGCCTCCCAAAGTGCTGGGATTACAGGTGTGAGCCACCACGCCTGGCCATGCAGTTGAGTTTTCATGCCGTCTTAGGAACTAAGAGAAAAGGTAATGTTATTTTTGTCAGCAGAGGCACCACTGGCTAGAAACAAAAAGAATCTAGAATGTACACGTGTATGGAGGTGGTGGTGGTGGAAGTGTTAAGGTAATCAAATAATCAAAAATAATTTCCATTGGCCCTTGGAATGACTGTTGACATTCTCACTTGCAAAGGGTTAAGTTATGATCTGAGAATTTACTTCACACCAAATCAGGAAGCTATGCAGGGAAGATTCAATGTGGAGGTTTCCTTATCCCAAGCCTGTCCTGTAATTCCCTCTTCTGTCAGCTGTCCAGGAATTTAGCAGCTGAAAAGGAGTTATCCAGGGCACAATTTGGAGAGAATAAGAGGTAGGTAAAGGTGGTATTACTTTTCTGATTTTAATTTGGGTCTTTAAGATTAGGTATTATGCTAAATATATATTTTCTAAAATTTGCATTTGTCTTTCTATGGTTTCCTGTGGCTTGAGATGGTTCCAAAATGGACAGTGTGGTTCTATACTGAATGTAATCCAGAGTGACAAACCAGGCGGTTATAGACTAGATGGATGTGGATGAGGGAATCTGATCCAGTTTAGATCTGGGCATCTGGCTATCATGCTGAAGTCTATTCTCTCCTATTGGGATAGCTGAGGGAAGAAGTGAGTTTTACCTTTAAAAATTCTTAGAAGGGCTGGGTGCAGTTGCTCACATCTGTAATCCTAGCACTTTGGGAGGCCGAGGTGGGTGGACCACATGAGGTCAGGAGTTCGAGACCAGCCTGACCAATATGACAAAACCCCATATTTACTAAGAAAATACAAAAATTAGCCAGGCATGGTGGTGCATGCCTGTAATGTCAGTTACTTGGGAGGCTAAAGCAGGAGAATTGCTTAAACCTGGGAGGTGGAGGTTGCAGTGAGCCGAGATTTTGCCACTGCACTCCATCCTGGGCGACAAAGCAAGACTCCGTCTAAAAAAAAAAAAAAAAAAAAAGTTAGAAGACTGGGCGTGGTGGCTCACGCCTGTAATCCCAGCACTTTGGGAGGCTGAGCAGGAGAATCGCTTGAGATCAAGAGTTTGAGATCAGCCTGGGCAACATAGTGAGACCAGGTGTGATGGCACATGCCTGTAGTCCCAGCTATTCAGGAGGCTGAAGTGGGAGGATCGCTTGAGGAGGTCGAGGCTGCAGTGAGCTGTGATTGTGCCACTATACTCCAGCCTGGGTGACAGAATGAGACCCCATTTCAAAAATAAATAAAATGAAAATTGTTAGATACTTATGGGGACTATGGTGAAATGGGCCCATAGACTGTTCTTTTGGATAAACATAGACATTGATCCTTCTGCTGTTAAAGCTTGAAATTTGTATTTGTTTTTTTTTTTTTTTTTTTTTTTTTTTTTTTTTTTTGAGACGGAGTCTCGCTCTGTCGCCCAGGCTGGAGTGCAGTGGCCGGATCTCAGCTCACTGCAAGCTCCGCCTCCCGGGTTTACGCCATTCTCCTGCCTCAGCCTCCCGAGTAGCTGGGACTACAGGCGCCCGCCACCTCGCCCGGCTAGTTTTTTGTATTTTTTAGTAGAGACGGGGTTTCACCGTGTTAGCCAGGATAGTCTCGATCTCCTGACCTTGTGATCCACCCGTCTCGGCCTCCCAAAGTGCTGGGATTACAGGCTTGAGCCACCGCGCCCGGCCTGTATTTGTTTTATCTAAGTTCTTTTCTCAGGAAAGGACCTTCAGGCCTCTAAAAAATGGGATCAGAGAACTGAAACTCATCAGATAGGGGCACCAGATGCCCCCTTGCCCCTCCCTGGTTCTTATTTTCTTACACATTGTAACATTTCTTCCCTGCTATGTAAACCCCTAGTTTTAGTCAATCAGGGAGATGGATTTGAGACTGAGCTCCCATCTTCTCTGCAGCACCTGATGAAAGCCTTCTTCCTTGGCAGTACTTATCTCAGGGATTGGCTTTCTGCACGGTGAGCAGCAGGACCTAGACCAAACGCCTGGTGTTTCAGGAACAATGCGGTGACTTTCTTCTTAGAATTCAGAGATAAATACATTTTCCTCCTTTTTTCTTCCTCCTTCGCTCTGAATTTTTATTACTTCTTTCTTCTGGGAGCCATTAACGTCCTTTGGTTTTTGGCTTTTCTACAGCATTGCTTTACTTAATCAACAGGGCATTCTAACACCCTAAGAACAAGAGTGGGATGGTTTGAAACTTAGTTGAGAAGAGGCTACAGTCACAGAAGAGCTGAAAGAGAGCAGATATACCCCAAAGCAGCGGGTGGAGGGCAGCCCGGGTAAGACTCCCATTCTCAGGTCCCGCCTGGGGCAGGGCCCAGGAAGCTATAAACTCGGGAACTTATCTGGGCAAGCTGAGTTTGAGTTCTTTTTCTTTTTTAATAGATGAGAGACCCTTGGTGAGGGTTAGTGAGTGGTCCAAGATGACATGGTGAATTGGGGGCAGGGATGGGGCCAGAGTGCAGTGTCGTGATTCTGACCATATGCCTTCCCCTTAAGTTCACTGGGTCTTGGTGAATTACATGCTTATGCCCCTTTGCCATGGTTTTAAATGAATACATGCGTTTTTAGTACTTTATCCATATTTTATGCAGAAAATAAAATCTTTTTAGAGTTTTTATTTTTTTTATTTTTGTTGAGATGGGGTCTCACTCTGTCACTCAGGCTAGGGTACAGTGGCACAATCATGGCTCGCTGCAGCCTCGACCTCCTACTTTTTATCTACTTTGCCTCCTACCGACTCCCATGCTTTCTCTCGTAGTCCTGAACCACCATGCAAATAAACTTGCTTTTCTTTTCTTTTTTTTTTTTTTTTTCTGGAGACGGAGTCTC
Source organism: Macaca nemestrina (assembly GCF_043159975.1). Taxonomy (NCBI): domain Eukaryota; kingdom Metazoa; phylum Chordata; class Mammalia; order Primates; family Cercopithecidae; genus Macaca; species Macaca nemestrina. The sequence goes on along the minus strand of NC_092125.1, from coordinate 197,450,905 downwards.
GCTCTGTCACCCAGGCTGGAGTGCAGTGGCCGGATCTCGGCTCACTGCAAGCTCCGTCTCCCGGGTTCACGCCATTCTCCTGCCTCAGCCTCCCGAGTAGCTGGGACTACAGGCGCCCGCCACCTCGCCCGGCTAGTTTTTTGTATTTTTTAGTAGAGACGGGGTTTCACTGTGTTAGCCAGGATGGTCTCGATCTCCTGACCTCGTGATCCGCCCGTCTCGGCCTCCCAAAGTGCTGGGATTACAGGCTTGAGCCACCGTGCCCGGCAAACTTGCTTTTCTTAATATCTGTGCAAGTCTAGAGACATGAAACTCACAGATTGCCTCATCGTGGAGTTGTCATACCAGAGATCTGTATCTTGTTTATTTACTGATAGGACAGATACATTTGAAATCGCCAGCATCGCTCTGGGATAGGTGGAGGGAGGAGGCTGCGGCTGCTTCTCGGCATCTCACGGCCCACCTCCAAGGCCCTGGGACACACTCAGAGCGGTGACATTCTGGTATGTGACAGCAAGGTGGGAGCCGGACTCAAAACAGGTCAGAACTTTCCCATTCATCTGTCACCCAGTCAGGCTCCCCTGAATGGTGGCCAGATTGCTTAAAAGAGACTAAAACCAAAGGCACTTTGTACATCTGATGCAACAGGTGTTTTATAGCACAATATGCTTCTCCTCCCCAACAGACTTTTCATGAGTATGTGGAGGGGGAGGGTGTCTTTATAGGTAAGGAAGTGTAACTTTGATGAGTAGGGAGCAATTAACATTTAATTGGTGATTTTTTTTATTGAGATGGAGTTTCGCTCTTGTTGCCCAGGCTGGAGTGCAATGGCACGATCTTGGCTCACTGCAACCTCTGCCTCCCAGGTTCAAGCGATTCTCCTGCCTCAGCCTCCTGAGTAGCTGGGATTGCAGGCATGCACTACTAGGCCTAGCTAATTTTATATTTTTAATAGAAATGGGGTTTCTCCATGTTGGTCAGGCTGTTCTCGAACTCCTGACCTCAAGTGATCTGCCCACCTCAGCCTCCCAAAGTGCTAGGATTACAGGCATGAGCCACCATGCCCGGCCTTCACTGATTTACATTCTGTATCCAAAACCTTTGCCTTTGGAAAAGCCAAAGGGCAGCTTCCATTACATGGAATTAATCACCAGGAGAATTGCTTGAAAATGGTGATTCCATTACATTCTAGAATGATGTTCACCTTGATCTGTCCCAGGTGTGGGGATGGAGAGGTTCCTGTAGTTGGCCCAATTTAAGGCAATGACCAGCTCAACTTAGTTTCTCTCCAGCCTTTTGGCATTCTGGATATTCCTTCCATAGGATTTAATGGGTCTGAACATGCCAGTTACTCAGGCCCGGGAGGGAGCCTATGGCAGAGGGCTGCCACGCCTTTCTGAAGCAATAACGGCAGCCCTGGCTGGAGACATTTTACATGGATTCCAGTGAGACCTGGCCTCCTGCTGCATCCTGCAAAGTCCACTCCTGCCCAGGGAAGCGGCTCAGTGGGAAAGCAGAAGGGAAAGGCGCATACCACATGTGCCTCCCATGCACCCAACCTAGGGTACTGCTTGGTGACTCACGGTGACCCAGAGGAGACAGATGTCACAGCACATCCTGCTGGGCATCTTTAGAAGACAAGCACACTCAGGGGTAGAGGAAGACCCTGGGGGTATGGAGTACATGTCATGCTGAAAAGAAGAAAATATTCTCTTGGTATACATCTCAGTATGGGATAAACTGACACCGCATGGATAGATGGACGTGCGGGGAAGTACAGACGCTGGCATGTCCTGCCTGGGGCCAGCTGAGTGTTCCCCGCCGTGGCCTTGCTTACCCTGCCTCTGAGGTTACAGTTCCTAGTGCGCCAGGGTGAAAAGGGTCTTCTACACGGAGCCCTCACTGTTTATGGCAACTGCCTGGAACAGTCTTTGATTTCAAACTTGCCTACAGGCAGAATGTATCCCAGAAAACTGAGTATTTTGTTAATGTTTACATGCCTTTGTAGATCCCCACAGGAAAGCTAAAATAGTAATCCTGAAAATGACAGCAGGGGTGACCCCTTACCCACTTTGGGGCCCAAACCTATGGCTCAGGAGGCTTTCGGTGGTTGCCACAGAATTAAGAATAAAATGGGAAAGGTCATGTTTAAAAGTCAGAATGTATTTCACTGAAAATATGTGTATGTGTGTGCCTTCAAGAGTGAGTGCTCCCCGAGGGAGGCTCACACAGTTCCTTACAGCATAAACAAGAACTAGACGTAATGGCTTCACTCAGTAGAAAACTAGCAGCATCATTTTGGGCCATGGGGCATTCCCCAGGGATCACCATCCAGCAGCCTCTCCCTGGGGGCAGAAGACGCCTGGTCAGAACAGCTATAACTCATCCATCATGGCGAGCAAATCGTCCCCCTTGCTGGTGCTCAGCCTTGGCTGCTCCATGATCTCAAACTCCCCCATGATTCGAGCCAGCTCCTCGCTCCGTTGCTGGTCCTATGAGGGAAATGAGAGGTAAAAGGGCATGAAGAGGCTGTGCTGGCAGAGGCCGCCTCTTTGTGCAGTAGGCTCTTAGTTTGTTGTCCCACCACTGATATGTTTCAGTTGTGCACCTGTTTGTCAGAAAAGGGACTGTAGTTACAGGCTGATCAGAGAGAAGAAGGGGGTCTTTTTTTTTTTTTTTCTTAATCAACATGTATGTAACCAAGCATCCCTGGCTGCTCCAGAATGGCAGATGGGTATAGTGAAGAAACAACTTTAATTTGAGCAGGGGGAATGACAACACAGCACTTAACAGCTATATTGTAGCCTGAGTCTTGCTTGAAAAAGAGGGTCTCAGCCGGGCACGGTGGCTCAAGCCTGTAATCCCAGCACTTTGGGAGGCTGAGACGGGCGGATCACAAGGTCAGGAGATCGAGACCATCCTGGCTAACACGGTGAAACCCCGTCTCTACTAAAAAATACAAAAAACTAGCCGGGCGAGGTGGCGGGCGCCTGTGGTCCCAGCTACTCCGGAGGCTGAGGCAGGAGAATGGCGTAAACCCGGGAGGCGGAGCTTGCAGTGAGCTGAGATCCGGCCACTGCACTCCAGCCTGGGCGACAGAGCCAGACTCAGTCTCAAAAAAAAAAAAAAAAAAAAAAAAAAAAAAAAAAAGAAAAAGAGGGTCTCTGAAGTTCAACATTACGTAAGATGAGGAAGGGAGGAAGGGAGGCCAGGTGCGGTGGCTCACCTCTGTAATCCCAGCACTTTGGGAGGCCGAGGTGGGTGGATCACTTGAGGTCAGGAGTTCAAGACCAGCCTGGCCAACTTGGTGAAACCCCAGCTCTACTAAAAAAAAAAAAAAAAGGCCGGGCGCGGTGGCTCACGCCTGTAATCCCAGCACTTTGGGAGGCCGAGACGGGCGGATCACGAGGTCAGGAGATTGAGACCATTCTGGCTAACACGGTGAAACCCCGTCTCTACTAAAAATACAAAAAACTAGCCGGGCGTGGTGGCGGCGCCTGTAGTCCCAGCTACTCGGGAGGCTGAGGCAGGAGAATGGCGTGAACCCGGGGGGCGGAGCTTGCAGTGAGCCGAGATCGCGCCACTGCACTCCAGCCTGGGCGACAGAGCCAGACTCAGTCTCAAAAAAAAAAAAAAAAAAAAATTTAGCTGGGCATAGTGGCGGCACCTGTAATCCCAACTACTTGGCAGGTTGAAGTGTGAGAATTATTTAAACCTGGGAGGTGGAGGTTGCGGTGAGCTGAGATTCAGCCACTGCACTTCACCTGGGTGACACCTGTCTCAAAAAAAAAAAAAAAAGATGAGGAAGGGAATAAGATTGGACCCTGTGTAATCCCCTGTACGTACCTGAGTGGCTTGTATGTTGATAACTTCATAGGATAACTCTTCTGGCCTGGTTAGTGCTGCTTGTCTGGATGAGATAGTAAAGAAAAGGGGTACAAGGTTAGGGTTCTCTCCCTGCCAGCATGGCAAACTGGCTCTTGATAAGTTGGCAGCCTATATTTTCTGCCTCATCTTCTGCCATTTCTCTTGAACTTTCTACCCCATCTCCCACCAATGTACCCTATGATCTAGAAAGTCAAGTTCTTTTATATCTCTGTGACTTTGCTCATTATAAACCCTGCCAAGGATGTTTCCTCCCTTCCTCTGCTTGGCAAACTCCAAGACCTAGATCAAATGCCAACTCCTTCAATCTGCCAGTGCAGAGTCAGTCACTGTCCTCAATTAGAGCATTCATGACACGGCACTGAAATAACTTATGTATGTACATGTTTGCTCTCCCACTAAGCTGAGAGCTTCCTGAGGACAGGCTCTAGGTCTTACACTCCATCTTTGCATCCCCAGGACTTTACATAGTACTGGTCACACAGAAGTAAACAAAAGAAGTTATTAGTAGTTCAATGAATGGGAAATAGAAGGTGACACTCACGCCAAATACTTGGTTTTGAGGAGGATCACATGAGATAATGCTTGAAAAAGTGCTCTGTAAACTGTAAAGCACTATAAATCACCGTGGGTGATTTACTATTGTTATTGGTTTTGGGTGATACTGTCAAACACAGGGAAATCAAGCTCCAACTTCACTCTGGTTTCTTAACACACTGCCTTAATCTGGTCATCCTGGCTTCTAACACTGCTTATTCAGCTGTGCTCTGATAAGTAAAACATTATAACTCTTTTTTTGTTTTCTTGATTATTATTTTTTAGAGACAGGGTGTTGCTCTGTCTCCTAGACTGAATGCAGTGGCACGATCACAGCTTGCTTAACCTTAAACTCCTGGGCTCAAGTGATCCTTCCGCCTCAACCTCCTGGGTGGCTGGGACTACAGGTGCGCACCATCACACCATCTCTGGGTTGTTTTTTTTTTTTTTTTTTTTTTTTTTTTTGACATGGAGTCTTGCTGTGTCTCCCAGACTGGAGTGCAATGGCGCAGTCTTGGCTCACCTGCCTCAGCCTCCCGAGTAGCTGAGATTACAGGCACGTGCCACCATACCCAGCTAATTTTTTGTATTTATTTATTTTTTTTTTAGTAGAGACGGGGTTTCACCATGTTAGCCAGGATGGTCTCGACCTCCTGACCTCGTGATCTGCCTGCCTTGGCCTCCCAAAGTGCTGGGATTACAGGTGTGAGCCACGGTGCCCGGCTGCATCTCTTTTTTTGAATGACTCCGGAAGGTTCAGGCCATTTCATCCTGGTATGGATGGGCTATTTAACTAGATTATTAACTTTGTTGGTATTTTGTTTGTGATATTTACACAAATATTTATAAGTGCCACCGGTTTGTAATGGTCATTTTGGGTTCTTGTTACATTTGGGATATTTATATGTCTTTAACGAAACAGGTTTAAAACATACTCCTCTTCTTCATCGGTGGTAAAGAGATTCAACCGGAATCCAGGCTCAGGGCCACTGGGTTTCTTAATCTCCATCCCTCCCATCAGCCTGGCCAAGAAATTCAGCTCTTCTTTAGCAAGAGGGTTTGGAGCAATGCTTTCCTGCAGAAACAATTGCATGATTTTTAGCCACAGGAAGGCAATCACATTTCCTGCTAAAACCTCAGAGACACAGGTAGGTATTATAAAATAAGGTGAAACAATTGCTATTTAAATTATTTCTAGGTCCAAATAAAGTGTAGAAAGCAGGCTTAACCAAAAGAAAAACAATCACATCAGAAGCAGAGGGAATGTAGCAACTTTGCAAACCAGAGATTTTCATACTGTCCGCATAAGTGGAAGCCCCAGGGATCCACATTTCTCCTCTCACTACCTTCCTCCTTGAAGAAGTGTATGGCTTCCTTTTCTGTCAATCGGGTTTCCTCAGTATTTACAAGTCGCCTCAGTCCAGTCTCCTTCCAGAGGCGCTGCCACACTGCCCTCAGGTGGTGATGGCCGGGAACACACCCGCAAGTCCATTCCCTCCTCTCTCAGTTCTCACCCTGCCTCATCCTGCACCCCTCTTCCTTCTAGCCTGGCCTCCCCTGTTCTGCCTCTCCCCTCACTCCGCCACTAGTTAACTAAATGCAGTTTTCGTCTCATTTCTCCCTGGCTTGAAACAAACCCCTCTGCTTCCTTTTGAAAGAACAAAGCCCAAATAGTTTATGCCCCTTCCTGATCAGGCCTCAGTGTCCCTGTCCAGGTGAGTCTCTGCCAGCAAGCCTCCATTATGCTGTGATCCATTACGTAAGCCTCATGGGAGACGCTGCCATCCTCCTCCCGGGAACACTCTTGCTTCTCTGTCACCTTGGTCTGTGTGCTCATTTCTCCCTCTCTGCTGTTTCATAGTTTACCTACTCTACAGCCCCACTTCAATATCCCTGCCTCTGAAACGCCTTCTTGATCCCTGTGATCCCTGTCCACTGGACAGACGTGAGTTCCTCTGTTACAGCACTTTGTTCAGGATCCCCAGCCAGCCCTTCCTCCACCTCATTTTAGTTGTTTGTTTCGCTGTCTTTCCCAGGGTACCAGAGGCCCCTTCAGGATGGGACCACATCTACGTCAGCTTCGTGTCCCTGGGTCCCCAGCCCATAGAAGCAGTTTAATAAATGTTTGCTGAATAATTTAATATTCTGTGATCTCTCCTACAGCTAGCTGGGAGCTAGTTCAGTGAAAACTTGTAAGGATGGAATTCAGAGAAACTAAAACCCCCGACTCTGACTTAGCTACTGTGGTGCTGTAGGGGGAAACGTTACAAAGAAATGTTTTAATGATCAGAATACACACGAGTGCTGACGTCAGCAATCATGGACCTAATGGCACTGGTACTCTGCTATTGCATATGTCCTGGTGGGTGGTTCCTCTTAATTATGGTGGCTGAGCCAAGCCTAAAATTACCTAATTAGTGAGATCACTGGAAGTCTCCATGAAAAGCTACAATTAAAACCTGTGTACTCATAAGGTGGAAGGGAGAAGATTGAAAACAAGGGAAATGTTGGCTAGATCCAAAATCTAAAGCGATCCCACCTCTCTTTATGTAGACTTCTGTATCTAGAGAGAAGCTGTGAGAGTAGGCAAGGAAGGCAGAAGCTCACCTGGGTCCGTGAGGCTAAGTTCTTTGATGATCCAGACATATGGGTTTCCACAGGCCGATTCACGCTGTACCTGGTGTGTCAACAGAAAATGGTGACATTATCCAGCCCCTTTCCCCGGACCTCCCTCTAACTTGTAAGCATAGTTTGTAGCTTTTATTCTGAGACATTAAATAGCATCCAGAAAGGTGCTGTGGGTACAGAATGCAACTGAGTGAGCGATAACCCCTCACATTTCACTTCTTCCCAAAGAAAAACACCCGGGGAGACTGGGTGGCAATGCCTCCTCTTGTGAAGAGTAACATGCATCACTGAAAAGACATGCAGCTTTACAGAAAGGATAAGTCTTTCTGGATTTCCACTGCAACACAGATTTTGGCTAGTTCTCTTCCATGGCTATGGAACATCATGTATCTTTTCATTCTGCTGAGTTGCCTTATGTTTGGCGTTCTTGGGTGCCCTTTGAAATGTCAGGCCTCTGTATGCAGTGTACCTAAGGGGAAATTACTCCTATTGTCGGCAGGATTTTCATAACAGAAGTCAGGCTGCTTTTTTTAATGAAGTGACCTCCCTTGGACTTGAATTCACTCAGAGAAGAATTTGCTTACATGTTAGTTCCCAGTTTCAGGACTCGATCTCCATAAAGTTCAAAAGAACCTTCTTTGGGTGCAGGGACATAGTTTCCACCATGCTTGAATTCTATCCTCTTCACTTCTTCACCTTTGTTGTTGAACATTCTACAATACAAAGTATGACATGATGGAATGCTCTCCAAGCTTAGGTAGTCCTGGAGGCTTCTTTATTCTTTGTACTACAGAACAAAAAGGAATACGTACTCTCCTTCAAGATAAAGGTGCTGGTTGTAATAATAATAATGATAATAATACAATAATAATATTTATTGAGCATATGTATACGCCAATTGCTTTGTAAGCACGTTAGATCACTGTTATCTTATTCATCCACACAGTAACCATTTAACAGATGAGGAAATCAGTCTTGGGGAACTGGGTAACTTGCCTCAAGTCCCTCTGCTAAGCGACAAGGTGGGGATTAGAACCTGACTTTTTCAATAGCTATTTTACTAAAGAAAGAGAAGGGCTGGAGGCCGGGCGTGGTGGCTCACGCCTGTAATTTTGGGAGGCTGAGGCGGGTGGATCAACCGAGGTCAGGAGTCCGAGACCAGACTGACCAATGTGCAGAAACCCCATCTCTACTAAAAATACAAAATTAGCCAGACGTGCTGGCGCATGTGTATAATCCCAGCAGCCACTCGGGAGGCTGAGGCAGGAGTATCACTTGAACCCAGGAGGCGGAGGTTGCAGTGAGCTGAGATGGCGCCATTGCACTCCAGCCTGGGCAACAACAGCGAAACTCTGTCTCAAACAAAAAGAGAGAGAAGGGCTGGGCAGACCACAAGCGGCTCAGCAGTGCGGCGTTCTGTCTGCGGCCCATGTGCATTTCCTAGCACCTGAAACATAGCTCTGACCATTGTTGGGAATTCACCTGATGAGTCCAGGAACTTCAGTTCCCCAGGGAACAGGCCCGGACACCGGCAACACGAAGCGACCATTATTATTCTGAACTTTGTCCTTTAGAAACATGGATACCTGGAAAAAAATACATTTATTGTCATTTTTCTTGGTATATTTTCATAGACATCAATATTCTGAGGGTGAAAAGTGTGTAATGGTTTGGGGACATTACCTATGAGTTTATAACAATAAGAAGGGAGAGGCTGGGTGCAGTGGCTCACTCCTGTAATCCCAGCACTTTGAGAGGCTGAGGCAGGCGATCATGAGGTTGGGAGATTGAGACCATCCTGGCTAACACGGTGAAACCCCGTCTCTACTAAAAATACAAAAAATTAGCTGGGTGTGGTGGCGGGTGCCTGCCTGTAGTCCCAGCTACTTTGGAGGCTGAGGCTGGGGAACCACTTGAACCTGGAAAGTGGAGGTTGCAGTGAGCCAAGATCGTGCCATTGCACTCCAGCCTGGGCAACAAAGTGAGACTCCATCTCAAAAAAAAAAAAAAGAGGGGGAGAAAAAAATTACACTTGCAGAGTTAACTGTATTTTAACAAACAGAACTATTTTTTTTTTGAGACAGGGACTACTTTGTCACCCAGGCCAGACTGCAGTGGTACGATCTTGCCTCCCTGCCACCTCAGCCCCCCAGCTCACGTGATCCTCCTGTCTTAGCCCCCCAAGTAGCTGGGACCATAGGTGTGAGCCATGGTGCCCAGCGAATTTTTTTTTCTTTTTTTTTTTTGAGATGGAGTCTCACCCAGGCTGGAGTGCGGTGGCGTGACCTCGGCTCACTGCAAGCTCTGCCTCCCAGGTTCATGCCATTCTCCTGCCTCAGCCTCCAGAGTAGCTGGGACTACAGGCGCCCACCACCACGCCTGGCTAATTTTTTTGTATTTTTAGTGGAGACGGGGTTTCACCATGTTAGCCAGGATGGTCTCGATCTCCTGACCTCGTGATCCGCCCACCTTGGCCTCCCAAAGTGCTAGGATTACAGGCGTGAGCCACTGCGCCCGGCCTGCCTGGCTAATTTTTATATTTTTTTGTAGAGATGGGGTTTCGCCATGTTGGCCAGGCTTAAACTCCTGAGCTCAAGTGATCTGCCTGCCTCGGCCTCCCATAGTGCTGGGATTACAGGCATGAGCCACCATGCTCAGCTACAAACAGAACTACTTTTGAGCAGCGCAGCAAACCTTCCAGGTGAGTCATATTACTCCCATTTTATAGACGCGAAAGCTAAAGTAGAGAGTGAAGTGACTTGCCCAAAGAGAGCAGTAAGAGGCAGGGCCAGGATTCAAAATCAAGGGTGACTCCAAATTCCACCCCTATTCCTTGGTTCCCTGCTTACTTTCCATGCAGCTGCAGGCCTTGAGCTGTAAGAACCTCATATGGCCACTTTCTAGATGAGGCAGCTCAGAGGTTAAGACGCCTCCTCAAGGTCAGCCAGCTGGTAAGGGGCAGAGCTGAGGATTCAAACTCCTGTGATTCTGACTTTGGAGCCCGAGCCTTATCCACATGCTGGACTAGAAAGAAGGATGGGGCTGGGGCAGGGGGATCCAGCTGGCATTTAAGTTTGAGGGTCTTTTATGTGACTGAAAACACGTTACACTTATTCCTTCTCCTGGGTTTGTGTACTCTGTATGGAGGTTTCGGTCACTCACAGATTAAATCTCATAAAGATTGTAGCAGTTAATCAGTTTTACTGGGTCTTGGCTTCCCTATCTGTAAAATAAGAGATGAGCTCGAAGATCTCTTCAACTCTAATATTCTAAAGTTTATATTAGTGATATAATCAAGAATAAGCATCTTAGGCTGGGTGTGGTAGTTCACGCCTGTAATCCCAGCACTTTGGGAGGCCGAGGCAGGTGGATCACTTGAGGTCAGGAGTTCAAGACCAGCCTGGCCAACATGGTGAAACCCTGTCTCTACTAAAAATACAAAAAATTAGCCGGGCATTGTGGTGTGTGCCTGTAATCCCAGCTACTCAGGAGGCTGAGGCAGGAGAATTGCTTGAACCCAGGAGGTGGAGGCTGCAGTGAGCTGAGATCATGCCACTGTACTCCAGCCTGGGCAAGAGAGCAAGACTCCATCTCTTTTTTTTTTTTTTTTTTTTTGAGACGGAGTCTCGCTCTGTCGCCCGGGCTGGAGTGCAGTGGCCGGATCTCAGCTCACTGCAAGCTCCGCCTCCCGGGTTCACGCCATTCTCCTGCCTCAGCCTCCCGAGTAGCTGGGACTACAGAAGCCTGCCACCTCGCCCGGCTAATTTTTTGTATTTTTTAGTAGAGACGGGGTTTCACCGTGTTAGCCAGGATGGTCTCGATCTCCTGACCTCGTGATCCGCCCGTCTCGGCCTCCCAAAGTGCTGGGATTACAGGCTTGAGCCACCGCGCCCGGCCGACTCCATCTCAATAAACAAATAAATAAATTTTAATAATTCTAATACAGAGTTATTATTAGAAAAGCCTTTTTTTTTTTTTTTTTTTTTTTTTTTTTTTTTTTGAGATGGAGTCTTGCTGTGTTCCCCAGGATGGAATGCAGTGGTGCAATCACAGCTCATTGCAACCTCGACGTCCCAGGTTCAGGTGATCCTCCCACCTCAGCCTCCTGAGTAGCTGAGACTACAGGTGTGTGCCTCCATGCTCGGCAAATTTTTTGTAGAGACGGGGTTTTACCATGTTACCCAGGATGGTCTCAAACTCCTGGGCTCAAGTATTTGGCCTGCCTGGGCTTCCTAAAGTGCTAGGATTGCAGGTGTGAGCCACTGCACCTGACCAGGAAAGGCTTTTCTATTTTTTTTTTTTTTTTGGTTTTTGAGACGGCATCTCACTCTTTCGCCCAGGCTGGAGTGCAGTGGTGTGATCTCGGCTCACTGCAACCTCCGCCTCCTGGGTTCAAGAGGTTCTCCTGCCTCAGCCTCCCAAGTAGTTGGGACTACAGGCGTACACCACCACGCCCAGCTAATTTTTGTATTTTCAGTAGAGACGGGGTTTCACCATGTTGGCCAGGATGGTCTTGATCTCTTGACCTTGTGATCCGCCTGCCTCAGCCTCCCAAAGTGCTGTGATTACAGGCGTGAGCCGCTGTGCCCAGCTGAAAGCCTTTTCATTATAATGAATTTTATCTTGTGGGAACTGGGAAATCAATATGGCTGTTTATGTTACTACCAATCCATAAAACAATACCCAAATATGCAGCCCTGATAACAATATGACACAAAATTTTTAATATTTCAAAATTATTTTAAATTTAATGAAAAACTTAATCTTATCTGTACTTTCATATTTTTTATTTTAATCAGTGACAGAGATCTTAATTTATATTGATGTTATTATTGCTTCATCCATAGCAAATACAATTCTTCATGAGAGTTAAAAATAAGGCCGGGTGCTGTGGCTCACACCTGTAATCCCAGCACTTTGGGAGGCTGAGGCAGGTGGATTGCCTGAGGTCAGGAGTTCGAGACCAGTCTGGCCAACATGGTGAAACCCCGTCTCTACTAAAAATACAAAAAAATTAGCCAGATGTGGTGACAGGCACCTGTAATCCCAGCTACTCAGGAGGCTGAGGCAGGGGAATTGCTTGAACCAGGGAGGTGAACGTTGCAGTGAGCCAAAATGGTGCCACTGCACTCCAGCCTGGGTGACAAAGCGAGACTCCATCTCAAAAGACAAAAAACAAAAAAACCCAAACAATAACAACAACAACAAAAAGAAAAATGAAAAATCTGGCATCAGAATTGAAATCTATTTATCTTCCTTTGTCCATGGAAGGGAAATACAATAAGGCACTAAATATAATGAATTTCTTCCCCTTTTTTAAAATTTTATTTTGCCCAGGTACAAAACTCAAAAGTCTCAAAAGGGTATACATAAGGGAAAGTCAGCCTCTCTCCTTCTCCTGTCCTCCATATAGTTCCCCACTCCCGGAAGGCAACACTGTGACCAGTTTCTTGCATATGCTTCCAGAAGCACTCTCTCTATGTATGTATAAACAAATACATATATGTTACATATGCTGTTTCAGTTAATCCTCCCAACAAAATTAGGTATTATAATTTTCATTTTTCAGATGAAGAAACTAAGACTTAAGAGAAGTTATTTGCCCAAGGTCATGGGGCTAGTCCTATAGTTGGGATTCATTTTCTTAATTAAACATTTTTTTTTTTTAAATTTTGGCCGGGCATGGTGGCTCACACCTGTAATCCCAGCACTTTGGGAGGCTGAGGCGGGCGGATCACCTGAGGTCAGGAGTTTGAGACTAGCCTGGCTAACATGGTGAAATCCCATCTCTACTAAAAATACAAAAATTAGCTGGGCATGGTGGCAGGCGCCTGTAATCTCAGCTGCCTGGGAGGCTGAGGCAGGAGAATAGCTTGAACCCGGGAGGTGGAGGTTACAGTGAGCCAAGATCGTGCCACTGCATTCCAGACAGAGTGAGACTCTGTATCAAAAACAAAACATTTTATTTTAAGGACAGAGTCTAACTATATTGCCCAGGATGGTCTTGAACTCCTGGGCTCAAGTGATCTTCCTGCCTCAATATCCCAAGTAGTTCGGACTATAGGCACTCACCACTGTGCCTAGCTCTGGAGTTGAGATTCAAAGAGAAAGGTGAAGCTGGGCGCAGCAGCTCACACTTGTAATCCCAGGAATTTGAGAGGCCAAGGCAGGCAGATTACTACAGCCCAGGAGTTCAAGACCATCCTGGGCAACATAGCAAGATTCTGTCTCCACAAAAAATACAAAAAATTAACCAGGTGTGGTGGCATGCTCCTGTAGTCCCAGCTGAGTAACTGGGTGGACTGAGAGGACTAAGAGGCTGAGGTGGAAGGTCACTTGAGCCCAGGAGGTTGAGGCTGCAGTGAGCCATGATTGTGCCACCATATTCCAGTCTGGGTGACAAAATGATAACCTGTCTCAGAAAATAAAAAAAAGAGAGAAACACGTCTGGCTCCAGAGCCTGGGCTTGTTTTATCATATCATACCATCTTTCCCACATCAGTTGGTTAAATTGTGGCAAGAAACAAAGCCCTGTCCAAGAGAGACAGATCAAAATTCAGAAGCTCAGATTTTTTTTTTTTTTTTTTTTTGGAAACATGGTCTCACTCTGACACCTGGTCTGAATCATGGATCCACCATGGCTCACTGCAGCCGTCCTCCCATTTCAGCCTCCTGAGTAACTGGGACTATAGACGTGCACCACGATGCCTGGCTAATTTTTGTTTTTGTAGATGGGGTTTTACCATGTTGACCAGGCTTCAGAAATGTGTTTTTATTTTATTTCTATTTCTTTTTTTTTTTTTTTTAGACAGGGTCTCAGCCCAGGCTGGAGCACAGTACCATGATTTTTTTTTTTTTTTTTTTTTTGAGATGGAGTCTTGCTCTGTCGCCCAGGCTAGAGTGCAGTGGCGCGATCTCGGCTCACTGCCACCTCTACCTCCCAGGTTCAAGCGATTCTCCTGCCTTAGCCTCCCGAGTAACTGGGATTACAGACACCTGGCTAATTTTTGTATTTTTAGTAGAGATGGGGTTTCACCGTGTTGGCCAGGCTGGTCTCAAACTCCTGACCACATGATCCACCCACCTCGGCCTCCCAAAGTGCTGGGATAACAGGCATGAGCCACTGCGCCCCGCCTATTAGCATGATCTTGGCTCAGTGCAGCCTTGACCTCTTGGGCTCCCAAATATCTGGGAATACAGACATGCACTACCATGCCCAGTTTATTTTGTATTTTTGGTAGAGAGGGGGTTTGTCAGGTTGCCCAGGCTGGTTTCAAACTCCTGTGCTCAAGTGATCCATCCACCTTGGCCTCCCAAAGTGCTAGGATTACAGGCGTGAGCCACTGTGCCTGGCTAGAAAATGTGTTTTTAAAAGTTATGGTGTAGAACTGCCTGGCTATGTAGGCATGGCAGGAGGAGAGTGGCCCAGTTGGGAAGTGTGGCCCAGTTGGGAAGCATAGCCCACAAGAGTATGACGACCTGAGCCAGGATGGTGGTAATAGGGATGGAGAGGAAGGTGTGCCAGGGCACAGTGGCTCACACCTATAATCCTAGCACTTTGAGAGACTGAGGGAGGAAGATCACTTGAGCCCAAGAGTTAGAGACCAGCCTGGGAAATATAGTAAGACACTGTCTCAAAAAAAAAGGAAATGAGGGTGTAGATATTGACAAGGCTGACTCTATGGGTCTTTTTTCTTTTTTGAGACGGATTCTCCCTCTGTTGCCCAAGCTGGAGTGCAGTGGTGCGATCCTGGCTCACTGCAACCTCCGCCTCCTGGGTTCAAGTAATTCTCCTGCCTCAGCCTCCTGAGTAGCTGGGACTACAGGTGCTTGCCACCATGCCTGGCTCATTTTTATATTTTTAGTAGAGATGGGGTTTTACCATGTTGGCCAGGCTGGTCTCGAACTCCTGACCTCAGGTGATCTGCCCCATCCTCCCAATATGCTGGGATTACAGGCGTGAGCCACTGTGCCCAGCCGACTCTATGGGTCTTAGAAGCAACTGGAGGAAGATCAGGGAAGGGGTATCAAAGGTGACATTCTGGTTCTGAGTCAAGTGAGTGGGAGAATGGTGGTGGTGCCCTCAAAAGAAATGAGAAAGTCAGGGTAGCCCCTGAACTGTGGAGATTAGTTTAGCTACAGACATCAAGTTGTAGACACTGGTGGGCATCCTGGTGGGAAGCTCCAGCAAGGTGCTGGAGATGTGAGTCTGGAGGGCAGGGGTGGGGCCAGGGTAGAGCAGAGGTTAGACTCAGGAGTCACAGGCAGAGGAGCTGGTAGACAAAAGGTGAGGAAGGAGATGCCTAATTAGCAGGAGGTGGCTAGAGACAGGAGGAAGGTTTGGAGACAGGTGGAGGGAGAGGAAGAAGTAAAAGGCATTGAGATGGGAGAGGGAAGGGAAGGGAAGCCCAGGATGGTACAGAGCCATGAAAGACCTGGAAGGGTGAGAGTTCCATGGAGTAGGGGCAGCCTCCTGACAGTGTCAGATGCTGGAGAGGTCAAGGAGGATAAAACTCAAGAAAAGGTTTTGCAGTTGAGATCAGGCTGGTGACTTGAGAGCATATTTCCTCTGGAGAATTAACAGAAGAAACAATATTTCAAAGAAGCTCACAAGATAATCAGAAAATGGCAGCCTCACTGCCTTCCTTGGTCCATTTAAAAACTGCTGAGATGCATTATCAACATCTTTATCATTAGAGGGGCAAACCCTGAGGACATCACTAACTGGGCAAAATCTCCACCCTTGTCTGCCCTGATGACTACCAGCGTTGTTTCCCTGGTACAGCAGCTCCTGAGTTTTCCCAGGGCTGCCCATTGACTTACTCGGATGTGCAGGTCTTGGAAGAAGATGAGGAGCGTCTGCCGGATCAGCTGGAACTCCCCTGCAGAGAGACCACCATATATCTGCCAAAGGCAAGCAGAAAGCAGCTCTTCACTTTCAAAGAGGGATTAGTACGCATAGGCAGGGCAGGTGGGTGCTCAGGGATGGGAGCCACATAGGTAAGGAGAGGACTGGGCTGCTGGGCAGGAAGGGCAGCGGGGAGACCAGCAGTGCTCCCTCTCCACGGTGACAAAGCCTGTTACCCCACACCTGAGCAGGGGTATGCTTCCTCTCTCCCATTCTCCTGGAGAGGCCGGAGAGGCTGTTCCCCAAGATTTAGCAGAACATCCACTACGAACTCCCTTTCAGAAAAGTGAGGAGAAAATGGCTATGCTCTGTATGATTGCTTTTCCAATTGTGAAGGCATCAGTAAGAGGACTTAAGATGATGATCCCTATTATATTACCAAAATGGACACAGAGAGCTTTTCAGAATGTTCTGGGAGAGTGGCAGGCTTTGCCATTCCTCATTCTGTTCTCTCTGTCATATAATCTACCTGTTCTTAACAGAGGGATGAGAAAAAGTACTAGGGCTGAGAGGTGAGACACTGATGGCGCTCTTACTTCTGTCAGCTGCCGGAAAGTCTCGTCCACTTGCTGCAGGATGGTTGGAGAGTCTTGGATGAATCCCTTGATGGTATCTAAATGATTGAAAGTGACCAGCAGCACATCCTTGGGTCGGGGACACAGCAATACTTGATATTTGAAAGCCATGGTCATCAGGTCATAGAGCTGCCAACCCACACACAAGCAAAAGAAATGGGATCATATCAAAATCAGGTGTGAGAATCTCCAAACAGTGATTCAGTCAAGCATTTACTGAAAACCAGCTCTGGGCTTGCCATACAGCTCGGGTGACTGTCTCACTTATCACTCAAACCAAGACACTTCTGAAAGTCAAAGCGGGTGCTTTTAATAATTAAGCCAGGACAACATGAGTAAGCCAGCACATTCCTGGGCAAACCAGGGTTTCTGGTCACTGGATGTGTATTGTTAATGGGATACATAAGAAATAATATTGGCAGCTGTGGAGTCCCAAAGTGAGCACTGGACCTGGAGAAAGAAAATGCAAATTTAAGTACTCCTTTCTTCCTAACTTATTGTATAACCTTGGCCAAGTTTCTTAACTTCTTTGGATCTGAGTTTTCTCATCTGTAAAAAAATACTCTCTAATTTTCCAATGTTGCAGAGGTGCTGAGAGCAATAAATGAGGCAATATGTGTGCAAGTGGCAAGTATAGAGTTCTACAGCTTTCTTTTATTTTTTTATTTTTTTATTTTTTGAGACGGAGTCTCGCTCTGTCGCCCAGGCTGGAGTGCAGTGGCGCGATCTCAGCTCACTGCAAGCTCCGCCTCCTGGGTTTACGCCATTCTCCTGCCTCAGCCTCCCGAGTAGCTGGGACTACAGGCGCCTGCCACCTCAACCGGCTAGTTTTTTGTATTTTTTTTGGTAGAGACGGGGTTTCACCGTGTTAGCCAGGATGGTCTCGATCTCCTGACCTCGTGATCTGCCTGTCTTGGCCTCCCAAAGTGCTGGGATTACAGGCTTGAGCCACCGCACCCAGCCAAGTTCTACAGCTTTCTAAGAATCATTTTAAATGATGAACTATGTGGATATCAACAAGCCATCTCCACATAGTTGTGGTATGAGCATACACGAAAGATCAGAAGGGAGGAACAGTGAGTACCAAAGTGGTGAAGACAGGCTTCGTGGCACAAGTGGCCTTATATAGCCCTCGAGGCAGCTGCAGGATTTCAACTGGCTGAGGGCAGAGGAAAGGCATTTCAGTTGAGGGAAACAGTACATGTGAGGGCCTGGAGGCAGCAATGAGTATGTTATTTTTCTGGGAGAAAGAGGAGAATGGCCAGAGGATAGTTTGTGTTGGGGATGGCAGGTAATAAAGTTGGGTAAGTATGGCAAATAAAGATGGCAACCATAGAAACTGGGGACTGCAGGAATGGGGAGGGAGGGAGGGAGGAAGGGGTCGAGGGTTGAAAAACTAACTATTGGGTACTATGCTGACTACCTGACTGATGGGCTCAGCTGGACCCCAGACCTCAGGATCATGCAATATGCCCACGTAACAAACCTGTGCATGGACCTCCTGAATATAAAATAAAAGCTGAATTATTTAAAACAGAATCAAGTTTTTGGGGAGATACACAATATAATTTAGACTGGCTGTAGTAGAAGTTAGGGGGTTAAAGTTTGCTGAGCTGACATGATCAAAGTGGTGACTGAACGAGATCTGGCAACGATGAGTTGTGAGAGACGGGAGAGACTAGTTAGGGGGAGTAGCTAGCACCTGGTTCCTAAAAGGATTACAATAAATATCTATTGATTGCATGAATGAAAGAAATGTTGTTGGAGTAATCCAGACTTAAGGCCTGGAAAAAAGATAGTGGGAACAGAGAAGTCAGGGAAAGGAAGACCATGTGCTGTTTAGAAGGAAAAGCTGTCAGTAGGTGGTGACTGCCTAGATTTGAGGGATGATGATCAGGGTGGTCCAGAAGGACTGCAGCCTTTTCAGCCTAGTGTGGGTGGGGAGGGATGATGCTATTGATGGAGGAAAGGACATCTGGGGGATGTGGGAGTGGAGGAGCCAAGAGAGAAGATGGACAGTTAACTTAAGGACATGTCTGGGCAGGATTGAAACTATAAACAACTACCATCTGAGTGTCGTGCCAAGCACGTGTATATATATTACCTCATTTGATCCCATTTATTCTTCACAAGAACTCTACGAGGTAGGTATTAGCCCAGTTTAAAAATGAAGAAACTTGCCTAATTTCACATTGCTGGTAAGTGCAGAATGATATTTGACCTCAAGACTATCAGATTCTAAGGCACTTGCCAGGACCCTGCTACACAATCCCATTTCTCCTACATGCAGTCAAACATTTCCACGTAGAAGGTGGCATACAACCAGAATAGCTGGCCAGGAGCGGTGGCTCATGCCTGTCATTCCAGCACTTTGGGAGGCCGAGGCAGGTGGATCACCTGAGGTCAGGAGTTTGAGTCCAGCCTGGCCAACATGGTGAAACCCCATCTCTACTAAAAATACAAAAATTAGCCAGGCGTGGTAGTGTGTGCCTATAATCCCAGCTACTAGGGAGGCTGAGGCAAGAGAATTGCTTGAACCTGGGAGGCAAAGGTTGCAGCAAGCCGAGTTGGTGCCACTGCACTCTAGCCTGGGTGACAGAGTGAGATTCTGTCTCAAAATAAATAAATAAATAAAAATAAAACAACCCCCAGAAAACAGGAATAGCCTGGTGTGTGTGCATGGGGGTTGGGAAAGTATAATACTGGAGATACATATTTGAGACTCTGCCATCATGATCAAACATTAAGTGCTCGTATATAGGAAACCATGCTAGAAATAAAGGATAAAAACAGGTGCAAGAGGAAGGAATGACAGTTCAGAGTAATTCAGTAAATTGGGTCTCACAGCTAGTAACTGGTAGAGCTAAGGCTTAAACTCAGGGTTTTTGATTCTAAGTTCTGTGTCCTTCCTCTGTGGACATTTAAACTTCCTCTTCTTTTCTTTTTTTTATTTTTGACATAGGCGTCTCACTCTGTTACCCAGGCTGGAGTACAGTGGCATGAACACAGTTCACTGAAGCCTCAACCTCCCCTGCTCAAGCTATCCTCCCGTCTCAGCCTCCTGAGTCGCTGGGACTACAGCTGTGTGCCACTGTGCCCAGCTAGTTCTTCCAACTTTTAGTAGAGATGAGGTCTCACTAGGGTTTTTACTAATATGTTAGAAAATATTAGAGATGGTTTTTTGCTATGTTGCCCAGGCTGGTCTTGAACTCCTAGGTTCAAGTGATTCTTCCACCTGTGCCTCTCAAAGTGCTGGGATTACAGGTGTGAGCTACTGTGCTCAGTCTCTAAACTTTTTTAAAGGCAGAGAGAGAAAAGCAAGCAGAACTGAAAAGATAATTAATATTTATTGAACAGCTATATGCCAGGCCTAGGTATGTTCTCATTTAATCCTCCCAATAACTGATGAAGTAGCATTTATTTTCCCCATTTTTTTTTTTTTTTTTTTGAGATGGAGTCTTGCTCTGTAGCCAGGGCTGGAGTGCAGTGGCCAGATCTCAGCTCACTGCAAGCTCCGCCTCCCGGGTTTACGCCATTCTCCTGCCTCAGCCTCCGGAGTAGCTGGGACTACAGGCGCCCGCCACCTCGCCCGGCTAGTTTTTTGTATTTTTAGTAGAGACGGGGTTTCACGGTGTTAGCCAGGATGGTCTCGATCTCCTGACCTCGTGATCCGCCCGTCTCAGCCTCCCAAAGTGCTGGGATTACAGGCTTGAGCCACCGCGCCCGGCCTATTTTCCCCATTTTACAGATGAGAAAATGGAGGCTCAGAGTAAAAGTAACTTTTTTTTTTTTTTTTAGACAGAGTTTCGCTCTTTTTGCCCAGGCTGGAGTGCAATGGCGCGATCTCAGCTCACTGCAACATCCGCCTCCCAGGTTCAAGCAATTCTCCTGCCTCAGCCTCCCAAGTAGCTGGGATTACAGGCGTGTGCTGCCTGGCCCGGCTAATTTTTTGCATTTTTAGTAGAGACGGGGTTTCACCATGTTGGCCAGGATGGTCTCGATCTCTTGACCTCGTGATCTGCCCGCCTCGGCCTCCCAAAATGCTGGGATTACAGGCGTGAGCAGTGGCTGGCCGAATTAAAGTGTGCCTGGCCGAATTCAAGTAACTTTCCAAAGGTAAATGGCAAGAGGTAAGAGGGCACAGTTAAAGGCAGTCTGTCTCCCTGAGTCTTCTAAGTACCAGTAATAAGTGAGTGCTGACTCTGCAAATCTAACTTCCACCATCAGTCACCATGATTTTTAAAATTTTTCTTTCTCTCTCTCTATCTTTTTAGAGACAGGGTCTTGCTATGTTGTCAAGGCTGGTCTTGAACTCCTGGGCTGAAGCGATCCTCCTGCCTTGGCCTCCCAAAGTGCTGGGATTACAGGCATATGCCATTGCACCGACCTTTAAAAATTTTTTTGTAGAGATCTGGTCTTGCTAGGTTGTCCAAGCTGGTGTTAAACTGCTGGCCTCAATCCCGAAGCACTGATATTAGAGCCACAAGACACTGTGCCTGGTAGTTCTTTCGCATGATGGAGGAAGTTGTAAAGGAATTATAATTATATTTTACATTAACTAAAGACCAAACTTTAAAGATTTCATTAGTTTCCCCCTAACATCCTATTTCTGTTCTGAAAAACCATCCAGGACACCACATTCCATTCCACTGTCCTGTGTCCTTGGGCTCCTCTCGGCTGTGAATTTCTCTGACTCTCCTTGATTTTGGTGACCTTGACAGTTTTGAGTACTGGTCATGTATTTTCTAAGCATGACCCACAAACAGTATTCGTGTGATGTTTTTCTTATGGTTAGCCTGGGGTTTGGAGTTTCAGGGAGGAAGACCACAGAGGTGAAGTGCCATTTTCATCACATCATGGCAGGGTACATACTGGCAACGTGACTCATCACTGTGGACGTTACCTTGACCATCTGGTTGGGGTAGTTTATCAAGTTTCTCTACTGTAAAGCTAATTATTTCATCCCTCCTTTCCATACTGGACTCTTTGAAGTGCAGCCCCCACCTAAGGAGGGGGAGTTACACTCTCCCTCCCTGAGGACAGAGTATCTACATAAATCATTTGGAATTTTTCTAAACAGACTTGTCTGTCCTCTGCCATTTATTCATGTGGAATTATTATTATTATTATTATTATTCAGAGGTAGATATATTCTTGAAGGAATTATTATTTAAAAAATCACAGCATTCCAATACTTTGTTTCCCAAAGAAATAGGTATGTTCACATTATGAGTAAAGACTGCTTTTGAACTTGCTCTAAAAAATATCTGGTTTCTACAATGCAGAGCTGAGATTTGTGAAGAATGAGGCAGAATTAAAGTTTTAGGGTTGAGTGCTTTTTAAAAATTTTTTATTTATTTTATTTATTTATTTTTGAGATGAAGTCCTACTCTGTCGCCCAGGCTAGAGTGCAGCAGTGTGATCTCGTCTCACTGTAACCTCCGCCTCCTGAGTTCAAGTGATTCTCCTGCCTCAGCCTCCTGAGTAGCTGGGATTACAGGCGCGTGCCACCACACCCAGCTAATTTTTGTATTTTTAGTAGAGATGGGTTTTCACCATGTTGGCCAGACTGGTCTCAAACTCTTGACATCAAGTGATCCGCCTGTTTTGGCCTCTCAAAGTGCTAGGATTACAGGTGTGAGCCACCACGCCCAGTCAGGGTTGAGTGCTTTTACTGTGTTAAGGCATGTATTCCTGGGGTTCATAAATATGGGCATGAAAGCCAGCACTCTTGTCTGGGTGCAGTGGCTCACACCTGTAATCCTAGCACTTTGGGAGACTGAGGCAGGAGGATTGCTTGAGCCTGGGAGTTCGAGACCAGCCTTGGCAACAAAGTGAGACCCCATCTCTACAAAAATTTAAAAATTAGCCAGTGTGGCTGGGCCAGGAGGCGGAGGTTGTGGTGAGCCGAGATCGTGCCATTGTACTCCAGTCTGGGCAACAAGAGTGAAACTCCATCTCCAAAAAAAAAAAAAAAAAAAATTAGCCAGTGTGTGTGATGGCATGTGCCTGTAGTCCCAGCTACTTGGGAGTCTGAGGCAGGAGAATTGCCTGAGCCTGGGAAATCAAGGCCACAGTGAGCTATGATTGTGCCACTGCACTCCAGCCTGGACAACAGAGTGAGACCCTGTCTCAAAAACAAAACAAAACAAAACAAAACAAATCAAACAAATAAAACCCAGCACTCTCTTTGGGCAGGTGGAACGACATAAACAACAGAGGGGTTGTTGTGGATGATTTCTGAGGTCTTTCCCACTCTGAAACTCAACAACTACTAGTATTTACACATGCCTGTTTCTTGCAAGGAACCACTGCATACATCATCTCACGTGACCCCAGTCTATGATCATCCACAAAAGGTACAAAAAATGCAATCAAGATGACAAAGGCAGCTGTCTGCTCACCTTATCCATGCTGGCCTGGTTCAGTTTCATAATGGAGGCATGAGCCAGGCGCTCATAGACAGTCCTCAGGGCCTTCTTGGAGTAGAGCTCTTGAGGCTTGAATAATTCCTCCATAAACTTTCTATTGAACATGGTGGAGATGATGTCATTCAGAACTGCAGAGACAAGAGAGAACACAGCTGAGCAAAGTACTGAAGCAAGCCTATCCCAAACTGCTCTTTGTGTATGAGTACAGGAGCCGAGCACGTACAGTACAGATTGGGGATGCTGTGTGCTTGGTGAGATCAGCTCCCTGAGGGGACCACACAGGTGTCCCGGTAGAAAGCAGGGCTCTGAGAGTGCTTTATGACACCATTTCAGGGCAGACATAAATGACGACGAGGCACCAATGTGTTGTGCTTCAGAGATTATAAACTCCTTATGTAAATATTATCTCACTTGATGATAAGAGGAATATTTCTTTCTTTAAAAAAGATTACTGGCTGGGTGTGGTGGCTCACGCCTATAATCCCAGAGCTTTGGGAGGCCAAGGCTGGAGGATCACTTGAGGCCAGGAGTTTGAGACCAGCCTGGGCAACACAGTTAGGCCCTGCCTCTACAAAAAATTGAAAGCAATTAGCTGGGTGTGGTGACAGGCCTGGAAGCTGAAGCAGGAGGATCGCTTGAGCCCAGGAATTCAATACTGCAGTGAGCTCTGATTGTGCCACTGTACTCCAACCTAGGCCACATAAGGAGAGCCTGTCTAAAAAATAAAAATAAAAATAAATCTGATTTTTAAAAGCAAATCTAAACATTTTTACTTAAAATTAAATATTATAAAAATGGGGCCAACCATGGTAATTGACTCTGAATAACATCTGATGCAAACAGATAAGTCTGCCCACTGGTTAGAGGTGAAAACACTTGCAGTGTTGCTGTAAGACATGTACTTTGAATAGCACCATTTTTGAATGCCTTAATTTCCACATTTGATCCATAATCTTGATACTACAGTGTAGTGCTATATCTCACACTGCTGTTCAAATGGAAAATTTCCCTCTGGTGAGAAAG
This sequence comes from Macaca nemestrina, assembly GCF_043159975.1. Taxonomy (NCBI): domain Eukaryota; kingdom Metazoa; phylum Chordata; class Mammalia; order Primates; family Cercopithecidae; genus Macaca; species Macaca nemestrina. The sequence continues at coordinate 197,426,918 of NC_092125.1, read as the reverse complement.
AAGTGTACAAACCAAAGTGTCTGTAGTTTTAGGTCTTCATTCATCTAGATATTTTGCACTACTGAATGAAACATCACTAGTTAAGGGCCAGGAAAACCCTCAGGTATGAGAAATAGGAACAGATATGGTTGAACAAGATTATCCTTAATTAAACCAGTTATCCTGGCCTAAATGTGAGCATATGTGGATACCGAGAACATACACTTATAGAAATTCAAATTTGAAAGAAAACTGGGTTACTTAAAATAATTATACAAAATCACTTATTAAACATGAGCAGTTATTATTGAAATATGGAAATTCCTCCTTCTTTTGTTGAACACAAAGGACACTCCAGATGATTGCCTGTGGCCATATCTCTTTAGAGCAGAGGCAAGGGAGAGCAGTGAAATTATTATTTTAGGTACTCTCTACCTGTAAGTAATTGACAGAAGTACGCTGAGGGCTCAGGCCAGCATTTTAAAGCATTTCAACACATTTTATGGGGGAAGGGGGAGCTGAGGGCTGGTTGTACTTAAATGGAAGAGCTACAGAGAGAGGGGAGAGGGGATACATTCCCAACACACAACCCCCCAGTGACACAAATGAACTGACTGTGGCTCCATACAGAAATGCTAAACTCACACTTGACCTTTAGATTTTACTCTAGACTTGATCCTATTACTCAGTGAGGGAGAACCAAATCGATTACCAACACAGGGTGTCCCTGACATCTGACAATTTCAAACCATCCCAGCTTGCCCTTAATGTGCCCTAACGTTTCCCCACCGTGGACAGCTCGGAGAGACATAGAACTCTGTCAGGTTTGCCTCATGCCCGACCACTTCCCTTGGACTGAAACAAGAAAGAACCTGCAATAAACTGGGTTTTCTAACCTTTTTCTTACGATAGCCTACATAAAATGCAGCATTTGCAAGGAAACAGGCACAACTGAAAAGCTATATGTAAGTCCTCAAAACAGAGAATATGAAGAATTTTCCACAGACTTATGTAAGCCAGGGAGGAGGAGTGCCGAAGAAGAATTCAAGTTAAAGCATCACATCAACTCTGGCTAGGTTAATGCTTACAAAGAGCTACTATTCACCTAGGTGCTGAGTCATTTCTCTGGGGTCTTTGAGCCCTTATTAGGAGCTCCGAAAAGAGCTTAGACCCAGATAAATCAGTTCTGGACGAAAGAATACCCCAAGGTGATTGTTAGCTACTCGGGCAAAGTGAAAAGCAAATTGAAGTCTTTCCCTGTGGGAAGTGAAGCGCTCTGGAGCACCATGGCTCCTGGTGCAAGAGCGTGCAGACAGTTCAACTGCTGGGAAGAGCATGCAGACAATTCAACTGCTGGGTTCTGTCCTTGTGGGCAGAACAGTGAGTACAAATGCCCCCAAAGAGGAAATGGCAGTTTAATGGTTGGGCCAGGACACCTAGGACTCCCTCTTCTCGTTTCATTCTTTGGAAATAAGATAGAGGCACACGTTAACGTGTTTTTGTCTTACAATTTGCTTCACCCAGCCCTTGGTTGAGGCAGACCTATTAGGTACCAGACACTGAAATAAACACCACAGGCACAAAGAGGAAGGAGATGTTATCCTGGCCCTAGAGAAGCAGCACATCATCTTTAAGTTACACCTGAGGAATAGTTTTTTTAAAAAAATTAATGTATTTTTTATTTTTTTTCCTTCATCCTAACATCCCCGAATAAATAGTTTTAATCAGACCCACCCATCAGTCTAAGTGTTGGTTTTTGGCATGCAAATGAGTTCTGCATACTTTTCACGAGGCTGGAATATACTAGGAGCCAAATTTCTTTTTTTTTGTTGTTGTTGTTGTTGTTGTTGTTGTTGAGACAGAGTCTCGCTTTGTCGCCCAGACTGGAGTGCAGTGGCCGGATCTCAGCTCACTGCAAGCTCCGCCTCCCGGGTCCACGCCATTCTCCTGCCTCAGCCTCCCCAGTAGCTGGGACTACAGGCGCCCGCCACCTCGCCCGGCTAGTTTTTGTATTTTTTAGTAGAGACGGGGTTTCACCGTGTTAGCCAGGATGGTCTCGATCTCCTGATCTTGTGATCCGCCCGTCTCGGCCTCCCAAAGTGCTGGGATTACAGGCTTGAGCCACCGCACCCGGCCTAGGAGCCAAATTTCATCAGGAAGAGGCTAAGGCAGGGGAGGGAAGGGATCTTTCACAGGAGCTTCAGGAAGTTGGTAAATGGGTTCTCCACATAGCAAGGTTCGTCTTGGGTTCGGATTATGAAGCCAGTTTCTGTTCATTATTTTTGAACACTTATGTTAAAATAAATTTCAATGATTCAATTATGTATATGAAAAGCTCTCAAAATCCACACTTCATATCTGAAATTCTGCCATGCATCAAGGGAAGGATGGGTCAAAAATTGCTCAAGGAGAAGTGTCAAAGGATGGTTGTGAAATATAATAAAAGTGTATCAAGCACTTCAATTGGGCTTTTTTTTGAGCCTGGTCTGATGAAGTAATTATCTTGATGAAAGCAATCAAGTTTTTACCAATTACCTCTGCTCTAAATTGACTTGTTTATGGGAATATGAAATTTGGAGCCAAGAATTTAGAGAGAGGCTAGGAAACCCCTCCCGAATAGTTACCATGTTTGAATCCTTTCTATGTCCCAGGCACTGGGCTTAGAACTTTATATGCACTATCTCATTTAAACTCCAAGACAACTCTGAATTATTATCCTCATTCCTTTTTTTTTTCCCCTGCCAGACCACTTATCGTTTTATATTATCCTCATTCTATTAAAGAGGGAAACTGAATTGGAGAGTTTAAAGTGCAAGGCCACACAGCTGGTGATGGAGCTGAAATTAAAATGAGGTCTGTTTGATCTAATGCCTGTGCTTTTAAATATTATTATTATTATTATTTTTGAAGTGGAGTCTCACTCTGTCGCCCAGGCTGGAGTGCAGTGGCATGATCTCGGCTCACTGCAACTTCTGCCTCCCAGGTTCAAGTGATTCTCCTGCCTCAGCCTCCCAAGTAGCTGGGATTATAAGCGCCCGCCACCACGCCCGACTAATTTTTGTGTTTTTAGTAGAGACGGGGTTTCATCATGTTGGCCAGGCTGGTCTCAAACTCCTGACCTCAAGTGATCCTCCTGCCTCGGATTCCCAAAGTGCTGGGAATCACTTTGGGAATGAGTCACTCACCTGGCCTGTTAAATATATATGTTATCTTCTCAGCATACTTGGTGTGGTGAGAGCATTTAAAATATTGAGGAGGATGGCTGATGATAGGTACACACCACACCCAAATGTCAAATGAAAGAAGGTACCTGAGATATTTAAAGGCTGAGAAAGTCTAAGGCTTTATTCTGAGGAGTTGACAACTTTTTCAGGTTTGCTGCTTATAGTAGGTAAGGGGAAACTGAAGCTTTTGCATGATGAGGCCACACTGCATGCATGATGTCATGCCTTCTGCCCACAGTCCTGGCAGCCATGCAGTTACATGCTTCAATTTTTCTTGGTTGGTCTGTGAGCTTAGGAGAATGGCTCAGGGAGGGTCACTCATGTTGAAGCACAATTCTTTGGTTGCATGACACTTTAACAAAGTTGTTTTAAGGACTATCAAATAGGATGACATACCCAAAAGTATAGCTATTGCCCCAGCTGTCCCTGCAAAGTTTGGAACTGAGAAAAGGAGACAGATCCCTCAGGTACAGTATGGCTTTTTGGTCAGAGTTTGCTTAGTTTCCATCTTACGTGCTGTATTTATTCCTCTTAAGTAAAAGATTCAAATGTATAACCAATATCTCAGCTAAAGACAAACTCATGCCTATTTTCTTACTTTGACTTTGAAATGTTTCAAGCGGTCCCACTTTAAGCCCTGCTGATAAAGGCCTGAGTGAACCTGTGGATGCACACTGAACACATGCAGCCCAGAGATAGCATACCTCGTTTTCTGTCCACCTCTGTCCATTCATCTACATGAAGCATACAAAAAGAAAACACCAGTTCATGAAGCAAGAACATTATTTTCGAGGAGGTTTTAAACACACCAATTCCAATGATCTTATCTATGAAACTTTACTTTTCATGTTGGCATTTAATGTCTACTGTGAACATACTGCCTTCTATTTGAAACCTTTAAAAGGATGATGGATAACAACACATTTCAAAAAAGCCCAAGAAAGGCTATGTCTTATGGAGAGTGGCCTAAGAAGAGAGTAAACGGAGGAGGATTAGTTATCCTGTGGTTCATCTTGAAAGGCCTAAGAAGCCCCGCTCTCTAATGCTACAAGAATACATATCATCAGTAGCAGGCTTTTAAAGATGCTAGCCTCCATGAGGAAGAATAATTCCAAGAATAGGCAGAGAAAAGAGTTTCTTTGTGTACAATCTGAGCTTCTTCTTCTTCTTCTTCTTCTTCTTCTTCTTTTCTTCTTCTTCTTCTTCTTCTTCTTCTTCTTCTTCTTCTTCTTCTTCTTCTTCTTCTTCTTCTTCTTCTTCTTCTCCTTCTTCTTCTCCTCCTTCTTCTCCTCCTTCTTCTCCTCCTTCTTCTCCTCCTTCTCCTCCTTCTCCTCCTTCTTCTCCTTCTTCTCCTTCTTCTTCTTCTTCATGTAAGATTTCTCTTTCTAGAGGACAGATGGAACTGCTCAAATTAGAAAACTTGAAATGTGAATTAAAAGGAAAATGTCAGCATTTGTTTCTGTTTTACTTTATATATATATATAGATGCATGATTTCCATGTAAAAAGAAGGGAATAATGATGGGACCACTATGAAGAAAGCTTCTGAGGACAAAGGCAGTTGGGGAGATCCCAAGAGGAGACCAAATAAGGAAAAATGCAGTTGGCTAGAGAAATCGGTGAGAATCAAGACTCTACTGGTTGAAACTTGGTTCTGCTTACTGGCTACATAAACTTCAAGCAACTTGTTTAACCTCAGTTTCATTTGTAAAATAGGGATCATAATAGTACCTACCTCACAGGCCTATTGTGGGTATAAATGCATAACACACATCAAATGCTTAGCTGGCTTCCCTTCAAGTTCTGTTTCCTCTACTGAGGGACATTAGACAATACCCATAAAGGATGGAAGATGACTTTTTTTCTTTCCTTAATTTTTGGTGGGGATTTCAATCTAGAAGAACCACCCCCAGATACAAAAGTTCTATACACATCTGTATTTTTAAAACATTTTGGCCAGGCACAGTGGCTCATGCCTGTAATCCCAGAACTTTGGGAGGCCAAGGTGGGTGGATCACCTGAGGTCAGGAGTTCGAGACCAGCCTGGCCAACATGGTGAAACCCCATCTCTACAAAAAATACAAAAATTAGCCGGGTGTGGTGGTGCATGCCTATAGTACCAGCTACTTGGGAGGCTGAAGCAGGAGGATTGCTTGAACCCAGGAGGTGAAGGTTGCAGTGAGTGGAGATTGCGCCACTGCACTCCAGCCTGGGCGACAGAGCAACACTCCGTCTCAAAAAACAAAAACAAAAACAAACAAACAAACAAAAAACTCAAAACCATTTTGTAATTCATAGTTTCTTTTGGAAACATTTGCCACTAGGTTGTGGTACGAGGGGTGATTTCTGAAGTTATAATCATAGCATATACATGGCTTCAATACATAATACCAACAGCTCCCAAGAGAGCAGTCTGAAAGCATGCCCAGTGCCATATCCTAACCGGCTGCAAAGTGTGTTCATTGCAAGATCACACTCCTCTGGGACAATTCACCATCTTCCCCACCAAGAGTCATGGGCTTTTGAAAAGACAATATTGGGAGAGCAGCACCAAGAGTTTGGCAGATACTGTTTTCTTTGGCACAATGTCCACATCTATCTTTCTGTGGCATTTATTTTTTATCTGTTTATTTTGAGAGGGAGACTTGCTTTGTTGCCCAGGCTGGAGTACAGTGGCGTGATATCGGCTCACTGCAACCTCTGCCTCCCAGGTTCAAGGGATTCTCCTGCCTCCGCCTCCTGAGTAGCTGGGATTACAGGCATCTGTCACCACGACCGGGTAGTTTTCGTATTTTTGGTGGAGATGGGTTTTCACCATGTTGGCCAGGTTGGTCTCGAACTCCTGACCTCAGGTGATCCCCCCACCTCGGGGTCCAAAAATGCTGGGAATATAGGCATGAGCCACTGCGCCTGGCCTCTGCAGCATTTATTTAACTGGTTGTCTAGTGGCACAGACTTGTGGGAATTCAAGGAGGTGGTGTTTTAATCCCCTTGCAGGTGTGTTTGGGAATAGTGGTGCCGCAAGGGGGTCATCTCTGAAGGGCAGTGACTCTCGCTGATAAAATTGAACTGGCAGATGCTCCCCAAGGCAAGCAGGCTGAGCGCCAGCAGGGGTCTCTGTAGTGCTATGTGCTCCCCCACTCCTTTCTTCCTGAGAATCCAGAGAAGAGAAACACCCTCTTTTTCTATTATTTCTCCAGATGACTTATTTGTGACAACTCCACTTTAGTTCTATTTTGAGTGGGGCAGGCCCACGGCTATGCAGAGCTAGTCGTTAAACTGGAACTAGAAAAATAAAACCAGAGTCCCATTGCCCTTTTGTTGCTCCTGCTACACTGTGATTGACCTGTCTTGGAAAAATCACTTTGTGGCCACATGCCTCAGTTTCCTCTCCTGTAAAATGAGGAATTTAAGCAAAATATAATAAGGTCTTATTTATCAATTTTTTAAGAGGCAAACGTAGCTTTTATTATTCTCGCCATTGCTTAAAACAGGAGACTACATTCAATATGCAACACTCAATAGTTGCCCCATAGAGAGAGCACTTCCTTTCTGTTGAATGCTAAACTAGAGGCTGCATTGTAGGGGAAGCTGCAACATCTGCCTTGGCCTTGTGGGAACTGGGAAGGCCTCCAGGAGACCAATTAGTCATATAAGATAATGAAAACATCTAGAAGAAATATGATTTCCATTCAAAGCTTCGAAGAGGACTAGTTTACCAAGTCTATGTTTTATAGGCTCCTGTGTACAGGGATATGTTACAGGGGCTCCTGCTCCTGCAGCCACACCAACTTTAAATGGTGGAATAGGTGGAAGACATGAGTGTTTCTCAGTCCTTTGAATCCTATGCTCTCTACCCTGCTTTCTCACTCTATCTTCTACAGATGTCCAGCTGCCAACTACTTTGTCGTTGCTTTGATAAAAATCAGTGGGTATATTGGATATATATTTTTCGAACTCCTCCCTCTCCTCCTGACCTACCAACCCCACAAAGATTCTGATATAGTCCCCAAGGTATGGCAGCAGAGTAGAGTGGTGGTTAAGGGGACATTGGCTCAGTATGAGCTTTGGAGCCTGATGCCTTGGGCTCAGATCCTTTACTTTTCCTCTTATCAGCCATGTAACGCTGGGCAAATTAGTCTTAGTTTCTCCATCGGTAAAATGGGGATAGTAATATTACATACGTGTTACAATAGTTGGGAGGATTAAGGTTTTTAAGAGAAGCCCTTGGTACAAAGTAAGTGCTTGATTTTTCATTGTTTTATTGTTGATTGTTGTCACCGGAATCAGTTACTGGAGTGGACTGATCAATAGCCCTACCTCCAGTGAATGTCCAGAAGGGCTGCATCAGGCTCCATACAGTAGCTCACATAGTGTTTGACACTCAGTCAAAATCTGTGGAATGAATGAGTGTGCGAATGTAAATTACTAAAGATGGCCGAAACTCCCTAAAATCATATTTAGCAAAACCAGAATAAAGGCTATAACTCCTAAAGGTAAAGCTGTCCCCTAGTATTCAGAGGGCCTTGCTCAGACTTCCTGTTGAAAGATACCTATTACTCATTGTGTTAAACATAATAAGTACATTATTTCATTCAATCCTTACAACTTTGCTTTAAGGTATATATATTATTACCATTTTATGGAGAAACAGGTTTATAGAGGTTACACCCGAAGGTTGTGCAATTAGTTAAACAGTAAAGCTGGAATTGGGACCCAGGTCTATAAGACTCCAGAGAGTATGTTCTTAATTGCTAATTTACACTATCTTCCAAGACGCAGACTACCTACCAGTCTGAGGACTCCAGCATGTCACTTCATTGGTGCCACTAGCCTGAATGAAATCTCATCACACAGGCACCAAGGAAAACAGAACCCTCTCACAGAAAAAATAACAATGCTATATAAAACTGCCAATTTAGATAATCAGTTCAACAAACATTTATTGATCACTAATTTATTCTGGTCTAGGAATTATGGTAGGTGCTGGAGTACAAAGATGAATAAGACAATCAAGCAGGAGATAGACATATACACAGATCATTTCAGTATAGTATGGCCAGTGATAAGCTAGCAAGGAGCAGGCATGGGGTGGAGCATAGGGTGCTATGAGAGCATGCGCAGGCCCTTTCTGCATATGGGGGGGCTTCCTGAAGGAGATGATTCTTAAGCTGAATAATGCAAGATCGAAGAGGAAGAATGTAGGGATGGGAATTACTAGCACAGAAACACGAACAAACATGGTTTAAGCGGAGATCTATGAGCCGTTTGGTATTACTGGGAAACAGGAGGCAGGCAGTGGTAGAAGAAGGGACTGCAGAGGAAGACAGAGATCAGATCAGGAAGGGCCCTGAAATGGCCTGTGCAAAAAGGTCTTAACCCAGACGGCAGTGGAAAGTTGACAAAGGGTTTTAGGCAGGGGCAAGCATGGACAGATACGCATTTTAGAAAACTCACTGGCAGCAATGTGCAGAATGAATGGGGGGTTATGTTATAGGGAGTTATTTTTAGCTTTTATGCATGGACTTGGACTCAGTCACATACACACAATAGTTAATATCTGAATATGTATGCTTAGCATCTGAATATGTATGTTGAACATCAATTGAGCATACAAAGATTAATGGAGAGAATTTTTTTTTTTTTTTTTTTTTTTTGAGACGGAGTCTCGCTCTGTCGCCCAGGCTGGAGTGCAGTGGCGCAATCTGGGCTCACTGCAAGCTCCGCCTCCCGAGTTCACGCCATTCTCCTGCCTCAGCCTCCCGAGTAGCTGGGACTACAGGCGCCCGCCACTGCGCCCGGCTAATTTTTTGTATTTTTAGTAGAGACGGGGTTTCACCATGGTCTCGATCTCCTGACCTTGTGATCCGCCCGCCTCGGCCTCCCAAAGTGCTGGGATTACAGGCGTGAGCCACCGCGCCCAGCCCTGAGAGAATGTTTTAACTGGCGGCCATATCAATTGCCTTTTCAACTTTTCCTCCTCTACTTTGAAATATAATATTTCCTTCATAATTAATCCTAGGAAATTTGGTATAAGCAAGTTGTTTGCCGAGAAGGGAGGAAAAGAGGAAAAAGAACAGAGTGGCAGAGTGTTCTGAGTCATCATTTTTCTGGGGATTAGTGTGGTGTCCATAGGAGCCAGATTTTGCATTTTTGAAGCTCTCATATTATTTTCACAATTGTATTCCCCTCCAACACTTGAGTTATAACTTTCTTATTTTTTTCATATTTTTCTATATTTTTTTAGAATCCCAAATTTCTAGAAGTACTTCTGAGATGAGTAAGACCAATCTCCAGCTTATGTGGTAAGATACTACCATAAAGGAATGAAGAATCAGAACCTGGGCCGGGCGCGGTGGCTCATGCCTGTAATCTCAGTACTTCGGAAGGCCGAGGCAGGCGGATCACTTGAGTCCAGGAATTCGAGACCAGCCTGGGAAACATGGTGAAACCCATCTCTACTAAAAATACAAAAATTAGCTGGGCGTGGTGGTGCATGCCTATAATCCCAGCTACTTGGGAGGCTGAGGCACGAGAATCGCTGGAACCCAGGAGGCAGAGGTTGCAGTGAGCCGAGATCGTGCCACACGCTCCAGCCTGGGCGACAGAGCGAGACTCTGTCTCAAAAAAAAAAAAAAAAAAAAAAAAAAAAGAATCAGAACCTGTTCCTTGGGAGTAAAGAGGACGCTTGGTCTAGCAAGGGGTGTGATACCAGATGGTGGGCAGCTGGGACTCCTACATTTGGAAGGGACTGATTGACAAAAGATACCGGGAAATCACCTCTCATTTGAAGAAATGGGGAAATTAGGTAGATCAGGTACCCTAGTGTCCATTGGGAGTATTAAGCTCTTCTGCTGTGAAAAGAGCTTTTGGGGGATTTGACTCCTGAGGGGCTCCAAATGGATGTGGCTTGTAAGAAAGGTCCCTGGTTATAAGAGTGAAGTGTGTAGGAGTGCGGGTCTGGCTGTGGGTGTTAGGGCGATGATGAGAGGGCGGGGCTGCGGGCTGCGGGTCTGGCGGAGCGGGCCGGGGGCCTCTCACCTTTGCGGGCCTTGTCTCCCGGGATGTTCTGGGCCCGCAGCCGTTGGTCCAGGATGTAAAGCATCTCCCCGCCCAAGTTCAAGAAGAGCAGCGGTAGCGTCCGCACCGACATAGTGCTGGAAACGTGCGGGGCTGGTGAAGAGCCCCGGGGTTAGGTAGCCAGTGGCCTGGAGGCCAGGCCGCAGCGTCCCAATAGTCTGGTTGCTGGGGCAACGCCGCAACGGGAAAAGCTAGCCAATCAGAAGGCGGTTTGGTGGGAGGTGCCCTGAGGTCGGGCGCTAATTGGTCTGGGTGGCGGACCCTCCCGAGGGGGCGTTGGCCGTGGCTGGAGAGCTGTGCTTCTGAGACTAGGTCTTTCCCTCGGAAGGGCGAAGGCCGGGCCGGGCCATGGTCTGGGGTTGGTGTTGACACAGCTAGCCCGGAGCTCGGGACCCCGGCCGCTGGCGCGGGGCCTCAGGTGCCTACAGGAGAGAAAAGCCCAGGCAGAAGGGCATTAGAGCAGACTCGGGTCAGACGGACCTGGGTTGGAATCACGGCTCGTGATGTCTTGCTGTGTGACTTCGGGCAGGGTTTGAGCCTTGGCTTCCTCTTACGTAACATGGAGCTGGCATTCACATCACAGGGCGGCTGAGAGGAATCAGTGAGATCGTGGAAAGGCCCCGAAAGCACTCAGTAAAAATGGTAACTGACTTTTCTTTTAGATGGGGGAAGGATCAGAAGTCCTGAGTCGTTTGCATCGCCTCCCAGAAGTTTACTTGAAGTGAAGCCCCTCCTGGTTTCATACTCCATGAAGCAAACCGGTCCCGTCCGTCCCCGTGTGTCCGGCTCCCAGAGGATGCGCCCTGGGGGCTCTGTGAAGTTCCCTTCTCGACGCTGTTCCGAAGGCCTCCCAACCATTTCTTTTTTTCTTTTCTTTCCTTTTTTCTTTTTCTTTTCTTTTCTTTCTTTTTTTTTTTTTTTTTTTTTTTGATACGGAGTTTTGTTTTTGTCGCCCAGGCTGGAGTGCAGTGGCGCGATCTTGGCTCATTGCAACTTCCGCCCTTCAGGGTTCAAACGATTCTCCTGCCTCAGCCTCTCTAGTAGCTGGGATTACAGGCGCCCACCACCATGCTCGGCTAATTTTTGTATTTTCAGTAGACACGAGGTTTCACCATGTTGGCTAGGCTGGTCTGGAACTCCTGACCCCAAGTGATCTGCCCGCCTCGACGTGAGCTATCACGCCCGGCCCAACCATTTCTCTTTGAGGGCAGTGACTCCCTTCTTCACCTTCATCTTGAGCTCCAGGATTACTTTTTGCCATCTGCTGTACATTTGTACTCTGATGAACAACCATTTCTGTAAGTTTCAGTACTTCCAAAACCTACTAATTATCTTTCGGAACCTCCAGCTACTCAAACTTGAAACTTGGGCCTTGGCTTTCAAATCTGTTTCCCTGGGTCCTTACCAGTCATCATATTATGCTTTTTCCTTCAATACCTTTTTTTCATTCATCCCTTCATTTGTTTTTCTGTCTGTATTGCTATGTTCCTCTGTATTACTGTTCTTTTCTCTTTTCTACCCTGCACTGGCTGCTAAGCTAAATGTCAGAAGACATTACTTTTTTTTTGAGACAGAGTTTCACTCTTGTTGCCCAGGCTGGTGCGCAATGGCACGATCTCGGCTCGCTGCAACCTCCGCCTCCTGGTTTCAAGCGATTCTTCTACCTCAGCCTCCTGAGTAAGCTGGGATTACAGGCATGGGCTAGGCTACCATGCCCGCTAATTTTGTATTTTTTTTTTTTTTTTTTTTTTTTTTTTTATGAGACGGAGTCTCACTCTGTCGCCCGGGCTGGAGTACAGTGGCCGGATCTCAGCTCACTGCAAGCTCCGCCTCCCGGGTTTACGTCATTCTCCTGCCTCAGCCTCCCGAGTAGCTGGGACTATAGGCGCCCGCCACCTCGCCCGGCTAGTTTTTTTGTATTTTTTTAGTAGAGACGGGGTTTCACTGTGTTAGCCAGGATGGTCTCGATCTCCTGACCTTGTGATCCGCCCGTCTCGGCCTCCCAAAGTGCTGGGATTACAGGCTTGAGCCACCGCGCCCGGCCTAATTTTGTATTTTTAATAGAGATGGGGTTTAATCATGTTAGCCAGACTAGTCTCGAACTCCTGACCTCAGGTGATCTGCCCGCCTCGGCTTCCCAAAGTGTTGGGATTACAGGCATGAGCCACCGTGCCCGGCCAACATCATTTTCAACATGACACATCCCTTCAGTGGTTTCCTACTGTTTGCCAGATCACAGCCTTGATGCCTTGGCATGGCATTCCAGGCTCTCCACTGGCTCCAGCTACCTTTTTTTTTTTTTTAAAGATGGGGGTCTTACTTTGTTGCCCAAGGTTGGAATGCAGTGGCACCCTGGTGGCTCACTGCAACCTAAAACTCCTGGCCTCAAGTGATTCTCCCACCTCAGACTCCTTAGTTGTTGGGATTTCAGGTTACAGCCACTATACCCGGCCAACTACCTTTTTAGAGCCATCTCTTGCACCTGGCCACCTCCTCGCCCCCAGTCCAGTTGAACTCATCAGCAGGCTGCCTCTTCCTCATAACCACACCACTGGAAAGTCTTGCCCTGCCATAACTGAGCTCAAGTCCTTCCTATATTAACATTCTCCTTCCATCTCATATCTCTGCTAGTCTGTTTTCCTTCCTTTCCTTCCCAGTGAAGTGTTTTGAACGAGTTGACAACACTCACAACTGGAACTTCCTTAACATCCTCACTCCCCACCTCATTGCAACTGGTATTATGCTCCCTGAACCTCACTGAAACTGCTTCACCATGAATACTTTTTGGTCCTCCCTTAAATGATATCTCAGCATCAGGATTATACAGTATCCCATTGCTGGCGGCCCAGGGCTTTGTTTAATTTGGTTATTTTGCCTGCTCTGTGCTCTGTTTTAAAAGGGAATACAGGCCAGGTGCAGTGGCTCACGCCTGTAATTCCTGCACTTTGGGAGGCCAAGGCCGGCGGATCACTTGAGGTCAGGAGTTCAAGACAGGAGTTCAAGACTAGCCTGGCTAACATGGTGAAACACCGTCTCTACTTTGCCAGGTGTGGTGGCACACACCTGTAAACCTAGCTACTGTGGAGGCTGAGGCGGGAGAATTGCTTGAACGTGGGATGGGGAGGTTGCAGTGAGCCGAGATTGCACAACTGCACTCCAGGCTGGAGGATAGAGCAAAAACTCTGTCTCAAAAAAATAAAAATAAATAAATAAAAGGGAATACAACTAGGATAGGAATGTAATAAACACCTTAGCATCATTACTTCATGTTAGGCCTTCATGCATTTTTGTTACCTGCCTTGCTCCTAAAAGCATTTGAGTTTGCTATAGTGTAGACTCTTCCCTTTGCTTCTCAGACCTTTTTCTTGGTCCCTAAGCAGTGTGGTATAGTGAACAGGATATAGGCTCTGGAGTAAAGACAGAGCCAGCTTTGAATCCTAGACCTTTCTCTTCCCAGCTATAGGAATTTGGACAAGTTACCTAACCTCTCTGAGTCTCAGTTCTCTCATGACTCATCTCTCATGGCTAAAATGAGGATAATTAGCCAGCGTGCAGAGTAAAGGTGGCTGTGAATATTAGATAATGTGCTTAAGGCAGCAGTTAAAACAATGCCTTTTGACCAGATGCAGCGGCTCACACTTGTAATCCCAGCACTCTGGGAAGCCAAGGCATTTGGGAGGCCAAGGATTGCTTGAGGCCAGGAGTTTGGGTAACCTGGGCAACATAGTGAGACCCTGTCTTTACAAAAAATAAAAAAATTAGCCAAGCGCAGTTAGCTTACACCTATAGTCCTGGCTACTTAGGAGGAGGCAAGAGGATTGCTTGAGCCCAAGAATTTGAAGTTAGTGAACTATGATCGCTACTGTACTGCAGTCGGGGCAACAGAGCAAGAGCCTGTCTCTAAAAAAACAACCAGCCAAACCAACAGAAACACACAAATGCCTTTGTAGTAGGGCCTGATGCATTAAAACGTGTTCCTTTTTCTTTCCTTTCCCTGGGCTAGCCCCCTTAACTGTTAGCACCTGGCCCTCTGACACAGTACCTCCAAGCAGCCGTGGCCACTTGGAAGTCCTGCCCCATTAAAGGCCTTCCCTACAATTCCTGGAAGTGATATCTGAATAGTGGATCTTCAGTTCTGAGCCTCTCATTTCTGCTTCTGCAGACACCCAGGCTCTGTTCTACCCCTACTTCACCTTCTCCTCCAGCTCAGCTGCTCCTTCTTAGGCTAAGCTCTCAGGGATCATCCTTCTCATCCAGACATGGCCCTTTTTTCTTATACACTCCATCCCTGTAGTTTCACTTATACCCATGGGTTCAACCACCCAACAACTCGCAAACCAGTCCAGACCTCTCTACTGAGTCCTAGATCTAATCTTCCAACTACTCTTTGGATAGCACTTTAACACACCTTTCTCCTTTTGGCTTTCCTCAGTGGCTTCCCTTCCCAGAGTGAGGTCCAACGTACTTCTCCAGTGTTATGGGCCGAATGTGTCCCCCACCAAATTAATATGTTGAAGCCCTAACTCCAATGTTACAGTATTTAGAGATGGGGCTTCTCAGAGTTAACTAGGGTTAGATAAGGTCATGAGTACAGCCCTCATGACGGGATCAGTGGCCTTGTAAGAGGGTGAGCTCTCCCCAGTGCATGGACCAAGGGAAAGGCCATGTGATGACATTGAGAAGGTGGCCTTTCCAAGCTAGGAAGAGTCCTCACCTGAAATTGGCTGGTACTCTGATCTTAGAATCCCCGGCCTCCAGAACGGTGAAAAAATGAACTCGATAAAAATCCTCTGAAGTCACCTGTAGTATTTTGTTATGGCAGGCTGAGACACCCAGAAAGCTCTACATCACCTGGTATTTACCCACCCCTCTGATCTTATGTCTTCTATTCTCTTTGTTCTGTTTTAGACACACTGTCTTCCTTAGGTTCTTCAGACATACCAAGCATGCTCAGGCTTCAAGGCGTTGGCACTTAACTGGTATAAATGGATGGGCTTTATGGGGAAGAGGTTATCCGTAACTCCCTAGAATTTATAAGCAATGCTTTGCATATGTACAGTTTCCTGGGGATAGGACTTGTAGTTTTGATCAGATTCTCTATGTGAACACTGATATCCCCCAGCCCCAGTACACTGCTGTGATCTCTCCTCCTACCTTCCACACAGCTGTTGCTTAACTATCTAAAACACAGATGTGTTACTACCATCACTCCTTCAGTTTTAAAACTTGAACTGTCTCCTCACTCCCTAGTGGACAGTGTACAATCTTCTCAGCTTACCATATAAAGCCTCTCACACCTCAGCTTCAGCTTACCTTTCAAGGTTTATTTCTCATTCTCCCCGTTCTCTGAATACAGCATGTCTCTCTAGACTTCCTTGCCTTTGTACTTGCAATTCCTTCTGCCCAGGAGGCCTTCCCTTTCTGTCTCTATATAGTGAACTCCTACTCATCCTTTAGGACACAGTCCAGAAGGCAGCTCCTACAGCAGTTCTTCCCACCCAGCCGGCCACACTTCCATTTTGCTGTCAAGTGCTCTGTCTTGCCTCACTGACACACGTCACCTGGATGACAGGTACTTGTTTGTATGAGTATGTGGGAAGCATGTCATGAGTGTGTGTCCTCTGGTGGGTGAGGCAGGGACTCTGCCTCAGACAACTCTGGGATCTCAGAGCTGAATGAAAGAATAAATTCCTCCTCCTCCTCAGGCCAAAAAGAGCCCCATCATCTCTCCTATCATTCTTCAAGACAGACAGAAATGATTAAACAGAATTTATTGGCTGTCTTTGAGTGTCTCTGGTCCAGTGTTGGCAGGGCTGTCTGGGCTCCTCTGCTTTGCTTGTTTTTGGGCTGCTGCTGCAGCCTTTAAGGCTCTTTTTTCCTTCTTCAGCTTTTGAGTCTCCTGGAAAACCTGGGGGTGAAAAGGGGCAGAAAAAGACCTTGTAATCCTGTGCAAAACCTCAGACTTGGAACAGGTGGGGTGGGAACTATCTCCCCCAGATGGTAACCCCAGCCTTTCTCCATGGGGTTGGTGGCCTCCTGTGACCTCCCTGGATCCATTCCAGGGCCTGGGACCAGTTCCATGCCTCTAACAGAAACAGATGACCCCTCCCGTCTGCTTCCTCCATCCCAGTTCCTGAGTGGGGCCAAGCAAAGCAGCAATTCTGACTCATACCCGAATGCACAGAGCCTTCTTGGTCACGAATCGGCGGTGGGCTCTTCGGTAATACAGAGGGGGGAAGGTGTACTCAATCCCCAGCTCCCTGCAGATCTTCTCAAAGACATCATAGTTGGTGTTACGGAGGTTTTTGAGCATCTTTTTCCTCTGGTCAATGCTCATCAGCAGATAGCGTTTGTGGGCTTTGTCCTGTAAGAGATTCGCATTACTTCTAGTATTATATAAGTGTTACTATTGTTTACATTAACAAACAATGGTCATTTTATCATTTCATTGAAATTTCTCAGTAATCTTATGCAAATATTAATGCAATTCTGAGGGAGGTATTGTCATGTTATTCCCATTTTACAGATGAGAAAACAAAGGTTTAAAGATGTGATCTGATTCACAAAAGGTCCTTAGAACTGTGAGTGCTGAGATAGGGTCTTGAATCTCTATCTATTGGTCTGACTTCAAATCTCATGCTCTTTCTCCTACACCACCCACTCAGACTCTCCACAGCTTAGCAAACTGTCAGCTGGGGTAGAGAGGAGGGAAGGCCTTGTGCTCTTCCTGGAAATGCCTACCCACAGCTGGCTGCTGCCCTGTGAGGGACTTCTGCAACAGGACTGCTGTTCCACACCCCAAATAAGCGAAACTGTGATCTCTAAGAAGCAGGCTCCAGGGAACACTGAAGTGCCAGGCATGGTGCTGGACTAGTCGGTATTCACAATCATGTGTTTATTAAAAATAACAGCACTGGCCGGGCGCGGTGGCTCAGGCCTGTAATCCCAGCACTTTGGGAGGTGAGGCAGGTGGATCATGAGGTCAGGAGATTGAGACCATCCTGGCTAACACGGTGAAACCCCGTCTCTACAAAAAATTAGCCGGGCGTGGTGGTGGGCGCCTGTACTTCCAGCTACTCAGGAGGTTGAGGCAGGAGAATGGCATGAACCCGGGAGGCGGAGCTTGCAGTGAGCCGAGATGGCGCCACTGCACTCCAACCTGGGCGGCAGAGTGAGACTCGGTCTCAAAAAAAAAAAAGAAAAAAAAAGAAAAAGAAAATAACAACATTTGCCTAATTACAGCAGCTTTGTGCCAGACACTGTGCTGAGATGTGGTATAATGGTTAAGAATATGGCTGGGGACGGTGGCTCACGCCTGTAATCCCAGCACTTTGGGAGGCTGAGGCGGGCAAATCATGAGGTCAGGAGATCGGGACTATTCTGGCTAACAGGTGAAACTCTATCTCTACTAACAATACAAAAAATTAGCTGGGCGTGGTAGCACGTGCCTGTAGTCCCAGCTACTCAGGAGGCTGAGACAGGAGAATTGCTTGAACCTGGGAGGCGGAGGTTGCAGTGAGCCGAGATCGCACCACTACACTCCAGCCTGGGTGACAGAGCGCGGCTCCGTCTCAAAAAAAAAAAAAAAGAATATGAGCCTCGGAGCAAAACTGCCTTGTTTCAAGGTCTCAGCACATCACCTCCCAGCGGGTCTACCTTGAGGAATAACTTAATCACTCCATGACTAGATTCTTCCTCATTAAGATGGGAAAGAAAGACAGTCATGACAGTCAAAGAAGATGCATGCATGTGAAGTATTTAGCACAGGGCCTAAAGACTTTATATGCATCACATTGGCTATTACTATTATTTCACATAATCCTTGCAATCCTGTGAGCAGGTATTCATATGATCTCCATCTTACTGAAAAGAGAACTGAGGCTGAGACCTGGCTAACATCACACAGCTAGTTAAGTGCAAGTGGCAGAGCTGGGATTTGAACCCAGGGCAATCTGACTCCATTCATGCATTCAACAAATATTTACTGAGCACTCAGCATGTGCCAGACATAGTGAACATGCTCTAAAGTTTGTGTTCTTAACCGCTGGTGACACTCAGCATGGTCTTGTAAGGCTCCAAGTCCTCTGAAGGCAGGAGGGAAGCATTTTTCCCACAGGAGCTGAGGGGTGGGCACTCTGGTGCTACAGCCCACTGGCTCCTAAGCCTCCTTCTCTGGACCCAGAGCCCTTCCCCTCCAGACCCCTTTCCCCCAGGCTGCTGCTGTTTAACTGCGAATGACGCCCAGAGTTTACCTTTCGATGTTTCTGCATGTGTTCTTCATAACTGCGGATCTTGACGGACAAGGCAACAACTGAAACCACAAACCACAGAGGATGAGAGTTGGGCACAGAGGAAGGAAGGGCCCAGGCCTGGGTTACGTTTTAAGAACTCAAGGAATAACAATCACCAATGCTCTGTACAGCTCTCTATAAATCCCAAAGCACTCTGAATTTCAAGATTTCAAAGGCTTATCTTAGATGTTACCTTTCCTTTAAAAAGCAAAATCCAAGGAAGGGACATCCCTTAATATTATAAAGATATCATCCAAAAATCATAGCAAATAGCATTTTTTTTTTTTTTGAGATGGAGTCTCGCTGTGTTGCCCAAGCTGGAGTGCAGTGGTGCGATCTCGACTCACTGCAACCTCTGCCTCTCAGGTTTAGGCGATTTTCTTGCCTCAGCCTCCAGAGCAGCTGAGCTTACAGGCGCCCGCCACCAGGCATGGCTAACTTTTGTATTTTTGGTAGAGACGGGGTTTCACCATGTTGGCCAGGCTGGTCTCAAACTCCTGAATTCAAGTGATCCACCTGCCTCGGCCTCCCAAAGTGATGGGATTACAGGCGTGCGCCACCATGCCCAGCTGCAAATAGCATTCTTAATGGTAAGACTAGCCATTCAATTAAGGAATTAGACTAGGATACAATGCTATCATGGTTAACAATTCAACATTGTTCTAGAGGTCCAAGCCAATGCAGTAAAGTACTTTGGCGCAAATAAGATTCTAAAACTGTCACGGGTCTACTCCTTGCCTCTCCCCTTCCTGCTGCCACCTTTATCTCCATGCTTTGACTAATGAATTTTCAGAATTATCAGCTCCCACTTGTCTCTCAAGAACCCAGAATATCCTTCGTTCAGGCATCCTCTTGTTTAATTTACCCCCTGTACTGCAAAGATGGGAGCAAAAGCAGAAGCTGGCCCCAAAAGAGGCTGCACGACAGCAGGCCCTTCCCAGTACACATATTGAGTTCTGGGAGCACTGCAGAAAGTGCAGTGGGAACCCTGACTCTGACCACATGGCTCCATCACAGCAACTTAGGTGTAGAGTGGAATAACACAGAAAGATGGGCCTTGGTTCCTGAGGGGTTCTCTAGAGCAGACACTATGCTAGAAGCAACTGGCATTCAGAAAACTGACTATTAATGGAAAGGCAGAAGTGACGCCTGTGGGCCTGGTGTGGTGGTCATGCCTATGATCCCAGCACTTTGGGAGGCTGACATGGGTGAACTGCTTGAGCTCAGGAGTTTGAGATCAGCCTGGGCAATATGGGGAAATCCTGTCTCTACCAAAACCATAAAAATTAGCTTGACATGGTCGTGCACGTCTTTGGTCCCAGCTACTCGGGAGCCTGAGGTAGGAGAATTGCTGAGCCCCAGAAGTCGAGCTGTAGTGAGCCATGCTCACGCCTGCCACTGCATTCCAGCCTGAGTGACAGAGCGAGACCCAGACTCAAAAACAAAAAAAAAGAATCAAAACCTGTGCTTAAAGAGGACCCCAGTAACCACCTTGCCAGTCCAGGCCATTTGTTCCTGCCAACCTGGGGATTTCAGTAGTGATAATGCAGAAACAGATGAGGAAAGATAAGCAGGCCTTTTGTGGCTGAGCTGGTCCCTAGCCCAGGGCTTCAGCAGGGCAAGGGGGGCTGAAACTCATCTTCTCAAAAGGGGCTTTGGAGGACCCTGGAGTGCAGTTCTCAGTGGGGTTTTAGTATCCAAGATGAACTCACCAGACTTTAATCCCTGGCACAGGAAGAAGAAAAGAATGAAGGCAGGAGGGTGGAAGAGGAGGAGGCGGCTGTAATATAGGCCAATAGCAAAGGAAAGAAAGTGGGCAGGCCCTCTGCAGGTCCACTAGTCTACCTCAGTGGGCAATGAAGAGAAACTGCACCCAACGAGAGAAGGAAATGGTGGCGCTTTTCACTCACATCTAATGAGGACTACTGCCAGTTCCAGCCTGAACCAAAGTAGGAACATTATTCCCTTGGGAATGCAAAATGGTGTCTGTCTGGCACATGAGGGTTCAGTAAATGTTAGTCTTACTATTATTTTTTTTATATTTTTGAGACTGAGTCTCGCTCTGTTGCCCAGGCTGGAGTGCGGTGGTGAGATCTTGGCTTACTGCAAGCTCCACCTCCTGGATTCATGCCATTCTCCTCCTTCAGCCTCCCGGGTAGCTGGGACTACAGGCGCCCACCACCATGCCTGGCTAATTTTTTGTATTTTTTTTGTTTTGTTTTTTAATTTTATTTATATATTTGTTTATTTATTTGAGATGGAGTCTTGCTCTGTCTCCCAGGCTGGAGTGCAGTGGTATGATCTTGGCTCACTGCAAGCTCCGCCTCCTGGGTTCAGGCCATTCTCCTGCTTCAGCCTCCCGAGTAGCTGGGACTACAGGCACCCGCCACAGTGCCTGGCTAATTTTTTGTATTTTTAGTAGAGACGGGGTTTCACTATATTAGCCAGGATGGTATTGATCTCCTGACCTCATGATCCGCTTGCCTCGGCCTCCCAAAGTGCTGGGATTACAGGCGTGAGCCATCACGCCCAGCCAACTTTTTGTATTTTTAGTAGAGACTGGGTTTCACCTGTTAGCCAGGATGGTCTTTATCTCCTGACCTCGTGATCCACCTGCCTCGGCCTCCCAAAGTGCTGGGATTAAAGGCGTGAGCCACCACGCCCAGTCTAGTCTTACTATTATCATACATCGTGAGCTTTAGTTTCCAAGGTGTGTTTACATCCCCTGGCTGCCTCTCACAGTGCTGCCATGAGGTGGGTAACATTACCTCTGCTCTGCTCTCCCTTATTCCCCCATTTCCAGATGAGGAAGCAGGTGCTCCAAGAGAGGGTTGGTGACTTACGCAAGCTCACACAGAGGTACAAGGTCCAACTGGGCATTGACTTCAGCATCAGAGCTTGGGATACAGGGTCGTTTTCATTGCCCTAGGTCATATCTCTCCCTTTCCCAAGCCCATGTGCATGTGCTGTAGACAAGAGCCCTAGATCAGGTCCCAGCTAGCAGGCTTCCCTACACCCCCTACTCCCCAAGGGTCCCCGACCAACTTCGAGCCTCCAGGGATCTGGTGTCCTCCGGGTTTGCATCAATCTTCTTCATCAACTGTTCTTGCTTCATTTTTAGCATCTCCTTCTGTTGAAGAGACAAAGAAAATTTGTGGAGTCTCCCACCCTCTAAGAACTAGCCCTCTTCCCCTCAAGGACCCTGGCTACAGTTATAGCAACTAGGGCCATAAGGCTCAGGGCCTGACTTCACTCTGCTCACTGTGGCCTTGACCAACCACATGGCTGTCCACATCCAGGTGAGCCCAAAGCCAAAGCCACTGACAGGGGAAATGACTTGTTGCATGAATGTCCCCAAAGCTTGCTCATTCATTCATTCATTCACTGAGCACCTGTTTGTCAGGTGCTAGGGGTATGGTGGGGGAACAAAAGTGTCCCTGCCCTGAAGATGCTCTGTCTAGGGATATTGACAAGTGGACACAGAATGACAATGGGCTAAGTGCTGTGACTGGAGAAGCATGAGATGGGGGGTGCTAACCAGGGTAGGAGGGAGTCCCAGAGGAGAAGACTGCGGGAGGCTGAGGCTTGGCAGAGGCTGCTCACCTTGTTGGCCATTTCCAAAGACAAGAGTCTTTTCACGACATCATCAACCCTGTGGAAAAACCACAGCAATGAGACAGACATAGGGAGGAGAAGGGGAGAGGAAAGCAATGCTGGTTCATTTTAGTTTGAAAAGCAAAGATGATTGAAAAATTCCTTCTGTAGCAAATGAATCTCCCTGGAGGTGGGGAGCCATTTCCCAGAAATTAAAAGTCAGTGTGGATCTGGCTTGCTGGGCTGAAAACTATAGAAATTGGGGCTGTTAGCTCGACTGTTTCGGTCTCATCATAGGGAGGCCAAGGAGAGGATTTCCATTTTAGCTACAACATGGTTCGATCTGTTTTGAGACATTTCAAGTTAAATTGCACAGTGGGAGGGACTGACGAGCTCCCACCACACTGGACAGGAGCTGAGCAGAGGGCCTCTGGCTTTGGTGTCAGTCAGCCCTGGATTCAAACTCTAGCTCTGCCCCTTAGAACTGTATGACACCGGGCAGCTTGAAAATTTATAAAATGGAGACATACAGCTTTTGTGAGGAACAAGAGAAGAGATTTCTACAAAGACCTGTGAAGTATGTTAGCTCTTTGGAATCTAGTGGTACAGGGTGTTCAGAGTACAAAAAAACCCCCAAGTAGCCGAGCTTCATGAGTGCCATCTGCCTTGCTGACCACCCACCCTCACCACACCTGGGCCCCTGCCTCCTTCTAGATCAAGCTTCAGCTACAGCAAGCCAAGTCTCAAAGCCACTGTCTTTCCCACTCCCCGACAATCCTCCCAGGGCCCCCTGCCTCCTCTACTAGGTTTCTTCCTGCTTACTTCTCAATTCCAGGGACATTCTGGTAGTCTTTGAGCAGTGTAGAAGGAGGTGGGTCATCATTCTGCCCAGGCTGGGCTGTCAAGTAAATATGGGGATAGAAAACACCCAGAGTCAACTCTCGCTGCCCACCCTCCCAGACCTGGCTCTTCTCACCCACTCTCCAACTCCAGAAGGGACATCCAGGGTCTCAAGCAAAGCACTGCATATCTCTCGGCTCAGCTTCTCCTCTGCAAACTCTGTGGGCACCTGCTTTGATATTTCATGCTGGGAGTAGGTGGCTTTTCCCAAGACCCTACACTGTGCCTGCACCTTTCACACACCTATCTGGCTCTACAGTTCTCAGATCCCCCACTAGGATGGGTCCTCCTGCAGACAGGACAGAGTTTGACTCCTTTGGAATCCACCATAGTCTGACCCATGGCTCAGCCTAGACTAGGCACTCAGCAAACACTTGCTGGCTGACTGCATGAATGAATTAAGGGGGTTGAGGAAAGGCAGCTAGCTGTACGATGCCTGAAATGTAAGTACCAGGTAGAGATCACAGGAGAACCTCAGTCTGGGTGTGTGCACCCCTGCTATCCCTTGGAGATGAGAAAGAGGCATAGGGTGGATGGACTTATCCTCTCCAGTCAGACCCTGCTATGCAAATAACATTAACGGGCCTCTTCTGTCTGTAACAGCTCAAGTTGGTTCTGATAGGGAGGCAGAAAAAAAAATTATATCACAAACATATTAATAGCAATAAATTCTACTTATTTTATTTTTTGTAGAGACTGGGTCGTGCTATGTTGCTCAGGCTGGTCTTGAACTTCTGGCCTCAAGTGATCCTCCAGCCTTGGCCTCCCAAAATGTTGGGGCCATGTCCAGCCAATAATTTCTTTTTCTTTTTTTGTTTTTTGAGATGGAGTCTCGCTCTGTCACCCAGGGTGGAGTACAGTGGCATGGTCGGCTCACTGCAACCTCCACCTCCCAGGTTCAAGCGATTCTCCTGCCTCAGCCTCTTGAGTAGCTGGGATTAAAGGCGCGCGCTACCACACCCGGCTTTTTTTTTTTTTTTGTATTTTTAGTAGAGAGGAGGTTTCACCATGTTGGCCAGGCTGGTCTCGAACTCCTGAACTCAAGTGATCCACCCACCTCGGCCTCCCAAAGTGTTGAGATTACAGGCGTAAGCCACTGCATCCGGCCCCGGATAATAAATTCTAATATATACTACTAATATGTTTAATTGAGCACAGTGTTAAGGATGCTTTTCATGTATTATCGCTGAATCCTAACAATCCTTGCAAATCGATACTTTCACACTCATTTTAGAAATAAGAATCAGAAAGAGGAAGTACCTCTCCCCATATCATTTACCTAATAAGAAGGATCTTAACTACTACACATACTGAGTTGCAATGGGAAACTACATCCTGCATCTCAGAAGCGCAGACACAAAGTGCCATACTCTAGGTAGGCCTGGGTGGTGCCAGCCATGCACTCCCTCTGGCAAGCTCATTTTCACTCATTCACCTGCTCCCGCCCTTAACACCTCTCTCTCTATACAGGCAGCAGGCCTAGGGCTTTGTATAAGGTAGACGTGGAGTCTTTTGCTCAGGACCTCTGGCTCACCCCATCTAGTGGCTCTAACTCGCCACATCGGTCCCCTTACCCACCCCAGCCTTCCAGGAGGTCTCTCTTCCGCCCCAAGTCCCACCTCAGGAACTCCTACCTGGGTTCTGGATGACATATCCGCGCGCGGCCTGGAGGAGGAGACCTACGCAGAAAAGAGAAGGCTGAGGCCCATCTCCTTAAATAGTCCACCCTCAATTCTTTTCTGGGCCTCTCGCATTGTCCGTCCGCCACGGTTTATGGGCTTCGGGGCCTAACCGCTGCCCCATTTCTTCCCTACCCCTTCCTTGTCTCTCACACCTTGTTTCACCTCTTGCGCAACCACCGCCCTTTCCCCCTTATCCTGATCGCTGTACATCTCCCCTACTCCTGTCCTTCCTTATTCCCTATCGCCGCCGAACCCTGTTTCCCGACGCCCGCCGTCCCATTTCTCAGCTCCTCACTTCGAGGCTGCAGGCCCCGCTGGTTGAAAGGAAACCTGGCGCTTCCACCGCCCGGCAGCCCGAGGACTGGCGCCTGGGTCCGAATCAAACTCAGCGCCCTCCACGCGACCCTGAGCATGATGACCTCTAACCCCCGCGGGGCCCGCGCTGCCGCCGTCGTTCCCTTTGCGGCGCGGGCCGGGTTACATGGGCGCCGCCATGCTGGCCCAGGCTCGATCAATGGAGGCAGTTGCAATACCGGAGCAGACGAAGACCGAGAGAATGGATTGGCCGGCGGGACTCTGATGACGCGACACACGGGGTGGAGCTCAGAGACCGGGTTCCCGCTGCGCGTGATCGGGCCGTGATGGTTGTGTGCCCACGTTTAGCAGTGTGCTGGGGTGCTGTATAAATTCTAAAATGCCACTTTTTGGAGGGCATGCATCCCGTCCTTAATCTCTCAGTACATTCCTGGCCCTCGGGCCGGGGTTATTGTGGGAGATCCATGGCGCCTGCGGTAGCCTTCTACCCCCAACCCAATCCCTTCTCCACCCCACCCCTCAGTCCCTTAGTCAAGGATGGGACCCTGTAAGAACTAATACTGGATTTCAGCCGTGTCTCTGGCAGCCTGGTAGCCTGGAGACTAAAGTCGTTGAGTTTGGAATCGTACAGCCCTGGTCTGGAATCCTAACTCAGCCATTTACTCAACGTGTGATCTTGTGGGCAAGTCACTTAACCTTTGTGGGCCCTGTAGGGGTAGTAATAACAATATCTCTCTTTTAGGTTGTTGAGAGGATTAACTGAGGCAGTTGTATGCAGAGCACATGGTATATAGTGAGCATTTAGTAAATCTTAACGGTGGTGTTATTTGTGAAACAGTGGTGTAAGGGTGAATACAAATTAGAAGAAAAAGAGAATTTAATTTTCCCTGGAGCAAAAAGGGAAAAGACTCCTTCTTCTCACTTTTCTGAAAGCATTTACTTTAGAAAACTTGTAATTGTGAATACTTTTTCTACTGCTTAAAAGGTAAATAGGCCGGGCGCGGTGGCTCAAGCCTGTAATCCCAGCACTTTGGGAGGCCGAGACGGGCGGATCACAAGGTCAGGAGATCGAGACCATCCTGGCGAACACAGTGAAACCCCATCTCTACTAAAAAATACAAAAAACTAGCCGGGCGAGGTGGCGGGTGCCTGTAGTCCCAGCTACTTGGGAGGCTGAGGCAGGAGAATGGCGTAAACCCGGGAGGCGGAGCTTGCAATGAGCTGAGATCCGGCCACTGCACTCCAGCCTGGGCGACAGAGCAAGACTCCGTCTCAACAATAACAACAAAAATAAATAAAAAGGTAAATAAACCTCTTGCCAGTTTTACAACCCCGGAATGTTTTTCTCAAGGACCTGGGAGCCAACTCTTTGAAATGTAATAATTAAGGAGGATAGTGCTCTCTCTCTCAGTTCCTGTGGGAGGGTAGGAGCCTAACTTCAGTTGGTGCCTAGCTCTTAGTTGCAACCTACCCCTTGTCATAAAGATAGGGGAAATAGATGTTTCCTTTGGATAAAGGCAATTAGCAGACACAGGTGGCTTCCCACTTACCAGGTAAAATTTTTTTTTTTTTTTTTTTGAGACGGAGTCTCGCTCTGTCGCCAAGGCTGGAGTGCAGTGGCCGGATCTCGGCTCACTACAAGCTCCGCCTCCCGGGTTCCCGCCATTCTCCTGCCTCAGCCTCCCGAGTAGCTGGGACTACAGGCGCCCACCACCTCGCCCGGCTAGTTTTTTGTATATTTAGTAGAGAGGGGGTTTCACTGTGTTAGCCAGGATGGTCTTGATCTCCTGACCTCGTGATCCGCCCATCTTGGCCTCCCAAAGTGCTGGGATTACAGGCTTGAGCCACCGCGCCCGGCCACCAGGTAAATTTAGAGTGGGTGCCGCCAAGTCCTCTTGCTTGAGGACCAGTTATTGTTTATCTTGAGAAAATGGATACAATAAATTGTATTCACTTGGCTACATGAAAGGGTAAGATTTTTCTCTCTTTGCAGTCTCTTTAGTGGATCACCAGTGTATCACATTCTGGTTTAATGCTTATTCAATAATACTGTTTTCTTGCTTTTCTACCCTTGTGAAGAGGTTTTCTGGATTGGCAGGGGATTTTGTCTTAAATTATATTTCCCCAACAGGGGTTAGTTTTTTCCAAAGTCTCTTCACCGTGTCCCACCGCACTCTGTCACTCCCCCCATGTAACCCATGCCACTGTGCACTAAGGATCAGTTTTCAAGTCCCCACCACTAGAATGGAGCCCTCTGAGGGTGAACTGAGCTGAGTCATTTGCATAGGGCCTAGATGCTGAGAGCTAGCAGAAGGAAGGAAGGGAAAGGAAGGAAGGAAGGGAAAGGAAGGAAGGAAGGGAAAGGGAGGAAAGAAGGAAAAGGGAGGAAGGAAGGGAAGGGGGAAGGGAGGAAGGAAGGGAGGGGGGAAGGCAGGGAGGGAGGGGGGAAGGCAGGGAGGGAGGGGGGAAGGACCAACTCTGAGAAGTTTCCCCCTGACTGCTGGGCCCTGAAAAATAAATAGCAGAGACTCAGGTACACCCAAGAGTGTCTATAAACAATAACAAAAACTCCAAACCAAAAGCTAGTTTACAATACTGAAGTTATAGGAAACAAGTACAAAAGGCCATTGGGTGGGGCCGGATGGAGCATGATCTGGTCCTTAAAGTATGAAGATTGCCTGGGAGGCCCAGCCTATGGAGACTGGCGGGAGAGGGGATGCTGGTGGCTGGAGATGGGGAGAACCTGGGCTGGGGTAGTTTTTAGTCATGGGCTTCTGGACCCTCCCCTCTCCTCCAGCTAGCTCAGGCCTTTAAGAGGCAGGCCCAAGAAGGGAACCCCAGGAAGCCCTAGAAGCTTTCCAGCCCCTCCACCCCATGGACTCGGATCCCCTGCAGGAGGGGGAAGTCGAGCAGTGGCCCAAAGACACAGTCGTCCTCCTGGCTTGGGGCTGGGGTTACCAGGGTCCCCAGGGGGCTGGCCTGGAACCAGAGGTTCTCATAGGACTTGGGGCTGGGGGTGAGGCCCGCCAAGAGGGGCTGAGTGGAGTCGCAGCGGAGATAGTGCCCTGGCCCTGGGCTTGTGGGGCTGCCCAGCAGCTGCCCGTAGAGGACCTGATTGCTGGTGCTGGACTGGGATTGGGGCTGGGCGGAAGCTGCTCTTAGGTCCCCCTGGAGCACATAGGTCTGGACCAGAGTGGGGAGGCCACAGGTCTCTGAGCTGTTATGGGACTCCCAGGGCAGTGGCTTCTTCTCGTCCTCCTCCAGCACTGTGAGCTTGGTGATGGGTGGCATGCCCAGGCCAGGCAGCTGGAAGGCCTCCTGCACACAAGGATGTGGGGTGAGGGCACGGCTCCTTTCAGATGTCTGCCCCAGCCACCGTCCCTGTCTAGGTCCAGGCAGTTGTGGGGACATTCCTGCTGTTACTGCTGGAACACAAAGGGTTCCACTTGCAAAGCACTGGTATGTTCCTCACACATGCCTGACACATGCCATGCACCGTTCGGGCTCAGCATGGTCAGTTTTTCCATATCACAGGGAGGTGGCTGAGGCTTTGAGATGGACAGAGCTGGGATTCAAACTTGGGTCTGCTTCACGCCAAAGGGAGGGGGTGTTGCTGGAAGTGACAGGAAGGCCTGAGTACTTGGCTTCAGAAGGTGTCCCTTCACTGAGCCTGGGCTGACATCCCCACCTCATTTCCCGCTCCCTCCTGGATTCTCACCTCTTCCATGATAGTGGGCACCCAGGAGCCCAGGCTGCTGTGAGCTGGGTCTGGGACACTTGGCCAGAGGGGATTCTTCCTGCTGGAGAGGAGGGCAGGGGGAGGCTGGGTCAGACATACCCTCCAATCTTTCCATCCTTTGTCCCACCCATCCCACCTGAAGAGATGCAGCTGCCCTTAGTGCAGAGAGAAGAAGCTGGGGGCTGGGACTCTCAGACATGGGCCCTAAAGTTTGGGAAGGTTGGAAGGGACTTAGATGGGCCCACCTGGACCTGAGGTTCCCTGTGGGTGGGGGAGGCAGGATCTCAGGTCTCTCAAAGGGACTCACCTGGGGCTGCAGCAGAGCCAGGCAGTTCCACAGAGGCAGGAGAGCAAGAGCAGGAGGCCGAACAGGCCCAGGAGGATGTGTAGCTCGGATCCCTCTGCAGTGAGGGCAGGGCCAGAAGAAGTTAGAATGCATGTGGGGAAGGCTGGGTCTCCTCCCTCCGACCAGGGGATTCAAAGTCAGTCCCCATCTACTCTCAAAATCAGCATCCTTTGGGTGGGGTACCCTTCCAATAGCCATCTCTGCCCAGCCCTCGTCTCCCCTTACCTGGGATCAAGGTCATCAGGGTGAGGACTGTACCATTGGTGGCGCCGGCCTGGCTGGCAGCCATGAGGTGAATGTGATACAGACTGGCGGGCTCCAGGCCATGGAGGACAAAGCCACGGGAAGAGGCATTCAGGATGGTGGCTGGGAGGGGTGTACGGTCAGCGTAGGCCTGGATGCTGAAGCTGCCTCCATGGCGGCTGAGCACCCCCTCCCGGGCCTTCTGGGGCTGTGGGGAACTGAGGATAGACTCACAGAACGACTGGTTTTGAGCATTGGTCCAGAAGATGGTGTAGTGGGTAAGGGGGCTCTTCCCCAGCTCAGGGGGCTCAGGCACCCACTCCAGCTGTGCCCAGGTCTTGCCAATGTGCTTTAGATGCAGCTCTGGGGCATGGCGGGGGGCTGTGGGAAGAGAGAGGTGCAGGGGCTGAAGGGAGTGGGGCAGAGCAAGAGCCCGATTGGACTTCTTGTAGCTTCTCAGGCACTGTGGGGTGGGTGAGAAAAGAGTCCAAGGGGACTCATGCCCAAGCCTCATTTTCCCAGGGATTTAATCCAGATTCCACCTACTGCTAATAAGTAAGCCAGGATTTGAACCTGGCTCTGCTTGACTCTGGAGCCTCACTTTCTGATTTCTACCAGGCCTGATTTCATCTGATTTACTCTCTGATTTCTGCCACTCACTCTCCGAATTTATGCCAGGTCCTCTGTCCAATTTCTTTTGCTTTTTTTTTTTTTTTTTTTTGAGACGGAGTCTCGCTCTGTCACCCAGGCTGGAGTGCAGTGGCGCGATCTCGGCTCACTGCAAGCTCCGCCTCCCGGGTTCACGCCATTCTCCTGCCTCAGCCTCCCGAGTAGCTGGGACTACAGGCGCCCACAACCGCGCCCGGCTAATTTTTTGTATTTTTAGTAGAGACGGGGTTTCACCGTGGTCTCGATCTCCTGACCTTGTGATCCGCCCGCCTCGGCCTCCCAAAGTGCTGGGATTACAGGCGTGAGCCACCGCGCCCGGCCTTGCTTTTGTTTTTGAGACAGGGTCTCGCTCTGTCACCCAGGCTGGAGTACAGTGGTGCCATCTTGGCTCACTACAGCCTCGACCTCCTGGGCTCAAGCAATCCGATCCTCCCACCTCAGCCTCTCAAGTAGCTGGGGTTACAGGCACACACCACTGCACCCAGCTAATTTTTGGTTGATTGGCTGGTTGATTTATTTATTTATTTTTCTGTAGAGACAAGGTTGCCCAGGCTGGTCTCAAACTCTTGAGCTCAGGGGATCTGCCTGCCCTGGCCTCTCAGAGTGTTAGGATTACAGGTGTGAGCCATTGCATCCGGCCCCTCTGTCCAATTTCTGTTACATATAACACCTTATTTTTGTCTGGGAAATGGATTGATTTTTGCCAGGTTTGCTCCTTGAATTGTGCCAACTCTCTACTCAATTTCTATCACAGCACCTGATTTTTGTCCAGCTGTAGGGATCCAGTGTTAAGCCAGGGGATTGGGAGAGATGCTCTCCAGGGCCGGAAGTATGGTAAGAAGGCAATGTTCCCTATACTGCTGATTGCTGGGGACCAGGCAGAGCCTTGGGAGAGAGAGGAGAGGATTCTGGAAAGGGGCCTGATGGTTGACGAACCCATTTCTTGGGAGTAGGCATAGACATGCTGGGAGGGTCCCATGGCGTCCTGGTACAAGGGAGTCACAGTGATCTCATAGAGCTGAAAGGGCCTGATGTTCTCTGTAGAAAGAAAATGAGGTAGGCATTCCTGTTAGGAGTTAACCTGTGCTAATGATCTGGAGCTAGCCTCAGACCTCTAGTCAGGGCTAACCTGGGCTCATGATTCAGGGTTAACCTCCGCCAATCTTCTTTAGATCATTTGATGAAAATTAGGGAAGAAAAGTAGAAGAGAGAGCTAGAAGGGTGGCAGGGTCAGGGCTATAGAAAAAGGATCAGGTTGGACTATAGGAGAACTTCCTGATTATGAGGATATGAAATGAGAACAGTGAAGGATCAAGAAAGGCTGGAGAATCCATGTCTCTTGGGCAGTTCAGGTTGCCCCATGCCTATTGTCAGACAAGCACTGCCTCCCTTTGTCCCTGGCCCTGCCCAACTTTCCAGGCCAGCCTTACCCTGCAGCAGAAACCCCGTGGCGCTCCCGTTCTGTTCCATCCTCCAGGTCTTGTTGCTATTGCTCGTGCTGGGGGGGCTCAGGCCCCACTCAATCACATAGCCCCGAGGCCATGGACTGGGGGGCTCCCAGCCCACCCAGAGGCTGTGAGGGTCTCGGGCCATGGCATGGAGTCTGGTCAGGGCTGGGCCTGGAGACGGTGGGAAATGGTGGAATGAAGGTGAAAAGAATGCAGGCCCTGGAGCCAGAAGCCTGGGTTCAAATCCTGGCTTTGCTACTTACAGGCTGGGTGACCTTTGGTAGGTCAACATCTGAGCCTCAGTTTCCTCATCTGTAAAGTGGAAATGATGATAAAAGTTCCTACCTCATAGGGTCTCAGTGCAGATTAAATGACTTGATGCACAAAACAAGCCCGGCATAGTGCCTGGCACAGAGTAGTTCTTGTTAGTGATAATAGCTAACACTCTATGGTTCTTGGTATGTATCAGGCGTAGTCCTTGATATATTTTAGTTTAGTTTACTTTTTACTTTACCTTACTTTATTCTTTTCTATTTTATTTTATTTTTACGTGGAGACTTGCTCTGTCACCCAAGCTGAAGTGCAGTGGCGCCATCTTGGCTCATTGCAACCTCTGCCTCCCGGGTTCAAGTGATTCTCCTGCCTCAGCCTCCCAAGTAGCTGAGATTATAGGCAACTGCCACCATGCCTGGCTAATTTTTGTGTTTTTAGTAGAGATGGGGTTTCACTATGTTGGCCAGGCTGGTCTTGACCTCCTGACCTCAGGTGATCTGCCTGCCTCAGCCTCCCAAAGTGCTGGGATTACAGGCATGAGCCACTGTACTGGATTCCTTGATATATTTTAATTCACTGAGTCCTCTAATAGTTATACCCAGGAAGTACTACTCTTGTTCCCATTTTATTAATGAGAAAACTGAGAGAGGTTAAGAAACTTATCTAAGATCACACAGCTAGTAAGTGGGAATATTAGCTATGATTATTGTTATTGTGATTATTCGTCCCACCTGGCGAGGACCCATGTTTAGGGAAAGCAATGGGTGGTGGCAGCTGATCTCCTGAGAATGAGCAATGAACTCATAGACCATGTTCCAGGTGGAAAAGCTTGGGGCTTTCTCTCTTGGCTTTCTTGGCAGAATGGGCTGTGTGTGTGAGCTTAACCTGGTTCTGGCTAATGATAATAACAACAGCGGACACATGCAGAGCAGTTACTTTGTGCCAGGTACTTGTCTTAACTCATGTACACCCCACAGCACCCCTCAGTAGGCGCTGTTATCGTCGCCATCTGCTGGATGTGTAAACAGAGGCTGGGGACGGGATGTAACTTGCTAAGGTCACACTGTTAGCAAGTGATAGGACTAGATTTTTTTTTTTTTTTTGAGACGGAGTCTCCCTCTGTTGCCCAGGCTAGAGTGCAATGGTGCAATCTCAGCTTGTTGCAGCCTCCGCCTCCCAGGTTCAAGCAATTCTGCTGCCTCAGCCTCCCGAGTAGCTGGGATTACAGGTGCCTGCCACCATGCCTGGCTAATTTTTGTATTTTTAGTAGAGATGGGGGTTTCACCATGTTGGCTAGGCTGGTCTTGAACTCCTGACCTCAGATGATCTGCCCACCTCGGCCTCCCAAAGTGCTGGGATTATAGGTGTGAGCCACCACCCCCGGCTAAGGGGACTAGATTTGAACCCAGGCAGTCTAGCCTTCGAATTGATGCGCTTGACCTCTGTGTTCTTCTGGCCCCCAGCCCCCTTTACCTCTGCTCTCTGAGAAGACCACTGGGGTGGGACAGGAGGTCCCGGCTGAGTTATAGGCCACAAGGGCCACCTCCTGGGCTTCTGAAGGCAGGGGGAAGGTGCAGCTGAGCTCTGTGGTGTTGCAGAGGGGCAGGATGGCCCCAGCCTGGCCTGAGGGTCTCCAAGAAACCACATAACCTTGGATCTGTCCGCTGTCTTCCTCCAGGGGCACTGGCTGTGGGGCACAGGAGGAAAAAGAGAAGGGGATGTGCAGTTCATCTTGAGTCGAGGAGAGCCTCTAGGTGGGGTGGATGGATCATACGAACGGAGCCTCCCCAGGCTGGGGCCAGGCTTCTCATCCCCCTCCCCTTTTCCCTCTGTCCCCTTGTGCTAGGTTCTAGGAAGGAGGGCAGGAAGAAACCAGAGGGCAGGAAGAAACAAGTCGGTGCACACAGCAGGCTCTTAACTATTCACTGAAGTACCCTGTGACCTGCGTTGTAGTCTCTCCAAAAGCTAACTCAGCTCCCTAGGCACATGCAAATTGCATGCAAATCACATATAAATGCATCCACGCCTCCCAGACCTGTTGCAGTCCTAAGCCTCGGTTTGCAGGGGCCTGTTTGGATTGGAGGAGGTGTCGAGGTGGAGGGATGGCCTTCAGAGGGAGTCACCTTCCAGAACAGCTGCACTGTCCGGGGGTCCAGCTGCCTCTGCCGCCACCATGTGTTCAGTCTGACAGCGGGGGCTGTGGATGGAACAAGAAGAGGGGGTGCCAGTTGGGGAAGGCCGTGGAACCTGGACTGGATACTAATGGCGGCTGCCAGCCTCTCATCACCTCCTTACCCCGTTCAGTAGTTCTCAGCTCCAGGCTGGGACTCCAGTTGCTCCAGTGGCCAGGCAGAGGCCAGCGGATGCAGCGTATCTGCAGGGTGTAGGCCGTGGCTGGGAGGAGCCCACAGAGCTCATACCGAAGGGCCTCCAACGGCAGGGGGCCCACCTGGTTGGGGGTGGACATGACCCTGAGCCTTGGATCGCTGGGTCATTCTAGGGCCAGCTCAAGCCCAACTTACCCTACCCCCTGCCCCCACCACCTCAGGCTCTCCAGGTTGCCCTCTGCCTCACCAGTGCCCAGCTGGCTTCTCCACTCTGTGGCTTATGGCGCAGCTCACACTTCTGATTTATGTGCAGGGCTGGCTGCCATGGCTCCCAGCACAACTGTAGGCAGCCTGCTTGGGGAGGGGCCGCTTCAGGGCTGGGGTCCATGGTCCGCAGCATGGGGGGCTCCAGTTTCACTGCAAGGAGTGGGACTGTCAGAAAGTCTCCCTGCCCCACCCTAGAGGGCTCTGCTTTAGCTCCCTCTTGTCTCCCTGTCTGCGGTTCACCATCTGTCCACGTTGCTAATGGCCGGTTTCTGTGGTTCCTCTTTCTGTGTCTTTGTTTCTCTCTAGGTGTCTGTTATCTGCTCTTGCCCCAGGGCCTTTGCACTGATTGTTACTTCTGCTTGAAATGTTTTCCCTCCAGATATCCAGGGCTTGCTCCCTCATTTCCTTCAAGGATCTGCTCAATTGTCACCCTCTTAGTGAGGCCTTTATTGACAAACCTATTGAAATAGCCAGTGCTCCCCTTCCCCTCTCTCTCTATGCCCTTCCCCTCCTTTAATTTCTCCTTTTTGCTTATTGCCATCTGAAATTCTATCTTATTTTTTCCCCCACTGGAATCTAACATTCTGAGGGCAGGATTTTTGATGCTTTGTATCCCCAGTACCTAGGGCAGTGCCTAACACGTAGTGGGTGCTTTAGCTGAAAGCATGACTGAATGTGCCTCCTTGCCTCTGTGTCTCTTCCTGTCTCTGGGTCTGTGTCACCATTTCTCTGTCTCCAGCTGCACCTCTCTTTGTCTCCGTCCCTCTCCTCTGCCTCTGTCTCTAGGTCTTCCAGTGTCTTCTTGTCTGTTGCTGGTTCTGTGTTTCCCTCTCCCTTCCTCTCAGTGTCTGCCCATTTTGGGGACCCCCTCCCTCCCCTGCATCACCCACCGACGTCCATGGGCTCAAGGCACAGTTGTGGGGACATGCTGATCCCCAGCGCATTCTCCGCCTGCACCCAGATGCCCATATTCTGGTACAACAGCAGGTGTCTGCGTGGGATGGAGCAGTGGCTCTGCCTGTCTTCGGGCACGCAGTCCATGATGGAATCCCCTTGGGTCTGACAGTTGCCCCGGCTCCTGCCAATAGTCCAGGCTTGGGTGCCAAGCAGAGGAAGAAAGCGAGGCTCCCTTCTCCCTCCCAGAGGCATGCCCAACATCCTACCCATGCCCTACCCCAGAATCCAAAGGGAGGGGACCAGGGTGGGGGCCCCTCCTCACTTGAAGCTCTTCAGAGTGAAGCTGGTGGGTAGGTGGGTCTCAGGTCCTGGCTCCCACTGGCAGATGAGGCTGCTGGTTGTGAGGTTCATGAGGCAGGAGAGGTTGCGGGGTACAGCTGGAGGGTCTGTATGTGGGTGGGAAGAGTGTGAGGACTTTGGGTAGGACCACTGAGAAAGCGCCCTCTGGGACTAGCTAGCCGTGTTGCCTTGCCCTGGCTTGGTTCCTCTGTTG
Source organism: Macaca nemestrina (assembly GCF_043159975.1). Lineage (NCBI taxonomy): Eukaryota > Metazoa > Chordata > Mammalia > Primates > Cercopithecidae > Macaca > Macaca nemestrina. The sequence continues at coordinate 197,391,092 of NC_092125.1, read as the reverse complement.
TCACCTTGTCTGCCCCCCGTCTCCAGGCAGAGTGGCTCTGGAAGGGCAGCCCTGGGGGAAGCTAAGTTGCAGGCATGCACAGGGGCAAGCCTCACAGACCCCCAGCAGCCTAGTGGTGGCCCACTTCCAAGTCCCCCAACTCCAGACCCTTTGTCAGTGACAGTGTAGTGTTTGGGTTTTCATCCTGGTCCTGCCATTCATTAGCCCTGTGATCTTGAAGTTATTTAACTGCTCTGTGCCTCAGCATCCTCATCTGTAAAATGGGGATAATGGTAAAATCCCACCCCCTAGCGTTATCAGGAGGGCTAAATGACTCACTCTACATGAAGTGCTCAGAACAGTGCCTGACATACAGGAAATGCTACATAAGTTTTAGCAGTGGCCATTACTGATGCTTTTTTTTTTTTTTTTTTTTTTTTTGAGACAGAGTCTCACTCTGTGGCCCAGGCTGGAGTGCAGTGGCACGATCTTGGCTCGCTTGGCTAATTTTTGTATTTTTAATAGAGACGGGGTTTCTACACGTTGGCCTGGCTGGTCTCAAACTCCTGACCTCAAATGATCCACCCACCACAGGCTCCCAAAGTGCTGGGATTACAGGTGTGAGCCACTGTGCCCGGCCCGTTACTGATTCTCAAACAAGAACCTTGGTCTTTGTTTTTTCCTTATGCCTCAACTTGGCACAAACTCCATCTTGCTCAGTTTGAAAGGAAGTTTGAAACTGGGGTGGGGGAGAAGCCCGGGACAAGCCCAGCTGGTAGAGAATGTTCTCCCTGGAGACACCCTCTGATGGCTGAGGACTTGCGCTATGTAGAGTAGTGGTCACCACACTGGCTTTAAAGCCACACTGCCTCCATCCTTATTAATGTGTGACAAGGGCAAGTCATGTACCTTCCCTGACCCTCAGTTTCCTCATCTGCAAAGTGAGGCTACACAGTAGTACCAACTTGTACTACTGTTACCTGATACCATGCCCATAAAGTGCTTATTAGATAAGAGCTCAATAGGTAGTATTCTTTTTTTTTTTTTTTTTTTTTGAGACAGAGTTTCGCTCTGTCACCCAGACTGGAGTGCAGTGGCCGGACCTCAGCTCACTGCAAGCTCCGCCTCCCGGGTTCCCGCCATTCTCCTGCCTCAGCCTCCCGAGTAGCTGGGACCACAGGCGTCCGCCACCTTGCCCAGCTAGTTTTTTGTATTTTTAGTAGAGACGGGGTTTCACCGTATTAGCCAGGATGGTCTCGATCTCCTGACCTCGTGATCCGCCCGTCTCGGCCTCCCAAAGTGCTGGGATTACAGGCTTGAGCCACTGCGCCCGGCCTCTTTTGTTTTTTGAGACCAATTTTCGCTTTTGTTGCCCAGGCTGGAGTGCAGTGGCGTGATCTCGGCTCATTGCAACCTCCGCTTTCTGGGTTCGAGCAATTCTCCTGCCTCAGCCTCCCGAGTAGCTGGGATTACAGGCGCCCGCCACCACGCCCAGCTAATTTTTTATATTTTTAGTGGAGACAGGGTTTCGCCATGTTGGCCAGGCTGGTCACGAACTCCTGACCTCAGGTGATCCGCCCGCCTTGGCCTTCCAAAGTCCTGGAATTACAAGCGTGAGCCACCGCGCCCGGCCGGTAATATTCTTATTAGTATTGGCAGGAGGGTGTTGGAGGCAGAGTAGTTGGATGGCTGGAGGGACTTACAGCCTGCGCGCAGCTCAACCTGGTCCAGGATCTGCAGGCTGTTGCCCCAGTTCAGGCAGCAGGAGAGAAAGGCCCGAGTGTGGTTGAGGTGGGGCAGGGTGATGGTAGATTGCTGGCTCCCATCAGACAGACGCTGCTGCCTGCCCCCGGGCTGAAGCTCTGCTCCCAGTCTCCACAGAATCTGTGGCTCCAGGTCCAGATGGCTGCAGTTCTGCTTGATGATGCAGGAGGCTGTGATGGGATCCCCCAGGTGGACGATGGGGGCTGAGACACTGATGTGCCCGCACTCCTCCAGACCTGGGGTGGAAGAGAATGGGCCAGGAACGACTCCTCTGCCTAGCAGAGCTGGGCTATAATCTAGGCCTTTGTACTCCTAGACTCAGGGCCCTCACCTTCCTTTCTCACCCTTCAAGACATGGGGGCTGGAAATAGAAGGATGTGAACGGAGACTTCGAGAGGCTACGGAGGTAAGACAGAGATAGTGATGTGCCGCTAACTGTTTATCAGCCAGCTTGGCAGAGAAAAGCAGACCCTGGTTTGTAGCGTGTGCCTTTCCGTGGTGTAAATATTCTCACCGTAGCTGATTTCAGCCTACTGAAGTGACATCATTGATCGGGGAGTTGGGAAGAGATGTTCCCAATTAGTGTTGGCAAGCCAGCACCAGCACACCACCAGATGGAGACTGTTAACTCCCCAATGCCCTCCCCAAGGATGGTGCAAGCAGTGATTAGAGTGATAAGAACCCATAACCACAGCAATCTTTTCACAATTGAAATCTGATTCTGCTACCCCATCTCCATCGCAGCACTTCAATGGCACATTATTGCTCTGAAAGGCAGTATGGTGTGATGGATGAGTGTGGATGTTGGGACTAGACTGCCTCGGTTTAAATTCTGGTTCTATTGCTTATTAATTACATGATCCTGGTATATTTCTGAGATTTTCTGTGCCTCAGTTTTCTCGTCTGTAAAATGGGGATAAAAATCGTTCCTACCTTAGTGTTGCTGGAAGGATTACATGCGATAACATATGGAAGGCATTTAGAGCAGTGTCTGGCATGTGAGTATGTGCTGCCATCATTAGGATAGACTCAAATCCTTGACATAGCTCTTGTGGCCTGGCCCCTGCCTGACCCTCTCAGTTCCAGCTTATACCGGTTTCTCAGCTCCAGCCATTCTGGCTCATTCTTGCTATTCTTTGAAAACTCCATAATCTTTCTAATCTCTGGATCTTTGCACCTGCTGTTTTTTTTTTTTGTTTTGTTTTGTTTTGTTTTGGTTTTCTTTTTCTTTTTTTTCTTCAAGGTCTTGCTCTGTCACTCAGGCTGGAGTGAAGTGGCACGATCATGGCTCACTGCACCCTTGACCTCCTAGGCTCAAGTGATTCTCCCACCTCAGCCTCCTGAGTAGCTGGGACTACAGGTTCATGCCAGCATACCTTGCTAATTTTTTGATTTTGTGTGTGTGTGTGTAGAGATGAGGTTTCACTCTGTTGGCCAGGTTAATCTTGAACTCCTGGGCTTAAGCAGGCCTCCTGCCTCAGCCTCTCAAAGTGCTGGGACTACAGATGTGAGCCTCTGTGCCCAGCCTGCTGTTCTTTTTGGAGGGACTCTTCTTTCTCTCTCCCACCCCTGTTTCACCTGGTTAACGCTTAGGCATCTTGAAGAAACCAGGCCAGGCACTAACGAACTGGAGGAGGCCAAGGTCCCTATGCTTCCTCAAAGCTCTTTTTATCCTTCATAATTATAGAGTCTTATGATTATTTACTTATCTGTCACTCCAGCTAGACTATAAATTCGGTGAGGCCAGCACACCTTGGCTGTTTGCTTATTACTGTATTCCCAGTGCCTAGTACAGAGTAGGACCTTGGTGAATATTTATTATCTTGAGATGGAGTTTTGCTCTGTCACCCAGGCTGGAGTTCAGTGGCGCAATCTCAGCTCACTGCAACCTCTGCCTCCCGGGTTCAAGCGATTCTCCTGCCTCAGCTTCCCGAGTAGCTGGGGCTACAGGCACGCACCACCATGCCTGGCTAATTTTTTTTTTGTATTTTTAGTAGAGACGGGGTTTCACCATGCTGGCCAGGCTGGTCTCGATCTCATGACCTCGTGATCCACCCGCCTCAGCCTCCCAAAGTGCTGGAATTACAGGCGTGAGCCACCGCACCCGGTCGATGAATATTTTTTTGATAAATAAACGAACAAATAAACATACACTTTGCCTGCAATGCTTTCTGTCCTCTCTCAGGTTTTCTTAGGCCCGTTTTACTGATGGGGATGCGAAGACCCTAAGAGGAGAAGCAGTTTGCCCAGGGTCACAGAGCAAGTTCATGATTCTCGCAAAGGGCTTCTACTGCTTCACAGACTCAGGATTTCAGGCTGGAAGGAACTTTACCAGGTCGTTTGCTTCAAAACTCTACCTGATGCTCTGCCCTCTACAGCAGAGCTTGAGTGGCCTAGTTTTGTATGGCCTAACAACTAAGAATGTTCCTTACATTTTTAAAGAGTTAAAAACAAACAAAACAAAAACCAAATAAAAACATGCAAAAGGCCTGGGTGCCGTGGCTTACGCCTGTAATCCCAGCACTTTGGGAGGCCGAGGTGGGCGGATCACCTGAGGTCAGGAGTTTGAGACCAGCCCAGCCAACATGGTGAAACCCTGTCTCTACTAAAAATACAAAAATAAGCCGGGCCTGGTGGCAGGCGCCTGTAATCCCAGCTATTCGGGAGGCTGAGGCAGGAGAATCGCTTGAACCCGGCAGGCAGAGGTTGCAGTGAGCCGAGATTGCGCTACTGTACTTCAGCCTGGGCAACAGAGTGAGACTCCATCTCAAAAAAACAAACAAAAAAACCCCTGAAAAAACAAAAACATGCAATAGGCAGGGCATGGCGGCTCATGCTTATAATCCCCATACTTTGGGAGGTCAGGGCAGGTGGATTACTGGAACCCAGGAGTTCGAGACCAGCATGGAAAAACTACATCTCTACAAAAAATACAAAAAAAATTAGCTGGGTGGTGGCATGCCCTGTACTACCTTGGAGGCTGAGGCAGGAGAATCACTTGAGCCCAGGAGGTTGAGGCTGCAGTGAGCTGTGATTGTGCCACTGCACTCCAGCCTAGGCAACAGAGGCAGACCCTGTCTCAAAAACAAACAAACAAACAAGGAACAGAGACAGTATGTGGCCTGCAAAGCCTAAACATTACTGTCAGACAAAGTTTGCCAACCCCTGCTGCACAGCATCTTTGTCAATCCTGGCTTCAGCTTGCATACCCCTGGGGATGAGAAGTTCTCTACCTCTCAAGACAGAGTTTCCATAGTTGGTAACTAAGCTCTGCCTGGGCTTCTTTATTTCAGGATGAAACCTGTCCCCTTGTAGCTTCCGTCCTGATCCCTTTGCTGCCCACCAAGGCTACATAGGACCCATGGGTTCCTTCTGACCGCTTGGTAGAGATTTGTGGACAAGATCTGCTCCCCACTGGCCTTTTCCAGGATGACCAGCCCGGGTCATCTCACCATTCCTCTTGGGTGGTGGTTTGCCTGTGGAAGTCTGTGGGTGGGATGCCAGCTACCCCATATCTGTGGCTCAGTCTTGAGTCTTTTGGGATTCTCTGGGAATCCCAGTAGCCATGTGGCAGTGCAAGAAAATTCCCAATATCTCTCCTTGTAACTTCCCCTCCCCACTGCGCCCTCATCCTTGGCCATACTCACTTCCGGGGAGCAGCAGGATGATCAGGGCAGCCCAAGTCAGGCTGCAGGTTCTCAGCCTTGCCATAGTGCCAACTTGATGTTCACCTGGAGGCAGGAGGTTTGTTTAAGACCATGGGCTTTGGAGTCAGAGCTGATCTTAATCCTTGTCTGTCACTGTGCAGCTTTGACTAGGTTGCTTGACTTCTCTGAGCCTTAGTTTCTTTGCAAAATGGAAGTAACAGCAGCCTATACTTCATGGGACTTTGGGAGGAAGACACAAAATGATGCAAGTCAAGGGCTTTGCACTGCGCCTGGAACATAGGAAATGACAGTGACAGCCACTGTTACTATACTTGCCTTCCAGGAAAGAGCAGGGAAAGGAGCAGTGAGGAACAGCATTCTTCACCCTTCCCAGCTATCTAAGCCGGGCTCCCCTCAGCAGAACCTGAGATGAGGAATTGCATGCTGGTGGTTTATTTCGAGAAGATCCTAGCAGCAGATAAGGAGAGGATGAAGTGGGGAGAATGAAACAGGGACAGAGAGAAAGCCAACACAAGGTTACATCATATGTTGGTCACCTCTATGGACAACTGGGGCTCTATCCTGCTGGAACCTTCCCAAGAGCCATGTAGAACACTTCTCAGAGCTGTCCACCGGAGGGTCAATTTATCCCTTGGATGGGAGGGAAGATGGGAAGATTTACCCACTGACCCCTGCCCCCCATTGGTCAAGGGATGCCTCTTGGGGTGTTCACTCCCTGGCACATCCAGGTTGGGCACGCATGAGTACTAGGCAGGTTCTCCTGGGGAAGCCATGCCAGTGTTGTCAGGCACACTCCCTGGATGAAAGGGAGAGCTCTATGGAGCAGCTGAGGCAAGGGGCTGTCAGGTTACACCTGCAGGAAGCTGGCTGCCTCAGCCATGTGGGCTGAGAGAATATCAAGTGGGGCACCCGAGGGGTCCAGTATGCCCCCACTTCTGGGCACAGACCTCTGGTGGCCTTCTGGGGTCAGGCATCATATGGTCGCAGCCATAGCACCTGGATGGAGGGTGCCTTGGCTCCAGTCTTAGGAAGTATGCAGAGGTTTCTACCACTTGGGTGGGTATCCAGCCTCATGTTCACCCTGCTCCCATTGGGGTCTTGGGGCCAACACCTGATCCTCCAGCACGAGTTGGTGCTCTTGGTGGCAGATCAGTGGGAATTGTTGGTCAGCTTGCATGTACATATCTGGACACATACATGCAGGTGGTGTCCCAGCAGGTCCCTCGTGCTCAGCAGGGAGAAAGGTAGGAGAATCCTTTTCTCTCCCTCCCAGAGAGAGGTGTGGATAAGAACTGCCCAGATAACCCAGGCTGTTCTTGCTCTCAGGGGCCTTACCCAAACCCCCAGTCTATTCGTGTATAGTGCAGTATCAGAATACCCAGTGACTGCTAGCCTGTAAGTCTCCTTTGTGCAAATCAGAAAGAAAACACCCCATCCTCGGGACGGATGCAGCACCACACTAGGACCTGGCAACTAGGGAACAGCCTGGATTTCAGCTCTAGTTACTCCTCAGTTTTGTGCAGTGCGAAACCTGCACAGCTATCCCGAGCATCTGTCTACCCATTGGTGGTTGGTAACCTTCTTACTACAGCATACCAGTTTGATTATCCATCCCCCCCAACACTGGTCGGGGAAGATTTAGCCTCCAAGGCCCAGATTTTGGGACACTGGTTTTCATCTCTATGTGCTTTTGATCATATCCCAGCCCTGTTGCCCTAGCCAGGGTCAGCTTCAGGCCTAGCCTGGGCCCCGTGCAGTACCACCATATCCACCCCCACTGGCTCCTGTCCAGAGTAGACAACCTAACCCCAAGAGGCCCCGGCATCCTCCCCCTGCTTGGCCTCAGTCCCTGGTCCTCCACTGCAGCCCTAGACATCCCCCAGCCTGGTTGAGCGGGCCTAGGGCCTAGGGCCTGTTCAGTCTCACTCTCTGGGGGGCCGATATACAGAGAGCTTTGGAGCCCAGCTCAGACTCAGGTCACCTGACTTGATCTCCAGCTCTGCCACTTACCAGCTGCTTTGTGACCTTGGACAAGTTACTTCACCTTTCCGAGCCAAGCCTCAGTTTCCCCATCTGTGGAAAAGAAAGAACATTAGCACTCACTCCTCAGGGTTGTTGTGAGGATGAAATGAGATGATTATGGTAAAGGCACTTAGCACTGTGCCTGGCATGGAGTTGGCACTCAGCAACCGTAGGTTCTTTTCACGAGCCGTAAAACGAGTCAGCAGCTCATGGAATCCAGCACAGTTCAGTTCTCGCCCCACCCCTGCCTTCCTCACAGCCTGCGTGGTCACACCTCCCAGGACTGCCACCTTGCTTTTGTCTGTGCACAGTTCCAAAGCCCCATTTCTGGATCCCCTCTTCCTAGCTCCCTGGCCCCCTGGCCCTCCCATCACTGGCCATCTCCTCTGGGCCCTGCAAGTGCTCGCTCCCGCGGCTCAGCACACCTTAATGCCTCCTGGGCTGGCTGCTCTCACATCCCCTCCTTCTGTTTCTCCCTCATCACACTCAACCCTCTCCCCTCACACTCTCTTCCCCAGTTCACACCCCTGGCCCCCTTGCTGTTTCTACTCTCACCGTGGGAAGGGTGGGGAGGGAGGAGGGGGCTGGGAATAAACAGAGGGGAGAGGCCCTTCCAGATGTGCTGCAGATAGAGAAAAAGAGAGAGAGAGATACAAAGAGTGGCAGAGTGAGGAGGTGACTGAAATCCGCACAGACCAAAATGACAGAGACCCACCAAGAGGATGACTGAGGCCAGAGAGGTGTCGAGAGACACAGAAAAAGGGCCCGATGTACACTGACCCAGAGAGTGGGGGGCACTCGGAGGCCCGGAGCCCAGGAGGCGGTCTGTTACCAAGAGTTTAAGATTCAAGAGATAGCAGGAAATATGCGAGACAGAGAAACTCAGAGAAATAACAAGCCAGGGAGAAGCTGAGGAGGAAAGATGGAAACAGAGAGTGAAATAGAGACCCAGACGGGGAGGGGTTGCGCGGCTGGAACTCAGACACACACGTTCTGAGAGGCAGAGGCATGGGGAGGGGAGAATGATTATGCCTGTCCCCAGCCCAGCTCAGTGTCCCCAAGGAGCTACTTGGCTGTGAGTGACTTCCCTGGTGCAATACCCCCCAAAGTAGGGGCATCCTGTGAAAAGAGACTCACTGTCCAGGGCTGGGGTTCCAAAGGACGAATCCTTGGCCCCAGGCCTAGGACCCCGGACATGAACACTTGGCAGAGCTGCGGGGAGTGGCCCCAGGATTCCAGCTCTCCATCAAGCCCAAGGCTCAGCCCCTCTGTAGGGATCCCCTACTCACGTTGGAGCCTCTGGCCCGGACCCTGCTTGATCTCCTTGGTCTCTCTTCTCCTCGTCAAAAGAAGTTCCTGAAACCAGCTGCAGTCCAGCTTCTCTCCCCGAGCTCTGTCGTTAATGGCTCGGCCTCTGACAGGCCCGGGGGCTGGGGATTGCAACACCTTCCGAGCCTCCCTCCTACCCTCCCTTGCGCCTTCGAGGGCACAGGCAGCCCCTTCCTCCCAGGAAGGAGCCTGTGAGGGAAGCTGGTGAGGCCCGGGCAGCCTTCCTGCCTTGGGGGTCTTAAAGGGCTGGGGAATGTGGCAACGATGTCCCCCTCCCCTGCCTCCGGATTTCCTGAGCTCGAAGCTTTGAGGCTGGGCAGGGCCCAGGCTCCCACCTGGCTGGGTTCCATCCCTATGCCCCCCAGCCTGGGGGAGCATCACTTGGAGGCAGACCCTGCCTGGAAGGCTCACCCGGCCCCAAGCCTCTTTTCAGCTCTAGCCTTGGGGCCCACGTCTTCACAGTAGTCAGAAGGGTGTGTTCCAGGTTCCAGGGAATTTTATAACCCAATACTCACTGCTGTCCTCTTCATTACGTATTCTGCACATTGCCCATAGACCAGGCAGATGGAGAAACAGGTATTCTGGGGGCAAGACAGGAGGATGTCTTGGTGAGGCACGGGGTCCTCATATGTTCACTAAAAATTAGTAATGTTTACCCACAATGGTTCTGCAACACTGAATATTTTGTAATTGAGTGAAATAGACTACATTTTATGTCTTTTATTGGTCTGTATTCATGATTCCTCTGCAACTACAAACAATTTTCCTTGCATTTTCTGAGAAAGGTTCAAACTGCTCATAGTTTATTGGATTCATAACCCAAAAAAGGTTAGGTACCAACAGACCAGCAGATTGTCCTTAACATATAATCATTTTTAGGCGTCTGGGTCTGGTGTGATGCTGCAGACCAGGGCTGCAGTTCTAGTTCCAGGTCAAATGACCTGACTGCCCGCTGTAACCCTCCCAAGATACCCCACAGGCTCTGCTCACTCAGTGAGTCCCGTGGACTGTCTTCTTTCAAAATAGAACCAGAATCCTGGGTATTCACTGTAAAGTTCAAGTTGGCTCTACGTTCAAATATTTTTATGATAATATATTGGAAAATACAAATATAACTGAAGCCAATACTAGCTAGCTCCCAGCTACCCTCATCTCTTGCCTAGATCATCGCAATAGCACCCTCCCTGCTCTCCTGCTTCCATTTCATCCTCGTTCCCTCACCTGTCTGTAGTTCCTTCAGCAGCCAGTGCGATATCAATCAAACAGAAGTCTGATCAGGCCATCCTCGTCCCAACTTTTCCAATGGCTCCTGTCTCATTCAGAGTCAAAGTCAAAGCCCTTTCAATGGTCTACAAGGCCCTACACAACCTGGTATCCCCATTACCACCTGGATCCCTCTCTGTTATTCTCCCCTTTGCTGCCTTGCTCCAGCTACCCTGTGTTCTTTGCTTCTTGAACTTGTTATGCTATCTCTTGCCTCCGGGCCTTTGCCTTTGCTGTTTCATTTGCCTGGACTGTTTCCCCTGCAAATAGCTACATGGGTTGGTCCCTCCCCTTCAGGTCTTTGCTTAAATGTCCCTTTCTCATTGAGGCCTTCTCTGGGCACCCTTTTCAAAATTTGCAAGCCCCTTCCCTCCCACTCACTATCTCTGTCTCCCCCGTATCCCTTTTCACCATCTGATATTGGCTGTCTCAATCCCCACTAGACTGAAAGTTCCATAAGAGCAACATTTTTTATCTGTTTTGTTCAAAACTTTATCTCCAGTGTCTAGAACACTGCTTGCCACACAGTAAGGCCTCCATGCGTGTTTGTTGAATGAATGATCAACTGGATGAATCTTCCCCCACTTCACCAAATCTGTCTCTAATCCCCACGTACCTTGTCATGGTGAATTAACCACCATCCCCTCCTCTCCCTAGTCATGCAGCTCAGGGACTCAGGAGTCATTCCTTACAACCCCTTCTCCACTTTCCCATGTCTAGTCAGTTCTTTTTTTTTTTTTTTGAGACGGAGTCTCGCTTTGTCACCTAGGCTGGAATGTAGTGGCACGATTTTGGCTCACTGCAACCTCTGCCTCCCAGGTTCAAGTGATTCTTATGCCTCAGCCTCCCAAGTAGCTGGAATTACAAGTGCCTGCCACCATGCCTGGCTAATTTTTATAGTTTTAGTAGAGATGGGGTTTCGCCATGTTGGCCAGGCTGGTCTTGAACTCCTGACCTCAAGTGATCTGCCCACTTCAGTCTCCCAAAGTGCTGGTTTTACAGGCGTGAGCCACTGTACCTGGCCTTCCAGTCAGTTTTTATTTATTTTTTATTTTTGTTTTTTGTTTTTTTTTGAGATGGAGTCTCGCTCTGTCACCCAGTATGGAGTGCAGTGGCACGATCTCGGCTCACTGCACCTCTGCTTCCCAGGTTCAAGTGATTCTCCTGCCTCAGCCTCCTGAGTAGCTGGGACTATAGGCACGCACCACCATGCCCGACTAAATTTTTGTATTTTTAGTAGAGACGGGGTTTCACCATGTTGGCCAGGCTGGTCTCGAACTCCTGACCTCAAGTGATCTGCCTGCCTCGGCCTCCCAAAGTGTTGGGATTACAGGCATGAGCCACCGCGCCTGGCCCCAGTCAGTTCTTAATGAAAGAATGGGCCTTTTGTTTGTCATTCAGAGAACTTGCTCCTGGAGCAGGTGCAGCGACACAATGGTGAGACACAGTTTTAGTTCCTGCCTTTATGGAGCTCCCATCTCAGCCTTGCCAATGGCCGTGTGATCCTTCTCTTTTCCCTGCCTTTCTTCAGAGGCCTGTCATCGCAGCCTAACTTCTCAACCAGACATGCAAGTTACCTTCGCCTCCCTCTCCTGCCTCACCAGCCCCTGCTTCCTCAGATCCAGCCCGTCATGCCAAATTCACTAGTATTTCCCTGCCTGCCCCAGGCTCTGGAACGACCCTCTGCCCTTCCTCTGTGGAGTGCCTGTCACCTCCCGCTGGCCGAGTCCTGTTCCTGACCCAGTTCGAGCATCCAGCCTGAGCTCAGCACCCCTCTGGGCTTCCACACCTTAGTCAAACTGAATCAGGGGCCCTTCTCCCCATTAATCCTGTAATACTGTGGTAGGCTGTTGGCCGCCTGCCTCCTCCATTATACTGTGAACTCTTTGAGGGTAGAAACTGTATTCTTACCTCTGCCTCTCCAGCCTCAGTACAGTGCTGGACACACAAAGGATACTCAATGCGTATCTGTTGGGCTGCAGAACCTTGGAGATGGTGTTTACCTTCTCCAAGCCTCTGTTGCCTAATCTGTCACAACGATAATAACTCCTCCCAGGGATTTTGTGATAATTAAATGAGCTATCAGAAATACAATGTCTAGTGTGGTAACCAGCGCACAGTAGGTGTTCAATAAAGTTGCTTTCCTTTTTTCCCTTCTGCATAATTCAATATTTAGGAGGGAGGTTCTACTGATCTCCTTTGTGCTCCATTCTCTGTTGAGGACCCGCACCAGGAAACGGAGCTGCAGCAGCTGGAATAAAAGTTAGATTTAAGGAAACGAAAGTTAGATTTAAGGAAGAGCTTTCTTTAGGGTGTACTGAGGTTAAGATGATGAGCTGAGGAGTCAGGTTGCTTGGCTTTGCCACTTGCTGCCTGTGTGACTCCGAACAAGTGTTTAATCTCTTTGAGCCTTGGTTTTGTCATCTGTAAAATGGGGCTAACAGTATTGGCTTCATAGGATTCTTGAGAGAAATCAGTGACTGTAAGGTTTGTGGAACACAGCTAGGCACACAGTAAATGCTTAATAAGTGTTTACTATGGTGCATTGAAGAGCACAAGACAGACGAGGAGTCATCCCCTCTACCCGCACCCAGTGTCGGCTTTGTGGACACTTCCTCCTCCAGCTGTCCTGCCTCCCGCCCCTCCTCCATCAGACAAGGCCTCTGTGTGTTGGAAACCCCCGGTAAGGGAGTGCTGATGAGGGAACCCTATTCTCGGCAGCCTAGCTACTGAGCCAGAGTTGTTTCTGTTTCTGTTACTGCCTGTGATGTGTGGGGCTTCTGGGTAGGTCAAGGAGCAGCTTGTTCCAGAGGGGCCGGGGCGGGGGCCAGGTAGGCAAGCTGGGGTGAGTGCCCGGAAGTTGAGGCTATGGTGCTCAGTTGCCAGGGCCGGGGTTGGCTGGAATACAGCAGGCGGCTAAGATTGTGCAAACAGGTCATTGTGCAAACGCGCCCCTGTGTGTGACCTCGATTGTGCAAACAGGTGTTTACTGGAGGCTGCTCCGCTTGGGCAGTCCGCTTACAAAAAGCCCTTGAGCTGTTGACTTAGAAAGAAACTGGACACTCCTTTTTCCCTGAACCCACCCTGAACTTTCCGCCTCCTGGCCTTTGCTCAGGCTGTTCTCTCTGCGTCCAGTGCCCTCCCTCACCTCCACCTCAACTTGCTGAAATTCTACTCATTCTTCAAGGCTCAGAGAAAATGCCACTAAGTCTCTTTTTTTTCTTTTCTTTTTGTTTCTTTCCTTTCTTTTTTTTTTTTTGAGATGGAGTCTCGCTCTGTCACCCAGGCTGGAGTGCAGTGGCTGGATCTCTGCTCACTGCAAGCTACGCCCCCTGGTTCACGCCATTCTTCTGCCTCAGCCTCCTGTGTAGCTGGGACCACAGGCGCCCGCCACCACACCCAGCTAATTTTTTTTTTGTATTTTTAGTAGAGACGGGGTTTCACCGTGTTAGCCAGGATGGTCTCAATCTCCTGACCTTGTGATCCGCCCGTCTCGGCCTCCCAAAGTGCTGGGATTACAGGCGTGAGCCACTGTGCTCGGCCCCTTTCTTTTTTTTGAGATGGAGTTTCATTCTTTTTGCCCAGGCTGGAGTGCAGTGGTGTGATCTTGGCTCAGTACAACCTCCTCCTCCTGGGTTCATGCGATTCTCTGTCTCAGCCTCCCAAGTAGCTGGGATTACAGGCGCCCGCCACCGCGCCTGGCTAATTTTTGTATTTTTAGTAGAGAAGGGGTTTCATCATGTTGGCCAGGCTGGTCTGGAACTCCTGACCTCAGGCAATCTGCCCGCCTCGGCCTCCCAAAGTATTGGGATTACAGGTGTGAGCCACCGCGCCAGGCCACTAAGTCTTTTTTCATAAGTTTTCCCCTCATTTGTAGAGTGTGTCCTGTGATATATCTTTAGTGTCCTGATGTTGTTTTACCTTATGGCGCTTTCCAGATCCGTGAGTTCAAGGATCTTTCCTTATTCACCTCTGAAAGGCTGGGAGGCTGAGGCCCAGAGAGGGAATGTGACCTGCCCATGTCCCACAGCCATTTTGAGACTGAACTGGGCTCCAAATCAGGCCTTTGCATTTTCTGCCACACTCGCCACCCCTCTTTTAGGCCTCATCCACTCTGACGTTGGACTTTTGCTCTAACCCCTGGGATGAGGTGGGAACTGGAGGGATAGGTGGGACTTGTATGGAGGAGGGAAGTATGCTGGGCAGGGGGACAGTGAGAACCAAGACACGGAGGCTGGAATGGGTGCCATGACAGAGGTAGAAGGTGGCCCAGGCCTGGGAATGGCAGTGGTGGTGGTGGTGGGGAGGGAAGGCCTGCATTCTAGACCCACAGATAGCACTGATGCTGCATGACCCTGAGCAGCACCTCATAGTCCTGCCTCATAGACCCCCAGCTCCCCTTGAAGCTCCACACACACCCCAAACTAAACACGCCTCCCAGCTGAGCTCCTCCATGTTTTCTCCTGAAAACCTGGTTTTCTGTCCTGGTGAATCCAGAAACTTGAACTGGTTCTGAACACCTCCCTGCCGGTTACCCCCTACATCCGGTCTGTCGCTCCTTCCAGTGGGATTTGCCCCTTCTCTCCCACCTTACAGCCCCTGCAGGAAGTCAGGCCACCATTGTTGTCTCCTTGGATAACGTCTCGGCTTCGTCCTGGTCTCCCTGACTTCATTCCTGGGATACCACCCTTGCTATACTTAGCTGGAGTGCTTCTTCCAAATTGCAAATTCCAGTATGTCACCACCCAACTGAAAATTGGCTGGGCGTGGTGGCTCATGCCTGTAATCCCAGCACTTTGGGAGGCCAAGGCAGGCTGATCACCTGAGGTCAGGAGTTTGAGACCAACCTGGCTAACATGGTGAAACCCCGTCTCTACTAAAAATACAAAAATTAGCTGGGCATGGTGGCGGGCACCTGTAATCGCAGCTACTGGGGAGGCTGAGGCAGGAGAGTCACTTGAACCCGGGAGGCGGAGGTTGCAGCGAGCCAAGACTGTGCCACTGCACTCCAGTGTGGGCAACAAAAGCGAAACTCCTTCAAAAAAAAAAAAAGAAAAGAAAATCATCCATCCATTGGTTCCTCTCTGTCCATGGGCTAAAGTTCTAAGTCTTCTTCATGTCCTTTGAGGCCCTTCAAAACCAGACCCTGAGTCCTTCTTCACCGTGGAGCCTCATCTCTCTCTCTCTTTTCTGTCCAGGTCCTAATCCCTGGAACCTGTGAATATATCACCTTACATGTCAAAAGAACTTTGAAAATGTGATTAAGGTTGGGATGAGGAGATTATCTTGGATTATCTGGGTAGATCCAAGAGTCTCATCTCTTGATACTCCCTTTCCCAACTCCTTTTCCTCATTTAAAAAAAAAATAATTAATTTTTTATTTTCTTTTGAGACGGAGTTTCGTTCTTGTTGCCCAGGCTGGAGTGCAATGGCTCAATCTCGGCTCACTGCAACCTCCGCCTCCTGAGTTCAAGCGATTCTCCTGCCTCAGCCTCCCGAGCAGCTGGGATTACAGGCATGTGCTACCATGCCTGGGTAATTTTGTGTTTATTTATTTATCTTTTTGGAGACAGAGTCTTGCTCTGCTGCCCAGGCTGGAGTTCAGTGCTGCAACCTTGGCTCACTGCAACCTCTGCCTCCAGGGTTCAAGTGATTCTCCTGCCTCAGCCTCCCAAGTAGCTGGGACTACAGGCATGTGCCACCACACAGGGCTAATTTTTTGTATTTTTAGTAGAGATGGGGCTTCACCATGTTAGCCAGGATGGTCTCGATCTCCTGACCTCGTGCTCTGCCCGCCTTGGCCTACCAAAGTGCTGGGATTACAGGTGTGAGCCACCGTGCCCAGCCTTTGTTTTTGAGAGGGAGTCTCCCTGCGATGCCCGGGCTGGAGTGCAATATGATCTTGGCTCACTGCAACCTTCGCCTCCAGGGTTCAAGTGATTCTCCTGCTTCAGCTTCCTGAGTAGCTGGGATTACAGGTGTACACCACCATGCCTGACTAATTTTTGTATTTTTAGTAGAGATGGGGTTTCACCATGTTGGTCAGGCTGGTCTCGAACTCCTGACCTCGTGATCCTCCCACCTGCCCACCTCAGCCTTCCAAAGTGCTGAGATTACAGGCGTAAGCCACCGTGCCCGGCCTTTTTTTTTTTTTTGAGACGGAGTCTTCCTGCGACGCCTAGGCTGGAGTGCAGTGGTGCGATCTCGGCTCACTGCAGTCTCCGCCTCCCGGGTTCAAATGATTCTCCTGCCTCAGCCTGTCAAGTAGCTGGGATTACAGAACCTGGCACTATGCCCAGTTAATTTTTGTATTTTTAGTAGAGATGGGGTTTCACCATATTGGCCAGGCTAGTTTGGAACTCCTGACCTCAGGTGATCCACTTGCTTCCCAAAGTGCTGGGATTAGAGGTCTGAGCCACCGCACCCGGCCCTCTTCCTCTTCATGAACCTGGCACTTCAACCATTCCAGTTATCATCATCATCATCTAATCATGTGCTGCTTTTTTCATGGCTCTAGTCCTTTTCCCATAGTTTCCTTCTGCTTCGGAATGCCCTTCCCTTATTTGTATGTCTGAAGAAATCGCTTTCATCCCTCAAAATCCAGCTGGCATGTCACCTCTTCTATGAAGCCTTCCCAGATTTCCCAGACTGCATTGGGTGTTGCTCCCGGATGCTCTGTGAAGGCTTGGATGGATCTGTTACCTCAGTACCCAGCGTGCGGCCTGACATGGAGGAGGTGTTCATGAAAGGTTGCTGTACAATTTGGATGTTGGATCTGGATTTTCAGGCCTTGGGGCCCACAGGGGGCCCATCCAGTTACCTACTGAGAAGTCTGGAGGAGTCTCTTCCAACACGGGGCAGCCAGCACTGCATTCTCCTGCTTCCCTGGTGCTCAGCTGAGCAGGATTTTCTGCCTTTGAGTGGTGCCCACAAATGAGAAATGAATTAATGAGGACATCGCTGACACTGAATACCAGTGGGCAAAACACCCCAGGCTGTCTCCCCAGGCTGCAGAGAGGCTGGGATGGCTGCCCAGATGCTCTCTTGGGGCCTGCCTCTGGGGAAGGAAGCAGAATTCTAGCTTGGAGTGGGCAGAAGAGAAGACTTCCCCTCCTTCTTATCCCCTGCTTGTGGTCTTCTGGCCAGGCAGGCCTTATCTCTGCTCTCCGGGCCTGGCCTGCCATGGTATGGCTGGGGAGGGGCATGGTCCTGGTGGTCGGGGTGATGGGGAATCAGAGACTGAAAGGAGATAAAGCTCAGATGCTTATCTTGGCTCGGAGGAAACCTATTCCCTCTACAACCCTGTGACTGGAGGATGGGATTGGGTGCAGGAAAGAGTCCCTAGGCCAGGCCAGCTTCTGCCCTATTCATGGGCTTCCTTGGGTGAGGGAGCTAGACCCACCTTTCCAGGGTCTGAGGCCCCCTTCCCCATCAGGCAGCTGGTTTATGTCCCCACAGCACTGGGTGGGCAGTGGGGAGGGGAGAAGACAGGGCCATTTTTCCTAAAATTCTTGCCAGGAAGAGTGGCCAAGATAAGTCAAATGACCTGTGTAAGGACAGAGAGAGGCAAAGGCAGGTTCAGAGCTTGTGGAATCAGAGCCTAAGGCCTGCATTCTCCCCTACTTCCTGGGGAGTCTGACCTGGATCCTGAGAAGGAAGAGGGGTTCCCAGAGGTAGCCAGTCTGCTCCCTTGGTCCCATGTCCTCTGCCACTGCAGTCTGGAACCAGGGGACACAGATGGGGGTTCCTGCCCATAGATAAGCCTCTGGGTTAGGGGCACCAGGGAGCAGAGGGATGGTGGCTTTTGCAACCTCCTTGTGGTTATACTGTTCTTATGAGTGGTCTAGACTGCTGAGGCGAGGCTGGATGTGTTATCTCTATCACCTCTCTGACCTCCCAGGCTATTGTATGTTTCCTGGAATGTCCAGTTTATTCGATTCATGCACTTATTTATTCACCCACTCCATACCCCATGAGCTCTTCTTTCTATTCATTCTCTCACTCACCCGTTTATTCACCCATCTATCTACCCATTCATGCATCTATCCATCTACCCATCCATCTATCCTTCCATCCATCCATCAAAACTACCAACTCAGCCATCCATCCACCCATCCCTGCATCCATCTGTCCATCCATATATCCATCCACCCAACTATCCATCCATTCACCCACTAATTCATCCATTCATTATCCATGCATCCATCCGTCTATATGTCCATCCATCCACCACTTATCCATCTATCCATCTACCCATCATACCCATCCATCCATTCATCCAACCACCACCCATGCACTCACCTATCCACCCATCCAGTCATTAATCCAGTAAAAAATTTTGAGCACCTATTACCAATCAGGTCCTGCACTTGGACCTTAGGGTAGTGTGTGAATAAAACCCCAGGCTGTAATGGTCTGTGACAAGCAGACTTTCTCACAGGACCTCTGAATGCCTGCCATCCCTAAGGATACCACACAATCTCTGTGCGGCCCTTATGAATGCAGGCAACTCCTTCTCCCAAACTCCAGGAACCAGAAATGACAGGATCCAGAAATGTGGTTGGATTTCCTCTTGATTCCAGATGTGTTATATGCCGATGTGACTCCAGTACCCTCATTTAAGGCTCTTGCCCTGTGAAGCTGTACCACCTTCTATGGCTCCCCATCACCCTCCTGCTGGCCTCCAGTTACTTGGCTTCTGTCTCTTTTTTTCTTTTTTTTTTCAGATGGAGTTTTGCTCTTGTCACCCAGGCTGGAGTACAGTGGCATGATCTCAGCTCACTGCAACCTCCGCCTCCCAGGTTCATGCCATTCTTCTGCCTCAGCCTCCCAAGCAGCTGGGATTACAGGCGCCTGCCACCACGCCTGGCTAATTTTTGTATTTTTGGTAGAGATGGGGTTTCAGCATGTTGGCCAGGCTGGTCTTGAACTCCTGACCTCAGGTGATCCACCCGCTTCAGCCTCCCAAAGTGCTGGGATTACAGGCGTGAGCCACCGTGCCTGGCCGGCCTCTGTCTCTTGACATGGGTACCCCTCATAGTCTTTCTCTCTATTCCCATCCTGCCACCATCTGGGGGAACTGTACTGGCCACAAGAGTGCTGTGCTCACACACCGGTTTTCAATTCCTTGACTGGGTTATCTCTAAGCGCTTTTCCATTTTAGACACACAATATCTTGTTTACATCAGGGACTTTGCCATCACCTGGATCTGCTCAACCTCTAGAACCTTCCATCCAACACCTCCTCTTTGACCATAGGCCTCCCTCTGTCCACCTCTCACCCCCTCACCCCCACAGCTCCTGCTCTCTAAACTCAGAGAGGCCTCCAGGCTCTGCTCCCACTATTTCCTCATCTATCACCTCCTCCTCACTTCCCTTCCTTTTTTCCCCCCGCCGGGATCCCAGCATTAATTCACTGAAGATTCTCTTACCTGTGCTCCAGGATTTGTGCAGTCCTCTCCATCCATCTCCCTGCCCAGCAGAGCTTCACAGGTTGGAGTATTTCTTTTTGGAGTGGGTCTCATTCTGTCGCCTAGGCTGGGGTGCAGTGGCACAAACATGCTTCCTTACAACTTCGACCTCCCTGGCTCAAGTGATCCTCCCACCTCAGACTCCTGAGTAGCTGGGACTTCAGGCACACACCACCATGCTTGGCTAAATTAAAAAAATTTTTTTTTGTAGAGATGGAGTCTGGCCACGTTGCCCAGGCTGGTCTTAAACTCCTGGACTCAAACAATCCTCCTACTTGGCCTCCCAAAGTGCTGGGATTACAGGTGTGGACCATCATGCCCGGCCTGGATTGGATTCTTAAGGTAAACTTTTTATTGACGAATAATGTATAGACCATTATAAAATTCTAATTGCAATTTTTAACCTTACCATAAGTGTATATAACTATATACACATATGATTTTAAGTGCTTAATTTTGACATAACTGAGGTTTATACGAAATTTGCAAGAATCGTGGGAGAAAACTCCTGTATACCCCTCACCCAAATTCTTAAAATGTTATCAACATTGTATCAAATTTCCTTTCTCTCTTTCTGTGTGTGTATACACGCCTTCACAGGTAAAGATTGTTTTCTGAACTGTTTGAGAGTAAGTTGTATATGTGATCCTCCTATACTCCAAGTTCTTCCGTTGCGTGTTTCCTAAAAAACAAGGACATCATCTTACATATGACCACAGTACGGAAGTTACCATTGTTACAACGGTAGCTAATCTACAGATTTTATTCAGATTTCAGATCTTATTCAGATTGTCATAGATATAGATTTTAAAATGTATTATGTAACATTTGATATGTAAGAATGCTTGAAAACGATGAAATGTAATAACAAAATGGTCATCTGTCAACCAATCACCAAACTTAAGTTCTAGAACAAGGTCAAGAAACTATGGTCCGCAGGCCAAATCCCGCCCGCTGCCTGGTGTTGTGGCACAGTCACACCCATTCATTTACACCTTGTTTATGGCTGTTTTGGAGGTACAAAGCTGCAGAGTTGAGTAGTTGTGACAGAGACCTTATGTTCCATAAAACTAACACATTTGCCACCTGACCCTTTACAAAAAAGTTTGCCATCCTCTGGTCTAGAGCAGAGCTGTCCAGTAGAACTTTCTGTGATGATGGAAATATTCTATAAATCTGTGCTGTCCAATACAGTAGCCACTAGCCATGTGTGACTAGCATTTGAAATGTGGTTAGCGTGTCTGAGGAACTGAGTTTTATTTTTTTTTAAAATTGTTTAAAAATTTTTATATTTGGCCGGGCGCGGTGGCTCAAGCCTGTAATCCCAGCACTTTGGGAGGCCGAGACGGGCGGATCACGAGGTCAGGAGATCGAGACCATCCTGGCTAACACGGTGAAACCCCGTCTCTACTAAAAATACAAAAACTTAGCCGGGCGAGGTGGCAGGCGCCTGTAGTCCCAGCTACTCGGGAGGCTGAGGCAGGAGAATGGCGTAAACCCGGGAGGCGGAGCTTGCAGTGAGCTGAGATCTGGCCACTGCACTCCAGCCTGGGAGACAGAGCGAGAATCCGTCTCCAAAAAAAAAAAAAAAAAAAAAAAAAAATTTTTATATTTGTAAAATAGAGATGGGGGGGTCTCACTGTCTTGCCCAGGCTGGTCTTGAACTCCTGAGCTCAAGCAATCCTCCTGCCTTGGCCTCCCAAAGTGCTGGGATTACAGGCATGGGCCACCATGCCTGCCCCTGAATTTTAAATTGTATTTAATTTTAATTAATTTAGAGTAATTAATTGACTGATTAATTAATTTTTTTGAGACAGGGTTGAGCTCTGTCTCCCAGGCTGGAGTGTAGTGGCGCCATCATGGCTCACTGCAACCTTGACCTCCCAGGATCAATTGATCCTCCTACCTCAGCCTCCCCAGTAGCTGGGACTAAGGCATGTGCCTCCATGCCCAGCTAATTTTTTGTATTTTTTGTAGCGGTGAGGTTTCACCCTGTTGCCCAGACTGGTCTTGAACTCCTTGACTCAAGTGATCCTCCCACTTTGGCCTCCCAAAGTGCTGGGATTACACATGTGAGTCACCATGCCTGGCCAATTAATGTAAATTTAAGTCAAAATGTCTACATGTGGCTAATGCTACCATATGGGAAAGCATAGTTCGAGAATGTCACTTGTATCTTTTCATCCACTCGTAAACTCCTTCCTATTCTACTTCCCTGTGTCCTCACTCCCAGAGGCAGCAACTCTCTTGAGTTCTGTGTTTATCATTCCATTTCTATTGCAACATATAATTATCACATTTGTTTTTGAACTTTATAAAAATGCTATCATTCTGTATCTAGTGTTTTGCAACTTGGTTTTTTTCATTCTGACTTACATTTCTGCCATCTTGTGATGGGTAATGGAAGCTTATTCATATTTCTTCTCTGTATGATTCACTGCGTACCTATACCAAAATATAGTTTTACCCATTTCCTGTTAATGCCTGTTGGGATGGTTTTCATTTTTTGTTACTGGGGACATTCTTGTACATATTTTTCTGGTGCCATAAGTTCATGAATTTCTTTAGAAGAAGAATTGCTAGGCAAGTAGAATATCAAATGTTCAGGCTTACAAATGGTACCATCTTGTTTTCCAAGATGTTTGTTTATGCTTATTTATGTTCCCACCAAGCAGAGTGTAAAAGTTCCTGTTGATCCGGATCTTTGCCAGCCATTGGTGGTGTCGGCGCCTTCTTCATTTTGCCAACTTAGTGGGTGTAAAATTATATCTCGTGTTGTCTTAATTTGCATTTTTCGGATTATTAATGAAGTTGATCTTCTTTTCAAGTGTTGATTGGTCTTTTGTGTTCCGCTTCGGAGAAATGCTCTTGTTCATGTCTTCTGCTCAGGTTTTCAGCTGGGCTGTCAGCTGTGTGTGTTGCAAATAACTTCTCCCAGTTGGTGGCGTGCCTTTTCATTTTATTATGTCTTGATAGAGAAAATTGCTTAGTTTTAACGTAATTAAGTTTATGAACATATTCTTTATGGTTGGTACTTTTGATCTTGTTGAAGGAAGCCTTTCCTGTTCTGAGGTCATAAAGATATTCTTCTATATTTTCTTTTATGAGTTTAAAGATTTTGCCTTTCCTGCTTAAGTTTTGAATCCAACTGGAATAGATATCACTTATGATTTGGGGAAAGGATTCAATTTTATGCTTTTCTGTGTAGATATTGAGCTGTTCATTTATTGAATAGCTCTTCCTTTCCCCAGTGATCTGCAATGCTACCTCAGTGTCATATATCACATTTCCATATATTTGTGGCTCATTTTGAGGCTCTTCATTCTATTCCATTGGTCTACTTAATCATCCCTGTGTCAATCTCATTCTATCTCAGTTACATTACATTTATAAGTCTTGATATCTGATAGGGCATGCTATCCCACCTTGTTTTTCTCCCCAGTTTTGCCTGTTCTTGTGCCTTTGCTCTCCTAAGGTATTTTAGAATGAACTTGTCAGGATCCACACAAATTCTGTTGTGATTTTGATTGGAGTTGCATTGATTTTATAGATCAATTTAGAGGAAATAGATACCTCCAAATATTGAGTCTCCTTATTCATGAAGGATTTTAAAAAGTTATTATTTATTGTCTCTCTTTTTTCTTTTTTTGAGATAGGGTTTGCTCTGTCACCCAGGCTGGACTGTAGTGGCATAATCATAGCTCACTGCAGCTTAGAGATGAGGTCTCACTATGTTGCCCAAGCTGGTCTCCAACTCCTGAGCTCAAGTGATCCGCCTTCTTTGTCCTCCCAAAGTGCTGGGATTACAGGTGTGAGCCATTGCGCCCAGCTGTGTCTTTAAGGTTTATAATTCTTTCCTTCCAGGTCTTACGTATCTTTTGTTATTTTTATTTTTATTTTTTTGAAATTGTAGATGATATATATTTTTAAAATGCATCTAGCCGGGCGCGGTGGCTCAAGCCTGTAATCCCAGCACTTTGGGAGGCCGAGACGGGCGGATCACGAGGTCAGGAGATCGAGACCATCCTGGCTAACATGGTGAAACCCCGTCTCTACTAAAAAATACAAAAAACTAGCCGGGCGAGGTGGCGGGCGCCTGTAGACCCAGCTACTCGGGAGGCTGAGGCAGGAGAATGGCGTAAATCCGGGAGGCGGAGCTTGCAGTGAGCTGAGATCCGGCCACTGCACTCCAGCCTGGGCGACAGAGCGAGACTCCGTCTCAAAAAAAAAAAAAAAAAAATGCATCTCTTAAATATAATTGCTTTAATTAAAGGTATCTTTCTCCTTTCCTCTTATGTTGTTTTTAACATCCAGTAACATTGTTTAATCTCTTATTCTAACATTTTATTTGTAGATTTTGGGGTTTTTCTTTTTCTTTTCTTTTCTTTTTTTTTTGAGATAGAGTCTCACTCTGTTGCCCAAGCTGGAGTGCAGTGGCACAAAATTGGCTCACTGCAACCTCTGCCTCCCAGGTTCAAGCGATTCTCCTGCCTCAGCCTCTCAAATAGCTGGGATTACAGGCGCTCACCACCATGTCCGGCTAATTTTTGTATTTTTAATAGAGATGGGGTTTCACCATGTTGGCCAGGCTGGTCTTGAACTCCTGACATTAAGTGAGTAAATTTTCAATGTTCTCACTACAAGAAATGATATGTATTTGAGGTGATGGATATGTTAATTAGCTTGATTTAATTATTTCATATTATATTTATAAATCATAATATCAGTTTGTACTCCATAAATATATACAAGTATAAGTTGTCAATTTACAATAAAAAATTTAAAAAACTTTTAAAAAGAAAAAAATGTAGTGTTTCTCATGTAGTCTGTTAATGTGATGAGTACATTTATAGATTTATAATATTGAAACTTCCTTGCAGTTCTAGGGTACACCCAACTTAGCCATAAAATACTGTCATTTTTATGTACTGGTGGATTCAAGTTGTTATTATCTTGTTTAAGACTTTGGTGTCTATGCTACTGAGTAAAATCGGCCTGTAATTTTCCTTTCTCACACTCTCTTTGTTAGATTTTGGAATCTAGGTTATACTGTCCTCGTGGAATGGGCTGGGGAGTGCTCTGTCTTTTTCTATTCTCTGTAAGGGCTTTTTAAGTTGGAATGGTCTGTGCCTTGATATACAGTTGATCACAGTATTTCACTTTCTATCTTTCTAATATCTTCTGGATCTGTAAATATGTTGCCTCAAAATTTTTTAATAAGAGTTTTTGGTGACTTCTGTCTTTTACTTTCCATCAATCTTGCCAGAGGTCTGTCTTTTATTAGCCTTTTCAAGAAACCAATTTTTGACTTTGTTGTGTGTGTACATTTTTTTTACTGCATCTTTGCTTTGATGTAATTAATTTTTCTTCTTAGCTTTATTATTACTTCCTGTGGACTTATTTTATGGTTCTTTTTATAAGCTCTTAAGTTGGGGCTTCGTTGATCAATTTTTGGGCTAAACTTTCAAGGTTCAACATTTTATTAGAAGTGCTGCTTTGGCTCTCTTTGTTTTGATAAGCACTGTTTTCTTTCTCTCTTTCTGTCTTTTTTTTTTTTTTTTTTTTGTCTTTTGAGATGGAGTTTCACTGTGATTGCCCAGGCTGCAGTGCAGTAGCGTGATCTCAGCTCACGGCAACCTCTGCCTCCCGGGTTCAAGTGATTCTCTTGCCTCAGCCTCCTGAGTAGCTGGGATTACAGGTGTCTGCCACCATGCCCGGCTAATTTTGTATTTTTAGTAGAGACAGGTTTTCTCCATGTTGGTCAGGCTGGTCTTGAACTCCCAACCTCAGGTGATCTGCCCACCTCGGCCTTCCAGAGTGCTGGGATTACAGGCATGAGCCACCACGTCTGGCCAATAAGCACTGTTTTCATTATCATTCTGCTCTAAGTGCCTTAAAATATATAGTTATTTCTTTGACTTATGAATTACTCAGAAGAAAGCTTTAAACTTTTCAAATGTATGTGAATTTTAAATTTATCTGTTTCTCACTGAGTTCTAATTTAAATGCAGCACAGTTAGAGAAAATGATGTGTGTGATGATGATTCTTTGGAATTGAGTCTTGCTTTATAACCTAGCACATGGTCAATTAAAATAATTTTTATAATCTCAGTATTTTGGGAAGCTGAGGTGGGAGAATCCCATGAGACTAGGAGTTTGAGACCAGCCTGGGCAACATAGTGAGACCTTGGCCAAGCATGGTGGCTCATGCCTGTAATCTCAGCACTTTGGGAGGCTGAGGTGGGAGGATCATGAGGTCAGGAGTTCGAGACCAGTCTGGTGAAACCCCGTCTCTACTAAAAATGTGAAAATGAGCCGGGCGTGGTGATGTGTGCCTGTAATCCCAGCTACTTGGAAGGCTGAGGCAGGAGAATTGTTTGAACCCAGGAGGCAGAGGTTGCAGTGAGCCAAGATCACGCCATTGCACTCCAGCCTGGGCGACAGAGGGAGACTCAGTCTCAAAAACAAACAAAAACAAAAACATAGTGAGACCCTGTCTCTAAAAAAAAAAAAAATTAGCTGGGCATGGTGGTGAGTGCCTGTAGTCCCAGACACTCGAGAGGCTGAGGTGGGAGGATTGCTTGAGCCCAAGGGTTCAAGGTTACAGCGATTTATGATTGTGCCACTGTACTCCAGCCTGAGCGACATAATGAGACTCTGTCTCTAAGAAAAAAAAAAATTAAAAAAAATTTAAAAAAATGTGTGCTTGAGAAGTTTAGTCTCTAGATGCAGCATTCCATAAGCTTCCATTCCACTTTGCTTGTTATATATTATTCAAATCCTGTTTGACTAATTTTCTGTCTGCTTGACCTGCCAGTTATGGAGATGTGAGTATTCAAATCTCTCTCCATGAGAGTGGGTTTTGTATTTTCCCTGCAGTCTCATCAACTGCTGATTTCTAATTTTTGAGGCTACTTTACATGTAGATTAAGAATTGTTGTGTTTTCCAGAAAAAGCTAACTTTTCTATCCCTTTTAAGATGCTTTGCATCTTAAAGACTGTTTTTCTTCTGATTTTAGTGTAGCTCTCCCAGCTTTCTTTTTTTAAAAATTCCTTAATTTTTTTTTAGAGACAGGATCTCGCTCGCTCTGTCACCCAGGCTAGAGTGTAGTGGCGTGATCATCGCTTACTGCAGCTTCGAACTTCTTGGCTCAAGTAACCCTTCCACCTCAGCCTCCTGAGTAGGTGGAACTATAGACACACACCACTATGCCTGCTAATTATTTTTTATTGTAGAGATGGGGTCTTGCTATGTTGCCCAGGCTGGCCTCAAACTGCTGGCCTCAAGCAATTCTCCCAGCTCGTCCTCCCAAAGTGCTGGGATTACTAGTGTAAGCCACCGCATTCGACCTCCAGTTTCTTTTGATTAGTGTTTGTGTGGTGCTTCAATCTATCTCCTTATGTTTCAGTGTTTTAGATATGCCACCATATGCAGCATAGAGCTGGATTTTTAAAAATCCAGTCTAACAATATGTATTTTAAATAGCGCACATAGACTTTTAGTTTATTGTGATTATAGATACATCTTGAGTTATTTTTGTTATCTTTCTTATTCTATTCCCTCTCCTCCTATTCTTTCTCTTCCTACTTGTTCTTCCTTCCTTTGGATTTATTGAGTTTGTTTATTTTCTTACTCTATCCTTTTCTACCTCCTTTATTGATTTGGAATTTATATACCCTACTTGTATATTTCTATTGAAATAGATAGATTGCTTCTATATTTCTATTGAGATAGATAGATTCTATTGATTGCTTTTGAAATTCTATCCTGCATACCTAAAGAAGTCTCAGGTTATTAGTATCTCAACCACCTTCCTAAATAATAGAAGGACCTTTGAACCCTTTGGCTGTGATCTTCCTCTACAGGTTTACATACTCTCTTTTTGGTGCAGTTTTTGAAATATTTCCTTACTGTTCCCACCTCTTGTCACTATTTTACATAATATTTGTATAGATTTATCTGTTTGTCAATTTCTTTGCTTACTATTCTTTTCTGCATGCTAGTCTTTCCTTCTGGGGTAATTTCCCTTTTTCTTGTAGCACATTCTTCAGTAAAGATTTGTTGTTGGTAAATGCTTTTTACTTTTCTTTCTCTGAAATAAAAAAATCCAGAGGTTTCCATTTCACCATCAGCTTTGGAAGATGGTTTTGCTAAGTTCACAATTCTAGGTTGACAGTTATTTTCTCCCAGAACTTTGAAGCTCGTCCCTGTCTTCTGGCTTTCACTGTTGCTTTTGAGAGGTGTGCTGTCATCTAATTATCCTTCCTTTGTGGGAGGCATGTCTTTTCTATGTGGTTGCTTTTAAGATCTCTGTCTTTGGTGTTATGCAGTTTCACCACACTGTGATTAGCTGTGGATTTCCTTTTATTTATGTTGTTAGATGTATATTACGTTCCCAGTGTCTGTGAAGTCATGCCTTTCATCAGTTCTGGAAAGTTCTCAGCCATTATCTCTTCAAATATTGCCTCTCCCTCTTTCTCTCTCTATCCTCTTTCTGGGACTTTTGTTCTACCTGCTCTTGCTTTTAACCTCTCTTTCATGTTTTCCATTTGCTTGTCTCTGTGCTGAAAATTGTATAATGTCTTCAGATTAATCTTCCAGCTCACTCTGTCTCATCAACTGTGTCTAAAATGCTGTTTAACCCATTTGTTGAATTTTTGGTTTCAACAAGTTATTTCATTTCTAAAAGTTCTATGCTGTTCTTTTCCAGATCTATTTTTAAAAAATTATCTCTTGTGATACGATCACTTTTGTGATTTCATTTTTTATTTCTTTAAAAACTTCAATTATAGTTATTTCATTTACTGTAATGATAATAAGTACAATTTCTGTTATCCTTAGGGATCTGTATCTAATGTATATTGTTTCTGCTAAGAATTGTCTCTCGTGCGATTGGTTTTTTTTTTTTTTAATTGTGGATTTACACTTATAGTTGGTCCTCTGTATCTGTGGGTTCTGCATCTTGGATTTAACCCATCGAGGATGGAAAATACTTGGAAAAAAATTCCACTAAGTCTCCAAAACCAAAACTTGAATTTGCTGTGTGCCAAGTACTATTTTGAATCCATCAGAACAAAGTGATATGTACACATTGTATTAGGTATTATAAGTAACCTAGAGACAATTTAAAGTATATGAGAGGGTGTATGTAGGTTACATGCAAATACTATGGCTTTTTGTTTTGTTTGGTTTTGAGACAGAGTCTCACTCTGTCACCCATGCTGAGGTGCAGTGGCACAATCCAGTTGCTCACTGCAGCCTCTACCTCCCAGGCTCAAGTGATCCTCCCACCTCAGCCTCCCAAATAGCTGGGACTACAGGGGCACAGGTGCACACCACCACATCCAGCTAATTTTTAATTTCTTTTTAGAGATGGGGGTCTCACGATGTTGTCCAGTCTAGTCTTGAGCCCCTGAGCTCAATCATCCTTTCACGTTGGCCTCCCAAAATGCTAGGATTACAGGCGTGAGCCACCATACCCAGTCCACTATATCACTTAAGATGAGGGACCTGAATATCCACAGATTTTGGTATCTGTAGTGGTCCTGGAACCAATTCCCCATGGATACCAGGGGATAACTGTATATTCTTTGGCAATCTTGAGTGCCAAAGTTGGGGATGCTATCCTTCAGAGAGGCTTTGTTTGCTGCCTGGTGCATGTTGTGGGTAGCAATAATAGTGCTTATTACATAGGATTGTTAGAAATATTAAGTGGGGCTGGGTGCGGTGGCTGTCTCCTGTAATCCCAGCATTTTAGGAGGCCGAGGAGGGCAGATCACTTGAGCTCAGGAGCTCGAGACCAGCCTGGCCAACATGACGAAACCCCATCTCTTACTAAAAATACAAAAATTAGCCGAGTGTGCTAATTACAGGTGCACACCTGTAATCCCAGCTACTCAGGAGGCTGAGGCATGAGAATTGCTTGAGCCTGGGAGGTGGAGGTTGCAGTGAGCAGAGATTGTACCACTGCACTGCAGCCTAGGTGACAGAGTGAGACTCTGTTTCAAAAAAAAAAAAGAAAGAAATAATAAATAATAAATGAAATACCAGATGCAAAGTACTCAGCTTGATGCCTTACACATAGTAGCTGCTCAAAAAATATGTTTTTTTTTTTTTTTTTCTGTTCAGGATTGAATTCTTTGAGGTTAGGAACCCTGTTATTTTTTATTTTTTATTTATTTTTATTTTTTGAGACAGAGTCACCTAGGCTGGAGTCCAATGGCGTGGTCTTGGCTCACTACAACCTCCGCCTCTTGGGTTCCAGTGATTCTCCCACCTCAGCCTCCCGAGTAGCCAGGATTACAGGCACGCGCCACCACGCCTTGCTAATTTTTGTATTTTTAGTAGACACGTGGTTTCCCCATGTTGGCCAGGCTGGTCTTGAACTCCTGACCTCAGGTGATCCGCCCACCTCGGCCTCCCAAAGTGCTGGGATTACAGCTGTGAGCCACTGCGCCTGGCCGGAATCCTGTGTTATTTATTTCGCTGGTCTCCACTCCACCTAGTGCAACATCTGGCACAAAGGGACCTTTAACAGAGATCTGATAAGTGGATGTGTACATGACATCTCACCTTTCCAGACAGAACTACCCTTCTTGGAGCATCTCTTGTTTCCATAGCCTGGGGCTCTGCAGCCCCCCACCCTGTCCCAGGCAGTACTTTGAAAGCTGTCAGAAGACCAACTACAGTTGTCTATTCTCAAAAGATTAAATCTAGTCAAGAACCGAAACATGTAGAGAAAATTCTAGCTTTTCTGAGCTCTAGCTAACAGGCAGTCCATATGCTGGGGTCCCCGAGTCTGTTATCTCCAAGGTTGCCTGACATAGTGCCTACCCTCTGCTTATGCTGAAAATCCTCCATCTGTTCTTGTTTTCAAATTGTTTAGAAGATTTAGAAGATTTTATGATGTCACACCATGTCCCGACGGGAAGCCCCATGTGAGAAGCTTCTTTCAGAATTTGTTCCTGGAAATATTTGTCCCTGTGGAGGAACTGATCTGCTTCCTCTTTTCTGATAGTAAGAGTGTTTCAGTTTTTACACTGGCGGCCAGGAAGCTCAAATCCAAATTTCCAGATTAATCACAGCATCTATGGCAACCCTTAAGATTGCCATTTTTTCTCTTGAGCTATAAGAATCCATTGAATGAAATAATCTTTCCCATTGGAATGCTATTTCATCTCCTTTTGGGAAAAAAATGAAGCAGGCATGTGTTTCGAAATTATGACAACGGCATGGTCAATGGAAGCCATGTAGGATACTATTGAGAGCTGCAGCTCTGGAGTCAGACTGCCTGTGTGCAAATCCTAGCTCTGCCCTTCACTCACTTAGGGCTTGTGTGCAAATGTCTGGTGGAGCCCCAGCCCTTCGGTTAATGTACCAGGGAGCCAGTAACTAGTCGCAGCCCCCTCTGGGCCTCAGCACATTAGTAAAATAAGTTCTTAAAATTCTGAAGAGAAGCAAAGGACGTTAAAGACAAAGAGAAAGCCTTTGGTGAGGAGCAGGTGACTTAGGCAAGAGCTATTTCTGGGCATGGAAGGGGAGGAATCAGGGGTCACAGGTTCTGACCTCGTGGGGCAGGGGAGGGAGGAGGAAGAGAGGCAGAGAGAAAGTTCAGAGCTCCTGCTAGACAGGGTGTGGGGAGTGGGCATTTGGAGTGAGTTGCCCCTCCCAGCCTGTGCCCTTCAGCCCTCCTGGAACTCCTGACTGGGCCACTCTTCCTTGTGGGGGGTGGATAATGGAGAGTCAGAGTCACTCCTCATCCGGCCTTGGGCTTGGTTTTTGGTTTTGCTATGGCTGCACCAACGGCTCTTTGAGTGATGTGGCCAAGATATGTGGGGGTGACGGTGGAGGGGTGGACTTGGGGGGACAGGTACATGCAAAGGTAGAAGGCAGCCACTGCCCTTGAGGGCAATCTGCAGTCTCACTGGGTGACCCAGGCAGTCTCTGGAGGGACCGAGCAGCAGACACCACAGGCTGAGTCCCTAGGCGCCCTCGGGATTTGGAGGAGAGGGGCAGCTAAGCAAAGCTGGTTTTTGAAGGAAGGCTTCTGGTACAGGTGGGAGAGGATGTGGGGCAGTAGAACAGAGGGGAGTGGTCCATGCCAGGCTCCGAGGGAACTGCAACGCTGTGGTGATGGGGCAGGTGATTTGTTTCAGGGGCAGTTTGGGGTGTGGCCCCTGCCGTCTGAGTGTGTGGCCCAGAGGAGGTGCCCTTCAAACCTGCCGAGCACTGAGATGGTGTACCATGAACCCTATTTGGAAGAGGTTCATTTAGAAAGATTGCTGGTATTGGGGAGGGCAAGTTGAGGGCTGACAGACAGGGCCAGGCCTACATCATTCTGCTCCTGTTTCAACAGTCCCGACTGTATCGCCAGTGCCCCCGCGGAGGGGCTCACTCCCATGCCCCAGACCTTCCAGTGGCTCCCCATGGCTGCAAGCTCTTCATGGTCTGATGGTGGATGGGGATCCAGGGAAACCAGGAAAACCAGCATGGGGCACTCCTCTGGACTGGCAGCCTGGCGGGGCGGGAGTGGTGGGGGGTTGTGGAGTAACTCTGAGAAACCGAGAATGGGATCAGGAGTCCCTTTGGGCCCAAGCCTGGTACTCAGAAGGCAGAATTTTTCCAACAGGTGACTTGTGGGGAACAAAACATCAGAGAAGTCCTTGCTGGGGCAGAGATTGGGCACTCCAGGGCAGGACACAGGGGAGAAGAAAAAGAGCTGGGTGTCAGAGTGGATCTGAGCAGGAAGGCCGGTGTGAGCCACTGCACTGCAGAAAGACTGTGAGGGGGAGTGTGGGGCAGGGCGTGTAACACGAGGAGGGCTTCACCTGCCCAGAGAATTGTGGGGGCAGGGATAACATAGGAGCTCAGAGTCCTCTGCTACCCTGCTGTCTGGAATTTTCCATAATAAAGAGCTTTTTGAAAAGAAGAACGCACATTTTGCTACAGTCACTGTCATCATTTCTAGGCCCCTGAGATGTTCCATCAGCCTCCAGAATGTCCCGGGGGAGCCCCCTGCAGCATCTTGGTAGCCTGTCTGCCCTAGACAGGGTTCAGGTGCCTCCCCTGGACCTGGAGTGATGCTTCTTGAAAAATGTCTTCTTGGGGCCGGGCGCGGTGGCTCAAGCCTGTAGTCCCAGCACTTTGGGAGGCCGAGACGGGCGGATCACGAGGTCAGGAGATCGAGACCATCCTGGCTAACACGGTGAAACCCCGTCTCTACTAAAAAAATACAAAAAACTAGCCGGGCGCGGTGGCAGGCGCCTGTAGTCCCAACTGCTTGGGAGGCTGAGGCAGGAGAATGGCGTAAACCCGGGAGGCGGAGCTTGCAGTGAGCTGAGATCCGGCCACTGCACTCCAGCCTGGGCGGTAGAGCGAGACTCTGTCTCAAAAAAAAAAAAAAAAAAAAAAAAAGAAAAATGTCTTCTTGGGATGGAGAAGGCCTTTCTTTTTTCTTTTTTTGTATTTCTTAATAGAGACGGGGTTTCACCGTGTTAGCCAGTATGGTCTCGATCTCCTGACCTTGTGATCCGCCCGTCTCAGCCTCCCAAAGTGCTGGGATTACAGGCTTGAGCCACCGCGCTCGGCCGGAGAAGGCCTTTCTAAGCAAGGCACAAACTCAGAAGCCATAAAGGAAAGTACTTTCAGGTTTGACCTCATAAAAATAAAAATCTTCAATAAGACAAATAACACCATAAACACAGTTAAAAGACAAGCAACAGACTAGGAGTTGAGGGGTAAAAAAGAAAACAGCCTCAACGTTCCCCACAAACATCTCTCTGTATGAGGAGAGAAGTCAAGAGGAATAATTTCTCTGAGAGAGGTCTTGGTGCAGCGGTGTCTCCACTGGACCAAACGTGAATTAACATAACGAAACTTCCTCTATCAGCCAGAAACGACATCACCCTTTTTAGGCAGACCACTGGCATTAGTCGATTTTCACACTGCTGATAAAGACATACCCAAGACTGGGTAATTTATAAAGAAAAAGAGGTTTAATGGACTCACAGTTCCAGCTGGCTGGGGAGGCTTCACAATCATGGTGGAAGGCGAAAGGCACATCTTACATGGCAGCAGGCAGGGAGAGAATGAGAACCAAGCAAAATGTGTTTCTCCTGATAAAACCATCAGATCTCCTGAGACTTACCACCATGAGAACAGCATGGGAGAAACCGCTGCCACGATTCAGTGATCTCCCACCGGGTCCCTCCTACAACACGTGGGAATTATGGGAGCTACAATTCAAGATGAGATTTCGGTGGGGACACAGCCAGACCGTATCACCACCTCAACAGGGAAGAGTTTGTAGTTCACTTTTCATGGCTTCCCATTTAACAGATTCCTGGGTAGGTTTATGGGGCCAATAGCCTGACACACCTCGCATAGAGCTCTGCAAGTCACGAAGTGGCTAGTACCTCCTGCCACAAGCTAGTTCCTGTGGAGAGTTTGCATGTCTCTGTCTCCCAGACATGATTCTAGTTAGTTGATTCCCCGCCACCAGCACAGCATGAATAATGCCATCCCCATTCCCTGCCCATCTCCTAGTGATCAAAGGCCCAGCTTGAAGGAAGCAAGGAGGATGGTTCCATGCAGGGGACACTATGGGCAGGATAAGGGGTGGTGGCGAGATGTGCACACTCATGGTCATTTGGATGGCCCCCAGGATCCTCAGGTGCCCTAACAGCCCAACTGTGGCACTTGTGATGGATACAGGGATCCTCCCCTCCAGCCGCCCTGCCAAGTGGTTGCTGATACCCTTAGGGTATGAGTGCCTGGCTAGTCCTGCCAGGCTGTCTTCTAGGGAGGCCACAGAGCAGGGACTTGACACATGCAGAGAGTGTGGATTCCACTCAAGTGAGGACGAGGAAGATGGTGGGTGAGGTCTTACGACATGGAAGGGTGATGGTTCCACTCACTTCACGGGCATCCTGGAACCGAGGGTTCTTAGGTCCAGCAAGCTCCTGGGCTGTCAAACATGTCAGTGTAGGCTCGGGAATGGGGGTGCCGCCACTCTGCCCTGCTGGACAACTTTGCAGGCCACTCATGGAATCCCCAGGGTAAATGGGGCTCTTGAAAGAGTGATAGTTGGCCGCGCACGGTGGCTCATGCCTGTAATCCTTGCAGTTTGGGAGGCCAAGGTGGGAGGATCACCTGTGGTCAGGAGTTCGGGACCAGCCTGGCCAACATGGTGAAACCCTGCCTCTACTAAAAATATAAAAATTAGCCAGGTGTGATAGAGCATGCCTGTAATCCCAACTACTCGGGAGGCTGAGGCAGGAGAATTGCTTGAACCCAGGAGGTGGAGATTGCCGTGAGCCAAGATCGTGCCATTTGCACTCCAGCTTAGGCAACAAGAGAGAAACTCCTTCTAAAAAAAAAAAAAAAAAAAAAAAAAAAAAAAAAAAAAAGGAAGAAAGAGAGAGAGTTTCAGGAGTGGTCAGACAGCAGCTGCTCAGAGCTGCCAGACCCCCTCATGCTCCCATCTGTTCTGAGTGTGCAGATCAAAGGGAGGGATGGGGCCCTGGCAGAAGGCTCAGGACCCTCCTTAGGTATACTGCCATGTCATTGTGGGCACTGGGGCAGACAAAGTCACACAATGAGAAACTGTGCCAAGGGTGGTGGGAACAATGGAGATGCCCCCAAATACCATCCTTTGACCTTATGAGCCCCACAAGATGACTTTGACCATCTAAAGAGGGACAGAACTCCAGCGAGTTCAGCCTCAGTTTTTCTGTTCCCAGGTGGCAGAGAATGTCAAGCACAAATGGGAAGAAGCCTGATTTCCTCTTTTTTTTTTTTTTTTTTTTAAAGACAGGCTCTCCCTCTGTTGCCCAGGCTGGAGTGCAGTGGCACGATGATGGCTCACTGCAGCCTTGACCTCCTGGGCTCAAATGATCCTCCTGCCTCAGCCTCCCTAGCTGGGATCATAGGCCCATGCCACCACACCTGGCTAATTTTTAAAAAGGAATGGAAAACCAAACATCGTATGTCCTCACTGATATGTGGGAGCTAAGTTATGAGGACCCAAAGGCATAAGATGGATATAGTGGACTTTAGGGACTGGGGGGAAGAATGGGAGGGGGCAAGGGATAAAAGACTACAAATAGGGTGCAGTGTATACTGCTCAGGTGATGGGTACACCAACATCTCACAAATCACCACTAAAGAACTTACTTAGGTAACCAGACACCACCTGGACCTCAAAAACTTATGTGAAATTTTTTTTTTTTTTTTTTTTTTTTTTTTTTTTTTTTTTATGGAGACAGGGCTCTCCTTACGTGGCCCAGGTTGGTCTTGAACTGCTGGGCCGAAGCGATCCTCCCTCCCACCCACAGCCTCCCGACGTGCTGGGATTACAGGCATGAGTCACTGTGCCCAGCCAGAACCTGAGTTCTAAAGGCAGAGGCCCACGTGAGAAACTCTTTGAGGCGGTGAGTCACAGAGGATGAGTCTGTACGTTTCTCGTCTGTGAGAGTCAAAGCCCATGGGTTGAGGCGGATGGCTTGCCTACAATGCCCAGGTTTGTCCTTCCGGGATTCGTGAACCACACGCAGTGGCTCCTGTGGTATGAGAGAGTCGTCCTTTAGCGTGTGGGTTCCCGACTGGCATTCCCAGCTGGAATGCCCAAGTCTGGGGCCACTGTTTTCATCGTCCTGGCTATTGGGAAAGTGTATTTGCTTGGGGGCTTAAACAAAAGGAAAGCTTCTTTCTGTGTCGTGTAGAAGCCTATTCGGAGCAGCCCAGGGCTGGAGAGGGGCTCTGCAGTGTCCCGGGCACAGGCTTCTTCCAGCTTATTGTTCTCATCCCCAGGGTGCGGCCTCATTCCTGTGGTCGCAGATGGCAGCTCCAGAAGCAGCTTGGAGGATGGGGTGCAGAAGGGGTGCGAAAGGCCAGCCCCAGCCTTCTTTGCAGTAAAGTTCCAGAAGTTGCCACACAACACTCAGATCTAGGTTGGGCATGGTGGCTCACACCTGTAATCCCAGCACTTTGGGAGGCTGAGGCAGGAGGATCACTGGAAGCCAGGAGTTCAAGACCAGCCTGGGCAACATAGTGAGACCCCATATACAAAAATAAAACACAAAAACTCTTCAAATTAGCCAGGCAGGTGGTGCACCTGTAATCCCAGTCATTTGGGAGGCTGAGTCAGGAGGATCACTTGAGCCCAGTGAGCCATGATCACCTCCACTGCACTCCACCCTGGGTGGCAGAGCAAGACTCTTTTCCCCAATCCCTCCCAAAAACCCCAAGGAACAAAACACTCAGATCCAGGGGCATGGTGATGTGACCAGACCTAGCTGCAAGAGAGGCTGGGACATGTGGGTTTTATGTGGGAGGAGAGCACATGTGTCAACTGGGGGAGTTTAATGGAATTTTGATAAATATGTAGAAGACATATTCAACAAAAAGAACAATGGCACCCATTGCCACATTTTTTATTCATGTGATATTCATATATTGCTTGCTATGTGTTAGTCATTCCAACTAAACACTTTCCAGGTATTAACTTGTTTAACCTTTTCAAGAGTCTGTGGAACAGCTAGCAGTGGCTCCTGTTTTTTTTTTTTTTTTTTTTTTTTTGAGTTGGAGTTTCGTTCTTGTTGTCCAGGCTGGAGTGCAATGGTGTGATCTTGGCTCACTGCAACCTCTGACTCCCGGGTTCAAGTGATTCTCCTGCCTCAGCCTCCTGAGTAGCTGGGATTATAGGTGCCTGCCACCATGCCCGGGTAATTTTTTTTTTTTGTATTTTTAGCAGAGATGGGGTTTTACCATGTTGGCCAGGCTGGTCTGGAACTCTTGACCTCAGGTGATCCACCCACCTTGGCCTCCCAAAGTGCTGGGATTACAGGTTCCCGACGAGTAAGCCATCATGCCCGGCCGGCTCCTGTTTTATAGATGACAAGAAAGCTTAAGTGAAAGACTTGGGGTTA
Organism: Macaca nemestrina; assembly: GCF_043159975.1. Classification (NCBI taxonomy): domain Eukaryota; kingdom Metazoa; phylum Chordata; class Mammalia; order Primates; family Cercopithecidae; genus Macaca; species Macaca nemestrina. The sequence continues at coordinate 197,353,669 of NC_092125.1, read as the reverse complement.
CACAGCAAGTGAATGACTGACCTAGGACTGGAAACCAGGCAGTCGCTTTAAGGTGTGTGCTCCCATCTCCTGCACTATTCTGTCACCCACACGGGGCTGCCGCCATAGGACTCAGCTGCTGCCCTTCACTTGTTTAGGGGGTGGGTTAGCCAGGCCACCAACCTCTAGGGTCAGCTGAGAGACTGAGCTATTGGGCTTTGAGTGTCCCTTGCTGCAGCCTAAGCAAGACAAGCCCAGGTGATGCCAGTCACTGCCAGAAGGGCCATGAACATGGCCATGGAACCTGGGGCTGCCCAGGAAGCACAAAGCCACTCAGCGCTAGCAGCTGCCCCTTACCTGGTAGGGAGACTTGGGACTTTGCCTGTGTTCAAGGGGCTGGTGGAGGGGGATAGGGTAGGTTGGGGTGAGCCACAGCAAACGTGATCAACTGCCCAGAGGATGAGAAAGTGCCTCTGAGTAGCTCAGGATGGATGAGGCCCGTCATGGTGGACAATGGGGGTACCCTTAGATAGAACCTGAGGACTGTGACCCCAACCCTGTAGGGAGTGGAAGGTGAAAGGTGAGGACAGGCCAGTGAGAGTCAGGGTTGTGATATGGCAGAGTGACCTCTTAGGCTGGGCACCTCCTGCTCTCCATGCATTGGCTTAACCCCACCATTTTTTTTTTTTTTTAGAGATGGTCTTGTTTTGTCTTCCAGGCTGGAGTGCAGTGGCATGATCTTGACTCACAGCCTCTGCCTCTCAGGTTCAAATGATTCTCCTGCCTCAGCCTCATGAGTAGCCGGGATTACAGGCACACGCCACCACGCCCATCTAATTTTTTTGTATTTTTATCAGAGACAGGGTTTCACCATGTTGGCCAGGCTGGTCTCGAACTCTCGACTGCAAGTGATCCACCTGCCTTGGGCTCCCAAAGTGTTGGGATTACAGGCGTGAGCCACCGTGCCTGGCTGGCTTAACCCTTTTGAACGGAAGTGCCCACCTAGGTGGACGGGAAAACAGGGGAACTCATGGCTGATAGGGGAGTCTTTCCCCACAGTGCAAATGAGGAAAGGCTTCCAGATCACAGAGCCAAAAAAGCAGCAAGGATCCTTCTCCTCCCTGTGGCCTCGGGGCAGAGTGGCCACACTATGGGGTCTTCTGTTTTGTGTAGCAGTGATTGTCTTGGGGGACTCAGCTGAGAACGGGGACTCTGGTGTCCAGCCTGGACGACCACCCCTTTTTGCTCTTTCCTCCCAGGGCCTATGGGAGAGGCAGTGGACGTTCTCTGCAGGGTGCTGAGATGATATCTTGCAGACAGTCTAACGGGGTGGGAGCATTTTTCTTCTCTTCCGGAGCCCTTTCACCTGTCCTGGTGGGGTGGTGGTGGCAGCAGCGGCGGTAGAGATTCAGCAGGAAGAAATGGAAAGATATCCCTTTACTTGCATTGAGGAGCCAGGACCCTTCCTATTTCTAACGGTCAGCTTTCCCTCAGCACTCAGGGAGCGAATGTGTGCGTGTGCACACCCATGTTGGGAGGATGGGGGTTACAGGGGGTTTCTGATGTTCCTTTAAATTCTCTCTTCCGAGCATTTCTGTGAGAGGAAAGAAGCAGAACTAGGGTTGTGTGTGGGGCAGTCCTACAAAGGGAAGGACCAGCCAGGGGACAGAGAGGCAAACCCAGAGGCCATGAACAGCTGGAAGCCATGACCACTCTTAGGCAGGAGAGACAAAGAGAGGACGCCAGGTTCCTAGAACGCAAGGGCTGAGTTAGCCTCGTGGTGGGCCTGGCAGCGAGGAGGAAAACAGTGGCTGTCAGAGGTGCTACCTGAGGTGGGAGGGAGGCTGGGAAATGCCCTGGCCCTTCCTCACATCCTCCAATCTCCCACCAAGGCCTCTTTCTGATTGGCCAAATCCAGTGAGAAGCCCGTAGACCAGGAGCCTGGGACACACGGCCTGCAGGGTTCAGCCTCCTGCTGCAGAGTACAGGAAGGGCAAGGAGGGGCTCTGTGGGCCAACAGATCTGGCACTGACATGGGGAGAAACAGGAGGAGAAGCTGGTGGGGAGACTCGGGGTGGGGGCTATCTCCCAACCATGCTGCATAGCAGGGCATTGCCCATGGGTTGCTGGAGTGTCCTGCCAAGGCCTAGGACCAGAGGACTGACCCGGCCTCATGTCTGTGGTATCTTGTGGGTGCCCTGCTCCCTAGTAGGGGATGAGTTCCCTGCTGGGTGCACAGTCCTTACACAGCACGAGCATGTGATCCTCTGGGGCACACAGTCCTTACATACTGCAAGCGTGGGAGCCACCGAGGCAAGCAGTCCTTACTCATCGTAAGCATGCGATCCTCCAGGATGCCCTAAACCCTCAGGGGGCCACAGGGACCTGGTGGGCCTGGGAGAGGTGGCAGAGGAGCTCCTGGAGCTGTCCTTTGTGGCTGGAGAGGGGCACAGCAGTTGGAAGGTACTTCTGTAGTGGTGTGGAGGGAGGCACTGGACAACACACAGAGGCGATTGTAGGTGGCCCAGGCCATAGGATGAGAGAAAATCATGGATCTGAGAGATTTCAAGGAGGGAGAATCAGTAGGACTTAGACACTGATTGGATGCGACCAGGGGAACATGACATGGGATACATTTTCCATCAAATAGGAGGGGGAAATAACGATGGTCCCAGGTACCCATGTGTGATGCGGGCAGCCACACCCCCTGGGAGCTTCTAAGGGCAAGTGCCTATGTCATACATCACACCTGGTTCAGAGAAGCTTCCAGGGAGAGCAGGCTCTGGGGGAGGGGCAAGTGGGGCTGTGAGGCTGCCTCCCGCCCTATTCTGGGCTGCCAGATCCCTGGAGTCAGGGGGCAGGTGGGGGTGCCCAGAGGAGCCCCACACCAGATGGAAGGGTGGGGTGAGCCCTTGGAGCTCTGGGCCCAGTCTGACAAGGGCGAGGCCTGCCACTGGCCTGAGCCTGGGGACGAAGGGTTCAGCTGGCCAGACGCCTGTGTTCCGGTCTGGTCCCTGAAGCTCTCCAGCATCCTGGGACACCCTGACCCATGCTCCTCAGGCACAGGGACCCCACTCCACTGGTCTGTAGGCCTCCAGCCTTTGCTACCTGATCTGCAGCTACGCTGGTCAGTTCCCCCCCACTCCTCCTCAGACCTCGACCCTGATGGACATCAGAGCCACTCCCCTTGTGACTTGCCTCTTTCCCTGCCCAGGTTCTCAGCTCACTGCTGGGCTCGCTGCCTTTCCTGGGAAAGAGGAATTACCGGCAGGTCTGAGGGCAGCACAGCTTCCTCCTGGACATGAGAAAGCAGAAATCAGAGATGGCACCACTGGGCTATGAGCCCTGGGCCCAGAACACAGACCTGGGCCTCCACCTTGTCCCATCACACCCATTTCACAGGCCTAGAGAGGGGATGTCATTTCAGGTCACCAGATGGTGCTGGGGTTAACCCATCCACAGGCCTGGCCCTTGAAGGAAAAGAGTCTCCCCGAGTTAGTGACTCGCGATGGGGTCCATTTTCCTTGCAACGTCCCCAGCTGCACCCCGACTGCCCCAGGTCCAGCTCTTCCTCTGGGCGGGCCTTTGCTTGTGTGCTCCCTGGCCTGCGTGCCTCAGAACCCCCCTGACTCCCAGGCACTGCCTTCAGCCTCTTCCCCCAAACCAGACTGTGGCTCCCCCATGTTAGAAACTGGGTGATCCCCTCTTCTCTGAGGTCTCCAGTCCACGGAAAAGTCTTTCAGACTTGAATGAAAGATGTTTCTTTTCCAGGGCTGGGCCCAGACCCTGGGGCTTGGAGGGAAACATGCAGACTTGGAGAGCTGTGACCTACCCCATGAGCCTGGTCACCACCTTCCCCTGGGCCTGTCCAGGAGATTTTGGTGGGGTCTGAGACAGGGAGAAGGACCTAGGGATCCAATCTAGTGCCTTCCTGAAGCTCCAGTCTCCCCACCCTAGCTGGCCATTGAGAGAAAGAGACAAAGGTCTCTTGTATATTCCTCCTTATGGCCAGCAGGTGGCGCTGTGCCCCCAGCTTTTCAGGCCTCAGGGCTCGGCTCTGCAAGTTTGCTTTGCCCAGGCGGGGGGCTGGGCTGCAGCCTTGGAAGGCCCCCTGAATCCTGCCAGAAGTCCCTCTGTGGCCCCCTTCCTGCCTCTGCTGGTGGTATCTGGTGGGGTGGGATGCCTCCCAGGCCTCAAGAAGTCTGAACACAGATTCCTGGCGTGCTTCTTGCCCCGGCTCATGCTGTGCCGAAAAGCCTCTCGGCTGCCCAGGCTGTCTCTTCTCTGTATTGTGCACTGTGTTAGGCGCGGCACACCCGTCAGCTCCTATATTTACCAGCAACTGTGTGAAGTAGGTGCCCATTGCACAGATGAGAACACCACGGTCAGGAAAGGCCAGCAAGTCCACTCAGGTAGCGTGTGGTAGGGCTGGGCGTGCTACCCAGGCCTGTCGGACGCCCACATGTGTTGTCAACCCCTGCACGGGACTGTAGCTGCGTTCCGGAGGAATTACAGCTCTTAGGCTAAAAGTCCCAAATCAGGAACTCTCCTAGCCTCCCTCACCCCAACACTGGGATTCTTTGTCCACCTACTCAAGGCCCTAAGCCGAGCCCCAGGGAGCAGTCTAAGCCTGTGTGATGGGGGGGGTGACACAACCTCACCACTCCTTTCTGCTGTTGGTGCAGGGGACAGGGACCAGGATGAGAGAGCAACCCTGGGAACCACAGGGTGGCAAGGAGTGCCCAGCTCCTGTCTCTGTCCGCGCTTTTCACACCGGGCCTCTTCCTCACCTGCTTCTCCCTAGCTCTGCCCTCTTCCTCTTCCTCAGCTGTCTAAATGCGTCTCCCTCCCCGACTCTGTCCCTAGTGCCCCCTTTTACTCCGTCAGCCTGTCTTTCTCTCTTTTCGCGTCTCGTCTTTCTCCAACAGAATCGGAGTTAAGTGACAAAAGACAAATGATCTCCTCCTGCCAGGGTTATTAAAATCATGTTCTACAATTGAGCCGCCAGGAGAGCCCGGCTAATGACGGATGATGAGGCCACAGCGTCCCCGCAGCTGGGAGTGAGGTGATAGGCCCGGCTGCAGGATTACCACCAGTTACTCTGGGCCGAGTGAGCAGCTCTTCTCGTCTCCTTCAAATCACCTCCCTCCTGCTCCTGCGAGATAAAGTCTCACCCCTGGTGGGGAAGCTGGAGCTGGGGTGATGGGGGAGGAGCTGGAGCTGCCATGTAGCCCCCAAGGTCACACAACCAGTAAGTGGTAGAGTGGGTACTTGAACTCCAGACTCCAATGTTTTAAAAATTCATTAGGCAGCCTCCCCTCTGGGAACAGGGCGTGAGAAAGGGGCGTGAGAAATTATTTTGTTTGCCAGAAAAGGATAGTCCTTGGTCAACTAGACTTGGATCCTACTGGGCCACAAAAAGAGTAAACAAAGCCGGGCGCGGTGGCTCACACCTGTAATCCCAGCACTTTGGGAGGCTGAGGAGGGCAGATCTTGTGAGGCCAGGAGTTCGAGATCAGCCTGGCCAACATGGTGAAAACCCATCTCTACTAAAAATACAAAAATTAGCTGGGTGTGGTGGCGAGCACCCGTAATCCCAGCTACTCGGGAGGCTGAGGCTTGAGAATCACTTGAACCCAGGCGGCAGAGGTTGCAGTGAAAACACATTGCAGCAAAGTGAATTTGAGTTAGACACTAGGAAGGACTTCCCAAAGGAGTGGGCTCTAAAATAGACGGTTGGATGTCTGTGGTTTCTTCCTTGGATGGTCTTTCACAACAAGAGGGGCCCTCTTGGCAGTCTTTCTAAGCTAGACAAGGTGTGGTGCTGTGGAATCCAGCCCGTGGAATTTGAGGATGAAACATGCTGGAGTCAGGGAGGCTTGACAAGGTAAACTGCAGAAGAGATAAGGAAGCCTATATGTTAGACGCAGCCCTAAAGCCCAGAGCCCGGCTCATATGTTAGACCCGGCCCAGAAGCCCAGAGTGGGTGAGGGAAGCCAGGGCCCTTCAGGCCGGCGTTGGTTTCCCGAGTCAGCTCAGTTGTAGATGCTGCTTCGTGTGGGCAGGGGGTCACAGCTCACAAAGCCCTCCCATGTGCAACTCATTTAAATCTCTCATCCATCCACTGGGGCAGACAACTGAGAAATCATTATCCCCATTTTGCAGATGAGAGAATGAGTCTCCAAGAGGGGAGTGAGTCAGTCAACGTCACACAGAGACAAGGCCCTTGTGCTGTGGCTCAGACCCCCGGCCTTCCCATGTCACCAGGCTCTGAGGCCAGTGGGGGCTGCAAGCTGCCCTGCACCCTAACCCACCTTTTCGTTCCAGTCTGACCAGTTGCTCCTTAGCTCCCCCACCCTCGGGGTGACTAGTCGGGGAAGGGCTGGTGCCAGCACCACAATCTGTTCAGGACGAATGAGTATCTCTTTTCCATCTGGATTCTATTATTTTTCAGTTTATCCTGGTCAAAAAACACAAGATGAACGTCTGGGGGAAAAATATATATATATATACTCTTTGAGAAAATTGAAAATATATATCATTGTTTGGGGTTGGGGGCTCAGGGGCCCTGGAGGTTGGCTCTCCCGGCTTATTCCTGGGTCTGGCTCAGCCTGTCTTTGCACACAGCCTGATTGCAGGCTCCGGGGGATCTCCAGGGGAACTCTCTCCCAGACTTTGGGGCTCAGTCTGGGATCTGGTCTCCTCTGTGTGTGTGTGTGTGTGCTCAGGTGCAGGGGGTGCTGGGGAGGAGAAGAGAAGTCTCAACCTCTTTCCCTGGGGATATGAGCATTTCCTGGATACTTCTGGGAGCTCCAGATTTTTCCCTATAGGAGAAATACCCACTTCAGCAATAATAGCCGGGGTGTACCGAGGCTTTACTATGTACTAGATACTCTTCCAAATACTTCCCATGTCTTCTAAGGACTTTTCATCTCTTTTATTCCTCACACAAACCCTGTATTTAGGTACCATCTTCTCCTTCTTGTAGCTGAAGAAGCTTAGGTACAGAAAGCTTCGGACACATGTCCATGTTCACATAGCTGGGAAATTTCAACCATTCAAATCCAAGTAGTTGAATTCCAGAGTTCACTTCTCGACCACGACTCTATAGAGCTTTCCTTCACTGGAAAGAGAAAGGGAAGAAGGCAGGGAGAGGGAGAGAATGTGCACATAGGAAGGACGTGAGCACGTCTAACGATGTGAGCACGTCTAACGCGTGTCCCTGGGCCGGACTGTGTGTGGTACACAGCTGCATGTGTCCTGCGTGTACTTGGCTGTAGGTTCATGTATCCATGCCTTCATCACCCACCTGCCCACTCATGTTCATCTGTCTGTCTGTCTGTGCATCCATCCATCCATCCATCCATCATCTGTTTTATATTTTTTTGAAATGGAGTCTCGCTCTGTCACCCAGGTTGGAGTACAGTGCTGCAATCTCGGCTCACTGCAACCTCCACCTCCTGGGTTCAAGCGATCCTCCTGCCTCAATCTCCCAAGTAGCTGGGACTACAGGCGCACATCCCCACACCCGGCTCATTTTTGTATTTTTAGTAGAGACGGCGTTTCACCATATTGGCCAGGCTGCTCACGAACTCCTGACCTCGTGTGATTCGCCCACCTCGGCCTCCTGAAGTGCTGGAATTACAGGCATGAGTCACTGCGCCCCAGCCCATCATCTGTTTTTAAGTGTGGGGTCACAGGCATGTGGCTACTTCCAGGTGTGTCTGTGCACATGTGTGCATAATCGGAACGTGTGTGATGGGTGTCAGGACACATTCAGATGTACAGAACTGTCACCCTCTCCCATGCCCTCTCCTGAAAAGCCACAGGATGGAGGAAGAGGCCCAGCCTCAGCAGGCCTGCTTTGGTCCTTGGCTCCCCTCCGAGCCCTAGCAGAGAGTTAATTAAATCCCTTTCCCAACAAGTGTGGTAATTAGTGCTAATGGTTCCACTTCCACTCAGAGGCTGGAGAGGTTCCTGCTGTGTGTGTGTGTGTGTGTGTGTGTTGTGTGTGTTAGGGGGTGGGTAGCAGGGCCCTCTCAGTTCCAGAAACTTATGGGGTGTGGAGAGGGGCTTCTGAGAGCTCCCCAATCTTCTCCTGCTCCTGTCTCCTGATCTTACGGGCTCCAGGAGGCTGGGAGTGTGGTGGGTCTCCTGCCAGCCTGCCTGGGAAGAACCTGGTTGTGGTGCCCTTAGCTTGAGGACTGTGGCTCTCTAGGAATCTGTGTGTGACCGAGAGTGTGCTTCTATGTGTGTGTGTTTGTGTCTGTGCGCATGCACAAGGGACACTCTGAACCATGCTGTGTGCATATAAATGACCATATATAATAGTGATATATGAACGGTGCCCCCTGGAGTTGTACGACGTGATGTCCCTGATTCACAGACCCCAAGTTGGCATGTCCGTGATGTGTGCATGACTCTGGGTTTCTGGGTGTCCTCTGTGTGTTTCAAGGTGTACCCGGAGGTGGGTGCCAGTGAGTGTGTGCCTATGTGTGTTTACGTGTGACAAAATGCAAGGAGCAGCAGGGCCGCTGGCTTCTGGGGCCTGACTGACACCCCTTGCAAATAAATGTGACAATGAAATATAGTCCTGGAATTGCTTTGGATGCTCCGTCAAGCAGGCGACGCGGAATAGGTGAAGTTGTAAAGTGTTCCCCGGGGAGCTGTGCGGCTGAGTGACAGCCCCACGCTGGCTCCCGCCTCTCTGCCTGGCTCTCCCTTGTGAGACCCTGGGGCTGAAGACTCTTATCCTGACCACAGCCTGGGAGACTCGGGAGGACCCGCTTCCACAGCCTCTGAGGAGTGAGGGCAGAGGGGACCTGGCAGGGCTCCATCCCTTCACCGTTGTCTCATTGATCTCTTTGGGTGGAGTGCCCAGAGTAGGGCTGTGTCCCGTCCCCGTCATATGCACTCAGACTGGGCTCTCTCAGGACAGGGTCCTGTCTCCCCCCTCAGACTGGGCTCTCTCAGGACACGGCCCCGTCTCCCCACTCAGACTGGGCTCTCTCAGGACAGGGTCCTGTCTCCCCGCTCAGACTGGGCTCTCTCAGGACAGGGCCATGTCTCCCCCCTCAGACTGGGCTCTCTCAGGACAGGGCCATGTCTCCTCCCTCAGACTGGGCTCTCTCAGAATGGGGCCCTGTCTCCTCCCTCAGACTGGGCTCTCTCAGGACAAGGCCATGTCTCCTCCCTCAGACTGCACTCTCTCAGGACAGGGCCATGTCTCCTCCCTCAGACTGTACTCTCTCAGGACAGGGCCATGTCTCCTCCCTCAGACTGCACTCTCTCAGGACAGGGCCATGTCTCCTCACTCAGACTGCACTCTCTCAGGACAGGGCCATGTCTCCTCCCTCAGACTGGGCTCTCTCAGGACAGGGCCCTGTCTCCCCTCTCAGACTGGGCTCTCTCAGGACAGGATCCTGTCTCCCCCACTCAGACTGGGCTCTCTCAGGACAGGGCCATATCTCCCCTCTCAGACTGGACTCTTTCAGGACAGGGCCATGTCTCCCCACTCAGACTGGGCTCTCTCAGGACAGGGCCATGTCTCCTCCCTCAGACTGCACTCTTAAGACAGGGCCATGTCTCCTCCCTCAGACTGCACTCTCAAGACAGGGCCATGTCTCCCTTCTCAGACTGGATCTCCAGAGGGCAGAGTTCTGCCTTCCTCTCCGGGGCTCCCTTGAGCAGGGATGTTTCCCCTAAGATTGGGAGACCGCTCAAGAGAGGGCCGAGTCTCCCTGTGAGGCCCAAGCCCCTGAGCACCCTCCGCTCGGTTTATGCGTGTATTGCACACTCATGAATGCATATCAGGTTGCAGATTTGGAGGCTGCAGAACTGTCTGCATGAGCCTTAGCTCTGGAGACCTGGGTTCAAATCCCACACCCGCTAACTTCATTAGATGTGATCTCAGTGAGGTAGTAACAGCTTCCACAAAGTCAGGGTGCTGCTTAGGGCTCTGGTTAGGGACTGACAGGACACTTTTTTTTTTTTTTTTTAAATCACAAAGGTGCCTTCTGCTCATTAAGCCATGTGCCCCCCCAGGTGGCACCTCGTTCTAATCATTAGGCCAGGGGTGCCTTGCTAAATTCTCCCCAAATAGCAGGGCAGGCTACCGTGGTCCTGCACAGAGGGTGTGGTGAGGACGCGTGAGGTGTGCCGTGGAAAGTGCTTGCTCAATCAATGCCTGGCCTGCGTCCAGCACCCATGGAGCCAAACACCACCTCTGCTGGGTCTTCTGGTGCTGGCAGTGAGTGCCAGCGTCCTCTCTGGGTCTGCCAGCTGCGTGGGGGACACTTTGGCCTTTGTTTCACCCCTTTATCTTCTTGGGTGTCCACTTGCCCTTAGAGCCAGAGGTTGAAGTGTGTGTGTGTGTGTGTGTGTGCGCGCGCACACGCGCACACACACAGGCAGGGGAGGTTGCAGATCGAAGTTTGCATGAGCCTTAGCTTTGGAGACCTGAGTTCAAATCCCACAGCTGCTAACTTCACTAGCTGTGACCTCGGTGAGGCAGTAACAGCCTCCTAGGGGAGGGCTGTGGAGAAGGCACAGAGACTATTCCTTTTCCTCTTCCCTCAAGCTGTGTCCTCTCAGATCTCCGTCAGAGACATCACGGTCCTTCCGCCGTGCGTGGTGGGACTTCCTGCATCTCTGTCTGTGCTCGGGGATTCTAGGTCGAGTGCGGAGACTGCACACACAGAGGGAAGCTCTTGCCATCTGTCTTGCCTCTCAGGCGGCAAGCCCCAGGAGGGGCTGTGGGTTGGGACAAAACCTATCTCGGCTGCTAAGGAGGCCACAACCTGTCCCCGGGCAGTGGGACATCCACTGTACAGAGCCTGCAAGGACTGTGAACCCCATGAGGGCCCTGACCATGGCTTCTTCATAGCGACATCCCTGCTTCCTCACACTGAATAGCTGCTCAATAAATATTTACTTCATGAGTGTGATATGATACAGGATCCATCAGCATCTGTGGCTTCTAGCATTGTGTGTGGCATGACAAAAATGAAGGCCGAGATTGCATGGCTGCTGGAGAGGGTTCTGGAGTATTCATAGCCCGGCAACCTATTCCACAGGACAGGGGTCAGCAAAGTCCTGGCTCCAAACTGATTAGCAGAGAAAGGTTTTCACGCTTTTCTAAGCTCCAAAGAAGCAAAAACTTCCATGTCTCCTTCTACCAATTTCATCTCCATCTCCATATGACTTTCTGGGCAGGAGAGACAGTTTGGAGCTGTAACTTTTGCTCTTCGTCCTGAAGGCTCTTGGCCCAACCTTGAATCTTCCAAATAGGCCAGCAGCTGACTTTTCACTTGGATATTCCTGAATTTGAGACTATGGGTAACAGAGAGAAGGAAATGGACATGACCACTTTCCCCAACTCAGCCTTGCTTACAGACAAGGGTGTCATCATTACGCCTTTAGATGGAACAGAGCTGTGTATTCTGGCCAATTCAGTCAGAACAAAAGGAAGCCATTATGCAAATGTCTGATCGTTTAAAACCACTCTGGCTTTCCTTGGAAGAGAATGGGGGAGGAAGCCACGTTCGAAAGTGTCTACCCACGCCTAGGTCGCTGCTAATTTCATTTTAATCTTACACCATTGTATGATGAATAATTACATACCTCATCAGAGTGAAGGGAAGACAGAAAGTGCTCACAGGGAGGCGGGGGGCAGAGGGGTGGAAAGCACAGATGTTGGCTGTTCTGCTGAACAGCAGGCAGCCTCGGGCACAGACTCAGCCACCCGGTGCCTCAGTTTCCTCATCTGTAAGACAAGAATGGCACTTCCAGGGCTTTTGCGTATGAAATGAGATTATGCATATAAAGTGTTCAGTTCATTGCGAGGCAAAATATTAGCTAGTATTATAGTGTTACATTCAGGTGCCTGTATGCGTGTGTGTGTGTGATGAATGCTTTCGTGTGTGTGTGTTTGTGAGGAACATTTGTGTGTATTTGTGTATGTGATGAACACATGCATGTGCACATGATGGATACATGTGTGTATAAGTGATGGATGACTCTGTATGTGACAGACACGTATGTGTGTGTCAGGAACACTGCCTATGTGTGTGTTATGATGGACTTATGTGTGTGCATGTGATGAATACCTGTGCGTATGGGTCTGTGATGTGTATGGCACCTTCATGTGTGTGTACACATGACAGGCACCCACACATGGGTGTGTATGTGAAGGGCAGCTGTGAGGTGACTGCATAGGAGCACGTCTGTGCACGTGGAGGCATGAATGTGAAACAGTGTGTACTATTCACATAGTGAAATAATAGAATAAAGTGAAAGAGCAGAGCATAAGCCAACAGCACGTGACTGAGAACTGGGTCCTGTGAGTCTGGTTTCCATCCCTACCACACACTTAATACGTCTGTGGCACAGAGCAGGCCCTGCTGTCTATGTTCTCATCTGCAAACTGTGATAAAAGTGATAGTGATAACTGTAGTAATGTTTAGTGAGTGCTCACTATGCACCAGGATAACCAACTTCATTCTGGCTACCCCACAGGATAGGTATTAGATGCAAGGGTGGTGCAGGAGTGCTTTACACACCAAGACATCTTGGCACACAGGAGGGGAGGCTACTGTGGATGCGCACACGTGTGTGTGTGTGTGTGCGCACAGCACAGCGTCTTTCTCTGTTTCAAGCCTGGGCTGAATGAACACACGCCTGTGTATGGACAACTGCACCCACCTGGGTGTCTATATGTTCCCCGCTACATGGCCACACCTGTGGTTTAATGTCATACCTGTGCTCACACACGTGCACCCAACTCAGTGCATGCTCACCTCCATGTCCACATGGCACATGCGTGGGTACGTGCAGCTCTGAGGCTGCACCTGTAACGAATGGTGGGCCCAGGCAGCCAGGGACTGTGAGTGAGGCTCAAGCCCCTGAGATGGGCTTTCTGCTTAGCACTGGTGAGATTAGAAGGTCAGGAGATCGAGACCACGGTGAAACCCTGTCTCTACTAAAAATACAAAAAATTAGCCGGGCGCGGTGGCGGGTGCCTGTAGTCCCAGCTACTCAGGAGGCTGAGGCAGGAGAATGGTGTAAACCCAGGAGGCGGAGCTTGCAGTGAGCCGAGATCGCGCCACTGCACTCCAGCCTGGGCGACAGAGTGAGACTCCGTCTCAAAAAAAAAAAAAAAAAAAAAAAGAAAGGGCTTACAAAAATTATCAGGGCATGGTGGCAGGCACCTGTAATCCCAGTTACTCAGGAGACTGAGGCAGGAGAATCACTTGAATCCGGGAGGCAGAGGTTGCAGTGAGCCGAGATCGCGCCACTGCACTCCAGCCTGGGTGACAGAGCAAGACTCAGTCTAAAAAAAAAAAAAAAAAAAAAAAAGAAAGTACCCCCACATCTGTGTCGAAGGAGCTGACCTGAACCGGTAACTCGTAGACTCTCCAGCCCCTTTGCTAAGCAGGAATTCTCTCCATAACCCTCTGACAAGTGCTTGCCAAGTTTTGTGCGCACACTTCCAGTGACGGGGAGCTCATTTTCCCCCCAAGTGACCTTGACAAGATGCCCTTTCTGGCTGCTGCCCTGAGCTGCCTCAAGTCAGTTTGCCCACGGTTTCTCCTTCTGCCCTCTGCGGCCACACAGCAGCAAACCTGCTCCCGTTTCTAAAGTGTTCCCCCGCCTTTTTTTGTTTTTTGAGATGGAGTCTCGCTTTGTCGCCAAGGCTGGAGTGCAGTGGTGTGATCTCGGCTCACTGCAACCTCTGCCCCTGGGTTTAAGCAATTCTGCCTCAGGCTCCCAACTAGCTGGGACTACAGGCATGCACCACCCTGCTCGGCTAGTTTTTTTTTTTTTTTTTTGTATTTTTAGTAGAGGTGAAGTGTCAACATGCTGGGCAGGTTGGTCTTGAACTCCTGACCTCACGCTCTGCCTGCCTCAGCCTCCCAAAGTGCTGGGATTACAGGCGTGAGCCACTGTGCCCGGCCAAAAAGTTATTAATTTTTTATGTATATTTCCAGAGATATTTTAAGATACGGAAGGCCATTTTAAGATATTTTAAGATATTATAAGTTTATTTTAAAAGATTTTAAGGAAATTATTATTATTATTATTTGAGATGGAGTCCCGCTGTGTTGCCCAGGCTGGAGTGCAATGGCATTATCTTGGCTCACTGCAACCTCTGCCTCCTGGGTTCAAGTGATTCTCCTGCATAGGAGGCCTCCTGAATTGCTGGGATCACAGGTGTGCACCACCACGTCGAGCTAATTTTTTGTGTTTTTAATAGAGATGGAGTTTCGCTACCTTGGCCAGACTGGTCTCAAATTCCTGGCCTTAAGTGATCCACCCACCTCGGCCTCCCAAAGTGCTGGGATTACGGGTTTGAGCCACTGCGTCCGGCCTAAAGCCTATCTTAACATACACATGGATTCCCTCTTTCTCTCTCTTTCTCTCTTCCCTCCCCAGCCCTCACTTGTGGTTGCTCCCTTGTCTGCCAAACAGCATATGGTTGAACTCTCTTTTTTTCTTTTTTTGAGATGGAATCTTGCTTTGTCACCCAGGCTGGAGTGCAGTGGCATGATCTTGGCTTGCCACAACCTCCGCCTCCTGGGTTCAAGCGATTCTTCTGCCTCAGTCTCCCCAGTAGCTGGGACTACAGATGCATGCACCACACCTGGTTAGCTTTGGTATTTTTAGTAGAGACGGGGTTTCACTGTGTTGGCCAGGCAGGTCTCAGACTCCTGACCTCATGATCTGCCTGCCTCAGCCTCCCGAAGTGCTGGGATTACAGGCGTGAGCCACTGTGGTGGGCCGGAACTCTCTTTCTATCAGTTTTCAAAGGGCAGACTGTTTACCTTTTGCTGTTTCCCTTCATGCTCTTGGTCCTAATGCATTGTTCTGGACTTTAGGGGTCATTTTACATTCTTCTGTTGGCCCTTCCAGCTTTATGGCATCTTTTCATCTTCAGATGTATTTGTCGTGCAAATCTGCAACGACCCTTTCCAATGACACTGCCTCTGAACCATTTAATCAACACGCAGCACAGCTTCAACCAACATATGATAATATTTTACCCAGCCTGCATTTTACAGAAATCAACATTGCTCTCTTGGGAGAGCGCCAAATGCGTTTCTGAAATATCTCTCGTGCTCTTGGACTCATCATTCCAGAAATGTTATTCAAAGTGGACGTTAGCAGGATGTAACCTTTTAAAGTGAACCGTTGTTGATTCCTGGTGATTTTTCTTTTCTCCCTGAGGTGTTAACAAATGACGATGACCACCCAAAGGTGAACATAGTGAGTGCTCTCCACCTGCCGGGCACGGTTTCCAAATCTTTACATACGTTATGTTGTTTACCCCGGCAAACAACCTTATGAGGAAGGTACTATTGCCATTCCCATACAGGGAAGGAAACACTTTCAGAGAGGTGAAGTAACTTGCCCAAGGCTATACAACTTGTAGGAGGCAGAGCCATGCTGCTTTGCTGGTGATATCCCATCAGCGGAATAATGTGCTGTGGAGTTCTGCCAGGGATTGGCCCGAAGTTTCTGCCCCAGGCACCACCATCATCTGGTTGGGCCTGCTTGGCACAGTGATCCAGGCTACTTGATGGGGTCTCCTCTTCACTGGGCTCCAGAGGGCACTTCACTTGCTGGGTGGCCCACACTCCTCCCTGGTGAATCTTCTTAGGGCAGTTTTGTGGAAAGAGTTTTAATTCACAGGAACTGCAGCAGCAGGTGTGAGTCTGGCAGTCACAGCCAACAGGACTTACGGGGACTGGGGATAGTGTAGTAAAAGGTAATGATTAAGAGTATAGGCTCAGGGTGAGGCCTCGTGGATTCCAGCCGGGTTCCATCCCTTCCTGCTGTGTGTCCTTGGACAAGTTACTTAACCTCTCTGGACTCCAGTCTCTACATCTCTACAGTGAGGAGAATTACAGACGATGTGTGGAAAATGGCCAGTGTCAAGGAGGTGCTCTGTAAATGTACCATCATCCCAGCCTCATTTGTCAGACTTCAGTGGCCTGGACCCTCCTCTCTTATCAATTTCCTCAATTAATTTCTCTCCAATGGCACAATTAAGGTCCTGGGCTGGGCAGGGTATTGTTGGGGCTGGAGAGGTGGGTGGGCTTGGTTACTGGCCACTCTTGAGGTTACTGGTGTGGGTTGGGGGTGGGACAGCCAGTGACAGACTGGGGAGCTGAGACCTGGAGAGAGGAAGTCTGGGTTGGCCTGCTCTGTCCTCTGAGGAAGGGGGGTTCCCTGGCCCCTCCCAAAGGAGAGTGGTTCCCCTGCTGGCGCTGTGACTGTGTGGTCTTTTTGGGGTTCTGGGTCTGTCCTATGGAGACACTGGCCCTTTGCCTGGCCTCTTCTCAGACCAGGGGATCCCCTGGAAGGAACCACATGTCCTGCCTCAGATTCGACTTCTCCAGCCTTGACTTCACCTCCACTCAGACCAGGGCCTCCAACGACAAGGCTGCCTCTCCCCTTAACAGAGCCTTCCCAGAACACGTGCAAGGCTGCCCTCTGACAGGGGCTATCTCAGGGCAGGGATGTGCTGTTCCTCTCAGAATGGGAGGTGCCCAAAGAGAGGCTGTGCCTCCCCAGACCAGGATGTGAGTTGGGTCTTCCCCCTTAGGAAGCTCCTTGAGGGTCAGAAATGTATCTCTCCCCTCACGGTTGAGATGCTCAAAGAGAGGTTGTAGCTTCTGCCCCACAATCTGGGGCTCCCCAGAGACAAGGGTTGTGTCTTCCTCCTCAGAGGAACTGGGGTTCCCCTGGGATCAACTTGTGTCTCCTCCTTCAGACTGGACCTCCCTAGCCCCTTGTCCCTGGGCTGGACTGTCTCTTCCCTCAGAGTAGGGCTCCCAGGGCGGGGCATTTGTTACCCCGTGGCTGCTCCCCCATGCCCTGGCCAAGAGTTCAGTGCCAGGCAAGTAATTGAATTCTTGCACGTTAACAAGTCAATCATGGAGTCTTAATGAGTTCCGAGTAATCTCAGACCTGCATGTTAATTGAATAGCTGTCCCGGTTCTAATCCACTGGAAGTTAATCATTAGGGAATTAGGAAATGTCAGCTGGGAACTTCATTAAGCTAGTGAGGGTGGGGTCTGGCTGGGAGAGGGAGAGATCCAGGGATGCAGTGATGGAAGAGAGTCCTGAGTCGTAGGATGGGGTGGCCCATCAGGGGGTAGGAGTGGGGCACACGGCTGCAGGGGTCCCAACCTCTTCTGAAGATCAGGGTCAGGAGCGACCCCACCCTGAGTCCTGGGAAGAACCCCTACTTCCCCTGTTCCTCGTCCCGGGCTGGTCTGGCACAGGCCTCCCTGCCCCTGCCTTGCCTCAGTCTCCAGTCCAGGAAAGCCCAGGAAGAGGCAACGATGCCCAGAAAGTGCTGAGTGCACAGCAGGGCAGGCACGGGAGGGCTCAGAAGCAGGAGTTCCCTCACCCTTCCTGGGTCTGCCACACCCCTGCCCTGCCACCAGCTCTCCTATCCCTCCTCTGCCCTGCTGTGTACCCCGGGAGGCAGAACCTGTGGAGGGCAGAGACCCCTCTGGCTTCCAGTTGTATCTGGCTAACGGGAGGCTTCTGTAAGGGGGCAGCCCAAGGCTTCCCCATCCCTGTTGCCCCCTTAACCCTACCCACACCTCTGCAACCAGGGCAGGTGTGAAACCCTCTCTCTGGAGCCCTGAGCAGTCTGTTTCCAGCCAGAGCCCTGATTAACACACCAGCCAGAATGATCCTGAGCCACGGACGGGTGTGTGTGTGTGTGTGTGTGTGTGTGTGTGTGTGTGTGTGTGGTGGCGGGGGACGGGCTGGGGGGCAATGCTGATTGGATAGAGCCTTGCCCAGTATCAGGGCAGATGCCCACCAGGGGCCTGGCATCTCCATGTCCAGTGGGGAGGCAGCAGCGGGCTGGGGTTGGAGCTTGGAGGCCACAGCTGGGATGACACTCCAAGTGAATTTGCGGCAGAATGCTTCGCCCTGACTGGCGTCTGGCCTCGGAGTCCTGAAAAGTCCCGTTAGGAGGAAGCTTTGGGTTCCAAGTGTTGGGCAGACAGAGATCTTGGTTTATACAAAGACTTGGGCTGGGCTCTGGGCTGTAACTGGGAAGCTGGGCAATTCTGGTGATGCGATGCGGGCGAGAGATGGGGCCTTGGGCTCTAAGGGGTGGGGGTCCTGGGGTCAGAGGTCTGTGCAGTAGTGAGCTCAGGATGGGTTGGTAGGTGTTTTATCCAGGGTTCTCCAGAGAAACAGAACCAACAATTCCAACTGGTTATGTAAGTATAACCAATTACTTTTTTTTTTTTTTGAGATGGAGTCTTGCTCTATTGCCCAGGCTAAAGTGTAGTGGTATGATCTCGGCTCACTGCAACCTCTGCCTCCCAGGTCCAAGCACTTCTCCTGCCTCAGCCTCCAGAGTAGCTGGGATTACAGGTCTCTGCCACCATGCCTGGCTAATTTTTGTATTATTAGTAGAGGCAGGGTTTCACCATGTTGGCCAGGCTTGTCTCAAACTCCTGACCTCAGGTGATCCACCCGCCTTGGCCTTCCAAAGTCCTGGGATTATAGGCACAAGCCACTGTGCCTGGCCCCAATTACTTATAATAAATCTTTTTATATATAATATATATTATACATAGAGATTATTTTGTATATAGTAAAAATACATAGAGATTATTTTATATATAGGCATATATAATATAAAATATAAATATATAGAGGTACATAAAGAGACATATATAAAAATATATGTAATCATATATGTAAAAATATTTATTATGGCTGGGCGTGGTGGCTCAAGCCTGTAATCCCAGCACTTTGGGAGGCCGAGACGGGCGGATCACGAGGTCAGGAGATCAAGACCATCCTGGCTAACAAGGTGAAACCCCGTCTCTACTAAAAAATACAAAAAACTAGCCGGGCAAGGTGGCGGGCGCCTGTAGTCCCAGCTACTCGGGAGGCTGAGGCAGGAGAATGGCATAAACCCGGGAGGTGGAGCTTGCAGTGAGCTGAGATCCGGCCACTGCACTCCAGCCTGGGTGACAGAGCCAGACTCCGTCTCAAAAAAAAAAAAAAAAAAAAAAAAATTTATTATAAGTAATTGACTTGTGTGATTATGGAGACTAAGAAGCCCCAAGGTCTGCAGTCAGCAGACTGGAGACCCAGGAGAGCTGATAGTATAGCTCCAGTTTGAAAGCTGGCAGGCTCAGAAAAAACCAACCAAACTAAAACAAACCAGAGAAAGCTAATGTTTCAGTTGGAGTCTGAAGGCAGGAAAAGACCCATGTCCCAGTTCTAGACAGTTGGGTAGGAGTTCCTTCTAACTTGAGGAAGAGGCAGACTTTTTGTTTTCTTCAGATCTCCAACTGATTAGATTCAGCCCACCACACTGGGGAGGGCAATCCGCTTTAGTCAGTGTGATGTTGTGAAATATGGATTTGCTCTTCATCCAGCTTCCTGGCATACACGTCTAAAACCCTTGGAATCTCTTAGGTGATAGGTACCTTCTTGAATGCTAATGAGATGTCTGGTGGCTGGCGGTTCAGACCCTGATAGCCTCAGGATGGAGCCTGGTTGCCAAGGAACCAACCACATGATTGGAAGGTTGGCATTTTCAGTCCCATCTCCGACCTCCTGGGAATGGGAGAGTTGCTAAAGGTTGAGTTGATCACCAATGGCCAATGATTTAATCAATCATACCTAAGTAATGAAGTCTCTATAAAGGCTCAAAAGGACAGGGTTTGGGGAGCTTGCAGATCACTGAACATGTGGAGGATGATGCACCTGGGAGGGCATGGAAGCTTTGCAGCCCTTCCCACATGCCTTGTCCTATGAATCTCTTCCATCTGCCTGTTCATCTGTGTCCCGTGTAATATACTTTATAATAGATCAGTAAACATAAATAAAGTATTTCCCTGAGTTCTGTGAGTCACTCTAGCATATTAAACTGAGGAGGGGATCCTGGGAACCTCAATTTATGGCTTTTTGGTCAGAAGCACAGATGAAACGATCTGGGGCTTGCAATTGACATCTGGAGTGGAGGCGGTCTTGTAGGACTGAGCTTTTAACCTGTGGGATCTGACACTATATCCAGTAGATGGTGTCAGAATTGAATTGAATAAGAGGACTCCACTGCAGAAATGGTTGTGTGTGGGGATTTTTGATGACCAGAGGTGCAGTGTTCTGTGTTAAGAGTATATTTTTGGCCGGGTGCGGTGGCTCAAGCCTGTAATCCCAGCACTTTGGGAGGCCGAGGCGGGCGGATCACGAGGTCAGGAGATCGAGACCATCCTGGCTGACACGGTGAAACCCCGTCTCTACTAAAAAATACAAAAAACTAGCCGGGCGAGGTGGCGGGCGCCTGTAGTCCCAGCTACTGGGGAGGCTGAGGCAGGAGAATTGCGTGAACCTGGGAGGCGGAGCCTGCAGTGAGCTGAGATGCGGCCACTGCACTCCAGCCTGGGCGGCAGAGCGAGACTCCGTCTCAAAAAAAAAAAAAAAAAAAAAAGAGTATATTTTTAACTGTGTGTGAGAGTAGAAAACACAGTTTGGTTTTTTCCTGTCTCAAACACTCAGTCTACCAGCTAAAATGTTAATCTCATTAAGAAAACACCTACCTGTCCATCCCCCACGCACCCAGAATGATGTTTGACCAAATATCTGGGTACCCTATGGCTCAGTCAAGTTAACACATGAAATTAACCAGCACAGTGGTTCACTCCAGGCTTTGAGCAATGAGAGTAAAAGTCCTTCCCAATTCAGCAGTCCCCAAAAGTTGGGCAGAGAAGAAGAGCCTGGTCTGGGAAGGGTCCCAAAGCCAGTGGCCACTGCTGCCCACTGCATATCCCATCTCTGGCTCCCTGTGTTCAACCCCGACTTATCCCTGGGGGCGGGTGGATTGGAAGATATAGGTGGTCAGTTCCTGCTCTCATGGTCTGGGAAGCTATGGAAGGAGAAGCCATCTGGGCTCCACCTCTCTCTAAGGCTCCAGCTGTGAATCTGGGTAATATGCGTGCCCCTTTATCCCAGCATTCACATGTGTTTCTCCCTAGTCAGTTTTCCTTACCCTGGACTGGACAAGTTGAGATTTTGAACAACTATTCTGGGCTTAGAATGTGGCCCCATCAAGTGTCTGGGTCTCTATGGTGGGTTAAAGATGGCCATGTATTCTTTGCCACTCCTTCCATAAGAGGTGGAATATATTTTCTTTCCCTTTGAATTTAAGCTGGCCTCTGACAGCTTTTACCAGTAACAAAAGTGATGCTGTGTAATTTGTATGGCCAAATCTTATGAGATCTGCAACTTCCACTTGTGTTGCTTGTGATACTCGTTCTTAGAAGACAGCTGCCATGTAAGAAGTCTATCCTACTGCCATATTGTGGGGAAGCCTAAGCTAGCCACATGGAATGAGAGAGACCATGTGGAGCAGCTTTGAGGCACCAGACATATGAATGAGATCTCATTGACCTTCCAGCCAAATCCACTTGTCAGCTGAATGCTGCCAGTAAATATACCAGCTGAACTCACACAGAGCAGAAACACCATTCTGCTACCAAATGACTTGGTGTATTGGGACTTCTGTGAGGCCAGCACTGGCAGTCCCAACTGGGACATGGCTATCACAGCCAAATGGTGATTCTCAAACCACTGCCAATATCCATTGTTGTTGTTGGCATATTTTTCTCTCCCCTGGGTATATAATTAGGGTACCTTTTCTGGCTATATCCAAGCCGTGGCTATATCCACATGTAGATGACTTGGATCCACATGTGATGACCCGTGCAGCCTGAGCCCCGCGTAGGGTGCTTCACCAGACAGAGAGTCATCAAAGGTTTTCTTTTCTCACCACCTCCATTTTGTGATCCCATTCCCATAAGAGATCATGAGGTTTTGTGTTAAAAACGCTCTGCAATCCATATACCTGAAGATCGTAGCTTTCCCTGATGGCTGGGTGGCCCCAAAATAGCAAATGCGAGTCACTGGCTGAGCTGTGGTCACAGCCTCTCAGAGACCTTGCAGTCTAGCTCTTGGATCCACTTTGGAGTTTGCTGGGGCTTTGCAGGATTAACTTCTCTTTCTTCTGGGCTCCCATGGTGCTCTGTGGGAACATCTGTTACTGCTTATTTTATTCTCTGGTCTTCTCCCATGAATTCCTATGTGCCACCCTGGCCCGAAGCTGGAGGGACGAGCGATGGCTGGCTCCCTTTAGTCGTGGATTTTTAGCTGAGCTCTAGCACCTCGATGTTGGTAGGACTCTTCCCTACCCTGAGCCTGATGGTGAAGGTTGCTATTTCACCAGACCAGCTCACTGCCTTGAAATGTTTTAAAGCCAATCCCTCATTCTGTATGGATTTCCCACCACAGCCTTGATTGGATCTTTGTTTGAATTTGGTTTGTCCTAGTTGATGACCTTAAGGGGCCACCAGCAGTGTCTCTCTGAGCAGCATTTGGTTTTGTCTCTCCCAAAGTCCCCAGAACACTGGGTCTGTGCAAAGTGGCAAATGTGCCCTTGTGGGCAAGGTTCTTGCTGATGCTGTTGGTGCCAAGGACTGTAAGCCCCTGGTCTATGGTTTCTAGAATCCATGTCCCTTTGGGAGAGCCAGAGTTGCATCTGCAGCTCCGTATGAGAAGGCCACCACCCGTTCCAGGCTTGAGTCCTGCTGCTGCTGACACCAGCCATTCTTGAGCCTGGATGCACTCAGTCCCCTGAGACTGCGTTCATCTGGCATGGGGAGAGGAGCTCATTTCCAGCCGCACTTTCTATCTGAGCTCCCATCTTTCCTCTCTCCTGGTCATGT
Source organism: Macaca nemestrina (assembly GCF_043159975.1). Classification (NCBI taxonomy): domain Eukaryota; kingdom Metazoa; phylum Chordata; class Mammalia; order Primates; family Cercopithecidae; genus Macaca; species Macaca nemestrina. The sequence continues at coordinate 197,330,921 of NC_092125.1, read as the reverse complement.
TTGTTTGTTCAGCCCTGTGTAGATTGGGCAGATAGGGCAGCTGCAGGTCAGACACAGGCAGAGTGGCTTTCTCTGTGCTGTGGAGGACAAGCACGCTGGCCTCAGGCACAGCCCACTGGGTCACCCAGCTTAGCCTGGTACGTCCTCCCAGTGAACTAACCTGCTGCCCAGCTAGAGTTCCTGCTAAGAGGCCGGGAGATCCCAGTTCTCTAGTTTTTAAAAAGAAATCTGTCTTTCAGCAGGCAATCAGCCAGTCTTCCTGAGTTCGAATCCTGTCTCTGTCTCTCTCTGCTGAGGGAGGTGGATGAGTGATTTCAGACAACCTCTCTGTGCCTCAGTTTCCTCCTCTATACAACTGGGAGAATAACAGCACCCATTTCATAGGACCAGCAATGAGAACAGTGCCTGGCAGCTAAGTTCTCAATAAATGTTATTCTCCCTGAAGGCCAGCATCTGGATCTATGTCCATAATGGTTTGTTTTCTACCTGCTTTCTTCCCTTCTTCTCTTCTTTTTTTTTAATTCTTATTTTTTTAGAGATGGGGTTTCACCATGTTGCCCAGGCTGGTCTCACACTCTTGGGCTCAAGAGATCCACCTGCCTCGACCTCCCAAAGTGCTGGGATTATAGGCGTGAGCCATCACACCTGGCCTCTTTTTCCCTTCTTTTCTTCCTCATACAGCTATTTAATAACAATGATGATGGCCCCCGGCACAGCCCGCTGTTGCCAGATTGCCAGATTGGGGATCTCCTTGTTGCCAGATTGGGGATCTTGGAGTGAAGGGCACCAGGTCCCTGTCCTGTGGATTTACAGGCCAATTGCAGGCAGTGGGCTGTGGAGAAGTAAGTGATGTGCCCGGGGCAGGTGGAGCACAGAGGCAGGTGGCTAAGAGCTGCAGACGCTTATGGGAATGCCTTCACTGTTTATGGGAACCTTCACAGAGTGAATAGATTTTGAGCTTGTCCTTCAGGGCTTCCTTAGGTTAAGGTGAGTAGGGAGGTGACAGGTAACTGTAGGCAGAGAGAACAGGAGGTGGGGAACTATATGGCAGGTGTCAAGAGCAACTACATTGGTGACATAGGCTAAGACACCAGGCTAGTGGACAGCTTGGGAGTGGGTCCGAAGGACCTTGAATACCAGGTTAAAAATGTGGCTTTTACTCCTACTGTTTCAGGAGTCCTTGCAGGCTCTTGAGCAGACAGGGGACAGGGTCACAGTAGGGATCTGAGAAGGCAAATCTGGCATGTGAGAAGGATGGAGGTGGGCTGGAGGGGAGTTTGATCAAGGGCTTCCTGTGCTGGAACAGAGGTCTAAGGGGTGGGCCCAGAGGAAGCCCCTGCTGTGGTTTGAATAGTTGTCCCCTCCACACCCATGCTGAAATTTCATTCCCAATGTGGCACTATTGAGAGGTGGGGCGTTTAAGAGGGGATTGGGTCATGATGGTTCTGTTCTCATGAATGGATTAGTCCATTCATGGATTAATGGGTTAATGGATTATCAGGGGAGTGGAACTTGTGGCTTTATAAGAAGAGGAAGAGAGACCTGGGCTAGCACCTCAGCCCTCTTGCCATGCGATGCCCTGTGCTACCTCAGGACTCTACATAGAGTCCCCACCAGCAAGAAGATCTCACCAGATGCGGCCCCTCGACCTTGGACTTCTCAGTCTCCAGAACTGTAAAAAATAAATTCCTTTCTTTTACACATTTTGCAGTTTTAGGTATTCTGTTATAAGCAGCAAAAGACAAACTAAGGCACTCACCTTTGCTGCGTCCAGACCCACTGGGGGTTCCTGGCCTTCCATCTGTGTGTGGGGGCTGGGTTGGAGTTATTCTACCGGTGGAAGGAAAACTGGATGGCACACCCTGGGGTGGGGCTGGGGGATTTGGGCCGTGGTGCTGGCTGAGGGGCCACTGGGAGAGTGCCCTGTGGGCTGGGTCTCTGCAGGCTGATAAGGGATAATTCCTGCTTGGCTCAGAAGGAACACCTCCTCCTGACTTCTTGCTTTGGGGTGTGCAGATATTCTGGGTTTTGATGGCACTTGTGTCCATTTGTGCATGTCTGCATAACTGTGAGTGTGCACACAGGATAAGTTTTTGCTCTCATACAGAAGCAAAAACTTAACCCATGTGCACACTCACAGTGTTTTGCTAATCTCTGTATCCCCAGTGCCAGACATAAGGGTGTCTATGCATGGTTTTTCAATGAAGAAATGAATATTGAACTTAAGCCTTATGCTAGCCCTTGGAGGTAGTTACTTTTGTTATCCTCATGTAGAGATAAGGAAACATGCTTAACTTTCAGAGAAGTTAAGCAATTTGCTCAAGGCCACAGAAATAGTAAGGGACTCAGCCGGTTGCAAAGCCAGGCAGTCTGTATGAAAGCCTGTGTCAATATGTATAATAATGGCAGCACACGCTTATTATTATGTGCTGGGTACTGTTCTATGTTCTTCTATTACAGATTAACTCATTTAATCCTCACAACAACCCACGATGAGGAAATTAAGATTCAGAGAGGAGAGGTCACTAGCTCAAGATCACACAGCAATGAGAAGCAGAATTGAGATTTTAACCCAGGTTAGTCTGCCTTCAGAGGTTTCACTTTTCACTGGCAGACTCCATTGTCTCACAGGTGTAAGCATGTTTGTATGTGCACACATGTGTGTGCGTGTGTGCAGATCAAGGAGAGAGAGCCAATCTAGTGGGAGGAGGGGCAGGAAGCTTTATGAAGGAACAGCATCCCCAGCCCCCAAGGGAACACTCCTAGTCCTACTCTCTGTCTAGGCACTGGGGAGGGGCAGAGATTAGGAATGCTCCTCTCGCTCCCTTGCCCAACACATATCTACAGTTGGGACTGCAGGTGGGGAGGAGACTGTGCCCAGATCACTTGGATGACCTTGGGCAAGGTCCGACAGCCTTGCCCCTGTTGGGCTTGGGTGCCCTCCAAGTGGCTGGAGAATGCCAGCCTCCTTGGTCTTGGGGTCCCTCCCCTAGACCATTGCTCACCCCTCCCTTTTTTTCCTGTATAGCCTTCCATTTCCCTTCTTCCTCCTGTTCTTTCTCCCCTGCCTCTAGTCCCCTAAGTAAGGCAAAGGGAAACTGGTATCTGGAGTTCCAACTTGTCAGATGTCTGGTCTTGGCTGTGCCTGTCTCCCCCGTCAACACTGTTTGAATCCTACTACAAATAGCTTTTAATGCCCAAAGAGAAATCTTTATTTTTCTCTCCTCCCATAACAACTTATGTTAGGGGATTGAGATCAGGAGGAAATATAGGATGGGGATGGGTAGAGGGTGGGAAGGACAGAGAATGATTGAATTCATGGAAACATACTTTTATAGTTTCTCAGATTTCTGTCTCTACTTCTATGGTATATGCAGATTCAGCACCTGCCCCTAACCACACTCTTCCTTGGCCATCATCATGATCATCACCATAATCACTGGTATCAATGAAAATAGTTATTGAGCATGTATGTATCAGGCATTTGGTGTTGTGTGGTCACAGGGTATTTATTTCATTTCATTTCATTTCATTTCATTTTTGAGACTGAGTCTCACTTTGTCATCCAGGGGTCTCACTTTGTCGTCCAGGGTGGAGTACAATGGCATGATCTCGGCTCACTGCAACCTCCACCTCCGACGTTCAAGTGATTCTCCTGCCTTAGCATCCTGAATAGCTGGGATTATAGGTGCTTGCCACCACGCCGGACTAATTTTTTTTTGTATTTTTAATAGAGACGGGGTTTCACTATGTTGGCCAGGCTGGTCTCAAACTCCTGACCTCAGGTGATCCACTTGCCTCAGCCTCCCAAAGTGCTGGGATTACAGGCATGAGCCACAGCACCTGGCCGGTCGCATGGGATTTTAAATACCGTGAAAAACCCTCCAGTGGCTCCCTGTCTTGTCTGCAGTGACCTCTAAAGTCCTTCTCATGGCCACAGGCATCTCTTTGGGTTAGTCTCCTGGCGTGCCTCTTGCTCACGTTCCTCAGCAATATTTGGTCCTCAGACACTGTGGGCATGCTTTTGCCCCAGGGCCTTTGCACCCACCGTTCCTCCCATCTGGACATGACTCCTCTGATAGCCACGTGGTTCTCTCCTTTACTTCATTTAGATCTTTGCTCAAATGTCAGGTTACAGAGGAAAAGACTCTGGACAAAATATAAGCACTTCCCATCACTGTCTACCTCCCTTCTCCTGCTTCATTTTTCTTCAGAGCACTTATTACTGCCTGAAATACAGTGCTATTTGTTGTTGTTTATATGTTTCCTGTTTCCTTAAGAGAATTATACTCCTGAAGCGCAGGGGTTTTGTTTTGCTAATCTCTGTATCCCCCAGTGCCAGATGTAAGGGTGTCTGTGTGCGGTCGTTCGATGAAGAAATGAATATTGAACTTATTTAAGCCTTATGCTAGCCCTTGAAGGTAGTTACTCTTGTTATCCCCATGTAGAGATAAGGAAACACTTACAGAGTAGTTAAGCAACTTGCTCAAGGCCACAGAAAAGGTAAGGGACTCAGCTGGTTTGCAAAGCCAGGCAGTCTCACTCCAGATCTCTCATTTTTACCACTATTTTCTGTTTGCACCTGATCTTGGCGCTGTTGACCTCATGCTGTTCTCTATTGTGACCAGGTCAGGGGCTGGCTGAGTGGGCTACAAAAGGCAGGACTTTTCATGGACTCTGCTCCTGTGCCGCCTCACATGGCTTTTCACTCTTAGCCTTCCTGGAGTCCACATCGCTCTGGCGAGGAGCCCAGGACAAGCACTGGAGGTGAGCTGCCTTGCAGGGAAGAGAGAAGCCGTCACCAGCCCACTGCCCGATTCACTAGCCTGGTCCTCCCCTTGTCTTCATTACACTGAGACAAAACAATTCTTTCCCAAGAAAAGTCACACCAGAGTGGGTGACACTGGGGCCAGTACAGGTCACAAGACGATTCAACTCAGGTTTCTTTTGCCTAAGGAAGCCTTCGATGATGTTAATCTTTACCAGCCTCCGTGCAGTTAGACAGAGCCTTGAGATAGTCCCAACCAATGAAGTGAGTGGAGAGGACGTGTCTCATTCCTGAGCAAGGCATTTAAGAAGCTGGACGCTCACTTTTCCCACTCCGGGGCAACTTTGGAGGTCCCATGTTCCAGATGGCACTGCTATAATGGCAGGGTCACACTCTGTCAGCCCGGGTCCCTGAATTCCACTATGGGAGGCAGAGACTCTCTTGCGGAACCAGGTCGAGCCTGCACCGCGGGCCAGAAAGAAATCTTTGTTGTGTTATGCCACTGAGGTTTTGGGATAAATGTGTTCCTGCAACTTGGCCCAGCCATTCCAACTAATATACCACTTCTGATCTGTTTTTCATATCTTCAATATTAGTGGCCTGTATCTCATTCGCCACCAGTGGGAGTGGAAATTGGTACAACCTTTCTGGGAGACGAGCTGGCAGTATGTGTCTATGAAAAGCCCTGAGTAAGTGTATTGTCTTTGACTCAGAAATTTCACTTCTAGGAATTTATGCTAAGGAAATAATTGAACAAGTTCAGAAAGTTGTATGGATGAGGAGAATATTCATTACATAAAATAGTGAGAAATTGGGTCAGCCTAAATATCTCACAAAAGCAAATTGGTTAAATAAATTGTGGTCCGGCTCTACGATGGAATCCTAGCTGCTGCCAGTGGTACATATTTATTGACACAGAGAGAGCCACACTCTATCGCAGTGCAGCGTATGCATAATGTGAGCCCATCTCTGTTAAAAAAAATATATTTGCAGGCCGGGCGCGGTGGCTCACGCCTGTAATCCCAGCACTTTCAGAGGCCGAGGCGGGCGGATCACGAGGCCAGGAGATCAAGACCATCCTGGCTAACACGGTGAAACCCCGTCTCTACCAAAAATACAAAAAAAATTAGCCGGGTGTGGTGGCGGACGCCTCTAGTCCCAGTTACTCATGAGGCTGAGGCAGGAGAATGGCGTCAACCCAGGAAGTGGAGCTTGCAGTGAGCCGAGATCGTACCACTGCACTCCAGCATGGGTGACAGAGCGAGACTCCATCTCAAAAAAAAAAAAAAAAAATATATATATATATATACACACACACACACACACACACACATTTGCACGAAGACAGTCTAGAGGATAGTCAGCAAACACTTGACAATGGTAATTTCTGGGTGTGGAATCTCAGGTGATTTTACATTTATTGTTTTTATTTTGCCTCTTTTTAGAATTTTTATCAGCAATTTTGTATCATGTGTATACTTAAAAATTAAATGGGAAGAAAAATCACTGTGGATTGTGGACAGGTGAACCTCTAAGTCATGATTTCCTTATCTGAGAAATGGGCATAGTCATACCCACTTCACTGGGCAGTGGCGAGGATTCGGTTAGATCATGTGGCATGAAACACCTGCACTTACTTGGTGCTCAAAACCCATAACCTTTGTTATCAGTTATCAGTGAACTAAGGAAGCCTTAGAGGCTAATTGGTTCATTCATCCATCCATCCATCCATCTATCCATTCATGCAACAAGCATGTCCTGAAACCTACTGTGCACTTGGACATGTACTGAATAAATATGATAATAGCAAGAAGAATAGCAGATACTTGAATGGTATTTAGTGGTGCCAGGCACCATTATAAGCACTTCACATTGATTCATCTACACAATAACCCTATGAGGGGGTACCACTCTTAGCCCCATTTTATAGGTTATGAAACTGAGGCACAGAGAGGCCAAGTAACCTGCCTGAAGTCACAGAGCTAGGAGGAGGCAGAGTCAGGCAGTCTACACTCTCAACTGCTGGACTATACCATCCGAGGAAGATGGAGGTGGTGTCTGCCCCTCTATCAGGTCCCATCTTGCTCCCAAGCCAGGAGTAGCAGGGATAATGCAGGAGGGGCCCTGGCTGGGAGAGGTGAAGGTCTGAGATACTGGAGAGGTGATGAGCAGGCGATTAGGGGATTTCTATTAGTATGAACCCCCTGTCTGAGCTGTGGATGCAGGTGGGACTGTGTTAGGGGAGGGAGCAGCCTCTGACCTTGCCGCTACCTGGCTCTCTGAACCCAGGCTTGGCTCACAGGAAACTCAGGCTCCAGGTGGGTGGGGGCACCAGCCTCTGGGAAAGCTGGGTGGGAGCCAATAATGGCAGCATGGCTGATATGTACTGTGCACCCCAAGGACCAGGTGCTGGGCAAAGCACCTTCATGCATTATCTCATTTAATCCTCACGGCAACTCTGTGAAGTAGACACTATTTTACAGAACAGGAAACGGAGGCTTGGGAAGGTGAAGCGCCTTTCTGAGAGCCTCACAGCTAGTAAGTGGGAAGCCTAGATTTAACCTAGCATCCTGGGCTAGGGTCTTAACCACTCTGCTAAATGTCCCTTGGGGCCGGGGCTCCTCCATCTCCCATCCTCCCTCAGGGGGTCCTGGAGACCCTGGGGAGCTGGAAGACTTCCTATTTCAGGGACACCTTTGGCAGCTATTGCTGCCCCTGCAGCTGTTGTGGGTTGGCTGGCCCCAGCCACAGAACAGGGCAGAAGCAGGAGAGGAGCTGGAGGCCTCCAGGGCCAAATGGGACCACAATGGGAGTAATCTAGGGGCAGGAGAGCCCCTCAGGAGTCCCAGGAAACAGGCTGGAAGGGAAAGAATGAAAGGATCGCCCATGCCTTGGGCCGTCCCTCCAGCCGTCCCCCATGCTTGGCACTGCACTCAGATTTTCTCCTGCTGTCCTCACCACAACGCTGGGAGGATGGACTTATTACTCCCATTTTACTGATGAGGAACTGGAGGCTGGGAGTGGTGATGGGACTTGCTCAGGGTCCTCCAGTGAGCTGGAACTGGTACTTGAGTCCAGGTCTGAGTCCTTATGATCCTAAAGCCAGGATACTTTTCTCTGCACCAGCTGCTTCTGCTGGGATCCCACTGCCCCTTTAAGGCAAGTTATCAAAGGAGGATCTACTGTTTCACCAGAAAGTAGAGCATGAGCTGAGGATGGGGTGAGGTGGAGGGACAGTGGTCCCTAAGCAGTGCCTGGGTGTCTGGGACTCTTCTGGGACAGGAGAACAGTTAATGGAACATTCTTAGACCATCCCCCACTTCGGCCCAACCGTTTTGGCCATTGCCCCAACTTGGCTCTCTGAGTAGTGGCCTGAGCCCTGGGGGATCACTCCAGCCCCAGCAGGGGTGGGGGCACTCTGCGCTGTCTTCTGTGACCTACAGGCCTGTCTGACCTTCCACCAGAGTATGGGATTAATTCTGTTGTTAAAAAAATTCCTTGGCGCTGTATCTTCTCTTTTCTCAGCAGAGTCTCTGAAAAGAATCGCCAGTCTTCTCCATCACCCACTTCCTCCTCATTCTCTCTTGAGCCCAGTCCAGTGAGACTTTGTCCCCCATCGGTCCACTGGGTTCCCAGTGGCCTCTAAGTTGCCAGTTCAGTCATCAGTTCTCAATCCTTGGTGGCATCTGAGAGCTGATTATCCTCTTCTCCTTGAAACACTGTCTTTACTCAGCTTTACTCAGCTTCCAGGGACCCCTGTCCGCCTTCTCCTTCCACTCCCTGGCTGCCCCTTCTCAGTCCCTGGCAGGTCCTCCTCCTCCCAACCTCTGACTGGTGGATGGCTCTGGGTTCAGTCCTCAGACTGTTATATTTTGGGGTCTGTGTACATGTTTTCCTGGGTGCAGGGAGCTGGACCAAGTGATAGCTCATCCTTATAGATACATTATTTACTACTGGCTCATTCCTCTCAGTAGACAAACATGGAGTTTTTAATTCTGCCAATAATATGTACGTGCAATATAATTCTGCTACATATATATATATGTATATATGATTTTAGAGGACAGGAAACAGAGGCTCAGGGAGGCGAAGTGCTTACTGAGAGTCTCACAGCTAGTAAGTGGGAAGCCTAGATTTAAACTGGGGTCCTGAGCTAGAGTCTTAACCACTCTGCTAAACGTCCCTTGGGGCTGGGGCTCTTCCATCTCTCATCTGCCCTCAGGAGATCCTGGAGACCCTGAGGAGCTGGAAGACTTCCTGTTTCAGGCACACCCTTGGCAGCTGTTGCTGCCCCTGCGGCTGTGTGTATATATATATAGTATATATACATCTATATTATATATACACATATATACATATATACATGTATTATATATAATATATATATTTTTGTGGACTTTCTATTTTGTTTCTTTGTTCTATATGTCTATCTTTACTCCAAAACCACACTGTCTTAATTATTATAGCTTTAAAATCAATCTTGAAATTAGATAGCATTAGTCATCCAACTTTATTCTTTTTAAAAATTGTTTTTACAATTCTAGGTCCTTTGCATTTCCATGTACATTTTAGAATCAGTTTTTCAATTTCTACAAAAAATCCTGTTGATTTGATTTTGAGAAGGGACAGCCTTACCTTAGTCCCAATCTTAGGGAGAAAGTATTCAGCCTTTAGCCATTGGTATAATGGTACCCTAGGTTTTTCCGTTGATGCCCTTTATCAGGCCAAGGAAGTTCCCTTCTATTCCTAGTTTAATTTGGGGGGAGAATTGCCATCTTAATAATATCGAATCTTCCAACCAATGAACAAGATATATCAATTTATTTAAATCCTCTTTATTTTCTCTCAGCCATATTTTGTATTTTCAAGGTATGGGTTTTGCATATCTTTTGTCAGATGTATCACTAATTATTTAAGAATTTTTGATGTTATTGTAAGTAGTATTGATTTTTGGATTTCAATTTCCAAATGTTAGTTGCTAGTATATAAAAATGTACATTTTTTTCTATATTTTTCTTTCTTTCTTTTTTTTTCTTTTTTTTTTTTTATTATACTTTAAGTTCTAGGGTACATGTGCACAACGTGCAGGTTTGTTACATATGTATATCTTTTTTTTTTTTTTTTTTGAGACTGAGTCTCACTTTGTTGCCCAGGTTGGAGTGCAGTGGTGCGATCTAAGCTCACTGCAACCTCTACCTCCTGGGTTCAAGTGATTCTCGTGTCTCATCCTCCCGAGTAGTTGAGATTACAGGCATGTGCCACCACGCCTGGCTCAATTTTGTATTTTTAGTAGAGACAGGTTTCACCATGTTGGCCAGGCTGGTCTCAAACTCCTGGCCTCAAGTGATCTGCCCACCTCGGCCTCCCAAAGTGCTGGGATTGCAGGCATAAGCCACCATGCCTGGGCTTCTATATTTTTCTTTTATCCTACAAATTTTGCTAAACTCACTTATTAGTTCTAGTAGCTTTTTGGGGTAGATTCATTGTATATTCCACATAGATAATCACGTTATCTGTGAATAAAATATTTACCTCTTTTCAGTCTGAATCCTTTTATTTTTTCCTAAGATCTTTGTTTTGTTTGGCTTCATGGCACTGGCTGACATCTCTAGTATGATGTTGAGTTGATGTAAAGGGAGTGGACATACTTACCTTGCTCCTAATCTTAAGGAGAGAGTCTTCAACCTTCAGCCATTGAATAATGACACCATAGATTTTTTTGAAGATCCGCTTTACCAGCCTAAGGAAGTTCTCTTCTACTTCTAATTTGCTCAGGTTTTTAAAAAAATCATAAATGAATACTGGATTATGTCAAATTCTTTTTCTGCATTTATTGATCTGATCACGTTTTTTCTTTTTTTGTGTGGTAGGCCAAATAATGGCCCCCTAAAGATATCCATGTCCTAATTCCTGAAACCTGTGAAACTATCATGGCAAAAAGAACTTTGCTTAGATGATTACATTAAGGATCTTGCCATGGGGAGAGTATCCTAGATTATCCTGGTGGGCCCACTGTAATCACAAGAATCCTTAATAGATGGAAGAAAAAGAAGAAGGAGAAGGAGGAGAAGAAGAAAAGGAACAAGAAGAAGAAGAGGAAGAAGAAGAAGGAGAAGGAGAAGAAGAAGAGGATGAAGAGGAAGAGGAAGGAGAAGAAGAAGAAGAGGAAGGAGAAGGAGAAGAAGAAGAGGAAGAAGAGGAAGAGGAAGGAGAAGAAGAAGAGGAAGAAGGAGAAGAAGAAGAGGAAGAAGAAGAAGAGGAAGAGTGCACAAGAGAGACAGACAGAGATGGAGAGACAGAGAGAGAGAGACTTGGAGATGTTATGCTGTTAGCTTTGAAGATGGAGGAGAGGGCCATGACCCAAGGAAGGGAGACAGCCTCTAGAAACTTGCAAAGACAAGAAAATATATTCTCCCCTAGAGCTTCCAGGATTAATGCAATCGTGTATCCCCTTGATTTTAGCCTAGAGAAATCCATTTGGACTTCTGATTTCCAAAACTGTGAGGTAATTTTTTGTTGTTTAATCCACAAAGTTTGTGGTAATTTGTTATATAACAGAAGGAAATGAATATGAATTACATTGATCTAATTTTGAATGTGAAACCAACTTTGTATTCCCAGGATAAACTTCCTTGGTCATCATGTGTTATCCACTTTATATATTGTTGGATTTGATTTGCTAAGATTTTGTTTAGAATTTTACATATACGTTCAAGAGGGATATTGGTCTGTAGTTTTCTTGTAATGTCTTTGTTTGACTTTGTCATCAGAATAATGTTGGTCTTATGGAGTGAGTTGGAAAGTGTTCTTTCCTTTTTAATTTTCTGGGAGAGTTTGTGTTGAATTGGTGTTATGGTTAAAACCCAGTGTTTCTCCTACTCTCACACACGACTCAACACAATACTTCTGACACCAGATGTATGTGGGTTGTTTCTCCACACACCACGCAGTTCTCCAGTGGACACCAGCTGGGAGTCCTCTAATTGAATTCAATTCTGACACTGTCTACCTGGAGATAGCTTCAGGACCCCCAGATTAAGGGCTCAGTCCCACAAGGCTTCCCCTCACCACAGATGCCAATTGCAAGCCCCAGGTATGACCCATGCTTTTGGTCACCCAGAGGTTCTCAGGATTCCTTCCTTAGATTTGAATAATTTGCTAGAGCTGCCCACAGAACTCAGGGAAACACTTTACATTTACCAATTTATTATAAAGAATTTTTTAAAATTTAAAATAATTTTTAAATTAAAAAAAATGTTTTTGAGACAAGAGTCTTACTCTCACAGGCTGGAGTGCAGTGACATCATCATAGCTCACTGCAACCTTGAACTCCTCCGCTCCTGTGGTCCTCCTGCCCCAGCCTCCTGAGTAGCTGGGACCACTGGTGCATGCCACCATGCCCAGCCAATTTTTTATTTTTACTTTTTTGTAGAGACAGGATCTCACTATGTTGCCTGGAATGGTCTCGAATTCCTGGGCTCAAGCGATCCTCCCACCTCTGCCTCCCAAAGTGCTGGGATTACGGGTATGAGTCTCTGCATCAGGCCTATAAACGATATTAATAAAGGATACAGATGAACAGCCAGATGGAAGAGATGTATAGGGCAAGGCATGGGGGACAGGGCATGGAGCTTCTATACCCTCTCTGGGTATTCCACCCTCCAAGAATCCTATGTGTTTGGCAGTCTGGAAGCTCATCCAAACACTATCTTTTTGGATTTTTATGGAGGCTTCATTAAACAGGAATGATTGATTAAACCATTGGCCATTGGTGCTTAACTTAATCTTCAGGCCTTCTTTCCTCCCTGGAGATTGGGGGTTGGGGCTGAAGTCCCAACCCTTTAATCATGCCTTGGTGTTTTTGAAGCTCTCATTCTGAAGCTGTCTAGGGCCTGCCAGCCATCAGTCATCTCATTGGCATATGCTATGGTCTGAATGTTGGTGTACCCCCAAAATTCATATGTTGAAACCTCACCCCCAGGATGATAGTACTAAGAGATGGAACCTTTTTGGAAGTGATTAAGTCATGAAGATTACACCCTCGTGAGTGGGATCAGTGCCTTTATTAAAGAAGTTGGAGGGAGGTGCCAGGTTTCTTCTGCCCCTGGCACCGTGTGAGGACACAGCAGCAAGGCACCATCTGTGCTGCATGGAGTAAGCCCTCACCAAATACTGAATCTGCCAGGACCTTGATCTTGGACTTCCCAGCCTCCGGAACTGTGAGAAATACCTTTCTTCTATTTATAAAGTATCCAGCATAGGTATTTTATTATAGAAACCAGAATGGACTGAGATAGCATACGAAAGACACTCTTGCCACTCTGGAGATTCCAAGGGTTTTAGGCACTACGTGACAGGAAATGGTACAAAGACTAATATATATTTTACAATATCACGGCTTCCTTAAATGTTTCCTAAAATTCCCCAGTGAAGTTACCTGGTTCTGAAAGTATCTTTGTGGGAAGGTTTTAACTACAAATTCAACGTATTTAATAGATAGTCTTTTATTCCTTTCAATATTTGTAGAATCCGTTGTGATATAATTTCTCTCATCTTGATATCGGTAATGTTGTGCCTTCTCTCTTTTTCCGGGATCAGCCTAGCTGGAGGTTTGTCAATTTTATTGATTTCTTCAAAGAACCAGCTTTTGTCTTTGTGTTCTCGATTATTTTTCTATTCCACAGATTTCTGCTCTAATCTTTATTATTTATTTTCTTCTGCTTACTTTGGGTTTAACTGGCTCTTCCCCCCCACCCCAAGTTTCTTAAGATAGAAGCTGAAGTCATTGCTTTGAGACTGTTCTTTTCCACTATTGGTATTTATTACTATAAATTTCCTAGGTGCTCTTATAGAGGCACCCCTCTAATTTTGTGTTTTCATTTAGTGTTGTATTT